>NC_133979.1:21632332-22247832 GCF_047716275.1 Strix uralensis | reverse complement strand
CCTCGATCCGTCCAAGGTAGGAGCCGGCCGGGCGCCGCGCCCCGGGAGCCCCCGCGGACGGGCGGGTTCCGCCGGCCCCGCCGCGGCGGAGCACGGGGAGGCAGGCGGTGCCGGCCCGCACACGGCGGCCGCGGTGGCGGGCGGTGCGGCTCTGCCCGCGTCTGGCTCCGCAGGGGGGGCGGCCGCGCGTCCTTGGGCGTCCGGTGGGCCAGGCGGGAGAGTTGGTGTTGGGAGCGGCTGCGCCCGGCCCCGGGGCGCGCCGCGGAGGAGCGCGGGTGCCACGGTGCGAGAGAGGGGCTGCGGGGCCCGGGCACCACGCGCAGAGCCCCCGCACCCCGCGTATCTCCCCGCCAACACCCAACGCAGAAGTTCCGTCAGCTGCGCGGAGAAGAGGTGGGGAGGGGGGGCAGCCTGGGGCAGGGCAGGGCAGTGGGGCTCCCCCGCGGCTCGGGCCGGCCGGAGGCAACGGCGGCTTACCCGGCTCGGGGCACGGAGGGATTTATACCAGCGCTCGGTGGCTGCACCAGTTCAGGGGAGGCAGCTGGGAGCGGGCATCGACAGCCTCCGACGGGAAATAAATTTGTTTAGAGTGGAACCGGAGGCGTCACGTGAAGACGCTGATTTTAGTACTGGAGCCACACTCCAGGCTGCTGCAGAGTTTCGTTATCTTCAGATGCGTTCAGGTCACCGAAAGATCACATCTGAGATTGCAATAATGATAAAAGCAAACAAAAGCAAACAATATGTTTTAGCCACGCAACCTGGCTTGTGAATGTGATTTTAAATTAAATCATTAAAAAAATCAGAATTGCACTTCAGCAATAATGACTGAAACCCTCTAGGCCTGCAGATGTCTGTAGCGCTGCATCTTACAGACATAGAACTTGTCTCATTTGTCTTCTTCTGACATGCAATCTTGTAACTGTGAGCATTACAAAAAAGTAACGAGAGAGAAAACGTTCTTATGGCATTGCAGTCTACTGCCGGCAGTAGTCCATAGTGTGTTGCCACAGTTCATGTTGCATGTTGGTGAATGTCATTTTAATGATACCGTGTAGGTACCAGTCAAGTATATGAGGCAATGTGCATGTCTTCTGGCAGGTTTTTCCCTTTAAAATAAAGGCATAAGTCACATAAATTAATCGTATACAAATATGTACAGAATTTCCAACAATATGGAAGGGATGTTCCTCTTTAAAAAATATAGATGGAACTTAAAAAGCAATTCAGTGGAAATGTGATTTATGGCTGCAGTATTCTGACCACGTTTTAATAAGTAAGATACAGTGACAAAAAAGCAGGAGGTGATATGGAATTAAGAAATTAGCCAAATAATTAATTATATCAATGTTATTAAATAGGAGCTATTTGAAAGTATCAGCTATTGCTAGTCTGTAAAGAGACTCATCAGGCAACACACAGGAGTCCCACATCTGTGTGAACAGCAGCACATGGTCACATTATAATACAGGTTTCCACACACTCATTTTTCTTTTTTTTTTTTTTCTATCTTCTGTTACACTTTGCGAGATCTATTAAAGTTAAGACACTTAAAGAGACTGAGAGCAGGAAAAGCAAAATTTGTATCACTGTCTAGCCACAGAAGAGTAAAACCACTTAATGAGGCAAACGAGCTTCAGCTGTCAGAATTATTCTTTTAGTTCAGTTGTCAGAGATATGCCCCAAAATAACAGTGGGAAGAAGTGCTCCATCTTACACGTCTGTCACCATCCACCACTGAAAAGCAGGATAAGCCACTGGAATGAAATGGCATAAATTAACTTTTCAAACTTTGCTTCTAGCCCTTTTTGCTGTGGCATACTGTGCAGAGGGCATAAAAATGCCCTTTTATTCATCACTCTGTGTGACATTTTCAGGGATATTAAAATGTTCATTACAGGCTCTTTTAACTTTGTGAAGGGGTCATGAGCCAGAAAGCTCAAAAGATTATGTGAAAATAAGAGCCCTTAATCAAAGTCTGGTGTTTATCAGAGCCAAATTGGGTTTTCAGAAATAAAAGCATGAGATCAAATGGTTAGTCAGATCCTTGGTTAACATGCTACACCACATTAAGCATAAAAAAGATGCCACATGAAAGATAATCATTTAGTGTTGTTGACTATGAACAACAGATTTCATATTTCTGTGAAAAATTATATATGTAAAAATGTTTACAGGTTTTTTTAGCAAGTAAGTACAAGTTGTAACTGAAATCCCACTTTAGAAATTGAAGTAGTGCTCACTTATTTATCTTGCTTTATGTTAAATTGAAATGGAATAATAATTTTCTGCCCTGCAGATTCGGAAGCAAATACATCATGTGAAATTAAATGTAGGAAACAAGGGGATGTTAAATTCTTCCTTTTACAAAAAGAATTGTGCAATATGCTCATGACTAGACAGACAACTTTTTCTGTGGCCTTGGCACTCACAAACTATTCAGCTTATGAAAATAAATCACATCAGACATTTCAACGTATACATCATACATTCCTGTTCATGTCCTACATAATTAATATTTAATAACTTATTTTACTGATCAGCTACTTTTAAATAATGCCTGGGAAAAAAAGCTTTGATTTAGTACCAGGCCATCACTGACTCAAGACTGCTGTCCACAGGCATTCTTATTATGACAGGGCTTTTATGCTAAACTTACTAGGTTATTTATTGAGTGTAAAGTGTTTAAGTATCGCCATCTTATGGTAAAATATATAACAAAAAAATACATATAGTTTATTCTTGAATCTCTGGAACATTAAGATTTTATTTCAACCATGGTAAATTATTGCCCATGTTTTTGTTTTGTTGTTTTGTTTGGGTTTTTTTTCTGTTAAACATGATATAGACTATTGACCAGCTCTGGAAATTCTTCTTTAACAAATGGAAGACAGCTCACTATTGACTAATTTTAAACACTTTCAGTGCTAATTACAGAATATCAATTTTAACAGACTTATTAAATGTTATATCATTTAATTTGATCCTAATTTTCTCTGTATTTAGATAGGAAAATACAATAAATATTTCAGTAAAGTTTTATTTCCAGCAGGGTGGCTAGATACTCAGCAGGAAGCTGAGGGAAAGGACTTGGAATATAAAAGCTTTCCTTTCTCTTATGCTTAAGTGCAGTATCTTGAAAGAAGCAACTATTAAATATTAGGAAATTTCTAAGAGTTACTGCTAGATGGCATCTCTGTGCTGCTTTTCTACAAGCCTGGAGTTTTCTGTAATGACCTTCATAGTATGTAAAGTGGACTTCTTTTATACGGGTTGCTTTTGCTGGCCATCATTTGATAATCACAGTAGTACAACCAAGGAAGCATTTTATAGTGATGCAATACTGCTCCACATAGAAATCAAGCTCAGCAGGTTTCAAAGTCTAGATGGCATTTTTTAAGTTTAATTTTGAAAATTTAAGTAGATCTGAAAAAGATGTTCATTTTTCAATGCATTGAATGAACTTTATGACTTTAACTTTTATAATGGCAGTATGTCCTACATCTGTTGGGTTTCAATTATTTGAATTTCACAGAAAAATGTTTCAGAAGATGGCTGCCAAGTACAATCCCAAACAGAAGCTAAGTATAATACCATTAAGGACAGTTACAGAAAGCAACTGTTACCTGTATTCATTGCTTGGGATATCAGGATGTTTGGGAATATTAACATTAAAAAATAAAAGCAAATTGGAAACTAGTCATCTATTTTGAATGCTTAATTAAACTTTACATCTTTGGAATGGCTGTGTTTCTAGATTTTAAAAATCTACAATTTTTACACATAATCACACTACACAACTAGTCACTAAAATCTTTCTTTTTCACAGAGTTCAAGAACTTGTCAGTAGGAAGAATGCACTGCTTTAATGTTGTTTTGCAGTACAAATTAATTCATCCCTACTGTGAGATTTTATAACAAGAATACTATGTACAAACAAGGGTTACCACAATACACTATTTTTGTTGGAAATATGACTCATAGTATTACAGTGGACTGCAAAATTAAATGGAAATCTCATTAGCTACTTGGAAATTAATTTACCCTGTTTCATACAGTGTTAGTAGTTAGTCAATATGAAAATTGTATATAATTATTTACCCTACATGATTTAAGAATGCTCTAAATCACTAATTGCTGAATGTGGTCAACTGTCGCTTGGTGTCTGCTCTCCCATTTCTGAATAACATGATTCAATAGCCACTGAAGAACATCCTATTGCTATCAATATATCCTGGGCCCTCTCCCAGGTGTCATTCCAGTTATGCTACTCTCACTCTAGTAACTTCAGTCAACGGGTAAAGACTAAAGACTGTTGTTAACACTATGGATTCTTCCTGCAATGGTCAATACAATGCTTTCTAAACTTTCATCCCTGGAAAAAAAGATGCTTCATATATTTCCTATTCATCCACACTTAATGACACACATCCACCATGTCATATAAAATCACAGAAAGATATTCACTACATCATATTAAGATGTTAGAAGAGACTATTTAAAAACATGCACATGAGTGACATTTGTGTGACTGTTAACTCTTCTGGTGCTATCAGACATCACATGGTCTTTAAGGGCTTTTTAAAACTGTTGATGATATGTGAAGAGCTTCCTCTAGCTAAAAACAAATTCCTCTGTTGTTCACTATTAATATGACTGCTACTTCTTTGAATGCAATCATATGCTGATTATATACATTATATATAATCTCAAAAACAATTTAAGTATATGTATAGACAGACATGTGTTTACATATGTTAAGTAATTCTTTTCTCACAGGAAATTATTTTCCCATTAGATGCATATTCCCTTCAGGTAACCAGGCTTCCACCTTTCTTCTATATTTGGTCAAGTCATAAGCCAATAAAGAAGGAACAATTCACAAAACATGCAAAGAAGGCAAAGCTGAAGCAGAGAAGGTGACTCTCAGGAACAGGAAATGCAGTATAACAGCTATTAAAACAACATCCAGCTGAAGCTCTAAAAACAGTGTTTCTAGTTAGCTACAGATTTAACACAATTATAAATTTTCAGTTCAAATCCATGAAGTTCATAAGGGGCCTATTAAGAAATGAAAAGGTAGTCCTCAGAGAGGGTCCAGTCTATTTTAGGCACTGAAATCCCCTTTTTCAATACTGTGGTATGACAAAAATGCTTCAGGGCATCACTTAGGCATTCTTAGTGGATCTTCACTGAAAGCCAGGTAAAATTCAAAAGCCTGGTGTAAATCTCTGCAGCAGCAGTCTGGGAGGAGCCCTCTCAAAGACTATCTTTCACAAGGACAGCAATCTATCCTCCTGCTTCACTCCACAAGATAGTGGATTTCTTGTCTGAGATGAAACCTGGAGAAAGTGAGGATTTTGTGTGCTGGGCTTTGAATACAGAATTCTTTTCATGAGGGAGCATTCAGGAACAAGTAGAAAACTTCTTTTATAGAATGAACTGAAAAATTCAGAAATTCTTGCATTTAAGCCTAATTGGGATAAAACCAGAGAGGAAGAGCATACCTCAGAATTCCAGACCAGATCTACTATTCACATGTTTTTAGACCAAGATGCATGACACAAGCACGTTTCTATACATGTTAATCATTCCACCTAAAAACTTAGCCAGCAGAATTCTTAGTCCTCCAAGCCAGTAAAAAACAGAAATGCAGTGGCAGTACATATCACTCTTAAAAATACTTTGAACAGTCTACAGAAAAACATTCAGAAGTTAAACATTTTTATGTATTTCAAAAATTCTGAAAGAAGATCTAAGAGCTTAAATTGTACTCATTTAATATAAGGATACAGTGTGCACAACTTCCTGTGTGGTCAGCTAATAAGTGTGCACCTGGTGCACCTGCAGAACAGAACAATTTACTATTCACCTGATCTGACCTCATTTTTCAAAAAGGAGTTCTTTCACATACACACACCAAAAAAGACCCAGCTCCAAATCTGTCCCCCTTCAGTATTTTTACTCACTTTTCCTAAGAGGAAATTATCTTAATGCATTCACAGGGAGATCTCTTAAGAACTCTCAAAGTACACAACATCAATCTTCGTGTACTTTGTGCTGGCATTAATGATGTTTTTGTTGAGTTTGCAAAAAAGAAAAAGCAGGTGATAAAGATCTTAACCATTCCTTTATTCAGTCAGCTGGGACATTTTCCTAATGCTAGAAAGAAATTCATTTTCTAGAGGACACAATTCCTCTTACTTCATTACTAAGTTATCTTTACCACCAATTCTTTTGTTTATCATATTTGCACTGGAACACATTTCATATTAACTGGAAAGGACAGTGCATGTTATCCAAGAAGTAAGAATATAAGTGAAACAGAAGTGTAAAAGTGGCTGTTTTGTAGTGAAGGCTGCATAGAACTCTAATTTAGAAATGGACAAAAAGTTGCAACTTTAACAATTCTGATTATGGCACATTATTATCTAGCTATCTGAAGGACACCCATCCACCACTGATGGCCACTTGATGCCTTTCGCTGGAGCTACCCTCTTTTCAAGATGCAGGAATCAAACATGAGTAGTTCAGTTAGGGGAGAATTTGTCTCTGTTCATGAATTTAAGATTCATATTACAATGCGTGGGTGATAGTGAAGCTCAAGCAAAGACAATTCTGAGATTAGTTCTTAATGTGCACAGCACAGTGTCAAGAAATGTATCTGAAAAAAAAGGAGACAGATCTTGGACATAACTCCTATGTCACAGCATTACTTCAAGAATCAGTGACTGACCTCACTGTAAGCATGGACTGCAGCTTCAAATTTTTCTGTTAGTAGCTTCAGTCTTAAAGGTAACTGAACTTCTATCAGCAACATAATTTATCAGAACACTTGAAACTATTTCAAAAACATTATTATTGTCGTTGTTATATTCCTGTTATTAAAGGATTTAAAGCCTAGACTTGTTTTTGTTTGGAATTGGAGAATTCATATTTCTATCTGAAAGAGACACCAAGACATATTTTTCATAAGTCAGTAAACAATCATGAAGTGGAACTTGAGTTATAGGCAAAAGTAGGTTGAGTAGGAAATACCAAGCCTATAGATATGGAATTCTGTAAAGTCTTACCCAGCTGCTTCTGTATCTATGCCTCTTCACAAGAAAGAAAAACATATAATTATTCACAAAATACGCACTCCTATTTATTTAAAACTTTTTTCCTCAAGAAAAATTAATTTTAATATTCTGACCCCTTCTGAGCCTTCCACAGACTTTTAAATCACTTGAATAACTAACCTACAGCAGCCCCAGATAACACAAATGTGATTTTTTCATCCTGCATTCCCCTCAAAAAGTCATCTGTCTGCTGCACTGCCTTCTAACCAAACAAATCCTTGTAACTGTGAATGCAGATTTAATATTTCTATTTACTTACTTCACTGAAAAGCATGCATCAGTCAGTATAACAGCTGCTTCAGCAAATTCTGAAAGCAAGCAGCCTCTTCACTCCTGTGGTTTTGGGAAATAGTGTTTACATCCTCCTGAAACCGTAAAGTTACCTATAAGGGGGGAGTCGGAACAGTTGGAAAAGACTCAGTTCAGAGGACTGCAGCTTCACAAAACTCTCTTATTAAGTGCCAATCACAACACTGTGAATAATAGTATTCTTAAATTATTGGTGCATGTTACTAAAAACCAGAGTTTTATAGAGATTTTCATGGATCTCCTTTTTTAGAGCCACTCCTTTAGGAAAATACTTTAAAATGTGTTTCAGTGTATCGCTTTCAAAGAGGTAACTAAGCACTTAAACAATTTTCCATATATGAAATTGTAGATGTTATTTGAGTTTGGACTTCAGTTTTAAAACTGGATTCACAGAAATATGAACTTCAGTACATTTAGAATATAGTAATACCTGTGGAGACAGCAAATATTATTGATCTGAGATCTCATTATAAACACAAACCTGTCACACACTTGCTCATATTAAACAGGATTGTTCAGTCTCAGCCTCCCTACTGCAATTTTTTTCTATTTATTTTGTATAATCTCTTATATATTATTCCAACAATTTTACCTTATAATAAGATTCTGAGCATTTTCAATACACGGTGTTGAGACTTTTCCAAGAAAATGCATAGAAAACAGTGTAGTCATAGCATTGAGCTACTGCACTGTACAAACAGTACCTAGAATAGATGATGGTATGAAACATTTAGGTACAGCTGTAGATAGGTGCACTCTCAGTACTCAAAGCAAGTGTGTGACAGGTTTGAATTTATAATGAGATCTCAGATCAATATTATTTGCTGTCATCACATGTATTTCTGGGCACTTGCTTAAAGAATAGAGTTACATGTCAGGCAGAGTAGCAAATGACCATGTTACAACAAATACGCTTTTTTCTAAGCATAAAGTAGGGAACTTTGAATATTTAGTAACCAATTAATATTTGCAGAAACCAACCACCGATTATGTCTGGTATTTTATTACAAAAAAGTCAGATAAGCTCAGACATCACAAAAGTCCACAACTATACTGAATAAGAAAAACCACAGATATTAAGTAATATTCAAATTATTCCATCAATAAAATTACTGTAGAAATGAATGAGAAAATACTGGTTAACAAAATCAGAATTGCTAAGTTCTTGAGTTTTCCTGGAGAGCTGTGACCTCCTAAATTATTTATAATGTGCCCTGCACATATTTTTCTCAGACTGACAATGAATTGAAAGCTTTTTGGAAATATCTTATTCAGAGAAAAGGTTTCTGAAAAGCAAATTTAAGCCTGAAAGTTACTTCTAACACCTCAACTTAGCCAAGGAATTATTTTAAAATATATGCTTCAAAGAATGTTCAAAATTGTCATTGTTTGCTTCAAGGTAAAATTACATTTCCTATGGGATCAGCATCATTCAACAGATTATTTTCTTTTGAGTTAGCCTTTCTAATACACAGTGATTTTTAAATCAGTAGCTATTTTTCAGGTACACAAAAAGCCTTGTTCAAAGTCTCAGTTACATAATATTCACTTTATTCAGCCTGGACATAATTTCTATTCTGAGAACTGATTTATCTTGAACAGCAGTTACTTAACATATTTTCAGGAATTAATTCACTAAGAGGAGTAAAGGGCTGTGCAAACTTCCCCCACTATCTGTCTCAGTGCGTTCCCAGGATCTATTCTATGGCTCTGACTCCCCAGTCAGGATGTCTTCATGACAACAGTACAGTAAAATCTGCCAAAATTCGAACCTTGAATAACTCTTTTGGAGTTACCCCTCCAGGTGATTATTTCAAGGCATGCATATATAAAGATTAAATTTTTTAAAAATAAATTAAGTACAACAAAAAAAAAAAATCGTAGTGAAATGTAATTTAATAAAACTTGTTTTCCTGAGGACAAACCACAGGGAATGATATTAACCTTTCAGTCAGTCAATACCAAATTAAAATAATACTTGGTAGTTGCTCATTTATGGCTAATGCATCCTTAAATAGATGACAAAAACCTTTTCATGAACTCCTTAATAGTCTGAAGCTGTTTTATACAAAACAGGTCATGAAACTTTATCATCAGTGCAATCAGAGCCCTTTGGAGGTCTTTTAGTCCACACCTCCAGCATTTCAGAGCCCCTCTGAACAGCAGCTCTGACCTTTGGCAGTTTCCACTAATTTGGTGTCATGTCATTCTGCTCCATCATCCTGAAGATGTTAAACAGCAATGCCTCTCACTACCAGATGCAAGTTGGACTTCAAACCACTACCCTTGACCAGTCCAGACACTTTTTCTGCCTGCCTTGTAATCCATCCATGCAGTTCATAACTCTCCAGCAACATCCAACAAGGATGCTGTAGGATACCATGTCAAAAGGCTCAGTATGTGACATCCTCTGCTTTATAGCTCAGGTAATCTGAGATATCTAGTGGTTTCTTTGTTTCTGTTCCTGTTTTTCAATCAGGCTCAGGTGGGTATGATTAAAGTCCATTCGCAGAGGAGAAATAGATTTACCCAGTGTATACAAAGAGTAATTGTGAGCTCATACAATTTTGTTTTGGAGTTTGTTTTCATCAGGTCCTGAAGAAAATTTCAGTAAATACTGAACTTTATAAAACTCTATGGCAAAAAGAAACACTGGTATATTTGTACAATGATGATTTACGTCTAAGTAATTTTCTACTTATCTTCCCAGGGCAATGTTATCATGAATAATAGTTTTCAATTGAGAGATTGTGATAACATAATCGTATTATTTGTTTTCTTATCTTTTTTTATTGGAAGAGGAGATACTGATTTTTCCACATCACAGTTTTCCTAAAGCCATTAAGACTGAATTTACATTTCTCAAATGTTTCAACAGCAACTAAGGGCCACAAGCATAGACTTTAGTGAAGTTCTTGAATTGGTTAATTTAGAATTATTGGAAAATTTAATTCTTTTGTTAGTGAGATACTGGTGTATCTCCGGGGCATTTTTTTCCTATGGGAGATGTAGGTTGTGCAATATACTGTGACCCATCTTTCTTACTACTTTGTCCACAACAACTCTTGGTTAACTGACAGCCATGACTCTTAGTTAAACTGAATTCTACGCAATGACAGTAGTTTTGTATTATTTTTTATATTTGAGAAATAATTATTTATTGGTATAAAGCTCTCCTTTTTTAGACATAGGATATAATATCCTTGCCCATTTGCACTACAAGTAAATTCAGTAGAATAAGCAAATTTATTTTCTGTAAATAATTTATTATTCTTATACTTCTCAGTCTGTCCCCTTTCTAAATAAATTTGTTCTAGTACTACTACTCTCCCAGTGCTCTAATACATTTTTCAGCAACTCTTTAGTGTCCACTGCTTATTCTGCTTACTCCTTTTTGAGGTATCCTGAAAGAAACACATTGGATTTTTTGATACACATTACATCACATAGGGAGAATTAGTCATATCTTTGTCCTGTGTGTATTCCTGGTCCACATGGAGGACATCTGGTTCACGGAGAGGCTTGTTCCCTGACTTGCAGCAATAGTCAGTCCTGTTTGAATGTTATCCTAAAAGCAGCTCAAGATACAAAGATTGCTACTGGCCTGTTTTCCACCCTGTCTCTGAATACATGCACAATCATCAAAACATTAAAAACATTACGTCTTAACCATCTCCCATGAGGATCAGCTTTAGCCATAAGCAAAGAGTATGGTCTCCTGCATTTTTGTGTTTTCAAAGCCTCAAGTTCCCCTCTGACTCTTTAACCTAAAGGCTAATCCTACTTCCACCTCTGCCTACCACATAGCAGGCAGGAATTTACAGATTCCCAGACACCTCCTTGGTCCCCAACAAAAATTTTGCAAGTGTTCTTGCTTTTCTTTCTCATTGTGATTAATATGTTGATATGAAAATGATATGGACACTACCATGTAACAGGCCCAACAATACATATTTTAGTAACACATGCAATTAAACTAGATACGCAAAAATGCAGATGAAACGCACATGACTAAACTGGAAGCTATATTCCATACTATGTCACACAAAGTTTCCAGTCTCACAGAAGTCCCTCCTGGCCCAGAAAACTATACTGAAACCAGAAGCAACGAATAAGAGAAGTTCCTCTAAGGTAGGAAGGTGTAGAAATAGTGAGATTGGCAGTATCTTTACCCCTCTACTGAATTTGAACATAAAACTTCTGGAGTTACATATGCACCACATATTTCTACATTCTGTGACATTAGAGGTTTACTTACCACATCAAAAAATCTGTCAGTGGTAGCTGTCACAAAGTTAAATAGCTGATTTGCATTCTAATCCTTTTTAATAAGAAGTTTATAAAAATAGTTTTTAATGCCCTTCTGCTATACTAGTCCTGCAGACACTGCTAAAAGGAATACTTCTGCATTAGCAGATACTATAGCAATACATGTCTACCTTGTTTCCCTTCCATACTTGCTGTGATCAGCAATCTGCAGCACAATTCAACGGGTTCAAATTTCTGTGCTGTAGTCATCATCTTTTGCTGATCTTTTTTTGTCCTCTGGACTTGCTTTCTTATACAACCATGTACGTATTAAGTTCGAGTCCGTGAATGTGAATATATCTTCACTGCAGCAGTAGAGTAAAATCAGTGTATCCAAAGTTTCCATTACTTGCCTCAGATTTACATATTGTACCCTAATGGCCTTAAATGATTGCTGTTGTCCTTATCTGGAGTGAAAGTTGCTATCAGAATTCTCTGAGATCTTTAGAGTTTCTTTCAATTTAAAGAGCTTTTCAATATTTCTTGGCACCACAGCTGGAACATTCATTCTGGTGTCTCTTACAAAATAATTTTATATGCAAGTAATTTTGGTTAGTGCTGGTCCAATGCATTTGAATCAGAAATACTAGAAATTACAAAAAGCAAAGATCCCTACTGCATCTTTTTATCATAAGTTCTTCAGAGTTTTAGAAAATCTACTTTTAAAGCAAATTTCAGCATCCAGAAAAAAATTAAAAATAGTGTAGTTTATGTTCCTGCTCCCCATGATTATTTTCATAGATCTAATTTTTGCTGAAATGTTACAAATTTATTATTAATTGTGATGATCTGAGACATAAAATTGTTGTTTTGGAGAGACAAGAGGCTTTTTACAGAGAAATGCTCATGAAATAATAACATCACAAATTCTGTTTAGAAAAGCTAACTATTAGCCTATGGATTATGGTTCTTTGTAAGCTTGTGATTTTATTATCAAAAAATGCAATGACAAAAATGCTGACCCTTTCTCTGGAAAAAGCTAAAATGTTTACTTAAGGAAAATAAGATCTCTATCTTGTTTTACATTATCCAGTCTATGCCACCAATCAATCTTTTTCATAATCTCTCATTTCCAGGGACAAGTTATCTTTATTATTTCTAATGTTTATTTCCTGCTCATTTATGAAACATGTTTAATTCACTACATCTATTTTTATTGATTTAAAGATATAGCTTCTATTTTAAATACAATTTCTTACAAAATTATTGCTGTTGGAGGGTGTGAAGGATTAAGGGCTAAGGACAGAAGTGGATGGTTTATTTTGGGTTTATAACCTTTCTATAAATTAAACGGTGAGCATTTGTATCGGGCCTTTCAGTCAGAAGTCCACTATGGGAAGCATTTATTTCAGAAGTACAGCATCGTCCATTATGTCCACTGTGTTTGCTTTGGTGTAAAACACTGCTGGACAATAAATCATACTCACAATAGCGGCAATTTTCTGTCCTTTGTTACAAGCAGCAAAATACAACTTTAGCCTGAGGACATATATGCTTGTTCTCCTTCTCTTTCTCAATGAAAAAGAGGATGCATTTGAAGAAAATTTTGAATGGAAGTATTAACTGAATCAGTGTTCTCAGAATGTCCCATTTATTTAGAGCATGGTGGTTATCTTTTTTAAATACTAAGTACTCTGTTCTCTAAGGTGTTCTTTCCCACCTCAAGGACTCAAGAATGAAAAACTGGATTGGCTGAATGCACAATCATCATTAGAAAGTATTTCACGAAGCGATAACTTTGCTTTCGTGAGTGCCACCAGGGACTAGATTGTGGAATTTTGGAGTGGGCAGAGAAGAACAATTTCTCTTCCCAAAATGCCTGTATTTATACTGCAGTCAGCGGTAGCTTTCCCACTCTTCCTCCTCCCGCTCTGAGCTACCAGCTCCAGAGGGCAGCACCTGAGGAAGAATACAAATGTTACTCATCTGCTCTTCCAACTCCTTCAGTATCGGCTGTGTGTGGAGGGATGTAAAGGCAGATCTATTCCTCTACTTGTTGGACTAGACAGTGAAATTATCCCTGATGGATATGATGCACAAGGAGAGGGAAGGTGTGTGTTGGCTTAATTTGTGTTTCCTCTGGCTTGAATGAGAAGAGACACTCTTTTTCCTCTGGAGATTTCAAAACACTCACCTAAGACAGACTGACATGGCTTCCCTGATGTCTCTGATAAGGCCACTGCACAAGCCACCAGGTGATACTGAGAGCCTTGAATTACAAATTTTTTCAGAAAATGAAAGAAAAGGCCTTTTGATCCAATACTGGCAGTAGCTTTAGTACTCAAATTTGCCCAGTTCTAGATCTGTCAAATGAGAAAGCTACACTAATGGCTAAGGTTCACCGCTGCTGTTCATACAGAATAAAAGTTTACCCAGATGCTACTGGCATTCATGTTACATTCACTGGTGTCTGTCAGGAATAGAATAAATTGCTCTTGCTTATAGCTCTCTCCCATTTAGAAATGCCACAGAAATTAAATAAGGTTAAGACTGGTTAAGTCATTGAGTCTGTCTCCATACAAGGGACATGACCAGTTTGTGTTTTCTCATGTGGTTCCACAAATCACTTTCTAAACAGATGGTAATAGTGATGGTAGCTATTAAAAAAAAATTCCTGATAAGCCCTAACCGCCTAGTTCTTCTGTTAGATAGAAACGAGGTTGCAATTTTTTCTCCTTTGGAGTTTTCCTGAACCAGGTGCAATTAGATACTGTCTAACACTTGCTTTCCTCTTCTCATTAGTACTCTTGGACATATGCTATTTGTATTTTGTGATTTTCCTGGTTTAACAGCCTCTAACACTTAAGAAGGAGTGATGTTATTGTTTCACTTTCTAATTATTCTGGACCCCTACCTCCAGAACCTAATCTCTTAGGCAATGTTTTTCATGTTAAAATACCACTCTTATCCATTGTCATAAATTTCAATTACAGTTCTAAAGACTTACTGTATCGTGTCATCATTAGTTTCCTAAACATTTGCGGTTTTTAAGAAACTAGTAAATGTGGTATCTTTCTAATATTTTTGCTTTCTCTGTGAAAAATACACAATTATTAGCTAATTTCATACCAAAGTCCTTAGGCTTCTCCTTTCTTTTCTCTCCAAAATGCTAATTGTTATTCTGTACCCGCACACTTCTTGTTTGCAGTCTTGGAATGCTTTCTGACTAGCCATGGTCCTTACAGATCCCCTTAACTGCTAGGCATTTGCTTCTGGTATATTCAGTTGTCTTTGTAAAGGATGGCTTCTTTTTCCAGGAACCTTTTTGAAATTTTTCCGTTTTGAGAGATTCTGAAGAGTTTTGCTAAGTTTTGACAGATTCCTCCAGTCCACTCCACATCACTTCATATGCTGAATTTTGTTATTCCTATTATTATTCTTACTAACAATTGAAACTAATTCCTGTGAGCTACAAACAAGTGCATTTCAAGCCAAATGCACTGTTAACTTAAGGAAAACATCCCAAGATTACAAGAATTCACATGATTGTGGTTCATGCACCATATATGTTTGATTTTACTTAAAAGTCCATAACAGACAGATCTAGTAACTTGTTCACTAGAGTGAAAAGACTTTCAGCTATTCTTCCAAAGGCATATATCCAAATTCTGGAACAGTTACTCCAATTAGTATCAGTTTAACTAAAATGCTTCATGACAGGCATTGGGGGTGGGGGGGGGCAGGAACACCACTGCCTAAAGGTACCCTTTTTTATATATTGGTTGTTTTGGGGAGGCCATTTTTTAATACAAGTCTGCTCGAACAAAGCATTGACTGATCAGCAAACCTACCACCATCAATTTAAACACAAGCTGAAGAAATATCTTAAATAATCTACTTAGTTATTTTAAATTTTTAAAACAGAAAAATTATTCAGTCAGACAATTCACACTTGGAGATCAGGCATATTACTTCAGAGTCTCTGCTTTTTGTGCTGAGCTCTTCTTTGAATTCAGAGCATTTTAAAATTGGCAACATCCTCTTAGAGACATCTTTACGCCAAACAGAGCACATTCTCCCCATTTCCAGTCAATAAGGCTTTGCACTTCTGTTTTCATTAGGACCAGTGTGCTCTGACCTACAGTCATTGATGCTGGGGACATTCTTACCTGACAAAATGACAAGGCTGATTCCACAGCATAAGTGAGTGCCATGGTGTCTATTCATTACAAGACTCTACTTGAAGATTAATTTCCTTGAAGAGTAACTGGCTGAAAGATCAGAGATAACACTGGGAGTAATGGGAATTTCAGAGTAAACCCTTAAATGCCTAACTGTGGATACAGGCTATGCCAACTGCTGACTTTTAAAAGTGACCTATAAATCTAATTCAAAGCTGCACGCTAGACCACCTGCACTGTTTACTTTGAGGCATGCCACAGGAAAACTTTCCAGCAAACCATTGTAGTCATGTACACAGTTGCAATATGGACATTCCCATAACTAGGCAGCTTAGGTGTAGCACAGAGGGAACCATACAGGCTTAAGAACTGCATATATATAAATGTATTGCTGCCCTGTACTCTTTGTTGTTATTGTTGTTGAGAGGCAAGCACATAATTTTCACTGGGCCTTTCTTTTCATTAATTTTTTGCACCACTGATTCTGAAGGGAGAACCAGCATGATAGGTATAGTTTTTGGTACATTTCCCTTACAAAATCTGTTTTCTAAAAGTGAAACATCTCTTGATGGCAAAGACTGCCTCCACACTAAGCAGTAGATACACGCTAGGGTACATCTGGGGGCTTGACTTGTTCATTGTCCAGTATGGGTCAGTGGGGACTGGGACTTCTTTGCAGCTCTCCTTGGGTTTGTCTCCCACTGAAACCAAGGTACAGGGGACCCTGAGTTTAGGTGCTCATAACTAGACTTATGTGGGCTTATAGCCTAAGCCTGTACCCAGAGCTAATAGCTTGCAAGCACTCTCAAGAGCCCAAACTTAGAAAATCAGAGTTGAGCAGATAAATGTATCCAAATACTTTTTTTGCTACTTAAGTTGTCACATAGCACAAAAATTGTTTCTTTTGAATTGTGCTGTTTGAAACAATGCCTATATTATAAATGCTGAATGCATGAGATGTTGTCCTTACAGGATAAAATACAAAATCAATCTCAAATGAACAGACTGTGATACAGTGATAGCTTGTGATGGGAAGAAGGATGGCAGTAACAAGGACTTAGCAGAATGTGCTAAATAGCGGGCACATTGTGAAAAATGTACTAGGTATTCTGAGAAGTGGAAGAAATAGGCTTAGGAAGGGAAGATAACAAGAAACCCAAATGATATGAGGTGAGATTAAAATAAGCAATTCTACTGGGAACACCCTGGAAACACTGAAAATGGAAATATTTGAGAAAAAATCCACATTATAATATCTTGAGGACTACTTTATCTTTCATAAAGGTACTGACCTATTAATAAAAGAGCATATTAAAAATAAGATAGCAGTACCAAAGTAGATTGAGACTGGGATATATTTCATTAAAAAATAAAACTGCTGTTTGCCTAAAGAAAGCCCTATAGCTATACCTCCCTCTGCCTTCCACCAAGGACAAAACCAAGATATCTCCAAAGAACAAATAGTGGCCACATCAGCAAAGCTAGGTTCATTTCTCACTTGCAACATCAGTCAGCTGTGAGTTAGAATGTTACCATACCTGTGACTAGGTCAGCAGGCCTATGCCCATCAAAGATTATCTCCTACTGGAGAAGCACATCAGTGCAAGATGCCTATGAAGAAAATGAGGATGAAAAAGATCAAATGATTCAGTATTTTTCTTTCCTAATGCACTGTCCTTGGTAAATAAGAAAGGAAACAGAAATAAAATGTTCCACGAATAGTCATTCTAATTTTTAAAGAAATGTAGGTTAAAAATTTTTTGTATTATTTTTCTAGCAAGCAAAATTGATAACAGAGCAGAATTTTAGGTGAATATTGTAATAATTTTTTGAATATGAATTTATAATTTGTACCAGATAACAAATTTTGCCTACCTATTTAAGAAATACCAATATATTTTATGGCTTATCAATCCAAAGTAACTCAAATTTTAGCATTCAGATTTGTGTATTATTCATAAAATAGCTACACACCAGGGACTATTTATATAAATGTTGCTGAAAATAGTAAACTGTCTGTAGACTGATTCTAGTAAAATAGGAAGCTAATTTTGTTAAATTGTTTAGATCAAATTATCTGCTTAGCCTTATTATTGAGTATACAGTGCAGTCTATTTTTAACTATGCAATGAGGCTCTCAGCACTTCTCGGAAGAGTATCATACAGCCTAACACATTCCACTGCTGCAATTTTTTTTCCCAGTTCTTCATACTCAGATTCAGCCCTACTGTTGTTTATAACAAAACCACCCACAGTTAAGTAATGCTTACAAAGCAGTATCTGTTTTACTCATCACTGGGGAGGAGAAATATATGTTCCTGTTGTACTTTCTAAAAAGTAATTCCATATAATTATGAAAAATTAGAGAAAATAGGCAAAGGATCTCTGAGTCATTGTACAGACCCAAGGATAAAAAGAAGAAAGGGATCAGTCACTGAAGCCTTATAGAAGAATATTAAGTACTATTCAATGGCAGGGAAGAGTAAAAGATGAAGAGATGATTGATTTTCCTTCAACATACATCTGAGAAATGTGTCAGAAAGCAAGAAAGCAAGGAATAAGCTACTATATATTTGAAACAGAATCCTACAGAATGAGATATACAGCTGTTCCCAGGTTTTATCACTCTTTAGCTAGCCATAAGTCTCAAGTAGTTTGCAACAAAGAAAAAATCTCTTTCCTACTAGTTTTATAGTTTATGCAACGTCATTTACTACATTTTAAAGTCATATATTCATATCTTTAAATAATAAGCACAATTACATAAATGCATTTTAAAGGGTAAGGGGGAAATTACATGCTTGGATTCTAAAATAATTTTTCAGTTTTATTTGCTTATGTTTCCTACTGTAAACATAGATCTTTGCAAGATGGCTCTAGATAGATAGATAGGTGGATGCACATGAATAGAAGTCATGTGGTTAGACAACGAGACCATGGGATATTTTCTGCAAACAGTCCACCCAGCAAAAACAGTTGTCTTTCTGATAGGTAACAGATACAGGCTACAATGAGTCCAGAAGGTGCTTTCCAGAACTTCATGAGACCTAATAGTCTTTTAGTAACATAAAAAATGTTAGTAAAACTTCTCAAGGTAATGTCCATGTTTTGTTGTCTATCCAGGAAACAAATGTTGTTCTGTAGGCCTACTATGAATATATAATTATGAATGGATCCAGTGTATGGATTTGCTTTGAACTCTACTATTCAAGTAAATCTTTCATTGTGTTCCTGGGAACTGCTAAGCCATCCTTTTCTGTTTCTGGCCAGATTTTTTTCTTTTGAGGAAATCATACAGTAGGCAGAAGAAACAACAGATAACTTCCATATGAGAAAGAGTAAACAGAGTAAACAAGATGACTGTTATTATGGGGTTCACAAGGGATTTGTATAGCACAATCTCAAGGCAATAAATTTCCTTACTCTATAGCTAGAAAAGGAATGTGTTGGAGTTTAGTCTGAGGTACAATTAAAAAGCATGAGGACACCTGGGCCAATGTTTCTGCTCAATGTAGTTGCTAACAGTATCTACAGCAGGGAAACAGAGGCAAAGACTAAGGATTGACTTATGACCAAAGAACATCAGAGAGGCATCTGATCCTAAAAGGTCTGTCTTACAGTTTTTATTTATTCAGTCTGCAGAGTTATAAAGACATTTTATCAGAAAAATACAATCACACTCCAAATCAAGTCCTTGGAGAAAATAATGATTTTGTTTTCCTATTTCAGTATTCTTTTTCTTTTACTGCCTGCAAAAGAAAAAATAAAACCTTTTTGTAAGTATCTCCAAGTTTAGATTTCTTAGATATTTTTGCTCTGCCATTTCCAAAGATTCATGAAAGGGGAAAAAACTTCTGAAGCTGAGACCTGTAAAAGCCCATATATGAGCTGCAGGAGAGCAAGAATGGGAATTAAAGTGAATTTCTTCATTAATACCAGACAAAATGATTGTATTTTAAGGGGAAGAGCCATCCATAGCAGATCAATGCAGGCAACATATCGCTTGGATGATTCTATGGACTCAAGATGAAAGAACAAAACAGAATTATACTGAGTATGCCAGAACTTGTAAACCTTCTGATAAGCCCTTTTGCTTTGGCCGTTCAGGTTGTGTATGGTGCATGAGGATAGCATAAAATTACCTTATGTCTGGTCTCTACTTCTAACTGAAAGATGCTGCAGCCCCTGAGCAGTCAGAAGTCAGACAGGCAGTTATACTAGTTGAGGATCTGACCCTAAATTGTTTGTTGTAATTTTGTGGTGTCACTGAGTGCTAGAGTGATCCTGCCATCCCCAAACCAGTAATTACTTGCTATGCCTGGGACTGACACCCACACAGCACTAAAAAGCTAGGGAGATGAGACAGAATCTGTCCACCATTATTTAACACCCTTGCCCCCACTTTCCTCCTTCCACCTCCTCCTCACAAAAGGAATCCTAAACTGAAATAACAAGACATTTTTTAGAGTAATTTCTGTCACCAGAGGTTCTCTGAGAGGTCAGGCTGTGTCAGGAGCTGGACTCATTCTAGTGCTAAAGAGAAATCTAACTGCTTTATGTGCAGTGGAATTCTCAACTGCCTTTTCTCCTCTGCTTGAAAGTTTTTTAACGAAGTCAGTCATGCTGCTATTTACTCCCTATTCATCATTAGCTAAACAAAACTGCTGCATAAATATTGTATTCTGGTAAGACCTTAATATTCAACTAAATCAACATACTCCAACAAATATGTCCATTATTACAGGTTGCTCTGAGTTGACCAGGCACATATAAAGACTTTTTTTCTCCCAGACAATAAATAGAAGAATTATGCTTTGGAAAGGATAGATCACCCTAAGTATTTTCATTCTATTTATCTGGTGAACCAATAAGCAAAAGCAATGTCCAGAGAACAGAATTCTGACATCCCTTAAACTGGTATAAACAAGACAGTCAGTACTCAGTACTTTTCAAGGAGACAGCTAAACATGCATAATACACTGACATTTAATACTCAGAGTCCCTACTCACAACCACCTTAAGGTAAGCTCAGAGTTGCATTTCATACACAGAAAGGCCTATAGAGCTAAACATCATTTATACTTGGTAAGGATTTTGCTCATCATTTTTCTATTAGTTATCGCGCAGGTGCTGTTTCATTATTTGTTAACACCAGGACTGGAAATCTACAAAACACAGATACGGTAGTTTTGAATTCATGTCTGGGTTTTTTTCATCTCAATTTTCAGAGACTATTTTGAGAACAGTGCAATAGCGGAGTGTGAAAAACAGAATGGTATCTTTTATTTCTGTACAGTGACAGGTAACAGCACGCACACTTGCAACCAAGTAATTATGTTTGGTGAACAGACAATATGGAGCAAAATCCTTAATCCTTAACCTGTCTAACTGAATGAGAATTTAGGGATTTAACTATACATAACAATTGCTTCACATTATTAATATATGATTACTTTTACCATGTTTAATGGTGAGATAATGTCACCTAGTGTTTAGTATTTATTGTACATAATCTAGAAACAAAGTGCATTTATGTGATGTTGTCTCACACATGCACATATATTCTCCATAAATTGTGAAGTAGCATATAGACATGCTACTGAGTCATACAGAAGGCATATTTAAATCATATATAGGATATCCTTTTTATACCAAATCTGTAGCTTAGGGGCTGGATTTCATCACAGACGCATTCAACTACAATCAATAGACGTTACATTCAGTTCTACCTCTATTGCAGTCACTCCAGGGTTTTAGGAACTTAACTGTACAGAACTCTTTTTTGCTGGGCTGGACTGACCATGTTAAAATACTATGACATCCTTAGCTTGAAGTCTCTGTCTAAATTAAAATCATTATTATTAACAAAGACAAATTAAGGAGCAATTTGAAAGACAATGAAAGGGAAAAGAATTCAGTCAGATTTGTTCTGGACTTAAATACTTAATGTTTTTCTGTGAATTAAAATTTGGTTGAACAAAGAACCTGAGCTTGGATAACCTTCAAGTAATCCATATGAAGTAGTTTTGTGGAGTCCCTCTGAGGAGCTCCTATGGCACTTGGGAGACAGCTGATTCGGGGACAGTTTCCACCTCCATGGGATTTCCACAGAGTGCCTATCAGGAAACCCTCCCTGCAAAATTAGTCTGCTCTACTGACTGAACCTGAAAAGATGAAAGTGCAGTAGAATTATTTGCCAAGTGACACAAATTGATCCCTTGTCCTTAATGAAAATTGTGTTCCAAACCCTTCAAGCTTTTCTATAGTGTGTAAAGTACAGCTCATTTCCAGATGATCTAAGGCCATTCTTCCTCTCTTTATAAGATTAAGCCTTTGGAAACTATTTAGGTCATCTACCTCCAAATTATGCCCTGGGGATACAATTCTTAATGAGCATTAGATTGTTTTACTATTACATGAACAGCACAAAGAAAGAACTGTTTCCCCCTTTCCTCCCAAAGATGTTAGTTATTGGTATTAATATAAGAAAGTATTTACTATTCTTGTCACACTGGCTTTTTTGCAGTGGCAGATTATCTTGGGAAGAGGCAAGCCTATATCCATTTTTGTATTCCTCCCTGCCCTGAAATTCTGTATAGCTCTCTCTGGAAAGAACAAAAGAACAGGACTCATTCTTCCTTGTTTTCCTCAGCAGTCACACAGCTGATTTCACAAAATAATGCTGAGTTCATGATGCTTCCAGGTTTACCAAAATAAGGGAGAGAATGCTGTTTGTGTGTTTGACTTCAAATTATGAGAGATTTCAGGAATATATCAACTGAAGGAGGGAGGGAGTGGTCCAGAGCTCAGTTTGGTTTTTAATGTTTCTTGCTCTTTCTATTCTTATTCCATCGCTGTTTACTAAAGGAATAATGTAGAAAAAATAATTGTAAAGGGACACAGGAGGGACCCTTCCTTTGTTCACTCTGACACTTCCTTGGCATTTATTTTATCTCAGTTTGGCAAAATTACATTGCAGCTGTCTGAAAGTGTTATTTAGTCTATTATGAACTCTGCATGAAGGATTTTTAGATTTGATTTTGTTGAGCCTCCTCTCTTTTAGTAAGTTATTTCTAATTCATATGAGTTACATGAACCTGAGTGCTCCATTAACCTTCATTATGCCATCTCCACAGTTCATAGTCTGAGCTCACATACAAACACAAAGAAAAGATATACATGAACGAGTGTCTTCAAAAAGATTCAAAATTTATCAAACGAGCTACCGATTTAAAGAGAAACTAAGAGGCACAGCTAGCTTATCTATAGTAAGATACCACAGTTCCGTTTGACCGGTTTTAGTGGACCACAGCCTAGTCAATAGTTTCTGACTTTTGTGTCTTAGTTTCTTGTCAGCTGTATCTGAAGAGCTTGCTTTCTGTCACTCTGCTGCCCTCTAAGAACATAGCTCACTTTAATAGTATTTTGAGGGATTTTTCCCCCTTTCAATCTCATCTGAAAAGAGGAAAAGTCTCTCTGGTACTTCCCAGTGCAGTACCTCCACCCAGAAACAAATCTTGCATTCCCTACCTTCATCAGAACTATCAGAATCATAGAAAATAAACTACAGACAGAAGCTCAAAAAGAATTTAATCTATTCCTCCAAAACTGAATGATTTAACATACTTGCATCATAAACACTCAGCCCTGCATCATCCTAGAAATACAGTTGAAATTAATTTCCTTTGAGTGCTTTATGCTGACAGAGGATGTCATGAGACTCTTAAACGGGAAATGAACAAATTTGTCTCAAACTAACAGAGTTCAGGCCATACAGCTCTTCCCTTTTGCTGTAAAGTCTTCAAAATCACTTACTGAATTTGTCGTCACTCGTAACTGTGCATTGGGCTATTTGATGGAATATGCAGATGGGATTGAGCAGATCTAAAATACTGTGCTATGGAAAAGAAAGGAAACAAAGTGATCCAGTCGGTGCTGTGAAAAGTGTTGCAAATTGTGTGGCAATAGTAATGCATAGTAATGTCATTCTGAACATAACAGGCATGACTTTTGTTCCCTTTAGACTTTAAGTCACTTCCACTTCATTCATTTCTTTGTTAGTGTTGCCTCAATTACAAAAGATGATAGCTTATACTGTATTTTTTTAAAAAACATAGTACAAAGCAGTGACTTTCCTCTGTTTCACAGAAAAGGACACGTTTGCCTGGAAAGGTTTACCTTAGTGCTCCTATTTCAAGAAACCCATTAAAACACAGTTAAGTATCTTTGAAGTCAATGATATTTGATCTAACATTGCAAGTACCAATGTACTACTTGGTGGAAATGATGACACATTTATAGAAATTAATATATTTACAAAACTTTAAAAATTTGCAGTACAGTTTCCTCAATTCTAGGTGGTTTTTTTCAATTCCTATGAGTAACTAGTAATTTATATATTACTTCAAGAGCAGAGGCAGAACCCATATTCACATTCTTGCGCCTATTCCTTTAGTTACAGGATATCCATGAATCTGTGTCATGAGCAGGAAAAAATAAGTGCTGAAATAGCATCAGTGATTCCATAAGCTGAAATAAGATGTTTCCTTTCATAATTTCATTGATTAAATAGTCAACTTGTAGCAGGAAATTTTCTCCAGTTGTTGATTGGAATGAAAGACGTTTCAGTGGGTACTAGTCATAGGAATTTTTATTCATATGTACATTCCTTTGTGTTTCAGTAAAACTAAATCATACTTGGGTCATGCTATTTGTTCATGCATGGAATAAAAACCATCAAAAATCACCACTGTATACAAGATCTTTTTAGTGATATGTGCATACTCCTTTACTATTGATAAGA
Organism: Strix uralensis; assembly: GCF_047716275.1. Classification (NCBI taxonomy): domain Eukaryota; kingdom Metazoa; phylum Chordata; class Aves; order Strigiformes; family Strigidae; genus Strix; species Strix uralensis. The sequence continues at coordinate 22,223,170 of NC_133979.1, read as the reverse complement.
AACTCAGAAGAAACAGTAACATACCAGTCCTTTTCCTTTAAAACTGTGTCTCAGTACCAGAGCCCGGCATTTCTGATGCAATTTCCTAAAGATTACAGGTTTGCTTTTCAGGAACTGCTGACATGTATCCAGTAAAAGACCAGAGGAGAAGAACTAAGATGATCATAAACCACTGGCAGTACTGCAGTCTTGCCAGGAGAACCTGCTCATCATAACATAAATCAGAGCTGACTGAAGCCTATGTTGCCAACAAGTGATTGTCTCAGAGGTTCAGGAAGACAGTGAGCAAGAGAGTCATATAACCCAGAGATTCCCCAGCCAGTGCAGGGCAGCTACAGAGTCCCAAAGCATCCTAACAGAAACCAGAAAGCATCTGTTTCTTGAATTATGTCAGCCTTAGTTCTTACTCTGTTTCACTGTCTCTGTGAAAGAGCTCAATTTTCAGCTAAAGCAGTTTTCTTTTGGTAGATTGTTATCATATTACCTAGTAGGAACAACATACTAGGCTGAGGAAAATCTTATTAAAAAGGGTCACTACAGAATAACAAATAAATAACGTTACTTCATTCAGCTTTCCATAATAATGTTCCAGACTGATTGTTGCAAGCCCAAACACCCACTGCCTCTCTTGTTTCTTTGCTTTGATTGCCGCTAGTCTAGGAGAGACAGAATTATCCATTAAATTTCAAGTAATTCTGTTACTGCATACATGTCCTTCTGCTTTTATCTGTTATTTCTATTTGTATAATTCTTCTTCCCTACTTCCTCATTTAATCTTGTATTAGCCTATGTAGTATTTTTGCTTTTTTCCTCTTTTACAACAGATTGCAGACAACTGTTTCCCAATCCGGAAGGCTTAAATTACAGTATGAATACAGATTGTGAATTGCCTTAGATTCTTTGTAATTACTAAAGACTGACTTTGTGCAGTAACACAACTGTATAAAATGGTGGAAGGCTTTTATCCTAATGGTTACATTCATAATGCATAAAACAGTATACTGTATTATAGCTACACTGCAGTTCATATGCCTTTGGTAACGGTTTTAAGTAATATAGAATTTATCATGTGTCCTTCAACATCTGATAAACCACACTCTTCTTCAGGGGTGCTTTTCTTTTCAAGGTACTGATATTCCCAACTCTCAGCCCTTTCAGTTTCTATTTCATTTTTAAAGGGTCTGTATGGTCATCTCAGCAACACTATTTTCTCCAGATTGTCTCAGTGATGGGTGATATGTTTGATTATCTTCTCAACAGATACTGAATATTTAAAATTTGAAAATTTTCACATCTAGACTGTAGAGCCAGTTTTCTCTCTTTTTCTATTTGATAAGTTCCTGGAGAATTGTTTTGTCTAATGGAGCAGTACTAGCATTTTGTGCTCTGAAACAATGTTGTTTCCAATTCATTACATAAGGAGAAATGAGGCATCTTGTGAAGTAAGCATTAGAATATGAAGTCAAGAAGTCTGCATTTGCTAAGCCAGATTGGTCTTTGGGGAAATTGGATATTTCCACCCCACTAAAAAGCTATCATAATCACATTCGTTAGACTGCCAAACAAGCTGCACTAGAGACTCCATTTGGTCCCTCCTTAATGCATCTGACTTCTAATACCTCATTTTTGAGTCAAAGCAAGAGATTTTACCACTCCTGTTGTGAATCTCTTGCACCTGCTGATTCCCAACCTTCATTCCCATACTGGTTTCATTAGGTTCTAGCACCCTTGCCAAGTCCAGGACAATGTAAACTTGCAGCAACGCAGGAACAGTATCCTCTGAATTAAACACTAATTCCTCCAAGGCCCAAAGGGCAAAGAGGAAAACAATAAATGGCGTTTATATCTAGATAGTATTTTAACCTTTCTACATTCAACCTTAGCTTTCCACCTTTATAACTAGAGCACAATGCAACTGAGATAAAAGCTGGTTTCTCATCTTCTATGTAAACCAGTCTTTTCCTATCTCCTCCACTCTGCCTCCTTGCTCTGATGTGTTCGGGGTAGAACTGTCTATGATCCCACATTTCAGGCCTGAGAGAAGTACTCCATTCAAGGTTGCAGGAGTCAGACACGCATTCTTCTGTACTCATGATCAAGCCATTGTCATTTTAAACCACTTGAAGCAGTTTGCCTGGGCCTTACCTTTACCTTCATTTAATTTCCTGTATGTTTCAAGTTAACAATCTGCCTTGAGAAAGGATACCATCACACAAATGAGCTCATTTATATATGATATCTTGTTACATTTTGAAAAAAAAAATTTACAAATCCAGTACATTCTGTTTGTTTCTGGGACTGCCAATCAGCTCAAAGGATAGCCATGACATTTCCCATATCTCTGGGAATTCATAGCAGGAATTAAAGTCATCAAGGAACACTGCTTAGGATACTGGTTTGTGTTTTGCTGTTTTAAACATACTGCACAGTCCAAAATTTATTTATAGGCAATTAATCACACCCTCAAGGAACTACTAGGAAAGTCCATACTAGGTCTACAATCTAAGTCTACAGTCAGTCTCTTAATACAGGTACCCTCAAGCTACAACTCCTAGGAAAGTATTTGACTCTGCAAGGAAAGATGGAAAATCTGGAGCGAGATTACAGAGTTCTTCTGAAAAGAGTTCCAGATCTGGGAATCTGATTCTGAAATCAATTGTTCTAAACCCAGAAAGCAAACTTGAGCACAGAAAACTAATACTTGTTAAAGGAGTGTTCTACATCCATGTATGTACATAAGCCATGTAAAATTTTTAGGAAGAGGTCATATAATTTATTAAACCTACTGACAGAGTTAGAGAAAATGGTTTGCTAAGGGAAAAATTTGCAATTTATATTGATTAAGAAACCATAACCATGAGTTATGAAGAATCAAAAGCACAAGAACTGCAAACAGCTTCCTCTGTACAGCTCAGACCTGTATCTTAACAATAAATAAACATGAAACACTGCCAGCAGCAAAACATTCAGTTAGATTTCAGGATAAAACAAGATTGCTTGAATGTCCCCAGTTAAGTGTTTTTGTAGTCTGCTTTCCCAGGCTCTAGATCATTCCCATAGGCTGTTTTGCTTTTATTAGAGTATGGCTATATCCAGTACCCTGTTAAACAACACAGTAAGTATATTTCAAGTCTCTATCAATTTTTCAAAAGAATTAAAGTGTCTATGCTTGTATTTATTCTAAACCCTTTGAAATAAGAATTTGTTGTTCAGCCCAAAATATCCATTCATGTTACTAATAAACCATTGAATTTATGTAAAGTGACTTGACTGACGAGCTTTTTGTGGATCAAAAAGTCATTTGCAACCGAGGGACTTGTCTCTTTCACACATTAACAATTTATTAAAAGGAAGCATTCCAAAATGTTTCCTTTTGTATCAAAGTCATTTAACAAAATCTCCAGTGATAAGTTTAAGATTTTAAATTCATCCGAATATTTTCAATTCATCATACTGCAGATGAAAGAATGTGCATGTCACTAACTTTATCTACTGAGTTTCCCTTTAACTCATTAAATAACTCCTCTGCGTCCTTAGTTCACTGAATGATGAATCAAAAATCTCACAGTCCAGAGCAGAGCTTAACAATGTGAGCAAAGGTAATCTATCCAAACCAAAAGAATTGTGATATACCTCTTGTGCAAGTTATGATTTGCCTTTAAACTGATTTTGATTATTTGACTATAATGAGCAAAAACCATTTGCAAATTCACTGTCATTTAATTAAGTTACTCCAGAGCTAAAATTTAGCACTTTGTTTTAAAACTCCACTTAAATTCTTCCAGGAAAACTTGGTATAAATTCAAGCTGGGTTTTGCTCAAGTGCCCTTCAGGAAATAGCTTGTATTATCTCTAAAACGTGCATGTGGTAGTAAAAGAAAAAGAGCTCCCAATGGAGATAATTTAGAAAAGTATTATTAACAGTCTTCAGCCTCCAGTGGTCATCCTTTGCATCAGATTTAAGATCTGCAGAAGCCTGTTTCCTAAACCGTCTAACATAGGCGGGAAGCTGCAACTAGCTAATTATTGGTTTATTGGGGGGTTTTCTTTCTATTGACAAAGCCAGTGTCTTTAAAATTATCTGTTACTGTCTATCCATTAGGCAGGTTTTCTTGTTATTACTGACTGTGCACTGCTGAAGTCATGCATTAATATTTCTACTTTCCTTGCTCCTTTGACCCTTTACTTACCCCCTTTGACTGCAAGAAAGCTTATGAGAAATAAGAACACAGACAGCAGGCTTTTCCCTGCAGCAACCATATTTTCAAGCTAGAGAATGTATTTTCACCTTTTTTTTTCTGCATTATATGTTACATTAAAGAAAAAAACCCCATCTAATTCTTGCGAATAGCCCTATGGCATCCCATCTGGCCCAAAAAAAGACAAATATTTTCCCTAAGTACTGGCTGAGGTGGGTTCCATCTGGAATAACTTTTCTCCTTATTTGTGATAGATTGACTATGTGTTATATTCAAAAGAAAACAAATAAACAATAATTTGCTAGTCCATCAAATGCAAAAAATCAATTAAAAAGAAGTGTATGTGAAATGCAGTTTCCTCAGCTTCCCACTTTCAACCTCTGCAATATTTTCTTCAGCATCTATTTCTGTCAAACTGTCTCTTTTTACATAGATTTTAAATAATTTTATTCTACTTATAAATTTAAAACTGATTTCCAAGGCTAACAGTGATGGACCTTAGTGCTTACTTATTGCTATTTAATTGCCTTAACATCACCAGCTTTGACAAATTGCCTAAGTTGTATCCATTTTTTTCCAGTTTCATGTTAATAGTTTTTGCTTTTATGGTTTAATGACTTGGTGCTTTTTAAAAGCAGGAGATCTAAATCTTAGCTAGGAACACACTAATGCAAGACAAAAACTCAGAACAGAATTTTCGCTTGCTTGGGACAGATGGCTGTAAAATACAGTAAAGAATGGTATAGTCATAATTATTTCTGCCTTACACCTCTTAAGCAGCAGAATGGCAAGTCACACCCCTTAACAGGAAGAGCACCTTGCCTGCAACTTGCAGGTAACTTTATTAGGCTTCAAATAATGAAAGAAAAGCCATGATAATTTTATTATATTTCAAATAGTAAATATTTTAAGCCCGCCAGCAATCATCAACCTCCTTATATTTAGAAGTGCCTGAAAGGGATAAGTATTAATTGTGTTCTTGAATCATTTCTTTATGGGATATTTTAGAAGTACTGAGTGACTCAAATATGATTCAAAACATACAACTCTAATATGCTTTACTCAGCTCAGGATAAAAGGTAGGAAATAAAATTCCAGTTATGGTATAGCCAGATCTTTGAAAAAGATAGTTCAGTTCTGAGGCATTATCTCCATTGTTCTCAAGATGGATTAATGTTTTGAGAGGAGAGAAAAGCAGACAGATTTTTTTCACATGGATTTTCCTGGAAATATTAAATAGTTGATAATTTTCTCCTCCTAAGCTACATTTGAGAATGTAAATTCTACTTATTTACAGCATTTCCTATCTCTCTCCTACTATCAAGATGCTGAAAAAGAGTTTCACCCCTCTAAACAATATGTCACCTAGAGCACACATCACATCTCTGATGTTTTTATTAAGAAGGGCATATTGGGTTTCCAGGTGAAAATTAGTGTTTCTGCTTACTATGAAGACCAAAATTACAATGCTTTGTTTGTTTATGAAAGACATTATTATGACTCATAATACTAAACGATGGTTCACGGAAATCATACAGCAAAATACTTTCCCATGATTACAGAACTTCACCTTTAGCTTCAGCAATAATGACGACACAATTTCAACAGCTTTTCTCTGTTGACAACCAAGGTATTAATATTCTCAGTTACTTTCAGTGTATAAAGGACTGATCTATGAATGGTTTGAGTGGAAGAGGAATATATGTATCTGGATCTTGAACGCTATATTCTATACTATGTTACATGATCAATGGGGGGTTTTCCTGTTGAATTACTGAAAAGCGCATACCACATAGTCTGGAATTTAAGATTTCATGTAATCCGAATAAGTATCTCAGGTGAACTGTGTAATTGGCTGTAGTTTAGTCATCTTAGTTTTAAGATATGGTGATATCACAGAAGTGAATTAAAACTTTTCCTCTGCAGACATTCAGGTTTCAACAGACCTGAAGAATATAAGGACTTTGCTTTCAAAATGCTGTGTATTGTTTGATGGGGGGGGGGGGGGGGCGCTGTGTCTTACCCTCATTACCTTTACAGTAGTTTGGATTGAATTGGATTGAATTTCCTTTTCTTGTTTTGTGATCCTTGATGAGTTTGTACATATTTTTTAAATGATCTTTTTGGACTGAAAACACTTTTCAGGAGCTCCAGCACAAGTTGTGTCCAAAGTTATTTTTTGCCCTTGTGCCAATAGTTCCTTCACTTTCTGCATCTGTTAGCCAAGCTGCAGAAACGAATTACAAGATTTAGTAAAAATCTTTTATTAAATTTCTCTGTCATTTGCAAATGAGTTAGTTAAATCTCCCTGTAAAAGTAATATCAAATCTCAAAAGTTATGTAAATGCCTTCATTAACCAAAATCTTAGTCCTTTTTTATTAATGAGATCTAAAAGCTTATGTAAAGCTTCACCAGCTTTGCCAATGAATTTTACTCTTCACAATCACATTGCTAAGCAGTCCTTTAAAGACTCACTGACTGTGATTCTTAATTAGTGAATTCCTCCTAATTCAAGCTAGAAAGAAAAATGCCTGCATTGAACTTCTTGCGGACAGAAACCTTTTTCTCTGGGAGTGAATTCTTTGCTTCTAAGCTATTCATTGATGCCTGCTCCTCACATATTTCATTTTTTTTTCCAGTGAGATAACAGTCATCTCTATAGTTTTTAATTTTAATATTGTAAACAGAGGATTATGACTGCAAACAGTGATTAAGCGCTGGAGATGATTAAAAATAGCCTTAGAGTGAAACTGCTGAAAAGACATTTTAAAAATATAGGTTACAGGCTGTATGGAGAGCATCAGTAAACAGAAGGCTTCTGATGTGGTATTGCCTGAGTCTTCATCATTTATATTCCTCTGTTGTCAGTTCAATAAACCCCACAAAACGGCAAAATTCCAGTCATCTTGTAAATTGGGTATGACCTTGTTTCCTTTTGGTCATAAAATGCAACTATAAAAGAATGAGTGTAATGTGTACCATTATTTTTTTAGAACACTTTGCATTTGGAAGCTGAAATGTGAGCCTTTTGTGTGGGATAAGTCATTGATCAGTTTGATGTCAGAACTGCTTACTGTGCTGTAAAAGCTTTGTTCTCTTTCACTGCCATAGCCTGTAGTATCAGACATTCCACTGCATGACTGCAAAGCAACACAAAGCCCAACCATTTTCAACCGTCTCCTCAACTGCTGCAATCATGTTCTGTAATAACTGAAAAGCCACTCGTTATTAGTCCGAGACCACAGCTTTCTAACTCAGACAATAGGATTCAACGCCTGTTTTAGAGACACATGAAAAATGGCGTAAAGGATAACACATTACAGGGTGAAGAATCACAAACATTGAAATGATTAACCTTTAAGTATCACCATGCAAGCCACATAGTTGTATAATATGAACGTAGTTGTTCAGACTATCTCTTCATCTTTTATTTTGCGCAAGTTTGAAGAAATATTCTACATTTATCTCAGTGTTTGCATTGGCTCACATTTTTCTGTGCCTAGTTTTGCGGAACTGTCAATGTACACCACTCTCTTCTAATCAAAAGAACATGCCCTCTCCTAATAGTTGCTAACTATTGCATATATGGATTTTTCTGAGCATTGTGCTAATAGTAAACCTCTGCAAAGTGGTACGTCAATCACATCTAAGTCAAACTGCTAGTAGAAATGGAGGAAGGAAAATCAGAATGCAAATTACTTCTTTCAAAACAATGTGGATAGCTGTGGGCGTCCAACAGACTTGCTGAGCCTGGGATCCTGGAAAATCATAAGCTGTATGAACTACAGTAGCCTCATTTGTCCCAAAAAGGAGGCAACTTCCAGTAGTAAGAATATTAACCAGTTCAGGATTTTGTTAATTCTCAGGGAAGGATATCAACCCTCACACAGCAAGCAGTATACTGAGGTGACAGAACAACCATGCTGAGGATGGGCACACTAGCATGACTGCCATTGTCCCATGCATAAATACTGAATATATAAAAAGGTGCTTTGGACTGTCTGTCTTCTAGGTATCTTTCTTTTATATTCAAGTAACAAGTTAGGAACAAAGAGGCAGCAGTCCCTAATACCTCAGCACTAAGTATGTCTGAGTACTTACAGCTCCATTTTTTCCCCTCTCTCTTCCTCTCTGCAGCTTTCTTTTTCTTTCTCCTACTAGTTTTACAAAGTTATTGTAAACTTTTCACATTCAAACTAGCTTTTACAATGTTGCTTTTCACCAATATGCAGAAATCTCAATCATCCATATCAAAGCTTACAAAACTGGCATTTTGTCATTTCAGGAAAATGGTAGCCAAGATTAAACCACATTTTATTTATTTTTTTATTTATTTGTACAAGCCAGTGTTACCACATGAGAGGTAAGAGCACTGATCTTCACAACCTCTGGGACACATTTGTGGTTTTTTTTCATATTTACATTTGCTTTTGCTCTCTGCTATGCATTACAGAACTGCATTTCTCACAGTACTATATTCAGACAACAGCACCAATTTAATAAATTTTTATTTTTGCTCACTAGGGGCTGGGAACAGAACCTTGGACCTTCAAATTTGACACCCAAATTCCTCATCCATTAAGAGCTTCAGTTGCTATTAGCCTTCAGCCCTCAGCAGCTCTGCAGAGGGCAGCACCCATCCCTGGTGAGGATGGACCTCGCACAGCCACCCGCCTATTTTGATAATCTCAGTAAGGAAAAAACAAAACAAAAACCAGGGTAAAGGGCAAGGTCAAGATCCATAAAAATGAGCAAATGAATCCTTTAAAGTGAAATATGTTTTAAAACTTTTATTTCTGTTCTGTAAAATAGGAAATAAAAAAGGCAGCTAGAAAAATAGTACTTCATAATTTCAATGAGGTCTATGACATACTCTGTATTATTTTTCTGCAAGTAATATAATTTTGATTCATTCCCAGATAAAAATCTTTAGTTCTTCTCAGCATTATTCAAATCAGAAACTTTGAGGATTGTTACAGCCTTACAAAATAACAAGTGTTTGCTTTCTATACCCTTATTTAAACATTAAAGTATTTTATAGTGTCTTTGATCTCATATCATGCTTTGTGCCATATAGATGGACTATTTTGCCCACTACTGAAATGCAGCCATCTCTGAGGTGAAACACATCACCTGTTTAATTGTATTCAAAGCACTATACAGCATTTAGAACAGATTACAGTATCCAACTGAAACTGCAGGAAGCATTTTGCTAGACAGAACATAGCTAACTGGACTGGAATTTGGCCATAGCATTCAGATTAACACCTCTGTCTTGCAGCAAAAGCAACCCGTGGAATTTTCTCAATATTCACGTATACTCCTTGTATGCTTTCATCCCAATTTAAAAGTAAACCAGACCTTCCAGAATGGCTTCAAGAAACAGTATACATTAAAAATGGATTCGCTTGCAATGATAAATGTTCACAAAATCTCACTTTTTGAGGATTTTGCAGGAAGCACATGCAGTGCTTTCTGAAAGGCCACATAATTTTCTTTCTCAGTCTTTCTGCCTCCTGAAACAGATCTTTGTATCTCAGAAGAGAGATGTTGTTAATGCCACTGTTGTTAGAAGATCCTAACAGGAAGATGTGACAGCCTTTAAATGCCATTATCAGTGCCATGCTGGTTGAACCTATAAATTTTTGGTTAGTATCTACATGTACTGTAGCCTGTGGGGTGCCAGACCACTGCAAGTAAGCACTAATTTAGTCTTCTGAAGAATTTTCTCTATTTCATCCATACAGAGGATATGACAGGGATATGTTAGCAGAGGGCATCAGTATGACATGACAGCGTGAGAAGAGACTTGCCAAAAGAATGTATGAAACATGGTGGGATGCAGGGTAAGCCATTAGGACAACCCTCCCTATTTCACTTTTTTATTAGTCAGTTTATAAAGTCTTGACAACTATCTGCATCAGGAAATAAAAGGAGGATAAAGCCAAATGTTTCTGTAATGCAAATCTGTTCATTTACAAAGAACATAGAAAGACCTGTTTGTCAGAATACAGCAGAAATCAAACAAGAGTAGATGGTTCCTTTGCTCTCAGTTCCAAAGACAGGACTTAGCCAAATGTGAATACAGCCATGCTACTAAATAAAAAGGAGATGAGCTGCTCTGTGGACCACTAGGCACAGCTCCTTTCCACACACCAAAACTATTCTTTTTCCCCCCTGAAATGCTGCATCCATGTCCAAACCATCTAACTGAATCATACCCAGGCATAAAAGGAAAAGGTAATCAGGGTCTGTTTTAACAACAAACAGTATGGTTTGCTGTGGGCCAGTGTCCAACCCCATGCCCCAACCCTGTTGTATTTATAAGTACAGACATAGCACGTTAGTCTTTTCCCAAAGCCAAAATTCCCCCTTTACAGGGAATTTTATTTTACAAACCCTTCCTATTTTCTTCATTTCTGTCTTTTTCTCAGTCACAAAGATCCAAGAATATTTTGAAAAGGGACTGAACAAATTTACCTGTAGCTATTATATGGGACAGTCCACAGGCAACCTCCAGTTTAGGGGTCTGTAACCACTGACTGCCAAAAGCTGTAAGTATACATTAACCAGAAAAAGTTTCAGTTATACTGGCCATTTTCACAGAGTCTAAATGGACTTCTGTTCTAAGTATCTTAGGTTTCTGTTTTCTGACCTCCAGTTGCAGTCAGAGCCAGCTGAAACCACTTAATGTATTAAATTAAAACAGAATTCACTGATATTCATGGCTCAAGCTCTACTCCAGGATTATATATAACTTCATAGTGAATTTCAGCTTCTGGACATCTTAGAAGAACAAGTTTCTTTTTAAGTTTATCCTCAATGAAAGCCAGCTCACCTGCCTCACCCACCCTCAACAGAATAATATGATTTTGAGGATGGAAAAAAGACAAAATTGCACATGGTTAAAAACCTTAAGCATGAGGATTACTCCAGGAGGAATTATGCATAAATCCTTATATCCAATCCCTACAGTTTTCAAAAGAACATTAAAACCACACTACTGTCAGATGCCCAACCAATTTCAGAGCCAGGACCGTCCAACATTGCACACTGCCATTCTGTGGATGTTCATAGCAGGAGGAGGGATCCCAGGATGCTCCAAAAGCATGCAGATTCCCAACCTCTGTTGAAGGGAAAAGGACTCTGCACAATCTTTAGTCGTTCTCTACTGAATAGATATCTCTTTATATTTTAGAAAATAAGTTTTTGAGTAAGCATGAATAACCTTGATCAGCCAGAGAAATAACGAGGACAGAACAGAAAAGGCTGATTTCACTAAACTCTTTTTCTCCCATTAGATCCATCATCATATCACACCTTTGAGGGAAAAGCCTATGAGGTTTTACTGAGTATCCGATATAAATGTTACTGAAAATTAAAATGGCAGGAAATCAACTGAAGAAGTTTTTGTTTTCATTTCAGTTAGTCCTTCTCTGCCCATTTTTTTTCCCAGCTGTTTCAAGTAACTGCAGACTTTCCTGAGGCACACTGCCCAGCCTGCTTCTAGTTTCAGGCAACTCTCATAGTGAACTAAGCCTACTGTAGACACACTACTTTGTTACTCTGTACAATTGGGAATTGCTAACAGCAGAACAGAAGAGAATAGGTAGGAAAGAACCATGAAAGTGCTAAGAACAATGTCTTCCTTCATACAAAAGAAGCTCCCTGAAGCCTGAAAAATGGACAAGCAGATAGCTAAGACCACTTCAGAAAGAATGTCACCTCAACAGCAATGGTAGAGAAGCATGTAATGGACAACAGACTTTGAAAATTCCTTGCTCGATACTTTTACTATGAGTGGAGATGCCTGACTGAAGAATGTCACCATGTATGCACAGATGAACTGGTGAAAGGATATTCTCTAGAAAGGGCACAAACCTCTCAATCTGCTCTTACAAAGAACCTGGATATTACTATTCACAAGTAACACTGCAAAGTCAGAGTTTTTTGTTTAACAAAAACATAGAGTTAGATGAAGAAGCTCAACTTTTCTTGGGGTGTCTATATTTAAAGAATTGGAATTGAACTGAAAGGGCAAAGATGTACTTTCTCAGACCACCTGCAGCTCTGTGAATGTTAACTGCTATTCAAATTCTAAGAACTTTGCTTTATACATGCATTAATCTTATGTGAATAACTAACAACGCTCAGGAACATGACTGAAGTACTGACACACATTTTTTAACCCAATGTACTACTGAGTCACTCCTAGAGTATATCACATGAAGAAAAAGAACTCTACACTATAGAACACTATAACAAGGGAAGATTTGACTTTTATGCATGAGCTTACTTTCTAAACCTAACCTGTCAAAGTACAAACTTACTGAGATTTAAGATTCCTGACTTTGCTCTGCTTCAAAGGAAGCTATTTAAGACAGCTGAGCCATGAGTATGCAATCACTTGGATCTCTATCTTCATAAAATGCCAGGTTTTAGGCAAAGCCTTTATAGCATTTACCCATGAACATGATTTTGTATTGTAAGAAATATTTTTACAAACATTAAATAAGCTGACATCAGGGTTAAGTGACTGCTGAACTTCACTGTTTCCTCTTTCTTACAATCACTGTTTCTTTTCCTCAAGCCAGGAGTTAACTAGACATTTTTCATGCATTTATACGTGTGTGTTCACATATTGCTGAATCTCAGGACATTTGCTTTGTTGATATTCCTAATACTGATGTTAATTACTTTTTATAGTACAGAGATTATCATACCTCAGTTGTGATAACGTAACATTGGGCTGTATTCTCATTTAGATTAGACTTTACTTAACCCATATCAAAATGTAACAGGATCTCAAAGTGAAAGTAAATATCAGAGACTAGAAGAGCCTCCAACTTATATAATAACAGTAAAGGCATTCATACAATACCTTAATAATACTTTAATACCCCTAATAATTTATAATATAATAATTGAATATTACAGAACTGGTATACAGTAACTCTGCTAGCAACACTGAAATTGTTCCAGATTTGCATACTTCTACGTAAAATCAAATTACAGCAGCTGTAGTTATTCGGTATAAATGTTTTAGCTTTTACTGACATTAGGAGAAGTTAGATACAAAAAGAGGAAGTTATCATACCAGTAGAAATTTCAGGGTAATAAATAATAATGTTCATATTCTAGAATTACTGTTGCTCTTGTTCAGAAAACTACTTCATAACAGGTTATCGTAGACTAGAAATCTGAAATTGCACCTTTCTAAAAAAACAAAAGCAAACCACAGAGCTTAAATGAAATACAGATCATAAGGTTTTGTTTCTACTTCCTAACGAGATGAGAATAACTCTTCAGTTATTCTCTGGTTTCTGGTAAGATCTTTGTATATGTGGTTTCAGATGTGTTTCTCACAAAAAAATTCTATTATTTGCTTGCCATTTTTTAATTTACCCAAATATTTATGGCAAAATACAGCTAAAATTATTTTAAAGTTTTAACTCCTTAACAGAAGAGGTTTTTGGACATTTCTACAGTTCTGATGAGAACACAAACAAAATATAGTTCCAGTGAGTGTTTCCACTGTTCAGGAAAGAAACCTTTTCAGAGACAGTCTCCGTTCCCACATATGTCTTCTCTAGCAGTACTACTCTGAAGCAACTATTTGACAAATGGCTGCATGAAATGAGGAATATTAGATACACAGAATATTGACTATTACACTGAACAAGTAATGTCCCTGTCTAGGTGAAAGGTGTAGCCTATGTAAACAATCCCATGTTTAGCATTACACATACAGGACACAGCTGCCACATACTGACTTACAGTCCTAGAAGAACAGTTTTGCAGCTTTCCAGTGTAAGCTACATTACTGTTAGTCCCTGGGCTAGGGCTGCCTTAGGAGATTTCCATATACCTCTACAACCTGCCACCATCACTGGACTGCAGTGCAAATGTGCTTTAAAGCCCTTGTGTAGTTACAGGGGATCTAACCTAAGCACCATGGGGATACCAAACAGATACCCATTATATGGTAATTTTAAATTATATAACCAGCCAAGAGTACTAAATGATTATCTCCTGCTATGCTCTTTAAAGGTGTATCTAGCAGCAATACTGTGAATCACACATTAGCAGGTTTTCTCTTCAGCAGGTAAACTAGTTGGAAGAAAATAAAGTTCTAAACTACGTTAATGAATACTCTTATCACGAGAACCAAGCAGCATGTCATCTGTTCGGAATAATCATAATAACCAAAGAGTGTTCTTTGCAGGAGATAACAATACACTGGATTAAGGATAATCAGCAGTAATTTTTCATCTGGACTTCAGAAAAGCCTTTTATTATCTTTTGAATGTACTTTGTCCAAGGTTAAAACAATCAGGAGGGGACCAATTATGTTCTTTTGTGGAACAGAAAATGTTTAATACAAGAAGACCAAAAATACTAACAGCTGCAGCTCAATGTGGTTAAAAAAAAAAAAAATCTATCATTACTTTAAGGAAATGTCTTGGAACCGGGGGAATTAATGTGCTTATTAAACTTCTGAAAGAAGACAGGAACAAAAAAGGTGATAAAACTGGTGAATGACAATCTTTTTTGTGTTAGGTCTAGAGAGGATGCTGAGGTACTTCAGAAGAACCCAATAAAAGTAGAAAATTATGCAACATTGCTAAATGTTACCTAATCCATACTGGAAGTAATCAGTGGAGTTACTCAGGGAATTGTTAAATTGCCAATAAAGTGCAACAGTTCAGCAAAAACCTGACTCTTGATGTCATTCTGGATGGTTCAAATATGCACATCTCTTCAGCAGACAACTTTAAGCCTATCTCCACAGAAACACGAACTCTTTCAAAGACTCAAACACCTCCACTCACTATGCCCTTCATCATGTTGAGGTAATGCCCGACTGACCTCTCAGTCTCAAGACACTACAGGGCAATACACTTAATGGCCACCATCACACAATCCAAGCTTTTATAAAATTTATCTTCTGAAATACAGAAAATATGCTGAGTAGAACAGCTGCCATTACAGAACTGTGAAATGCAGGAGTGCTTGTGAAGCTCTGGATCGAGCAGCACATCCCCATACCGGACTGAAATGTGGCACATACCAGCCATCTTTGCACTCTGGTTTGCGAAAGTAAGGAAACGCAGATGCCTGGCTGGAGCCAGTGTAGTTGCTTACTCCAGACAAGCAGGAGGTCAGGATCCTAGAACACACCCCAGAGAGTAAGCACAGACACTACTACAAAAGTTGATTTATGAAACCTAATGCTGCTATTGACTCTAAAGGAGTCAATAGAACAAAAGAAAGTAGAGTCACCACTGGCTCTCAAAAGGTACCAACAGTGTTACGAGATTTAACAAAACTGAGTTGTTTCATGGGCTTGATTACTATATTTGCAGCATCCAAATGCATCGATGAAGGTTTTTTTTCTATTAAGTAGCTGAAAGCAATTCTGGTCATTAGAAACAGATTAAGGTTATAATTTTCAAAAAAGGTTTTTAACAGAAAATTGCAGATTTGGACTGAACACAGCATTTCTCAAATTTGCAATCTAATCATGACTTCTAGCAAGTATGTTTTTCACACAATACATAATTAAACTGTGGAACTCCATGCCAGTGGATGTTGTGCCTCCTAAAAGTACAGATGAGTTAAAAAATTACTTGAGAAATTCATGGAAGCAAGCATTGTGCAAGACTCTTGAACACAAAGTTACAACCTCAGGTCTAATAAGTACCACAGTTTGCTGGAAGGTTACACCAAGAAAAGTATTGTTATATTTTTGTCCTCTTTTTACACTCATCTTTTTAAGCATCCACTGCTGGCCATTGCTAGAGGAAGGAGCTAAATGGATCAAGGAGACTGATCCAGTGCAGCATTTTTTTACTGGGATTTTTTTTTTTCTCAGTCCCAAAAAAAAGTATCATGTTTTCTTATTCAGACATCAGCATCATCAACTACCAGTTCATATTTTGAAAGCAATCCAAGTTCTCTGGAGAAAACAGCCCTTGCGTGTTATTTTGTTCCAGGAGTTTTGGTATCAATTTGATAAAGTATGTGAAATAAGTCAAAATGCATGCAAACAAATGTGTGCATTCAACATGCTACAGGTAAATAAAACTACAAGATGTTTAGTATTTAATTGATTATCATTTTCATATTTAGGTCTTTTACTACAATGTCTATACAAACAGAGAAACTAGCAAAAAGCTCATTTTTCTGTGCAGAAGCTGTATATAAGCAAACTCATATTCTTTCACTGTTTCCAGATGCATGTCTTCAGTCAATTAGGTTTTTTGAGTATTTGAAACATTTCACAGCTCATCTTACTGTGCGACTCCCAGAAAACATTTAATACTTGGATACACAGAATTTTCCTCTGTATTCTATTGCTGGAAGACTCCTTATAAGATTATAATAGCTCTCAATGTGTTTTTCAATTTCTTTTAAAAAAAATAATTTTCTATTTTCATTAAACTGAAGAGATTTATTGAAATAATTCTGAATGAATGTTGGAAGAGAAAAGCCTAGCCTGAACTTGGAGTACAAGCTCTGAGAATCTGAAAAACTGTTTTCAGGGGTTTAGTCACTTTATTGAATGCATTCATGATCACACCGTCCTATAAATACATCCCTTCAGTTTCACTACAGGTTTCCTTCATGCAAACAGCTAAAATTCCTTAAGAAAAATACAGTCTTTTGGAAGCAAATTCAGAAACAAAGTCCATAACTGCCTCTGGGAAAAATATAGTAGTCTATCCCTGAAAACTTTTAAGCAAGTACTCTCTAAAATAATTGCTGTTAGAAATCCTTGCTCAGCATTTTTTCTTTTTAAAATCAAAAAGTAAAACTACCTCAACAGCACAATGATTGCTATACTCTTTTTTTCTGGTGGGGTTTTTTTTCCCTATACTTGCTAAATTTATGAAAAAGATAAATTGCTACTGAACCTGGAGATCATTCTACAGCACTAGAGAACAGTAGATTTAACAGCAGATTAGAGCCGAAAGAAGCCTCAAAATGCTACATGAGCAACCCACAATTTGTCTTCTGTTCCCATCCAAACGGCAATGAAGACACACTTAGTTTGCCAGGCCTAGATGTAATGCAATAACTCTCAGTATAAAAACTTGTAAACTAACAAGAACACTGAGAAATGTGAATCTTTACTGCTTCAATGTTCTTTTATGAACACCAAATATCTTAATAACAGGCTGGGGAAATTATAAAGTCATTGATGTTTGTAATTTATGTGAGATCAACAAACCAAGGAAAGTTCAGAGAGGTTTCTGGTGTTTTCACGAGCAGGCTGACAGTTCTCCCCCTTCCCCATCCACTTGGACAAGTATAGGATCATATTTAGAAATAAACCTCAGCATATTTCTACCAAAGCAGTGATGGGGAGTGGGGGGTTATTTGTGTCCGGGTTTGTGATTGGGCTTTTGCATTTCAGACAGGAACACATACTACTCTGCAAGGGCTGAACTAATTAAGTGCTAATTGAGTCTCTAGCACCTATAAAGAGGTAATTCACCCATGCCATCTCCCACTGGAAACTGCAATAATTATTAGCATAGAAAGGACTGTTTATTTAGTGGTCAGCATAAGATAGTCATAAGTATTTGTTAGAGCAGAAAGACAGAGGGCAAATAAGGATATGAGTGTTTTTAATGGATGATTAAATCTGGGTGTCTTGATCTCCTTTCATGCTGTGGATGTTGTGTGCTGCAGTCACGCCTCTCACTGCCAGCCTGCACTGGGATGATAATCAGTCACTATGAAAACTCATTAGCTCCACAGCAATGAGTCCTCCACTGCTGAAGCTTGGTGCTGTTCTTAGTACCATGGCAATGATCTCTAACTGGATGTCCCAAACTCTCCCATCTCTGGTAGGACTAAATACCACCAGAATAACCACTTCAGATACTCTAGTAAGTAGCTGTGATGTGTTGCAAGCCATCTTAATGCTGAAGTAGTGTTTAAGTGCCAGCAAAAGCTTTAGTTTGCTGCCTCTTTGTAAATCTCTTTTTAAGCTACTGATCTTCCTGTCATCACTTAATGCATGCTTCTCTTTGGGCATCATAAAACTGCACATTGGTGAGCATGTTGCGGTCTTATTATGAAAGGAAAGATTTTAAAATAGCATCCTTAAATATTAGAACAAATGCCTTCATCTTGAGTGTGAAATGCTAAAAATAGTAGAGCAATGTAATTTCGTTTGTCTAGACTTTTTTCCTATGTTTACTGTTCCAGAAAAATGTATTGCATTATTAAGAAAAAAAAAAAATCTGGCAGTGGGTTTCTTTTTGTCTGAATAATGTTACATATTAGCTATTTACTACAATATGTAAGGGGTCTGATTCTCTCCCATTTTCCTTTACTGGAGTACAGTTAAGGAAATAAATAGCTGTTAGAAACAAAATAAAATTGGTACTAAGAGGTTGGGTACCCGAATTTTAGAAAGGCTGATACGGGAATAATACAAATGTCACAAATACCACTCTGTATTGTTGATGCTCATATACAGCAGCCTCTGTTAATGAAGACCTACAGAAAAGCTGTAATTAACTACTCATGAGAAGCCTAAAACTTAAAGTAATACTTTAATTGGACATTTTCCTAAATGTTTAGTGAAACACTCTTCTCTGTATCTTTTTGTGTAACTGCAATCAGATGTTTACATAATAGTATGTTATGTAAATTTAACTATTTGTACAGTAGTTCACTATACTCAGAATTTAGTTTTTTAGTTGTAACTAAAAATGATGGATTTACTAATCAACATTTAATTAATTGAATATATGCATGGAGGAAAAACACTACTGCAGAAAATCATTGCATTTAGACTTTAAATATTACTGCTTTAAAATTAATTAAATGATGTTAAACAATTCTGTTGTGTTTTAGAGCAGCAAGGTGAGGGGACAAGGAAAAGCTCTTTTATTTTCCTTAAATGTAACTTGTGCTCGTTGAACTACAGTATATATTGCTAGTTTTTGTGACAATATGATATGACAATAATAAAGTTCCCCATCACATTTAAATCCAAGTTTAAAGTTGCAACTGAGTAACTTCGAGATGCACACTAGTTATTATAACACACACACATATATCTATTTATACACATATATGTGTTTATATATATTTACATGTTCAGATTCCAAGTAGTGTAAACTGTCGAGCTTCCTGTGGCTACAAAAGAACGCTGCTGATACAAATACCTCCAAAGTATTATTTCAATAATGCTCTTTGCACTCATTGAGTTGGAGTTGTATGCATATTTTGTGTTTCAAGAGGGGTAGCAGGAGTGCAAGCAGAGCTGGGGAAACAATCACACAAACCTGATTATCGGAGCTTGGCAACATCTGCCAAGTAAAAAAAAAAAAAAAAAAAAGCCGAACTTCAATCACATGGGGTTCTTTCTGCATAAAACCAAGCACCACAAATCTGCTACCTTTCTCTAAGCTTTAGATGTTGGCTGAGAGACTTTATACCCCAGGCGCTTTGTAATACTGAGGTCATCACTGACTGGTTTTTAACTGCCATCAAGATTTATCCACTGGCATCTTGTCCTGTGAACAGTGCAGCACATGCACTTCTCCAGCAGTTCTCTTCTAGCACATACACAGCTCATAAATTGTGTATATTGTACCAGGAAAAAAAGAACAAAAACTCCCAATTTCCTCCCTTCAGCTGGAAGAATTGTACAAGGAGATGGGGTCAGAGAGAGGGCCTCCTCTTTGAGATCTGTTCCAGTCCCAGGATTGAAATTGCAAGACAAACTGAAAAATCCTGTTTATATTTAAGCAACCATATTAAGTATACATACTGCCATTTGTCCTGTCAACTAGTATCGATGGAGATAACTATAACAGTTTTATCAGAATATATAAAAGTGCAAGTGAAAAAATAAATCTTTTGGAGGTGAGTCTGTAGGCCAGCAGCCTTCTAAGGCAATGGTTAATATTGGTCTTTGTAGGGACTCCTGTTTTACCCAAATATTCAAGAACTAGCATAATTTATTATTGTTGCTGTACTCCACTTGTTATTTCTTTTCTTGTTTGTTTACTAAGGCCTGTCAGCAGTAAGCCTGCATTTGAAAAGTAGATTCAGTAGCTTCTGTAAGGTTTTGATGCCTTCTAGCTCTTTCCCTGCATGGCACAGCAGCTTCTGCTTGAGGTAGGGATTAAATGTCAAACTAAAAAAGTACCTGAA
The DNA here is from genome assembly GCF_047716275.1 of Strix uralensis. NCBI lineage: Eukaryota > Metazoa > Chordata > Aves > Strigiformes > Strigidae > Strix > Strix uralensis. The sequence goes on along the minus strand of NC_133979.1, from coordinate 22,202,788 downwards.
GAAAAAAAAAAGGCAAAGCGCACCTATACTCACCTGCTTGTTTTTCTCAGTGATTACCCATCCTAATTAATGAGGGAACCCTAATGGCCCAAATACAGGGAACCACAGAATACTGCAAAGAACTGTAGCCTAAGTTGTAGGAGTACTATGAGAATGCTTATTTATGCACAGGCAGTCAATAACCATGCAGTTGTATTGGGCCTGACAGTCTCTCACTGTGAGAAATATTTTCCCAAAGAGCAGTTACTTTTTAAAATCAAGCCATATGTTAGATGCCATAAGAAAATATCTGCTAAGTTAATCAATAAAGGTGTTTTTTTTCCTATAGATAAAGCCAGGAGAGACACTCATGACATCGCTAGAATATCTAAGTACCTTTGATAACACAGCCTGGATTATAATGGCTTTACTACAGACTGTGCATGATCCTGGTATCTCATACACTCTCCACTGTAGAAAAGTTACGTGAATGCAGTAAAACCAGTTGCTACCAATCTAAATGTAGCAGGTGTAAGGCTCAAATATCACAATTTTTCATAAACTTATATTAAGTATTTCTGTCCTAAGGGATTATAATCACAAACTCTAGATTCCTGAACATGTTCCTGAACTTCAGGAAAAATTCAGTTTCCTTGCTCTTGCATGACAACATGGCATAAGTTCTACAGAGAATCGTGGAAACTACCGGAGTGAACAGAGCTTACACTTTGCAAGGGTTATCAGCCTTGATAGGCTTCACTTGTTCCAGCTCACAATTTTAGTAGCTGCTCAAAAACAATCTAAATTGTCTCTGCATACGTAATTTGTTTAGTTTTTAGTGTTCTCCATGTCTTAAACTAGATTCTCTTTGCCCTAAAACTTAAGGTGAAGAGAACACCATATAGAGGCAGTATAATTTAGCACCAAACTCTGGATACACCTTTCTAGCAAACCATAAGGCAAGTTCAGCTGTTCTCTTTTTACAGTCATCTACATTACGACACTTTGTTTTTCCTTGCAAAACAGGGGAACAATACCATTTTGATTTTTCAATTAACTGCAGTAGGTCACTGCTGTCTTCAGTGACTTCTTCAGAAGAGTCATCGTTCCGAAGGGTCTTTTTCTAGCCTCAGTCTGCAAAGATATTGTACCTCTTTTCAGGTGAGGAACTCTGCAACTTATTCTGCATTAAGCTGCCAGTAAAGCATCAATATCAAAGTTTGCCAGTTTAAATAATCACTCTCTGTACTGACACTAGGTATAATTTTATAATATAACTAGTAATCAATTCCAAATGTGTTCAGACCAAAATGACTTCAATGGCATCCATTAGCATCTGTACTATGAAATTCAGTAGTCAATACTATATTATTAGGAAAGAATATTGCATATTAACTTTAAATTACAGTTTAAAAAGAAAGTTAAAAAATGACTTCATGTGTCCACTAGTTTTAATTCCGTCACCTGAATCTTTTCATTCATCTAATTATATCACTTTCTCTTATTCTTATGGTGTGTATTTCTATACATCTCATTAAACAGATACCTAGTCTCACAAGGTATCACACAAACTTTAAATGCAGTGCAGTATTAGCCTCCTCTGCAAGCAAATGTGATTTTTTGCTTTTCTTTCTCAATCATGGTTACTGTAAACAAGAACTCTTGCTTACTCCCGAATTCTTCTGTCCCACTGAAGCATGTGCAGTGTCTTAACTGCACTGTCATGCTTGCCATGACCCCCGTTCACCTAAACTAACCAGACGCTTTTCAGGACGACCCTGCAGCAAGCGCCTCTTCCCTTTGGTGTACGTGCAGTAGCAGTCAACAGAGAACAGTCTTCTTTATGCTACATCTTTAGGAGCAAACCTGTTGATCCACATCCCAAAGTGCTGCTGAGCCAGGTTCCAATGCGGGAGTCCCATGCTCTGTGCTCTCTCTCTTCGGGGTTTTATAGTTGTTCTCTTCTGTCTTTGTTGTTTCCATTACTCTAAAGTAAAAGTCATTCAGGCTGAAAGGACATGTTTGTTCTCTGCTGATGAAAAACTGTAACATCCCTTTACAAATGATTAAATCAACTAGTTTGTGTTCAATCACAAGCAGAAAACTGTTCTCATCCACCCTGGGAACAATATGTGCTGGACGCTTCTAGAGAACTATTACAAATATGTGAGATATGACAAAACTGTGAGAAACCACCAATCTAATTAGAGAGTAGTACTAGGAGAAACCTAATTGCAAACGTATACTGCAAAAATAAAATTTTCTGAGGTAGTGGTTTTTCAAACAACAAAAATATCAGTTCAGTTCCCTTTATTTTTATTATTTTGTCGTTACAGACTCAGATTAGCCCCAAGGAAGGGTGGCAAGTTTATAGTTCAGCCCAGGATCCTGATGGCCGTTGCATTTGCACTGTTGTTGCACCAGAACAAAACCTATGTTCAAGAGATGCCAAAAGCAGGCAACTGAGACAACTGCTAGAGAAGGTAAGTCTTCCCAACAAATTCCTCCTTTTGATCACTAAACTTCCCAAGGAAATCCACTCCTTTCCCTCTAAGTTTAATACTTAATGGAGTCTTGATGAGTTATTTAATAAAAATATTTCTTCAGGTTAGATCCCCTACCTGTGTTCTCACCACTGATCATTATTTGTCTATTTTCCTTACATCACACCTTTCCCAACCCAAGCCACTTATGTAGCAAACTGAAGCTGCATCTTCTCTTGTTCACTCCTCCCAAAGTTCTTTCTTACACACAGACGGGACTGATTTTTCTATGTAAAAACTGTTACAAATCCAACCTCAAACTAGCTAGTTGCTGTGGGATTTAAACTACAGCTTCTGCTTCAGTCATGAGACTCCTGAAGGTCATTCCTTGTCTCTTATCAACAAATAAAGAGATATAGACATGACAGCATCTGCAAAGCAACATGTACAGAAGAGAAACAGTTCTAATTTTCTTTCATTTACTCTTTCCTCAGTACTATTAATTCATTCTCTGGTGGTCCAAATTTTCCCCAAACAACCCAATTCTTATTTCCAGTATTATCCACTATTGCATATATGGTAAAACCAATGAAGTATTATTTTACATCAATAATGAAAAAAATGCAGCAACCATGAAAACACAAACTATTGTTCTGCATTCCCTGTATAAGTAACCAAGGTTATTATATCACAGCTGGTGGTACAGAACCTGAGGCCTGAGAGGGTGGTTGAACAGCAGCAGAAAGCAACATAAAACGTAGACTTAAAAATACATTTTTTAGCATACAATTCTCAGTATTTTTCTAGCGACAGAAAAATCACTCCAGTGCTAATATAGTGCTAGATCCCTGCAGATTTTCCTTTCCTAAATCTCCATGAACTTCAGCAGGGACTTAGCTTCAGGTTGTGACAGAGCCCATAGCATGAGATGCAGGGAGAGGACATTGATGAAGCAGCACACAGAGGAGGAGCTACCTTTCCTCATGCTGTCTGTTTACTTAACAGAGGAAGATTTCAGTCCCCAGAGTCTTTGCTTTAGCATATTTCCCAAACGATAAAATATTAATGTAAAAAAATCTTACTTTCTTTTGGGGTGGGGGCTGGAGTGGTGTTAAGATCTCAACATAGTTTCTGAGCTGCCACATAGAAGAACCTAAATCATCAGTCTCTGAAAGCTATTTTCTTATGATTAGAACTGTGGTAATGATGGGTATGTAATGCCATATTATTATTACTTCACTAAGTCCATGCACAGTCATTTAATTAGAGCCTTTATGTGAATGCATCTTCTGCCAAATGGACACGCTCAAAAGTTCTTCCAAGACCTGAAGGACTTAATCTGTCTGCTTTCAACAATTAGAAAACAAAGGAAAAAGAAGCATTTTTTTTTTTCCATTAAAAATACTTTCTAAGAACTGCCAATGGCAACTGTGCAATAACTGATGTATACTATTTTTAAGAGTATTTTAAGAGTATTTCCTGAATCCATCATTCTGTAGGTCACAATATATTAGTTTCAAACGTGAATATCAGTTCAAACAGTCCATATTCTTGCAAACAACAGGAATACTGCTGGGTTTGTCTTTTATTAGGAAGCTAGAATTTATTTTTTTTTCTCTTGAGCCAAAGCTTCAATATGGTGCCTAATACATTTACAGCAGTCTACTTTTTTAATGTTTTGTGAAAACAAAACACTTCCTGAAATAGAATAACTGCACTTGCAAAATGTGCGACTGGCAGAAGAATTGCTTTTATAACAGATACTTTTAAAAAATATATGTAATTTACTCTAGATGGCAGTTATTCTTGCCTCATTGTGGTAAAAGTGTCCGCTATAGCTACAAAGTCACTTGGTCTACAAAAGTTACCTGAACATTCACTACTTCTCATCTGTAAAAAAATTTAGTTTTCTAACAGTGAGACAATTGCATAAAATTTCTAATTTTATATCTACTTACAAAATCATGAGCAAACACCTATTTGATCATGGCACACCCCATCTTATCTCTGGATAATCTCATGAATTCCTTATACTATTATATAAATGCCTACTAGCAGTGAAAGTCATGCTCTTCATACTAACCAACATCTCCAAATCTCAGTCCTGTCCCGCATGCTATACAGCACATCCTGAAGAACAGTCAGCGTCTACTGCAAGTGTCCAAGTAGACTCCGCTGAGCCCGTTGATAATGGTGCTGAAAGGATCTCTCTCTCTTTACCTCAGAGAACCTAGTCCAAATCATTTATGGCTTCAGGTTCTTGCAGATAGTCCTCTGTTGTCCCCGTTCCCCAATTTTTGGACTATCATGCAGTTATGGAATTTAAAACTGTACTGTGGTATAAATGACTCACAACTAAAGCATTGACATAAGCACATTTTATTGCCTGATGTTTAACTACCTAACCAGGAAAAAAGGTAAAGTAACAAAAAGTGCATTTAGAGACTGTTCTTCTTTAACAGGTTCAGAATATGTCCCAGTCTATTGAAGTTTTAAATCTACGGACTCAGAGGGATTTCCAGTATGTTTTAAAAATGGAAACACAAATGAAAGGGCTCAAGGCCAAGTTTCGGCAAATTGAAGATGATCGGAAGACATTAATGACAAAGCATTTTCAAGTAGGTTCTATTTCAACAATAACTTTGAAAGCCTGCTGGAAGCAATGTACTAAGCAGCAATGCATGGACTGCTAAAATCTCAGCTTGAAATGCTCATACAAGAGTAACATTAAAAAGAAAATCGTAAATAAATCTTCCTTTATGATTGTAATCTTTTGCTCTGTTCAATTTAATTGTAATAGGGAGTAAACTATTAATTATTAAGTCATTAGAGAAATGTCACTATAAACAGATTCCTGTTTTTTCTGTATCAATGTGCATGTCATACTGAGAAATTTATATTCATTCAAGTTACAGTGATAAATGGGGAGATCCAATGGAATTAATAGCAAACAACTAGAGAGTTGTGCACTTTTACTGTTGCCTGACATTTACTGCAGTTGAAGGGAAGAAAGCCTGTAATAAATCAGGTTATTGTAATTTTTATCCAGTACAATTAAGATCCAATTTCATGTCTGAAGGTTTGCTATTTTGAATTTGGGATGGGGAGGAGGGCAATCATTCCCAGTCACATTTGTATGATTAAAAAAAGACCTTCAAGGAATTTTAATGACAATAAAAAACACAAGCCAATCTTTTTGTGAGGAAGGAGGGTTGCAGAGATTACAAAATAGCATTGTGTATTCTGAAAAAGCTATCTGAAGTACTCTTAAGGATAAAATGTTACAGGAGCATATTTATGTTCTTTAAATATCAAGTCTGATAAATTGATATTTCAGGACTGCAAGACAGAAAAATAAGATGTAGAAAATACATTCTGAGGATTACATTGTGTGAACCAAATATATATTTTTAAAGTGTTTATGAAAGTTCACATAAAATGGACTTAATGTTGTAATTGGTTCTAAGTTTAGATATCTAAACCATTACATAGCTAAGGGGTCTAATTTCTTTTTCAGAGACACTGAATATCCAGTGGGTCTTAATAATATCAGGAATTAAGTACACTAATGATCTGACTACCAAACTTTATTCTTTATGTCATCATTCTTAGTTTAGGTGAGAGTTTGAGCACATACTTCCACTTATTTTCAGGTAGTAAGAAATATCTCCACCTTTTTTGCCTTCATCATTCATTGCTAGAACACCACTACATTTGTATAATGCCATTATATGTTCTGTATTCTCATTATAGTTTTCCATGGGAACAAAATATCAAAATCTGAATGTCTGATACACGATGTCAAAGGTCGCATATTTCTGCAGTACTCTAACCTTCTAAATATTTGATATTTGTATTGGCCAGTCACTTAACTTTAGTTTGACAGTTTGCCAGGAGTATAAAACAGATTTCCATCCAATCAAGTTACAGAGTAATTTAAAAGGTCAACATGATACAATATGCTGCTGGCTTTATCTACTAGAATTTCAGTGCTTTATCTTTCCTGAGACAAAGAAATTCATTCTGGATATAGCATAACCCCTCATATCAGCTGGCACAAAGTGCCAAAATATGTCTACCACCTATCCATGTTGCAATACAAATTAGTTCTTCTACTACTCATCATAGCAACAAGCTAGGAGTGTCAGCAGAAACCAATAAAATTTATTTTATCATGAAAATACCAAAACCAGATTTATATCATTTACTGAAATGAGATATTCTAACACTGTGGTTCCATGTTCATGAGAACCAAAGAGAACAAATGTGATCCAGATCACACTTGAGCATATGGTCATACTTCGGTCAAATCAGCATTTATGCCAGTCAGACGATACCTGATCACCACAAAAAGTTACAGCAGTTTGCTCAAATGATACCTCATCTGGCATAAATCAGGAATAAGTTACCTTCAGTAATTCTCTTAAACACGTTTTATCTTCCTGAGTTTTTGAAACTTTGCATTTTTTTCCATCATGGTTTACCCATGATTTTTGGCAGTTCACTGCCCCACAGAACCAAAGCCTCAGTTCATAATTTTGAAATGAAGTAACAAAAACTTAAGCCTACTCTCCTTGTCATCAAGGAAAAAAATAACTGTTCATTTTAACAGGCATAAAGTGGGCTCAAGTTAAGTTTTTAATAAAAACAGTCAAACAAAAATAGTTTTAACTGTAGACAACAAGACTCTCCACTTTTTTCTGCCCATTTCAATAATTCTTCTACTATAATGTAATTGGAAGACCCCTTGAGAATAGAACCAATAGAACTCCCAATACTCGCAATTTCCTTTATAATGACGTATCTGCATATAATTTAAAATGAAGTTTTCTAGGTATTAAGATGACCTGTGTGCAAAATATACTTCCTAATAACACATATAAGTCTTTATTTTGAGTAAATAATTCCAATATTAAAGCAATTGTTAAAACAATATGGATATACTAGCTAGGAGATGAAGAGATACTGCAGAACTCTCAAGCTGTCTTAGAACATGTATGAGAGGCAAAAATTCAGAGGTAGATCTTCAAGCAGCTCAATTGCTGACCGTACCTATCAGCTTCTTTCACATCTCCTTAGCAAAAATGCATTTGGCATCATCATGTTTTGGAAGTGTTCTACCCTGTTTATTGCATCCTCTAATACGAGTGATGCAACAAATTGTACGCGTGTGTCTTCACACACCTGTGCTAACCTCCAACCACATGTGCTTCTGCACCTCCTTCGTGTGCTTGGGCTTCCATTTAGTTCTCTTTTGCTTTCCCTTTTACCCTGCTGACTACTCCAGCTATTCTTCAGGACTTGATTTTTTAGTCCCTTCAATAGCCTCTCCCTGTGCATCCTCATCTGTTCCCAATCTCTATTACCACCTAATGCTGGTACCTAACAAATCGTCATTTCCATTCTTTGCCTTGTTTTGTCCAGGCTTGCATCTCCTCATGCCTCTCTGGCATTTGCTTGTGGAACTCTTGCTGTTTCCTCAAATTACAAAAAGATATGCAAATCTCTGTATACAGATGATACCTCAGGGACAACCCTATATGCTTTTCAATATAGCAAAACCTTTTGACTGCAAGGATTCTTTGAGGTTTTCTACAGAATAATAACTAAACAAAAAACAACCTTAAACAATTAGTTTAAATTTAATAAAGCCCCTATGGTTAGTGCATTTAAAAGAATAATTAAGAAATGAAAGATGAGCAGCCAATATAGGTTACAAACTGAGACAAATTCTCAAAGTATGAGACTCAGCAAAAGTCTGAGAAAGGGACAATCTGAGATTCCAAAGTGGAGCCTTATTTTATTTAATCAATGTTTAAGAATAGGATTGGCAACATAACAACTGCACACAACAAAAAAACAATTTGTGATAAACCAGAAGAGAGGTCAACTGAGGAAGTTCAAAGGCACCTAGTGATGCAGCAAGGTGAGAAATATAAAGTGCAGTTAAGAACCGTGGATTTTTTACTTCAGAAGAAAGAGGTATATATCACTGTGGCTGGAACAGAACTAAACCCTGTTCAACAGCCATTGGGAAAAAATGAAATCAGTATTTCTAAGGAGTGAAATAGAAATTAACAGCTCACCTATTACAGTACTGTAAAACAGGCATGACCTCCTTGAACATCACTGTGGTCAGGCCCAATCACCTTCTCTCAAGAAAGACACACTTAGAAGGGGTTTATATCCTCTGGATGGAAAGTCAGACCTTCAACAGGTTTGATTCAGATCACTTGAAGGTAATTGTGTACTTCCAGTAGAAAAACTATCCTTTCATGCATTTTATCTGTTGCTTACTACCCTTAAGTCTGAGGTTTCCAAGACTTTCACAATACACTAATAATAGATCTGTAACTAAAATCAATAATCATTTTTAAGTCATTTTAATAATCAGGCATAAATACTACATTAAAGGGAATTAGGCGATTGAACTCCGTTAAACTGCTCTAACTCACATTTGATTGCCTTTAACAGGAGTTGAAAGAAAAGATGGATGAGCTCCTGCCACTGATCCCAGTTCTGGAACAATACAAAACCGATGCCAAATTAATCACCCAGTTCAAGGAGGAAATTAGGAATCTGTCTACTGTCCTCACTGGGATTCAGGAAGAAATTGGTGCTTATGACTATGAGGAACTACACCAGCGTGTACTTAGTTTAGAAACCAGGCTTCGAGACTGCATGAAAAAGCTCAGTAAGTTAACAATTTTATGGCAAATTTGGTCCCTCAGCTGTATATTTTTAGTTGTGTCCCTATAGAAAGATGAAGTTTTCTTTTTTTGTTGTTTGATGAAAGACTGCATTATATTCTGATCTGTGCTACCCTAATAAAAGTCAAGAGTAATTCAACCTAAGGTCAGTCATATCATTTTAAGTTTGCACCAGTGTATCTTATATAATGATCTGCCCTACTGTATACAGAAGGAATTAAGATGGAAAATTATAACAGACAGCAACGTTAAAATCTAAGAGAATTACAACTGGCTGGAGAGCTACAAATATTCTTTCAAAAAAGCTGAGATAGGCATTGCTATTTGGGTCATCTTTGGGATGTCACTGTGAAAAAAAATTCAGTGGGAAGTAGACTACAATCAGTTTTGAGATGTCCGCATCACAACCCTGTCATCTTGTTATGAAATCTGAGAGGCCACTCAGACTGTACAGTCTTTAGACCTCTAATATTAGCGTTGAGAGATGTGTCACTCTAAATTTGCAATACAACATAATTGAGCATTACACCTAATTTAAGTGAACAAAGCATGATTTTCCTAGGAAGCACAGCAACAATCCGTTGTGAGCACTGCACTACATTTACATCAGGCAGCCTCCATCTTGGTTGCTCACATGCTGGCTTTAGTTAGAAAAAGTCAAATGTTGAGCATCTCTGAAAATCAGTGCTAGTTCAGTATCAGCTACCAAAACTAAAAGTCTAAAGTATCATTATCAAGTGTCAGCCTTAACTTTCATTACCCAAAGAGGGATAATTAGTACCTACCTGCTTTACAATCACAATGCAGTGTCCCCCCTCTGCAGCCTACCCATGCATTCTGAAGACTCCTGAATGGATCACTATTGCAATCTGGATTGCTACACCAAACAATCCGGCCCCTCTATGAGAAATAAGTGCTTTGTAAGTTACCACTGAACACGAATAAACTAGAAATTCCAAGTTTCACTCCTGTGATCGGTATCTCAGTTATCAAGTGTGGGATGTTTACTTTTAAATGTTACACATGACATGAAGTATGTTATTAACTTGATAAGCAGTGCCTCTTTATTTCTGTGAGGCAATGAAATGAGAAAAATCTAGGTTAGGTTAGCCTCTTAAATTATTTATTTTCCATTTCTTTAGTTTACACTAGAAATAACACAGTGATGATGGGCTAAAATACATGAAAGACTTCTTCAAACAGAAATTTCTTATGATCCTATTTTCCCCTCAGTACACACACATAATAGCACGTTATTGCATTGACAGGAGGCAGGCAGGAGAAAATGGCTGCATTACAAAACCACAGCAAGCAAGAAAATTCATATAAATAGACAGTATTTTCTGATAGTGTTCCAGTAAGTTTATTAGACACTAGAAGATCATCAACTTATCTTTAATGAGTATCTTGTTTTTCTTTGCTTTTACAGCATATTTTTGAAACATTGATTAGTGAAGTGACTACCGTGTAAGATACATTTTATACATCAGAATGACTGTGTGTATTCACAGGGTTTATTTCCCTATTTTTCACCCACATTTTCCCTCCTGTCTATCCTGAATTCCTGCGACACGTTCTATTTCTCTTGACGTACTAATGTAAAAAAAACTTATTCAAGTTATGTATATTAACAATAGAGAGAAAAGTTTTGTATGGAATAGATTATTAAGCACATCCATTATTAAAAGGGGTTTGGCCTTCTCAAGCTCTAATACAGATTTATTCATCCTTATTGGCATTACTCCCTGCTCTTACATGCTTAACTGACTTTTATGCTCACCTACTAATGGACTAGCTGTATTTCTGGCCTACCCCTGTGTGCCTTTTAAAGTAAAAACAGCTTCAGTTAGGCTTACTGTAAGTAACTCCTGAAAGCTGGTACCGTGTCTTCAAATCAGCAATGCCTACACCTTCTCCCCAGCCACATTCACCACGCTGGAGATGATCCAGCTGTGACTGTCCGTGCCAATCTGATAGCCAGAAGCCTATGGCAGCAGAAGGCAGACTGGCCCCGATGTGCCATAGAATCTGGCTTGAATCTTCACAGATTTTGTTGCATTTCACAATATAATTATCTAACCAGCATGTGTAATAGCTATTTTCCATTCTTCTCCCTAGCAGGTGTTCTTCAGCAATATAATGCATTATTTATATTGTCCTGGCCACTTAAAAGGGATCTTCCATCTGCACTGGCAACACTTTCAACACTCATTAACATAGAGTAAGCAGTTGTCTTACTTTCACCAAGGTTTAATGATTACCACAGCAATTGTGATGACTGAAACTTGCTCCTTCTCTGTGGAATAAGAGAAAATTCAGGCTGAAGCTGCTGAGAAATTTGTCCACAGAACTTTAAAAGGGTGCATGCGATTAAACATGTAGGAACAGAGCGCGTATGATTGCACACACCACGAATTCACAGACACTTATGCACATATGGGTCCTTTGCTGGCAATCACGTAAGGCAGGTGCATTTATAAGAGAATGCAGGTTGCACAGTATGCTTAGGACCCTCCTATTCTTGTCATAAGGTGTTTATGAAATTTGAAAAAAGTTATATAGGTAGCATTCATAGAAGCCAATACTCTGTCAAATGTTGCTTATGAAGTATGAAGAAATAATTAGATACACATTGGATTCACTTATAGCTACATCTGATTATAATGTAGAATCTAAATATTTTAAAGTAACATTTTTGGTTAGAAATTCAAAAGCAGAATATTCTATGTATCCAAAAAAATGCTATTACATCAGTGGCAGAAGAGGTATTAGTGCAGGCATAAGATTACTTTATTGATTACAGTGATACTTGCACTTCCAAAGCATCCCTCCCTTTGGGATTTTAAGAACTTTACAAATATCATTTAGTACAAAACTGTGCAATAGATACACATACTGTTATCCCCATTTTGTAGATGAAGGAACAAGCAGCCCAGGAGGATAGATTACTTTCCCAAAGATTACACAGCAAGTCATTGCACACATGCAGAAGAATCCAGAGGCTTCCTCTCAGCAAGCTCAATTGCTGTACTGCTTCCTGGATTTGTATTATGCAGCACAACAGACATACACCCATTAAGTAAGAACTAATTCTTCATTCCTTCACATTACAATGTTACAACAAATTTGACCATAAGCAGAAAAATGCAAGTAGTAAAACACTTGGAAGTCATTTGTGTAACCGCTGAAAAAATACTTTATTTTCCCCTGTTTGTTACTTACAATAAATAGAATAATGATGCTAATGAACAATTCAAGAGAATGTTTTGATTTTATTTCCCTTGCAAATCCTTCTATAAATCATACACTCACTTGGTATATATAGCAGCTACCAATATTCATCTGCATCACAGAGACTGGGACTATCAATAACGTATTCCTAGCTATCTTCAAAATAGCTCCCATCCAGTTGGTCTATCACAACCTTCTCTCCTGGTATTTGCTCACTCTGGAGCAGCTTTCCAGATGCGTTCTGCCCCATAGACTTTCCCAGTCTACAGGGGTACTACATCTACTTTCTTTTTTAATGGTTACTTTACTTCATGGTCAGCTTCTTCCTTAATATAAATAAATACAGGAAACCACAGACTCACTGGAGTCCACAGTACAAAACTGTTACAAGAGATGAATCAAGCCATAAAGATCCAGATTCTGCATGATGCTATGTTCCTTGTACAGTTCAACTGAGGATGGATAAACAGAGGTTTGATTTTCCAATTACTACAATCAGTTATGGTTGGGATTTTCTAATGTAGGCAGCCTGCTTCTTTCAAAGAAAAGGGAAAGAGACTGAGTGCTTCTAAAAATCCCACTCTTTCTGTGTAACCCCATATGAACCTCTTAGTGGTGGAAAAAATGCCTAGAAATATCACTTTTTCTCTTTTTTCTTAGTGTTCCTGAACTTCCTGACATTTGCTAGTATGGGGATGTATTTCACCTACCTTCTCACTAGCATCTGGTCCTTCTCCCATCAGGGAATTAAAGAGCAGAGGTTTACTATAAACCAAAACTTTTCAGTCAGTAAAAAAACCTTTTCCACCATCACAAGAGTTATTTCCACATCCTCATATGCCCCCCCCTTCTGACAGTAAAAAAAGAAGAAAAGGAAAAAAAATGGAGTTGTTGGCCATGTTAATAAAAATGCACAGGCCAGTTTTAATTCTCAGCCCCCTCACTGCTATGGAAAATTCATAGCCCAGAAGTGTTTCCTATTTCAACATGACATTTGTCTATGTTCTATTTCTCTACATACAAAATGAGCTAAAGAAAAGTCTCAACTGGAAACTAAGTGGAATTTTTTTAATTTCAGACTCCCAGACTTGCCATGCCACAACAGTGTTAAGTAAATGATCCTGCCTTTCAGTATATTAGTATCACAATTCCCTAGCAAGAAACCTCAGCATGCGAGATCAGTTTTAATATAGCCACACAAACAATGATAAGGTTCATTCTGCAGCTAAGAATATAGGCTGGGATCAGATCAACACATTTTACACTTAAGCAGACAAGAAGAAGCTGTTTCCAATTCTGGTGGAGGAGTGAGGAAAATTTCTTGCACTGAATGCAAAGTTGGAAGTGCTTACAACCACACAGAAAACTCGCCTCGCTTTGTCAGTGAACTGCTAAACGTTATATTGAGCTTTACTCTTTCAAGAGTTGTCATTCATTTAACTTCTGTATCAAATGCAGGATCAGGCTTGGGGAAGTTATAAGGGAATTTATCTTTATCAAGTCAGTATTGCTAATTATTTCAGTGTTAAACAGATTGATAAACTGCACATTGTAGTAACGTCATCAAAATGCTGTGATATTCATCTGGAATAAATTATGTAATTGTATTAGTAAGTCAATATATACTTCAACACAGACAGCACACTTGCTACTTTATAATGAACAAAACATAAACGATCCCAATTCTGCCAATTTTCGTAGGTCAGCTGTAATGTATGGGTAGACACATTTGAAGGCAGGGCTCCAACAGACAGAACTAGACAAAACAACGATACCTTTCTCTTGAAGAAGGAGGAATTACTTTTACTGTTTTCTTAATTGCATTCACTTGATTCTTTTAACTTCTGAACAAATATCGGAAGCAATACTGCATTAGAGGGCTGTCTGAAGATTTGACAGAAGGTTTGTGATCTGAATTTCAGAGGGATTTCCATGAGAAGGGGAGGACAATTTGGCCTCAATTACTTTTTCCTAGTCTCACACTTCCCTGCATCATCAGTCAACAACAGGTTCAGTTAGCAAGCCAGTTGATTTGTGGAATACTTGGGACAATTTACTTCTATGAAAGTTACTTGTGCAACAGTTCAGAACAGCATGAGCTGATTTATCAAGTTGACCATTTAGCCAAGACTTGCTTTGGGGCCTTGTCCCGTTCTTTCAAGCAGTTCTTTCTGAACTAAGAGGACTTACTGATAAGGGGTTCCAGTCCACATGTATCTGGAAGCAAAAGTTTGAGTTTTGACTACTCAAAAGAAAAGAGAGATGACACCCATGTACTTGGCCATAAACATTTTTCAAATTAACAGGAGAGTGAGATTCTGAGACAATCTGCAGTTGGGGTAAGGGTAGGCAAGGGCAAACAATATTTCCCCATTTTTAAAATCATGTTAATAATTTTATAAAAAGGCTGTCTGCAATATCAGGGTAACTAGACTTATATGACTAGAATTTTAGTGGAGACTTCATATATTAAGTTCCTGTGCCTAAGGTTCTTCCAGCTATAAGAAGGCTGTGATGACAAGACAGAGGTGGTCCCTGACAGCTCTGCTGCTTCCTTCTGACTGCCCACACTGTCAGCAAGTAGCCCAACAGACCTCAGGTACTGCTGAGGTTCACAGAGAAACCTGCTGATGGGATATGAATTATCACTACAGTGGGAATGGCTTGCTGTATGTGGAAAAATTACTTGAGTATTACTCCTCAGTTTTAAATACAAGTTCCATCAAATTATATCACAAATAGGCAGATTTATGGGTCTCTGTTTAATAAACAAGGACAAAAAAAAGATGGGACATACTACAGGGCAGGAGGAAAAAAAAATCCTCATGACTCTTGCAAGATGCTCTGTTTTGTTATGCTGAAAAGAGAAGCTTTGTCACTTTTCCAGTCAGCTGCCCCTCAGCTATATAGCAACTCTCCTAACAAGTCGTCTTTTCTTGATCACTACATGCTATCTGGGAATAAAAATCTAATCACATAAATATACCCTGTCTCAAACTGCTGATCATTTAGTGGCTGAAGTACAATGTCATCTCTTTTTTCAGATTGTATCTCAATACATTTTGAAATATCATTCTCTAAAAGCATCTGACTCCTGTCATGGGAAAGTGGCTCAGTTCATATAGTTTAAACCAAATCAAGACTGAAGAGGTTTATTAATTATTAACAACATGTAATTAACTGGCAATCAGTGAACTATACATTTGGGATCAATACAAGTAATACAAGAGATGAACCACAGTACTAGACACTTAAGAAACATTCATCAACCTACAAATTTCTGAACACCTTTCTCTAGCTAGAATCAAAAAGCTCCAGTCACACACAGCACACCACATGCACAAACACCCATGGAGTTAGTGCGCACACCCCCCCAACAGCTGGCATGGGCTACAAGCATACTCCCTGCTTTTACACCTCTTCTGCTGGAGATGTGGGGCCTCGAGCTTGATGCGTGCCCATGCTGCTCCCCACAATCCGCTACCACACACACCACTGAGAAGGCGCGTGAGTTCACACGTACCTGCCCTGGCTGTGGGACCCGGCCCGCTGCCCCGTACTCTGACCCCACTGGCTGAGCGCTGCCTGCTCGGGGTACCTGGTGGGGCAGCGGCTCTCCTCGCCTCGGCAGAAGCCATCGTGCCAGCAGACGGTTCTGCAAATTCAACTCATGCTGTGCACACTCCCATGCCTGCCCCAACACCCAGCCCTGTGCAGAAGGTGGGTTCTGTGAGCACCCCCACGTCTCTGCCATGGGTTCTTCTTTAAGTTTTGTCCGTTCAGAAGTGAAATTTCACAGCTCATTTTTGATTCCACATTTAGCTTCCTAAATATTTTTTTAAATAGAAAAAACAGTTTCAGAATTCCAAATTCTTTGTTTACGTTTTCCTACTAGTTTCAATACTGTATTTTAAAGGCACCAATTAGTATACCTTTTAACTCATACATTCATTGTATTTTAATTCTAAAACTCCAAATTAAAAACTACAAATTCAGGAGTAATTAATTTTTTCCTGATTTTGTTCTACTCATTATTGGGTTTCTGATAATTTTATTCCGAATTAAACCCCTCTGAAGGTTTGAGTTTACCTTGTGCCCATTTCTGAGACTATTTACTAACATACCACCTATAAATAGAAGCCTTCACCTTGATGGGATATAGTCCTCTAATTTCCAAGCTAATAGCAGTTCATTGCTGTAGAACACAATACTAGCAGCCTATCTACAAGAAATTCCAGAATAAAAAATTATGTACTATGATAACCAACTGTAGAAAACCTATAATATCCTTTAAAATGGGAAATTCCAAAATATCTTCAAAACATTGTAAGATACATAGATTGAGATATGTAAATAATAATGTCTTTGAATTGACCCAGAAAACACAGCCTACCCTGCTCATTGAGGTCTCAGCATGTACACAATTATCTTCTTTTCATTACACCCCACTTCCCTGGCTGTGAACAAAATCCCCGCGAGCAGCCTCTGAGTTGTCACCACAACATTAACCCCCTTCTAATTGACTGAAATAGGCTTGCACAATACATTCCTTGCCAGTTACATAAAGCAGAAAATCCAGGCTTGATGTGACCTTCTCTTTTGAACTGAATAAATACACGCTCAACACCAGATGCAGTTTGTTTTCCACATTTCCTGGATAGATAGGGCTATACAACACAGCAAAACCGTGTATCATGGAGAATCACTTATTTTTAAATTAAAAAAATGAATTAAATATGTTACTTCTTTTTACATTCTTATGGAACATATTTTCTTCAAAATTATGCTACTTCACCTGCTCACCTCAAATCTTTGTGTGATAGTAAGCCTCTTGGTAAACATATGAATTCCACCAGGGGCTTGTTGCTAATAGCTATGTTATTAATGTCCCCTAAAATATAGATTTTTGAATTGTTAGGAAGGTCAGCACCCGAGATCATATCGACTCTCATTATTTCCTCCCAGACAGTCTAATATGAGACAGCCTAATGGATTAGAAGCCAACTGATACAGCCAAGGTTGCTGAATAATTCTCATATTTGCTCTCAACTTCAGACAGGCCCCTAGTACTGGAACAGCTACATGTGTGTAACCAGAGGGCAGTCAGACACAGGCATTTGTTTACAGCTATACGTTTTGTGTACAAGCTCATTTTTTCCTGTCTGCCTTAACCTCTTTGTTACCCTGGTCAATGGAAAACTGAAACATCCATCAATCCTAGCCTTGCACTGAACTTTCTGAAGGCAAAAGTGAGGGGCGTTATGTCTTCTTTTCATTTATTATTAACTGTTACTCACTTCATCTCAGATGATATTTTACTAGGTTGTATTTTTCTTTATGCCCAGAAAATGTAACTGTGCATTAAAATATATAAAAACAAAAATATAGACAAATAAATTTTTATTTGTATATTTTTACATACTTATATTACTGCTCAATATGGAAAATTTCATATGGTGAAGATGAAAATCCATCTTCAACATAAGCCTGAATCCCCTCGAGCCACTATTTAGTTTAGAGCAATTGGTCTTGTACTCTGACTGATGTCAAGGAGAGTTGTATAATTATTTGCATTAATGCATTTGTTTTTCTAATTTCAGCATGTGGCAAATTGATGAAAATTACAGGCCCCATTACAGTCAAGATATCCGGAACCCGATTTGGAGCCTGGATGACAGATCCATTAGCATCAGAGAAAAATAATCGAGTATGTTAAGGCACTGAATACTTTGTGCCCTTCTGGAGTTTTACTTGGTTTATTTTAATCTTCAACAAGATATTTTCCCCCTAGGAGGTTACACTTGCAAGCATGTTTCTTCTACTTCCATCATTTTCACTGTTAAACATCTTCAGAGATAAAGCAACAGTGTTGGTGCAAAAATATCCAAAGACAGAAGTTACCTAAGCACCTTTGTGCCGCTTTCTTCAACTGTTTCAGGGATGACATACACCTATCTGAACCAACTACACAATTTTTTTCTACCTACCATATTTAATTGAGCTTGGATCTTTAAGAACCCAAGTAATAAAACACAAACATCAACACTTTTACCCAAGAGCATAACCCATAATGCAGCACAGTAAAAATTTGCAGGTTTAGGCCCCATAGAAGCTGTATTCAGACCATTTGCCACCTCAGATCCAAGTTACATAATTATTTGGATCTGCAATAGGATCTCAAACTGGCCACAGCTTTGAGGAGGTACTCTCTCCATCAAAGGGCTTTTGAAGTAAAAACACTAGGTTTCATTTCTGTGAGATCCACAAGGTTAAATTTTTGAATACAGAAAAAAGAATGCAATAGATAAGACAACATACAAATGGTAATAACTAAAGATTTGTGTGCAGCTCTCCCATGCCTGCTGTGTCTATGTAGGTTTACCACTGACCCTGGGAATTCTGATTATCTTTAGGAGAACAGCAAGCTCTGCTCAGCCCCATCTTGTCCTGAGGAAGTTTCCTCAGCCACCTCAGAGCACCAGTGGCTGCTCCAGAACCATCCCCATGATGGGCCCTTGTCTCCACCAGCACCTGCTCCTCACTGTGCCCTCTCCCCACACACCCTGCAGCCCCCTCCCCAGCCAGCCTCCACGTTCTCCCTCTGCCACCCTCTTAAAGCAACACAAATGCTACCTGTGTGCCAGCAAGTTAAAACAAATCATATCCCTCACAGCATCTCGACCAGTAGGAAGATGAGGAGCTGAACTGGCATTTATACAGATATTTTGTTAATGCCAGTTTTGAAACAGGCACAGAAAATATCTCCAGAAATTATTCTGTTCTTTTATTAGTCAGGATTTGATCTATCCTCTGACAAACTAAAAGGAGAAAAGGCAAAATGCATGAAAGAAAAATGGGGAAGTTGGCATACAGAACATTAAAGAAAAAGTATTGATTTTCTTTTCTTCTGTTTTAAGGGAAAAAAAATGGTTCCTAAACTTTACTGGTTTCATTGCTATTGTATTTGGTTTGTTTACTAAGAATAGACTATTTTTCACTGATTAGAGGTTCAGCTGAAAAAAATTCAACCAAATTTATTTCTAAGCATAAATCCAAGTTTAGCTCACATGCCATTTCTCATCTCTGTCTTTGATTATTAGTCTCTGGGAATGTATTTAAGCAAGCCCCATATATCAGAGACCCAAACACTGAATGATCCAAAATTAAATTTCTCTGAAAATGCAGACACTGTAGTTAGCAACAGTCGTCTTGAGAGTTCACCTGTGTTGGTAAGTTTTGATTCAGAAATTCAAGAGTTCCTCATGCTTTTGTAACAGGAATGTGGACAATACTGTACTTTGACGGCCTGCTGCATACCTAAAACTTTTTTTCCTTCTTCTTCTGCAATGCATCCATCATGCCATATCATGATCATGTACCACAGATTGTGTTCCAAGTGTTTACTCCCAATCTTTGTTTTCTTTCCAGGTCTGGTACATGGATAGTTACACTAACAATAAAATTGTCCGTGAATATAAATCAATTGCAGACTTTGTCAGTGGGGCTGAATCAAGGACATACAACCTTCCATTCAAATGGGCAGGAACCAACCACGTTGTCTACAATGGCTCCCTCTATTTCAACAAGTATCAGAGCAACATCATCATCAAATACAGCTTTGACACTGGGCGGGTGCTTGCACAGCGTAGCCTTGAGTATGCTGGCTTTCACAATGTCTACCCTTATACCTGGGGTGGCTTTTCTGATATTGACCTGATGGCAGATGAAATTGGGCTATGGGCTGTGTATGCCACCAACCAGAATGCAGGCAACATTGTCATCAGCCAGCTAAACCAGGATACACTGGAGGTGCTGAAGAGCTGGAGCACAGGCTACCCAAAGAGAAGTGCTGGAGAATCCTTCATGATCTGTGGCACCTTGTATGTTACTAACTCTCACTTAACAGGAGCCAAGGTCTACTATTCTTATTCCACAAAAACTTCCACTTATGAGTATACAGACATTCCTTTCCATAATCAGTATTTTCACATATCCATGCTTGACTACAATGCAAGAGATAGAGCTCTCTATGCCTGGAATAACGGACATCAAGTCCTGTTTAACGTTACCCTTTTCCATGTCATTAAAACTGAAGATGACACATAATTTTCTTTCCCTTCCCTTTCCTTCACCTCCTTCCCTCAAAGCAGTGTCATTTGTGATAAACTCTAAAAGCATCCATCTCTTTCAATTCCTTTTAATTTACATTTCTTTTTTCATTAAGGAAAAGCAACATTTTCTACCATATAATGCATTTCAAATATGGCTGAGCCTGTCAAAAATGACCTGTTGGAAATAAAAGCATCTTAACTCATGATTCTACAAGGTCTGTCAAGACCTTGTCTTGAAAAGCACTAAAGAGGATTTAAGTGGCTAAAGACAGTTTTTAGAAGATTATGATCTGCCTTATTTTAGAGTCAGAGACTAATGGTGGCTTAAATGCATGAATGTCTTTTTTTACCTCATTTTTGGTTTTAATCTATTGCTCAACTTCAGGAAACATTTTGGTAGTTTCAGACACGTATCGCACATTGTATTTTTTATTTATTCCAAAAGAAAGATTTAGGAATTTAATTTACTTGGACATGGAATATGATTCATTTTGCCATCACCCAATTTCAGATGTGGTGCTGTACAGTATGTTTTTAAATATCTTGCAAACATTTTATCGACAGTATGTATTTCTACCATTGTAACCACCATTGTGCAATTGTATCTCTTCACTTATGTGAAAGTAAACCGAGTACTATTTTTTATAAAATATATTGAAGCTTAATTGCAGTTCTGGCTATGGGTCAATTGAAAGTGGTAAAAATCTGAGAGAAGGTGGTTATTTCTGAGAAAAAACAATAGCTTCTCAGGTGCGTGATCCTTATTCTCAGCTTTGCTTGGTAGACCCCTTCTTATTCACCATTGGTGCTTACTGGCAAATCTGCAGCTTTGAAGCCTCATACCAGTCCCATCTTTACAATCGTTTGCCCTGCCCAATTTTTATCTGATGTTGCTGGCTTCTCTCTCTTTCAGTCTCTTTTTCTCCTACTCTCTTTCTTTCCACCATTTTATTTCCCTTGTTTATGCTCACTCCCTGATCTGGGCTTTACAAGGGAGAATCTGAAAGCAGCAGCTGCCCATGCCTCCAGCCCAAGTATGTGAGCGCATCCCATATTTGCACTGTTCTGGGGAAGTGAGGAGCAATGTTAGAAGTCAAGTTGCTTTCCTTAATCTGCCTGTCTTCTTACTCATAATAGAAGAACATTTATCTGTTGACAAAGCTCTTCTCTGGGATGACAGTAATCAGAGAGAAAATACAAAGGAAAAAGTTCGAAGCCAAAATGATCAGTGTAGCACCTGGTAGCTGCCATATTGCTTGCCCTTGCTAGAAAACAGCCACAACACTGAGGCCAACCTCTTGTAAAGAGGTTTGCATTTTGCTAGCAGTAGTATTGATACTTATCATCAAAACTGATGCCTTTAAGAAACAAATATTTCTGAAATCTGTAGCTTGCTACACTCTCTCATTAGAAATTGGGGGGGGGGGGGCAGGCATATTTTATTGGGAAAAAGGAATAAGGTGTTATTTATTTTGGCATAAATGGAAAGTAATATTAACAACTAGTATAAGACTTTTTATTAAGCTGGGCTATCATAAAGCAAAGAGACAGGTATCTGAAAAATTGTTTGCAAGCTCTGTTCCTCACAAAATCTGAGTTTTTCCTCTTTATACCCTTTGAAATTAGGTTCATAGAAAAGGAAGAACATTTATGAAAATGTTTCTATTTAAGAACAAGAAAAAAATTAAATGCACTGATATTTTGCCAGATCTAATTTGAAGACATTTGATTGCTGATTCTTCCAACATACCAGCTGAGACCACCTTAAGTCTCATGAATGTTTTTGTTATTATAATATATATGTCTATATACATTTACAAGTCTGCTTTACAATATAAGCCCACGTGAATCTGAACAACAAATTGCCTTATTTTTCATACTGGTTGCAAAACAGAAAACTTAGCTAATTAGGTTTCAAGAACTGATAAAGGGGAAAAAACCAACAAATTACACTGCAACATGACCAGAGAAAAGTTACTCTCCTGCTTCCATTTCCCCACTCCTGCCTGGCTGAAATGATAGCTGTTATCCCTTACAATCAGTTACACAGGATTTGGAGACACCGAGTTCAGCTAAACAGACAAATTAAACCACTTCACTCCTGTAACCAGCTTTCCTGTATTGACAATGAAACCTTTGTGACACGTGAAAGCGTATACGACTACTCGTTAAAAAAGGTATTTTGTGTCATATAGGAATGTTTTATGAAAATTAAGTACATTCATATTTTTATCAAAAGCCCTAAAACAAACCCTAACCTTCCCCCCCACAGAGTAACTTCAACAAAACAGAGTATTTTCACAATACAGCATTCTTAAAAACATTAGTCATTAGATTGAGAAATTAAATTTCTTTCTACTGTATCATCATAAACTAGACTAATAGTCATTACATGAGGATCACTTCACCTGAAAAAAATTGTTACTACCATATTTCTTTATAAGAATTTCATACTGTGTAATTAGCATGCATACATTAGTACAAGCTGATAACAGTTCTTACAGTAAGATTAATCTCACCCGATTTCAATGCCATTTAGTTAGACATTTAAAGGGTAACAGACTCCTATTAGTCAAAGGAAAGAAAGAGACACTACTACAGGATGCTAGAGATGGGTGGATAAGAGAGGTGATTTGTCTTACCAATGAAGCTACCGTGCTAAAGCATAGAAGTCATACCTAGCTAAATCCTGCCCTTCTAAATTAGTAACAGTGGGTTGGATTCAAATACCTTTAAACATGAAATAACAGCTTGCACAGCATCAATGCAACAAAACCTGGTGAGACATTATCAAGTAAGTAGCACTGCTTCCCACTAAGGAGCATTCATTTTTTCTGTTAATCAGTGTTGATCACCTGTCTTTTCCAGATTGGAAGTTCCAAAGCCATTCCCAAAAGGCTGAAAACACCATGCCTCAATATAAGCAAATTTGTGTTACAAGCTTTGCCTTCATAATTGAGCAGCACAAGCAGAAAATCATAATATAGCAGCAACCTACATAGATATCAGCAAGTAAAGTTTTATTCTTATAATTAAAGCATGGGCTATTTGTTATGAGAAGGTACTGATACTACAGGACAAAAAAACATCTCTCCTTAAACATAAGAAAATTAGTTTTAGAGCCTATTTTAATATCTTGGTGACTTCTTGCTTCAAAGGATAAGCATGTAAAAGGACCGTGTCATTCCTGCACCCAAAACAGAATTCTTAAATTTCACAAAGCTGCGATAGCAGAAGAAAGGGATGCACACAACCACAAATCTAGCACAGGGACACAAGTCTGCCAATCCACCAGGAGCGCCTCTCCTGAGGGAGCCTAAGCAACATCAACGACACACACCACAAAGCCCACAGCTTTCTCCCTGGAATGGACTAACCATTCCCCATGACAAAACAGGTAGAACAAACCTCCCCAGAGAAAGCTTCCTGAACAGCAATAATCTTTTATAGTCCCTTCTGGCAATTTTTTCCAGTGAGTAACTACCAAGTGTATTATTATGCACACAGGCTGTTCAGCCTTCCCTATCTGTCAGTGTACTAAGCAGATCACTGGCAGAGTGACTCTGTGGAGCCTACTCAGCACTATAGTCACTGCTAGCAAAAGATGGTATTCAATTCGAAAAATTAAAAGAAAATAGTTGAATGAGACAGAGTGATACAATGTTTGAATCACAGATTGCTTATATCTAAGAATATTAATTTCTAGACAAGCTCAGGGGCACTAGTTGTCACTCAGCTCAGCAGGCTGGATCCACAGCAAAGGAAGACAGGATCTTTGTTTCAAACCACAGCCTGAATAAATCTGTTACCTGGTAATTTGTCAAAATAAACAATTGCTTAGAAAACACTGGAGATGAACAAACCATTCACAGCAAATTATTCACGTGGTAAATCATACCCTTTTCCAGTTCAAGAATTGCCAGGGAACAGTCTTGATTCATACTGATTTTTATGCTAGTCAAAATGTTTTTGGAAACCATTTGGATGGGCATGTATCTTCCTATAAATCATCCAAGCATTCCCTGCTGCACATCTTACTCTATGTCCCTAGCATTCAGGAAGCAATGCTGAGCATTTGGGCATCTTGTCCACATGAGGCCAATGAGGGCTGCAGCTGCAGAGCTCTGGGGCAGAGCTTCATCTCAGCCCATTGCACTGACAAGCTCCCCACTGCACTAATTCTGAGGAGACTGACTCCTGCTCCATGACTTCTGTAACAACTGCATCCCACCAGAAGCTCACACTCAAAATGACTCAGGCATGCAAAGACTAACTTCCACAGATCATAGAGCCAAGTCTTGAAACTTACTTCCCCACCAATAGAGACCATCTTACTGCCAAAACAAAAAACAAAGCCCATTTTCTAAGCTTAGCTTACCCCAGTAATTCTTCCCACATAACCATATATATGCACATCAATATGCAAGCAAATAAATTAACTATAAACTAATCCTAGAATTATAGAATAATAAGGTTGTTTCTCCTACAGAAGACAGACCATTTAGGAGGTTATGCAAAGATCATTATTACTGGGGTTTCTACATTGTTATAAGGAAACCGAGGAGACACAGAGTTACTGAGCAGCAAGTTGTGCAGAATGGCATTTGCTGGGCTCTAGAAAACAGACGTTCTGCATTGATGCTATAGCTATGACCACAGGTTCACAAAACTGAGATGTGCAGGGGTTTTCTCCAAACTGCAAACAGATCATCTACCTGATTACTCTGGTATTATGATTAATTACCACTCTTATAATCTGTGAGCTCCTGTAGACTTTCAGTTGCTGTCAATCAGCGCATTTAGTAAGCATTTCAAGACAACTTCTAGCCTTCCACATCTCCCTTTTTCCTCAGAGGCCTCTCACGTAAGTAGTGCACATTGTGTCAGACAAGCTGTAAGGGTGATGAACACAAGGGACACAGCCTTTCTGCAGCTCTCATTCAAGTCAGCAGGGATTATTCATAAACATAGATATTAGCCCCAGATATCAAAACTGTTTCTTTTGAGACTACCACATGGAGGAAATCCTCACTCTTAAAATACAAATCATGTTTATTGATTTTATATCAACAGGAGTTGCACAAGCTTCGCACAAAAGTGTTCAGCCCCTTAAAGACTAGAGATATTTGTCTCCATCTCTGAAATGCAAGCAGGGAAGAAAATTCACAATTTCTTTAGAATCAGAAATTTCTGCTAGTCTCATACACAGCTTGCCAGCTGAGCATCTGCAGCAGAGCCTGTGGAGTTTTCCTGGATCTACTGCTTCAGAATACTCAATTGAAATATTTACATTGCAGAAACATTTCAGCAGCCCAAGTAAAACAAAGCTTCTTCAGGATTATGTTTAAAAAAAGGCAGAGTTTTAAACACAGCCCACTATGAATGCAGATAATATTTAGATCAGCTACATTCTGCCCCCACCTTTGAGTCCACTGTACAGAAGTCCCATTTTCCCTGAAAACTGTGCAACTGACACACCATAGCAGCACAGAAAAGTATATGAAGACACATGAAAATGACAGCTAACAGGTCAAATTTGGCATCTCAAAACACAATCCATTTTACTGTGCTTTTTATACAGAAGCTTGAATTCATATATACACAGTTCTTATGGTGAACATGAGCAGTAAGAATTCACTGGGTCAGAAACACTCATTCTATTACTTCAGCCTGCAGTAACATACTGTTTTGTGCTGTGGGCTCCACACCCTGAATGGATATTCCCAACATTTGCTCCTGGCAGAAAATGCAGTTGAGTTGATACTTTCTCAGACAACCTACATCAAAGCCAGCAGCAACTCTCCACAACCAGTTGCATCTTTCTGAAGCTAATGAAATCTTTCTCACCAACAGTTTTTCTGAGCTTTATACCAGCTCAGTATTTTCAGTCCTATCCATCTCGCTGCAGAAATTACATTCCTAACATGGTGCCCCTAAAGGTAAACCAAAGACTCTTCTGGCTCTGATAAATCAGAACATGCTGGGGTACACACACTTAGAGTTCTCCATTGAAAGAGCCTGAATGAGCTTGTGAGGGCTTCCACGTTGCTGCAGCTGCTTATTTAGAGACAGGTCAAGTATCTTCAAGTGTTGTTACACTTAAAGGTCCTACTGACAGGTACAGTTATCTGTAGCTTTGTATGCTTTGTATCATTTAAGATTATTTTTGTTCTTTGTTCGAAAGAACTCACAATACTAAAACTGCACTTAGAGTGACATTTATAAATTGATTAAAGTGATTGCTGTATATTTTACTCTATACTAGGTTTGATTCCCTATCTTTTTTTTTTTTTTTTAACATAAATGGTTTGGAGCCCTTTAAGATTAAAACATTTACTGTTAATATGAGACACTGAAGCATCAAAGAAGCCACTAATTTCAGACTTCTGTAAAGAGTACTTGCCCACTGTTGTCTACTCCTGTCTGGTACCTGTAGAGAGAACAGCTTATTTTAGGTTTCTACTGAGTGCTACTGTCTCAGGAGGTGGGGAAGAGAGACAAGGAACCAGAATAGGATATTGTGCAACTATCTGCAGTCTGAAGGAATGGAGTACTTGCATGTTGGTAATTGATGGATGCTGCTCCCTTCTACAGATGCACAGGCCTGAGTCCAAACTGGGCTGCTTAAGTAGGTGCAGCCAATCTGCAGCCATTCATTCCCAAACTAAGGCAATGTGACCTGGTGTACATGGATGAGAACTCTTCTACTCCAAAGACCTGTTGGTTTTGAGTATCACTGCTTTGAGTTTTTGTGAGAATAAGGAAAATGGATTTTTGTGCAAATAGGTGTCAACTGCTATATGTGCGTTATGTAAGGTTATACATTACATTCGTTTGGAAGGTGACCACATGAAAAACATTTGGAGAGGAAAATACCTATACAGCAAAACTGTTGTTTCAAAGTAATCTGAAAGATATGCACTATGTTGTATTACTGAGTTGTGTTACTCCTTGATTTTCTTAAGCTTCCTGAAGTCATTCCCTTAGTTTCCCCTCACACAGTATCAGCCACATGTACAAACAACTCCAGATTATTTTTCTTTGCATTTTCTCTTCTTTTGTTTGTTCTAATCTTCTTGATCTTCACCTAAACCTGCCCCAACCCCTCTCATCTTGTGGTGTGAATGTTAATGAAGGGCTGTTCAGACAGAACTCAAACTGCACAGAAGATTTATAGCACAGCAAGCTTCATCTGGAGAAGGCCTAAATTTATTTTCCCAGTTATGTAAAATTTAGCTCTAGTGTGCCCATAAAACTGCCTACAAGCAGTAGTGATTGTATATCATGGGTTGCTCTACAGAAATAATTTAAAACAGATTCAAGGTAACTTTCTTCCCCTTTATTTATTTTTAAGGAAAAATTTTGTTTCATATCTGCAGTGCTAAGAAATTAAATTAGAATCATCTTTGTCCAGAGCAGGTTTAGACATCCATTTCTCCCTTCTAGATCACACCCTCAAGGTGGTCAGCAACACTTCCATCTCCAGGAAATCAGGCATCACAGTAATTGAGTGTGCATCCTGTCAAAGGTGCTTATGCCTTTTGAGTTAAGCTCCAAGTCTGTGTCACGCCACCCAGACAGGCTGTTTATTTAGGCTTTGCTCATGTGGGTAAACTGGGTTTACTGTCACCTTGGACAGTAAGGACATTACAGATTAATTGTTACTCAGGACCGTCACTGTCAGTGTAGCACTTCGAGAGACAAGTGCCTTTTGAAGTAAAGTACGCAGGAGAACTGCTTTAACTCATTACTACAGCTCTAACAGTAGCTCATTCCTGGAGAAAGAGCACACACCACCTGACATTTCTGTAGCAGCCACCTTCTCAGGACTGCAAGGCAATTTACAGACACTAATTAACACAGTTTCCCACTCTGTCAGGAAAGAAAGGAAATTTTTACAAATCTTATTCTTTGAGATGAGCAGTTTGGACAGCGAACAGCTCAGCTTAAGCGTGACAGGGTTTCTTTGGCTCACCAGGAGTTGATGTTAGATTTCCAGTATCTCAAGTCAGTGTATCATTCATTAGCTCTCCTGCAGAAGCAAGTATCAGGGCCCAAAAATTCAGTTCCCACACTCTTACACTGATTTTTTAATGTCTTATCCTATTTTGTTTTTTAATTTTAGCTCAAGAGTTTCAGTCTCAGTGGGATGTATTGCAGAGGTGGCTAGTTAATTCATAATCATGCCATGCCTGTCATGGATAACTGCCTCCAATAATTTCTGAGCAAAAAATGTCACTTCTGTAAGGAGTTACTTTGTTTCCCTTCATGGAGAAGGAATCCAAAGGGTACTGCATGGGACTACTTTTATGCTGCCTGTATTTTGCAGACCTGCAAAAGTCTATCTTTCCTACAGTCTGATTTACAGTACCTCCAATACTGCTAGACTTTACTAGCTTCCCTTGGTCATGAAGAGGATTAGGCACAGTGCAGAGCATTTTATCGAACCCAAGACACTCCCATAGCAGGGCACTGTAAGGGACAGGGTATAACCTCACACACAGCCCTTAGCAAAGCTCTGCACTGACCCACAGTGCTGCACGTATGCATTCAGAAAGAACAGTGGGTACCTACCTAAACATCTCTGGACTAGCTCTCTTCACTTCAGAGCACAAACCTCATCAAAGTCTATACAAAAGCAGTTCTGTTCAACAGGCCAAATGAGGAGGAAAACATGATAATTTTTATATGTTTTTACACTGATTTTAGAGCTGAAGTAGGACTTGGGAGGTTCACAGGCCTCATCCTGGCCCTATGCCCAGGAATGAATTTCGCTCTGAAAGACTAAACTGCACTCATACAGCAAATGTTAATATGCTGTTATTCTAATAGTATGGCAATATCATGATACAGAACAGAAAAATGACACCATATACAGCAGAGCCCCTAATCTGAAAGACAATAAACACTGTAAAATACAACATATTAAAATAAATAAAATTATCCCAGTGGACTGTTTCACAATACATCTTCTAGCTTAATAGCACTCTGTTATGATTATTCAATAGAATATACTAAATAAATACCAACTCAGTTGATTTTATTAGCATTTACCGAATGTCACTATGCATGACATATGCCTAGATAATTATGGAATTGGACATTTATGAAAAATTATATGTATGTCATTCGACTGGCTCACAAAAAAATCCAGAAGATCCTACAATTATGAGCATGGAACACTGCTTATTTGCTGTATTAAAAAAGAGTAAGAAAACATGGAAATAGAGATATTTTACACCACAGTGTGAGATGGTACTTATATTAAAGATGTAAATTAGAAATCAGTATATACAGTGCATCAAACACATCTAGATGAAAGAGCTACATACATTTCAATTTTAATGTTTTCCTTTCCAAGCTGTACTTAGAAAAAGCACAGAACTGATTTTACAGATAATATAGACATTGATGCAGATGTAAATACAGATACATGACTGTGCCTGAATGCTACATGGCATTTACAATCACGTCATATAGCATCTCTGGGCAGTCGCTTACACACTGACTGAAGCAATAACATCCAGAAAAAAAACCAACACGCAACATAAGAAAACTACCCCCTTGCTAATCAGACTCCCTGAAATGGAGATATTTCTTCTACCCGGAACAAAGTTTGTATTGCTATGCAGGGGCTGCAGCCTGCCAGAGCTGGTAGGACAGTCATGGACCCCAGCACCCGCACAGCTACCGCTGTGAAGTACAAACAGCAATATAGTCATCCTATGGAAAGTGTAAAGCTCTCAGCAGATGGTCCTGAGAAATCATAATGCTCCTTCTTTGCTCACCTGAATAATCACAGGAACCTTTTTAATAAAGTCTGGCGAACTGTACAGTGTAACGAGCTTTGTAAGAAAACAATCTTGGTGTAAACAGAACAAGCCGTGTTTGCCAAAGTTTCATGCCACTGCCTAGCTAGTCCACTTGGTGGCACACTGACGAAGACGGCATTTTTTTCCATGTTTGCCACCTGGCCTCCCAGGAATTAGGTGAAGGAGATGGGAAAGATTTATTACAGAAATTTTGATAAATGAGCATACAGCTACAGCAGGCCTGGAAAAGCTAATCAGGCTTTTTTACAACTTTTTTTCTAATTTGTATTCTTTGGGGATACCTTACTCATCTGCTACTAAATAGGAATTCCTCTGGCCTGCCAAATAACCCATTTAAATTAGCATCATTTACATACATTGACATACAAACATGCCCCACTCTCATCCTTGGATATGGTCTTGTCTGAACCCACCTATCAATATTATCAGCTGAATTATTGTTCACTGACACTACTGGGCCCACTCCTATAAAGTTTCTGAGCCCTTTTACAAAGTGTTTCGCTAAATTACAGACAAGAGGCTTTAGCATTTCAAGTAATTAGATATCATTAGAAATCAGTTTAGTAAATGCTCTATTTTCCATTTCCATTCTTACATAAGCAATAGTGTCCATTAATTTAAAAAGAGGCATTAAGGAACAACTTCTAAAGAGAAACCATTTTAATATCAGTAAGAGTTGTGAAAGAACTGACTGAGGAGATTTCTGTACCCAGTGATGTCAGCTACGTGTAAACTGTCATATGTTACACCTCAGTTTTGCTTCAGTCAATCTCAAGCTATCGGACTTGGAGTCAATTTCGGAGAAGTGTAATGGTCTGTGAAATAGGAAAGGTCAGATTAGGTGATGCATTATTCATTATAGCCTTAAACTCTGACTGCATGAATCTCTGACATATTTATCAGCATTTATCAGCGCTTTTGGGTGCATTCTTCCATTCAGATTTATAAAGACTGAAAAAACACATAACAATGCTTCAAGAAACATACAAAGGTCAACATTAAAGCATTGTCTCATTGATTCACACTTTCCTGCGCTTATTGAGTTACTGATCTAGAAAGTCACACGTATTTATGAAAGTTGTTATGAATAACCCTTTGTGACTTTGTGTATTTCAAAAGCACGTAATATTAAACAATGGTTACTTTGTGCTGTCTTTTGGTAATACGCAAGATACCAGCTTTTAATCATTCTTTAACAATTTGTTTTTAAACACAAAAATCATTAACTTTGAGGTTTTGTTGGATAAGTAGTTTACTTGGAAAAATTGTAGAGTGATTTCTGTTTTGTCAATGACTGTTACAGACTTGGCATGAATCAAGACTGCAATCAGAAGCTTTTACAAAGAGTATACGTTTACATTTCATTTTCAGTAGTACTAAATCCAGTTAAAGTTTCCCATGTTTCTCTTCCTGTCTCTATTTCCACCTCTCTGCTGCAACTCACAGCCTGTTTGAGTTGATACAACTGTTTGTGGGGTATGCTGTAAAATTGATAAATGGAATAATCTAGGGTTAAGAAGTCAAAAAAAAAAGGGATATAGACAGCTAGATAGATATTGCCACACAGACTGGGAAAAATAGCCAAAAGTGTCTCATGAAGTAGAAAAATGCAGTACTCATTGATTTGAACTAGAAATTAAGTTAAACAGAAAAGAAAGATTTAGTATCCACTATAATTTTGGAACATGATTACAAAATTGGATATTGTATTGTAACAAAATACAGACCCTTCCAGATCTCTATCTTGACTACAGTAAAGTTAACCTTGCACATGGAATATAAATGTTAAAGCAAGAAATACAGAAGCACCAGCTACAAACAGCAGGATGCAGCAAACTGAGTTTCTATTTTTGGAGAAATTTAAGATGAAGTTTAAAAATTGCCTTGGTTAAAACAAAAGCATAGCATAGAAGATCATGGTGAGCTACTGATGGATTTGGCTGAGTAAACCTCTTTGGGTAAGGAGAGAAGTGTTAGAGGGATTGTCTGAATTCCACCAGTCCCCCACACTGGTGATTCTCCTGGGTGGCTCTGCCCTGGCGAGATGCCTATCCAACAGGAAAAACAAACCTCAGGCATACAGAGGGGATTCCTGTCTCAGTATAGCTTGAAAAAACCCAAACAGTTTGGAAAAATACAAGCCAGATAATCTTGACAGATATTAACCACCAGATAACCTGACCTTTACTTCTACATATTTATGAATCAAGAACTGGCTGTTTATTCACTTCAGCAATACTGTGGTGTATGTATAGATGATGCTTGTAAATAACAGCCATCTTCCCTTTCCACCACCTTTTATTTTACAAATATACAAGAGTGAGAGGCCTCCATATTCCCATTTAATTTTATTATCAGAGAGAGAAGCCCAATTATTGTCATTGTACTGTTTTGCTTTTCATCCTTGAAGATGCAATAGTAGTCCTATGAGAATATTTTCTTTGTCTGCTCAGCTTCCAAGTCGGTATGTTAAAAGACCATGGACAGAAATATTTCTAAGAGAATATACAAAGACACCAGCCTCACCTTTCTGAGTACTTCTTTCTAAAATAGCTATCATTCCCTCAGGAAATATTTTCTTGAATAATTGATCCAGGCCCAACTTCAGCAGAAAAGGCTGAAATAAATACCTTCCAAACTCTTTTAAAAACTTACATGGAACATAATTTAGCAGATAACCATGAATTTACACAAAACATCTATACAAAAAGTCACTTTATTAGACAAATTTCTGGCTCAGTAAACCATCTTCAAGAATCTGTTTCACCGACTCAGCTAACAGACATAGCTTTTACTGCATTAATATTCTAAAAATTCTTCCATTCTTTCAATTTTACAGAACCCATACATCAGTATCACTTACAACAATACTGTTTGAGATGCTACCCTAGCATTCAGCTGTAATTTCCAGAGGTACTAAATAGGTTTTCTCAGTCTAATAATTCATTACAGAAGCTGAAGTTGCTAGACTGTATCAGTTGTACTGTTCACAACCGTTGAGGCTTTTTTGAGGGAAAAGATGGTGCACCAGCTTCACAGCTACCTTGTGGTAGTATAAACCTATATAACTAGTCAGGTTTACAGCTAAGTTTCTATCTGAGTTGTCAAACTAGGGTGCAGCAGCTGTATCAAATCTGTCACTCATGGAAAGTGGAAGACATTCTCAGGATCATTGCTGATAACAAACACATGTCATATGGAAGAGGCTCAGACTGTAAGAGGATGAGTAGTTGATGGTTACTTCATCGTTCTTTATCATTGACCAGTTGTGGACAATTTAATTCTATTTTACTGGGACTATATCAAGCATAAATTCAAAGACTGTATTAAATGCAATCATAACAAGATTAAATGCAATCATAACAAGATTAAATGCAATCATAACAAGAGAGAGAACAGACACTTCAAAGCCTTAAAAGAAATAAGCCCACATTTTATGTTCATGAATTTAGTATGCAGCTTCTATGAAGGTCTCAGTTTAAATAAAGTAATACTTTGATGGGACTTGCTTTCTCTGCTTGAGAGCTGGATCTCTATTTTGTACACTTTAAAGTATCTAAATGCTAATAAAAATATCTTTAGGAAAGAAAATTCCCACTAGAACTTGCATATTAAGTTAAGTCTTTCTACCAAGAATATTATTAAATCCCACTAAATCCTATTTCCATTCAGTCATCAGCAGCTCTGTGCATAAACAGACAGAAAGAATGCTATAAGGGATTATGTTTCTGAAAGAACTACCAGTTAGCATTCTTAGCTCATTCTTTACCAACAAAGTAACGACGATTCTTAAAAAAATTAGTTTTAATCTCCCTAAATCAAGAGGTTATTAACAATATTATTTTAAATCACATAACTACCTTTAAGAACTTTAGCAAGATTAAACCATGAGAAAAACTGGAGATGAGCACTTTTCTTACTGTAACTTGCTGTGTTAGTAGCATAATGGTCAGGAATACAAAATGGGGGATTTATATCAGATTTGCCCCAAAATACTCTGAACAATGGTGGAAAATGAAAGATGTCAATAACCATATAGAAAGATGCATGAGAAGAACCTGTCTGGTTTTTGTTAGACTGTATGAACTTATCCAACAGGGAGAGAGATTTCTTCTGAAACACTTTTTTGAAAGGAGAAGAAAGCAGATGTAAGACATCAAACATTTCAACATCTTTAAAACAAATCCAGGTCAAACATGAAAAGACACTTTCACCCCAAGCATTCTTGCACACAGAGATTTGACTTGTAGAATAACATGATACTTCTAAATAATATCTTGCTTCTGAACTACTAGTGCAAAGCTAACATATTTCACTTCATGTAAGCAAGGGAGAGAGATTTGTTTTGCCATTACAACTGAAAGGGAGTTCTTAATCTTAGGAAGAATGTCATTCATCCAGCAATTGCATTGGTTGGCAGGAATTAGATGCAACACAAACAACTTATTGGGAATTGCACAGAAACTGGTAGACACATGTTGCTAAGCAGCAGGGAGCTACATTTCCAACTGCAAGTGTCACTGACTTAACTGTCCACAGGGATTCTTCCATCAAGGTAGAGTCCATTTCTGGACTACCAGCAACAAACTGTTGGCATCCATACTTACAACACATTTGGCAGCACTTTCTTCCAGGAGGTTTTAGCCCATTCATGTCAGTCACGTGCTGCTTCAGGGACCAGACACAGATTAACTCACCCTCTGTCCCTGCTCCTCAACAATAAAACTTGGTGATAGCTCACACTAAGAGAAAGCTAAGACCTTGGGGGTGTCTTTAAGGCACATGCGTGCCTTAAAATTATCTTCCCATAGATCCTGCCTCTGGTCTACACACCTTACTTTAATAACTATTTCCATAACTTCCCTCAAAGGCTGAAAGGAAGAGCTTCCCCTCAAAGGCTGAAGCCTAATCCTGGCATACTTCTCTGTCTTTAGCCAGCCAAACCTGTACTCACTCAGGATAGATCCTGAACCAGGAAAATATTCCCTGTTGGCTGTAGAAGAAAGAACAAACCAAAATTTATGCACCTCTCAGAATCAGAGGGGACAGACTCAATATTCAGATGTCATTAAATTTATATATACTTTGAAATATTGCATTTCTTTCACTATGATTTGAGATCTTCAATATACTTTCATGGAAACTGCCCATCAGAATGCCAGAAAATTCTCAGAGAAAGCTAATGTACCTTACCTAGAGCAATTTTTTCTGATTTAGCCATTTTCCAATCTGATATGGGCTTCAGAACTTGTGCTGCTATACTGCTACTACCCACACACTATGGGGGCTCTGGAAATAAAATACTGGGTTTAGTGCTATTCTTTCCTCTCTCTAAGGATATTTGCTCACCTCAGTGGCCTTAGAAAATATTCAATTCAGTTCCAGTACTGAAAGCATTTTGTTTCCAATAATGCAGCAATGGTGGCTGCTCAAGCAGCATACTTTTACTGCACAAATAAAAACAAACATTTGGAGCCAAATATATTTCTTGTTCACAGAGACTGAAGGTTAAAAAATCTCTGTGGATGTTCATATAACAACTCTAGGGTAAGCCTTTAGCTTTATGAGGAATTTCCTTATGGCATTTTCAATGTATCCATTTCCTTATGACTTTCCCATAGTTAAAAGTTTCGTATTTTATATTTTTAATGAACCTCTGCAGTTTCATTTTGATAGCTGACTTTAACAGCCTTCTCCTACATACTATGGCAATTTCAAATGCTCTGTCTTTATATATGGCTATACTTAGGTTCAAACTTTCCCAGTTTCTTCACATTTGCTGGCAACAGTGTTTTCAGTCAATGTCTGGGGGACTTTTCGTTTGTTTTTAAGACAGTATTGATAAGACAGAAATGGTGGATTTTTGTGCTTTTGTGGAATTCAGATTACACATGACTGAAAATTACAATGAAAGAGAGCACATCATACCACACAGGAACACCAGGTACAGTAATAAATCAGATTATTCAAGCAGCATAAAAGCATCAGACCTGAATTAAAACCTATCTTATTTGTTTAGCCTAGAAAACATAATTCAATAACATGTGCTGTTGGAGCTAAACCCCTGAAGGAAATGGAGCTTTAGTCTCTAAAACACTAAATGAGAAGTGAAACAAAGATGTGCCAGTGTGTGTGATTTCAAGAGCAGCCCTCTCCTTCCTGAGTCTGCGTTATACTGTTCTAAAATAACCTGGGTTTAGACCATTTCCTTCAACAGTTTCCAAATTCCTAAATCTACTAAAAACCAAAACTGCAGTAGCTGATGAGATGATTAGGTGATAAGATACAGCAAACTATAGTTTACAGGCTGTTTCAGAGCAAATCAAATGAAGACTAGGATGCAGCAAAGAACAGAATTTGCTTTTGCCAAGTCCAGTGTAAGCTGTACTTCCTAGCCCCACACCCATGCCCAGTTCATAATGAAACAAAAGGTTACATTGCCCTCAACAGGAAAACTGCAGGGAATTAATTCCTTCTGATTACTGTGCATCATACATGTTGCAAAATAGCACCACAAACACCTTCGATTTACACCTGAAGGGACCCCATGCTGGCTGTGGGTAAGTTACTTTCTTGCCATACCCACCAGCCAGAAGGAACACAACACAGGATTCAACAACATGGGGAATCACTACCTGAATAGAACATCCATAGTGAGGTATTACAGTTAAAAACTACCAACATTTAATGCCTACCATCTTTTTCTGTATTAAAGGAATCGTCTCCATCCTTCTATCTATTCTAGTTTCTGCCAGGAAATAATGCAGAATCTTACATCTATCAGATAAATGTTGGATACATAGGACAAGTATGTCTTAGCACTTGTTCAAGCCTTTTTCAAGTATTGGGGAAGCAGAGAAATATGTCTGATTGCTACAGGAAGCATCATAGTATAGATAGAAACATGAGAACCTGAAGTTCCACACCATGAACAGCATTGATCGTGGACATAAACAAGACAAATAGATTAAATATGCACTGTTATGTCAACTATATTCCTAAAATGACAAGTCCAGTGAAAGTTAACTAATACTGAAGTCCATTCATTCCCTTCAGTAGACTGTAAAATCACCAGATGATTACTTTATGCATTCCATTAATATAGCTAATTTACTCTATAAGGTGTCTGTTTAAATGAAAATATCAAAATATATAGTTAAACTGTAATTGGCAGTATTTTTGACTGTGACTACAGCGCATCTAGATTTTTTTCCACCAGTACTTAGGCTCAGATAAATGTCTATAATCCTACCCTCCTAAAACTGTGACAATTTTCTATTCTGAACTTTATACAGCTTTTCTGACATTGCATTGACCATATGACCACACATAAATTTAAACTGTCACAGCATGAAGAAAAAATAACATATTGAGTAGTCGAAAAACCTGCCACCTACTGTACCTATTCTTTTCCCTTCTTGCTTTCCTTTTCTCTTCTTTGAACTAGAAGAGTCAGTAGCTGTATGCACTTAAAATACCTGGCTTCCTTTAGAAGATTACATACATATTATTTTGAAAAGTCAAAGTGTCACAATCATTTTTCATCTGTGGAAAAGCAAGCGGGAAATTTACAATATCTATATGAGTAGAGAGACTAGATGTATTTTTTACTTTTCCCTCCATGAAATACTAAATATGATTGAAAAATAAATGTTATTTAGCTATGTAATATCTGGTGATAGACAATACAAATATTGTATTGATCAAATTGCAAGGAGGACTATTTAGCAGTGTTTACTTTGATTCCTTTTAATCTAGCTAGTAGTTACAGTGTTGTGTCAAACAAAAAACAGAATAAATCCAGACTAAATCAATGTTTTCTCCAACAAAATCCATTTCTAATTAACCAGATTTTCCTCCACTCTAGACTGCCAGCACTAATTTGGTTTTTTTCAACTGCATACTGTCTTTTCAGCATTTCTGTGCTTTGATATAGAGTGCACGACAGAGACGTAGGCAGTTTAAAATTCACTTCTGCATAATAACAAAGAGGAGGATGAGTCTTAGCTATGATGCCTTAGCTATGGAACAAGGAGTGCTTTGCGAACATGTCCTCAATACAGCAAACTGAAGACATCAGGCAGGTTACCCTCTGTTCTCTCTTCCTTCATGACCTCCAGTCTACTCTGAGTCCTGCTGTTTTTCCCTAACCCATGGTTAGCCTCTCCAGGGCAGGTTTCCTTACATGCAGCAAGAAGCAGTATACATGTATTCTAAATGTTACAACCTAGAATTCCCATGTCATTGTAGAGAAGAAAGGAGTAAGAGGATGAAAGATGAGAAAATAAACACTGACTTCACTTCAATTTCTGTTTATACATAGAACCTCAGGGCTACAAAAGGCAAAACAGATCAGATAAATTAATGAAGAATAGCAATCCACATACATGTGCCATGCCATGCCTCCTCCCAGAGACACTGCCTCTCGCTCCTCCTGTCCCATGAAGACAGTGGACGATACACAGCTTTGTATCATCATCTCTTCATTCATATTTCAGTAGATCAATAAAGACTCTAAAATACACTTTGTTCCCTACTTCCCTACAGTTAAACACTGATTTACAGTCACTAGAGTAGGTCTGTCAGTCTCTGTGCACATCTCTGGTTCTACATGATAAAGGCACTTTTTGCAGATGGTGAAAGATTTTGTTATGCCTCATCAAATTGTGTGAGATGTTGGAAGTCTCTTTGAAACACAGCACGTTGTTAAGCATAGATTAAAAAAAAAGTATGTAGCAAACTTCAAAAATGCCTACCTGTTTTCTGGGAATTGAAATTATATTTACATTTCATAGCTGTAACTGTACAGCATGTGTACACTTACTCATTTTGGGATATACTAACCAAGCACCACGCAGCCACTCACTCACTCCTTGCCCCTCCCAGTAGGATGGGGAGGAGAATCAAAAAAAAAAAAGTAAAACTGGTGGGTTGATATAAGAACAGTTTAATAACTGGAATATACTGATATCTATTGTCTATTTTCAAAGGCATCTGAAGTGTTTTGAAAATTCAAAGCTATTAAGAATAATACCTGTAAGTCTGTTGACAGACTCAAGTGCTTGGGGATACTTTATAAAAGATCCTTCTGCACATGGCTGCACCACAGTGAGTCCTTGAGGACTTCTGCTGTTTTCTTTCTGGCAGCACTGTACATATATGCTGCAATATCTGCATATTAGTTAAAACATAATTTCAAGAGAAGCATATGCAGCTGCAGTAGACCATGGGTTTTTCCTATTAGACCACAAACTTTATGTTCAGCTGTATGCTCAAGCTACAGCATTATGAGAGACACTAATAGGTACACTGGCCAAAAGCTACA
This sequence comes from Strix uralensis, assembly GCF_047716275.1. Lineage (NCBI taxonomy): Eukaryota > Metazoa > Chordata > Aves > Strigiformes > Strigidae > Strix > Strix uralensis. Next base: position 22,163,116 of record NC_133979.1, on the reverse strand, counting down.
GCACACAGAAGAGCAGGGATATCTGGACGGAAGTACTCCATGATGAAATCTCTTAAATCCCTCACTCTGCACAGGAATCAGAGGGTTTTTTTTTCAGTTGGCAAACCTTGTTTCTGGAACTCAAATACTATATATTGGAAATTTTTTTCCACAAAGGAAAAAAAGTCAGTTACATATGTCTTCATAAAATAATTGTCAGATACGTACAGAAACAATCCAGAACTGACTCCTTAAGCTGGCATGGTTACCTTGCAAAGCAATCAGATCCATAATAAAGAGCTACATAAAAAGCACTGCTTTGGTACCTCTGGAAAAACACCTCTGTTGCTGTACATACACTATTTTTCTAATTATACAAATCTAAGAGAATGCAAAGTAATATCATTAATATTCTTACAATAGATGTAAGAACTTTTGTAGAGGAAAAGTACCATATGTAAATAGTCACTTTTGAATGTCACTGAGAAGCAACATTATAACAATTTTGGAACTAGTTTGAATGTTCTCTGGCTATCCTCCCATGCCTGAACACAAGAGTGGGAGCAGAGATGTGATAAATTTTGGATTTTACTATTCACTTCATTATTCATTATTCAACCTAGCATTTATCCTAATGTTTGTATAGGAGGTGAAAGAATAAATTGCACTTCCTTACCGGTGAAAGAATAAAATGCACTTCATCAGGAACTAAACCCCAAATAGCACATAAAACAAGGCTTTCAGTTGTTGAAATTTTCAAATTTGACTTCTAGAAACTGTGTCCAGTGTTACACCTAATGTTGTCCGCTCCGTTGGGGATTTACAAATCTGAGTCACTTGTCTCCCTGATCTGAGCGGGACGTGACAAGCACATGTCAAATACTTAATTGGTGGGAATTCACACAAGTCTACAGATGTCAAAGGAGCAGTATCATGATAGTGTCACTTTAGCTCCTTCAAGTTCCTGAGCCTTTATTTCACAGTATGTCATCAAATGCAAAAAAAAAAAAAAAAAACCAAAAGAAAAAAAAAGTTGCTAAATATCTGCTTCCAAAGTGCAGATTCTAATACAAAAATAAATACTACCCACTGAATGCACTATACCTTTCTAAAGTTTGTGTGAGTGAAAAAATTGGCCTACTATTCATTTTTCATTAGAATATTTTCAACTTAAAACAGAAGCATTCACATTTCTGTAACAGTCCTTTCAATTTCACCCCTCAGTAGGTGAAAAGACCACATTCAAGTATTCAGCTGGTTCACCGACTATACAACAGTTCAACTGTACAGAATAACTACTAAGGATTCCAGCTCTCTTAATTTAACCATGCCAAAGTAGCTTACAAGCCTTCCAGAATATCTAACAAATAATAATTCAACAGGGTGAATACAAGGGCCCAGTGAAAGTGCTAAGGTATTTTGTAAAAATAACGTATCTATTTGAAGAAACAAAACAGTCTGACGGTTTCATTAATTTAAACAGTTTATTAGCTTTTCCATAGGAAAAAATCCATTGGCATTAAAAATGTAAAGGACATTTTTAAGGGTGAGAGACATCTGCAACCACACTGATAGCAAACAGCTAAAACCTCTATTTAGGGCTTTGTCAATTTTTCCCATTTGTGCCTCAAATAGGCATATATGCCAACAGTAATTATTTCAGCAACATGCAGTGTCTCCTGTGTGCCTGATAGAACACAAAATACCCATCTCATTCTTAGTCAATGTTTATTCATTTCCTCTCAGTTTGCATAGTTGAATGAAATGTTAGTTCCAAGTATAACGAGAATGGTTCCAAACCTCCAGACAAACATGTTGCCTTAAGTACAAAGTATTGCAGAGACAGAGACACCTCATCTTCAGTGTATTGCCCATGAAACTACTCTGCTTCTTAAATCTGCTCATTTACCACATAGGCAGCCATCATATATTTCATTGTTCATGTTGTTTGTTCATCACACAGGTATTGAACTTTAAGAGGCCAAACTGATTCTGAGCTTGTAAGGGCAGTCCCATTGATTAGACTACAAGCATACAAGCATGGGCTCCATCAGGATGCAGGAGTGTAGGGAAGCATAGTTGTGCTTCTCTACAACTCCGTTCAGTTTTCTGAGCCTGGAAAATTACAGGCTGACAATGAGAAAATAATTAGAACATTAAATCCAAGGTCCAAATGAAAGACAGGGATATAATCAACGTTGCAGCATATAGTGTTTCTTGGGTTAGCGACCTACATAAAAAAAAAGTGTTTAGAGCAAATACTCTAAAATTTGATATTTTCATACACAGAATATTAGTGATCATGTGCGACATTCCATTAAAATCTGTCCTACTACTGATATCCCACAGAGTTGATGCAAATGATTTACAAGTAAAAGTTTTTGAACTTAATGTTTTCAGATACCAACTGAAGTCAGCCTCCATTGACATTTCCTTTTACACAAGTTTTAAATGAATAAAACTAGTAATACTGGCAAACTGTACTACCAAGAAATCTTATAATATCTGAAGTGAATGGACATGTACTTCCCATTCTTGTTAATACTAGCAAATCTTGCATTGTGCCAAAAACAACTTTCATATAGCACTTTTTATTTGTATCAAAAATTATTGCTGAAAAATCTTCCTACCTACATAAAGGCACCTATATCTGACTTTCTGCCTTTAGGTCAAGGATAATGGATAGTGTAAAAATATCACTGACCCTAGACACCACGCACAGAAATTAATTCAAAGAGGTAAAACCACTAAACATTGCCAAATCCAAATGCAGCCTGATAGCATCTCATTAAAGTTCTGCCTAGATCCATTCCACCTCTTTAAGCACCTAACCAAAATGATTAACTTAGAAATGTGGTGATCCTAAACTGTGTATATACATCAACTCATCTAATCCCTCAGGATAACAGGAAGCTTTAATCCTAACTTTGGTGCTGCAGTTACCTGCCTAGGGATAGGTGGGCTTAACTGATCTCCCATCTGCATCAGTACAAGATTGAGGGCACGTGTATACTCAGATGACATGTCTGTTGGTGTCTGTGTTTTGTGACTAGTCCCCTTGAAAAAGAGTTATTTAAAGCACCAAGAAACTGTGGAGGTGAGAACTGTTCACGTTCAACAGAGGACACTATATTTTGCTACTCATGAAAATAATACAATTATCAAAAAATAAAGGGAAAATTTAGTCATAACATTTGGTAAGGAGAAGATGTATGTAACATGTCATAACATAATTTATATTATTCCTGCGAAATAATGCATATACAGGAACTATTCAACAGTTGCCTGACATTCTCTATCAATTAATAAGAGCCACCAAACCTTACTCTGCTGTTTTCCATTCACCTAGTCCCAGCACCAGTTTGGGCACACAGCACCCAACACCTATTGTGCCTGAGGAATAAAACATTCCTAATGAAGAGATGGCCATTTAGATGGCTCAGCTGTAGCCCCTACCTTCATTATTAAATGCTTCTTCTTTCTGCTTTCATCTGTGTTTTGTTAAGCACCAGGCATTTATACTGCACTGCTAGGCAGAACCATCAATTTACCTAATTCCCTATCTACAGCCCCTTTAGATACCAAAAGTAACAGTTCCTGAACTGGCAAACACAGCTGCTGTGTATCCATGCTCATTGCATAGCTGTACCCTTTCCTCCTCTAGTAGCTCAGGTACTGAATGCACAGTGTCATGGGGAATCAGTAGCCCTTCTGGGTTACCTAATACAGTCATCAGCTAATTTAACAGTTCCTTCACAGTGTCCTAGCAAGCACTGGACAACTCCCTGCCACTGGCCTTACTATTCAGCCAGGATGGATTTGAAAAATAAAGGAAGTTTTCCTCAATGCTCCATTCTGAGGGTTTCCATTAGTTTGGCAGATTTTCTGTATGGTTAAGAAGAAAAATTTAGCTAGAATCAATGTTATCTTCTCAGTGACAAGTCAACTTCTATTTTCCCCAGAGCCACAAACTAAAGACTTGCTAAATTTTTTACTATTGTTGATAGCACAGCAAATCCAGAAAAAGGTTGGCATACTGTTGGGAACTGTAAGGCTCTCTTCTGATAAAACTATTTCTGATAAAATAGTATGAAGAGTCTTGGACAAAACAAAGAAATTGCCTGAAATGTATGCAATATAGTGCAATAAGTGTGAGTATAAATTGCTATTTCCAGTCTACTATGAAAATACTGGATAGTGATAAGAGTTGTTCTGAAAAAAAGAAAAAAAAAAAGAATATGGGCCTATTCTTGACCTCCAGCTGAAAGCAGAACTAAAACTCTCCTGGGGGGAAAAAAAAAGTAAAACAAACAAACCAACTGTGCTAATATACATGTTGGTACATGTCACGTACAAGTAGAGGTGTTGGAGACAAATACATGAACTAAATCCTACAAGCTCTGGAAATTCATCACATAGGCTATAATGCTGTAACTGATTTACAGCATCCCATTCAAGAAAGAGGAGAAAAAACTGGACAAAGCCCAGAGAAGATCATCAGCTCATCTGAAATCTAGAAAATATGACCTCTGCTTGAAAGAGTTAGGTTTCTTTACTGTATGGGAGAAAAAATTGAGAATTCACATGGTAATTGGTGATTATAAGAGACTGCTGTGAAGAAAACAGAAGTAAACTACTCCACGTTCACTGTGAGCAGAACAAGTAACAAGCTTAAATTGCAGAAGGAGATTTAAGTTATGTAAAATATTCTCACTAAATAGTTAAGCTGATCAAACTACTGTTTCAACTCTGTTAGTTGAATATATTTAATGTGTGGTCAGCCCTTACATATTGTGAAGTTTATGAGTTAATAAAGAAGAAAATATCAGGCATGAAAACGGTGCCTAGCTCCCTAACGACAGCAGCATCCCATCGACTTTTACAGGTTCAGGATTTTGTCCCATAAGAAGATGCAGTACTGATACAGTTTGTTTGCATTTTCTTTCCTAGTTGGGTATGTGTAAAAAGAGACAAGAGTACAAAATATTTTACTGAGTGCATAATCTCCACAGCATAAATTAATGCTACTAGCAGTAGCTGCAGAATCGATTTATTTTTTTTAGCCAGTGGTGCATCAAGAGGGATTCTGTAGTGCTTGGAACAAATTGAATTAATTTTTTTCCTAAAATTAGAACCACAGCTGTATTTTGAAACATGCAAAATGCAATTACTATGCTGTTTAGTAGATTTCATGTTGATTGTGCTACCATTTTCAGACACCTTTAGTATTGTTTCTCAATACAAAAAAAAAAATCAGAACATTCAAGAAACATCGTGTTAAATTGACAATTTATGTTTTTTAAGGCAAATAACCATGTGCTAGTGGTGTGGGTTTTTTCCTTTATGGTTCATCTTGCATAAAATCCAATCTTATTCAGTTTTCTTAAATGCCCAAAAAGCAATATCCTGGTAAGAACATTGTTGAAAACAGTAATTGAGTGAAACAGCTATGAATCCTAGCCCTGTGCTCATCTAGCAAATACATGGCATTACAGAATAATTGTCTTCACTTTGCAGTTACACCAAGAGCAATATTTTATAGATAAAGGCAAAAATACAGGGTGAAGAACGACATTTATTTTTCAGCATTACTTGGACAAGAGCTCAAAGCATGCTCTGGGAGCTTTTAACAATTTTGCCCCCAATTTTGTACATTTACTATCAGGCAATTTCAAATCAAATCAGGCTGAAAGTTTGTACCTGGGCTATCAGTTCAAAACTGATGGGATTTCTGTTACAAAAGGTTTTCAATTACTTGTCTTTCCGAATTTATAAGGAGAAAAAACTCCTCCATTTTAGGAGCAGATTTAGATGCACATTGCCAACTATAGTACCGTGAGTTGAATTTAATATTTTTTATATCTTATTTTGAAAGTACAAAGAATTTTTGATAGTAAATTGACTAACCTTAGGGTGAGAGGCTTTCAAAAAACCAATAACAAAGGATATTTGAATATGAACATTAGCAATTTAGTATAGAATATTTCACAGCTAAATATTTGATCAAGCACTCAAAAAAATTGCAGCATGCTGAAACTATGTGACTGCATAATGAACCTTAATGAGTTAAGCAATAGTTTCCTTTTATACCTATTTTATTATATTGGTTTGAATTAAAAAAAGGTTGAATGGATTGTATTTCTGTATTTAATTTTCTGTAGCTATTCACAAAGCAGACATCCCAGTAAAACCAAGATGAAATTGGATTCTGACTCATCCCTTCCTCCTTAAAGTTCGTAAGGCAACAGTGTTATGGTGGCTGCTGAGACAGTGACCTGATCTGAAGGGTGGGCTGCACGGAGACCATACCCAAGAGTATCTGTGCATCTCCTGCCCTGCAGCAGCTGGCAACAGATAACTCTTTCCATTACATTGTCTAACTGATCAGGTTACCTGACTCTTCTCACTCTCTCTGACAACATGTGCTCCTCTATACCAGGTGTTGTGAGAAGTGACATTGTGTTGTGGATTGGCACTGTATTGAGGCTACCTAGCCACAGCTCTACAGAAACTTTATATACACTGAACTTATTCCAAAAGTAGGACATTCAGAGTGATTAGCAGATTCTAGAGATCAAACAAATACATGTACAAGCCTCTACAACACTGGGGTCACAGTTTTAAGCTTGCCTTTCCACCCCAATTATCATGTTCTTAGACCACCTTTCTGTTATGCTCCTTTATACTGATACATTACTGGAGAATAAGTGATGATCTATATTATGTATGAGGATTACAAAGAGCACTTTTGAATGCTAAAACAGTGCAAGAGAACGATGCTTGCAGATGTTATGTAAGCATAACAAACATCTCTCATGTTTTCATCTAGATCTTCTGGATATTTTGTTAATTACTGCTGAGAACTAGTCCTTATCAAACTTCAGGTTAACATATGCTTCTGTCTGCTTATATTTAACAAAGTCTCTATAAATACATTTTCCTGCCTACCTCCCATTGCTTACAATTGAAGGTTAGATTTTTAAATTCTCCTGGGGATTTTGTTCCCTCTTCCACCACTCTTCACCAGTAAAATGGGAACACAATAATTTCTATGTCCACCCTCTTGTAAAACTCTTTCTGCCTGTCTGAAATGATGTGAATTTACGGAGTTTTACTGGACAGGCCTCTTCATTCTGAGAACATAAATACTGCAACTTCAACATTTCTTCAGGAAGCATCACCCCATCATTGATTTCAGTATGCTATCAACAGTATGCTGATTATACTTGTTACAATATTTTGGCAAAGAGAGTAACAAAGTTTATCATCTAGAGGAGATACCCCGCCAAAAAAAGATTTTAGTAAGTATTGCTAAAACACAGCTAACCCCTCCCTTGAATTCAGGCAATAAAGTAAAAATTTGTATACAACACTAAGCATTTCATTAGGTCTTCAATTTACTTTGCTTGCTTCTTTAATCAATAAATTGTGAAGACATGGGGCCAATCTATTCAATTTATTTAAACTTGAGATCCTTTTGATTCAAAGATATTTTATTTTCTATAGTTATATATCATTCATCCAGTTTATATGTAGTCTATATTCCATCTATCTTCTTACTGAAGTGCCATTTTTTTTACTGTGTGTTAGAAATAATTAATGCTGCAATAATGTTATGGCAACACACACATACTTGACACTAATGGATTTGTTTTCTTTGCCTTTGGGTATCTCTCTATATCATCTGACAGCTTTAGTCTGAATTCAGTGAAGAATCAGAGTCAGTTCTACTACCAAGAACATAATTCATTTATTTCTAATGAGGTGTTTAATCAAAATATATTTGATATGATAGCTGAGGAAAGTAATACTGAATATAATGCAAGCACAGGGTCAAACAACAGGCTAGAAAATATGTTTGCTTCTCATCCCGAAATGTTTATGAAGCAATTGTTTCAGACCATGAAAAGACATCCCTAACTTGTAATCCTGACCATGGACTTTAAAATAGCATCTAGATAAACCATAAATTAAATGATAAGTACCTGCCAGGATGTACTGCACACCCAAACAATTTTGAACCTAAAGATTGGAAGTTGCTGTAAGACCTTCAGAACTACAGAAGCAACATGGATAAATTCCAAAATGTTAGAGCTGTTCATTCTCTTAGGAAATATTTTGTGAGTTAGTATTACCCTGGCACTATATTCTGCTTATTTATCTCCAAGGACCAAGAGTTCTCCATAATAAAGACTGTCTGTTTATAAAATAACAATGCTTTTCCCTTTGCAATGAAATGACCTGACAGCTGAGCAAAAGGCCTGTACCAGACCTGTGTGCAGACCAGCTAGTAGGAGGCAGTGGCAGAAATTGGATCCAGAATGAGATGCCTTGAGTTGTCAGCTGTGATACTACTTACATATTCTCTTGCAGGCAGGATAAGAATTGGCAGATAACTAGTGAGAGGGCACGATGCTATAGTCTACTTCTTCTATTTTAAGACTGTTCAAGACGAAAGGAGGAAAGTATGAAGGAAACACAAAACTTCCATTGCAGTTCACAGAGTATATTTAAGTTCACCCTTACTGCACAAACGGTGAAAGTAAAGGAGCAGGTTGCTATGTGATTTTTACAACTGCAGAACTCAGCCAAGAAACTGAGAATAAGAAGAAGGATGACAAACCTCTAATTCTGCAGTCAGTTAAGTAGACAACACCATATCTACATATATGCTAAAAGAAATAATACATTAAAACATTGGCAGGGTCTCTTTGGCCTTTTAGATTCCTCCCAGCATAACAGCAAGAGATATAAGCAAGTGTAAAGAATTAGATTCTGTATGTTCTCCAGACACTGACTGCTTGCAACTACCTTTTAACTTCAGCAAAATTTCACTGTTAGCAATATTTCTCAATGGAATGTAGTAATATGGCACTAAAATATTATTTTAAATCCTATACAGTTTGCCCCTAAATTTCTTTATTTACAGCCCTTTATACCACAATATGTATAGCTAATCAAATAATGCTAATGAGTTCTACTTATTAAATGGTATAAAAATATTATAAAATAAGATGATACACTATGCTTTGCTATACTATATGTCAAAGAAAAATTGATTCGGTTCTTCAGCATAATGTTCTATGAACATGGTTTCCACTGTTTCTACTATATCTGTACAGAATGCTTCCTTGGAGACTGATCATTCCTGCCTCATTCCAGGCAAAGAAAGATGAGAGCATATCTCACCTCTTAAACACTCAACATTTTACAAGTTCTGCACTTTTTTCTTTCTCTGGATGCCTTGCACAAGTGGAGGGAATGAAATTAAATAGAAACAGCAATTTCTCTAGTCATACTTTTAGCAACTATACTGTTGCACAATGTATGTGTCTCTGGAGCATTACAAGTAGAGGAAGGTACAAATCAAGAGTGAGCAAAGAAACCACATTCTGGACCTTAGTATTTAAAGGATAAGTCTGAAATATTGGCTTCATTAGATTCAATGGCCCAATTTTCAGTGGAGACCCAGAATACACCTGAGACTGTAATTGCTTGCTGGAAAGTTAATTGTCCATGAATATTGCAGGCATGGAAATGGATGGAAAAGCAGGTGCAACTTGACATGAATAATAGCACTCTAATGTTGATAAAAATACTTGTTTACAAGCAAATTAAAGAAGTTGACAAAACACTTTCACACAATGTCAGCAGAAACATGTAAATAACTGGTTTCTAATGTGACATTCAGCACCCTTTAGAACGATATAGAGATTAGAAAACCTTAAAATGTGCTACAGAAAGCGTGGCGCTGGCAAAAATAGAAACCACTCGGTATGAAAATTCTGCAAGATGTTTTCAGCTACAATCTTTTAAAAACAGATTAAAATAGGGATTGCGGATATGATCAGATATCCTGTTTGTTGCTTTTTTCTCCTTTCACCCCTTCTCTTGCTGGAACAGAGAATCACCCAGCAATCCACATGCTATATGCTATAGTCCATCCAAAATTAATAGAACTATAATCATGACTCAGCCAGCTCTCCTCTGTTACTAAATCTTCTCTTACTCAACTGTATTTGGAAATCTCACCTGCTGAAGTCACAGGCACAGCTAAAGTTGTACTTTACTACAGATAAAATGTATCTAAGGGATAAGACATGTCAGTCCATGATTAGGTTAGAAAGTGATTAGTGACTTCATCCATCTCCATTTGTGGGCACCCAAACTGGGAGACCTTAAAAGAAATACTGATAGGCAGAGTTCATTCAAACACCTTTCCAAAACCTGTGGTGTATTGAAAAATCAAAGTCTTGGCTTGAGGATATAGACAAACCCAGAAAACACAAATTAACTATCCTTTGCATAGCAAAAGAAAACAATTCAGGGCAGTTTCATTCCCTCTCTAATGCTTGTAAGTACATACATAATCCAAACAATTCGGGCCAGAGTTTCATTCCCTCTCTGATGATTATAAAGACAACACACACAGAATCCGAAATGTAAAACCAAAAACTGGGTTGGTCCCAGCTGTATCCTACAGTAAGGATGACTATGGTCATACATCCATTTTCCAACTCTTCCGCATATGCCATTCATGCAGAGACCTTGCAGTATTGTTTTTGAAAAATGGAAGTGAAAGAATAATGTTTGAGGGTGACTTCATATTTTATTTTTAGAAGGAATTTTACAGTTTCCGAGACAGATTCATTACAACCAAGCCCAAATGATTCAAATTATCTTACTTTTAAAAAGGTTTTGCCCAGAGGTCAGAAAAGTGGATTATTTTGACCCACTAACAAAAAGCCTTCCAGGGACACATTGAACATACTTATTCTCTGATGTAAATTAGAGCAGCTTCAAAGCTACTCTAAATTCCACTTTGTCTGCAAAAGCCAGGAAAATTATGCCTGCCAAAGGCTGCTGCAATACAGTATACTCTGAGGATGAAGAACAGAGTAGACAGCTAACCTGCTGCCTTTTTCCGCATAGGGATTTATCTTATCGATAGGCAACCTTAGCTGCCCGATTAGAACAATTCCTAGACTCTCATTTTTAGTACCTTGAATATATGTGATTTAGCAGTCCTGTACATGCAAATTTGCTTTTGAACAACAGCATGATAAAAGGCAATATGGTGAGTGTTTTCCTACACTGAGCCATAGAACACAGGTTGTTTGAAAGATGCCAGATCATGGTGAAAAGGAATCACTTCACCCAGTCTCAACAGCACTAACTTCTTTATGAAAACCCTGTCTAGCATTTGTGGCTGTGTGCAATGGTCCATAGTTCATTTCAGACTCCGTAATAAGTGAGAAGTGTTTCAAAAGCATTCCTGGGTGGAAAAGCACCTGTGTATAGAGATTGCCACAAATATATGATTACACAGGTTTGGACCACTCTACGGTGTTTCATAGCAACACCAGAAATTAAGATTTATCTTGATAATCCTTTGTGGATGATTAGATAATCTTTTACACAGATTGCATTCTATGCTTCCAGGTTATTCCAGCTCCACAAATACAAAAGTAGTGACAGAACAATGAATAGAGTACAGCTTTCAGGGATTCTGCCTAGCTGAATTCCCACAGTAGGGATTAGCTATCAAAGTTATGAAGAAGGACCTAGGAGCTTCATCTTTCTCAGTTTCTGATAGGACCCAATATAGCTCCAAGGAAGCTGGCAGGGGAAGCCTCCAAAAGGGATGTATTGTGAGCAGTATCAGACCTATCACTCAGGACTGTTCTTTCTTAATTGATGTGGGAAACATCCTTTTCCACAAACAGTCCACTTCACCACATCTACTGGAAAAGTTAGCATTGTAGCATTTTTAATCATGCTGTATGGGGAAAGTTTAAGTTCATAAAACTGTGCCAAACTTGATTATTTCTACAGAAGAATGTTGATCTTTTCAAAACACAGTCTTTGACATGTCCAAACAGCACTTGCTGTAAAATATGCATAAGTGCTGCTTGCCACATCTCAAATGTATAATCCTAAACGAAAATACAAAAATCCAAGCACAAAGTGGCAGGCTGAATCCTGAGACTAGTCTATACCAACAACCAGAAAACTCATGCTTGTGAACATTCATTTTGGTCCAGATTCTGATTAATTTACTCAAGCTGGGCACTATCTTATTCCTCAAATGATTGTGTTGAAATGGAAGTATTTGTACAGTTCAACCCCAGTCTGCTGTATTTTAACACACAGTATATATCTCTGTGTACTTGTTACTGCATCGTTGCTATATATTGCTGCTAAGAACATATGAAAAATATTTTTGGCCAGGCTTTTTTACCATTAAAATAAAAACAATTTATTATATTGTTAGGTTTTGACATCATATCCTGACAAGAAGCCTAATTGTTGAGGAAAGGCTATGTTGCAGCTTCTACTACTGAATGTGACTGTCCATATGTATTTCCTGCTGGCAAATTAAATCCTTCAAAGTTGTCAAAGGACAAAAGTTATTGCTGTTGTATTGACAGTTTGCTGAATTTATAAGCACTAGATGTCACAAAAGCCTTGCTGCTTATTTTCAAGCTACACTCAGTGGCAAAATACAGACTACTGTCTGTCTTTACCACAGATTTTTCACTAGGAAGGAAGGGAGCAAGCCTAGTAGTTCTCTTTGCCTTCAGAACGATGGCATGGGCTAAGCTCAGTGGACTGCTGGTACGTGGTGTGACATATCACGTGCTGTGCTAGTCAGGAATACAGAGTTGCCATCACGCTCTGGCTTCCTCTGCACTCCCTAGGATCATGTTTTCTCCTACCACGCTGTTTTACTTTTTTTTCTCCACCTTTTTCTCCTGGTGATTATCTCCTGATATTTTTAACTTGCTTTTGCAATAACAATGAAGAAATAATGTAGTAGCCTTGGGGAAGACAATGCAGAGCGGCAATTGGAGAAAGACGCTTAACCACTATATAACTTACACATTTTTATCTACATTGTTCTATTACTTTGTGTTATGTATAGCTTCTCATGATGCAAAGTAATGAAGAAAGCATGCACATAATTACTTTTAATGGATATTTACATGACTTCTCTCTAAAATAATAAATTAGGAAAGCTTTTGTGAAGGTCACCTTGTTAACGCAGTAACACAGAATATGACAGGACCAGCTGCCACCCCTTATTAATACAGAGTGGAACCACAGCTAATGAAATTCACAGTTCTTGGATGAAGGTCTCACCCAGCGAGCAGTCATATTTCTATGCACAGCATGTTTCTGCCAATAGCACAGACTCAGACCACACCACATATCAACACAAGCCTCTAAGGACTAGATCAGGGAAAAGAACAGAAATCACAAGCAACTCTTCAAAAGGGCTTGCTTTAAAAAACTGTGAGAATTATGATGGGAATTACTGTGTGCTGGCATTTTAGTTTTCATATGATAACCATTAAGAAGTATCCATTAAAACAAAGACCTAGCCCAAGTTGTGGGTAAGCACAAGCTAAAAAAGGGGGCTATTTAAGAATCTGTACTTCAAATCTTAATGGAAATCTCAGAAACCAAAAGCTTTTAAAAATATATCATTGTTTTCAGGAATGATCACTTGGAAAAATTTCTTCTGAATTGTTTCTAAAATATATTTCTTAGTTGATTTGATTTATTTGGGGAAAATAGCTCCTTCTGTCTGAAGTCTTCAAAAATAACAACAGCTTAAGCTGCTCTGCAAAAAAGCACCATGTCAGGAAGTTGACTTGTATCCTGGAATTTCTTAGAATTTAACACTCATTATACAAATAAATTTATTTAAAAAAAATAAAACCAAAAATACATTCATGTAAAAGGCTCAGTGGAGTTTTCTGCTTTTATGTAGATCAACTGACAATGCATACAACTCTATGTTAATAAGAATTATATCAGGGGAGATTATTTCATGTTGAATACTGTCTATGGCAGTCTTAACAACATCTTCAGGGAGATAATTTAAAGAGATGTTATTCAAAATATTATATTGATGCATTGCTGAAACAGAAATTTTAATCCACACAACTCAGGGAACTTCCTAACCCAAAGCAGGTTCCCATAGCAACTGCAATTACACTACTTTCACATATGCATTATTGCCTTTTCTTACAAGATAACAGAACAGATAGTTTGGCAGTCTAAAACTCTACTGGGACATTGCTTTTACTACATTTGTAACTCTGATCTACAGTGTGCTACTATACTATGAACTTTTAAAGTTATTTTTGTACTCTACTATGAGTTATGTTTTACCTTGAAAGTCAGCAAGCCTGAACCTGACCCCACTAATACCAGTATAAATCAAGACTGAAACTGTAAAACCACAGCAGTTCAGATCTCACTGAAACACGTAACACAAAGTAACACATAAAGCTTGTTACATACAGTTTTTGTGAGAATAAACTGTTGCTACCTGGTGATGAACAAACCCCTTTTTTTGTTAAATACCTATTATTTCCAGAGTTGCTATTCTGGAAATGTTAAATTCCTCAGAATCAAACGAGACAAGGAAAAAAAAAAAGCATATTTCTGTTTCTAGATGTCTGTTAGTAGAGGAAATTCTTAGTAAGAGTGAGCCAAACACTAGAGGAAAAAAAAATATTTGACGTTAAGCTCTCCAAAAAACTGCACTCCACATATTACAGATTACCATAGAAACCTCAACGAAATACACTGGGACTGCTAATTTTTTTTTTCAAATTTATTCTGAAATAATACATTTTCTTCTGAATTTAAGAATGAATGGAATAAAACCTCACACAATTCCACCATATCTCCTTTAAATTTGGTTAGACAATGTAACTTCAAGTTAATAGTTTGGCTCAGGACAAAGAACAGCTGCAACTGCTGAAATCTTGTTCAATGAAAAACAAAAAAAGAAGAGAAATTAAGAAAAGATATTAGAATCCACCTAACATCGCCACAAATAGTATTTAAGCACTTAAGCATAACTATTATGCTAGAGTTTATATTCTCCCTGAGTTAAAAAGAATATTTTAGCACACTGAAATATATTGCAGGTCAGAGCTATGTAAAGGTACACAGTTCCCACTGAAATAAGGACACGTCAGAAATCTGATTGTCTTTGATAGACTGGGTTTATTGACTCTGAGCATAGTCAGTGGTCCTCATTACACTGTCAAGAGACTGTATCAGTAGGATGCTTGGTAGAACAAAACTGAACATTTTTTTATTATTATTCAGATATTTATGTGGAAAAAGCATTTCAAACAATAGCAAGCTAGTAGATCTTTGACTATTGTACCTAAAAATTGAAAAGTTTGGCTAAGAGGAACTGAAGGACTGGCCATTCCTAGAGTATATGGAACAAATAATCTCCACTTTCTTGTCAGAGAGGCAGAGACTATCTGTCTCCAAATCCATAGAAGATGTTTACAATGTAAAACTGTACTAGGAACCACATCTTCAATGACCAACCATAAAATAAAACAAACTCTAAACACGGCACGATGATGATGATGGTATAAAGAGCAGATTATTGGATGACCATTGTTCTTTACCCAAAAACTAAAAATCAGAATTAAATTTGAGCTGACCTATATACTTCAGATCCTGTATCTGTAAATGAAAAAAAAATTATACGAAATTATCTTACTAGGGTACTGTGTATGTGAGCTCACCAGTGTTTACAGCTTCCAGGGAGGCTGACTCAGAGCACTGAGCAATTCGTGTTCTGCAGATTGCTCTGTGGGGCAGCACTACTCTCATGTGTACTGCAGTGCAGTTCAGACAACCTTGGCTTTCAGTACCAGGCACTCAGATAACACCGTCAGGGGACCAGCCTTTGCTCTGCAGAGGTCTTTTCCAAACCTTGCCTAACTTCCATTGTGATAAAACACTTCCAAAACAAAGCAGGTAGGATACAGTGTCAGGTGTTTTGGGGGGTTTTGGTTTTTTAATAGTATAAAAAAAAAGGTATTCGAGGTCTAATCAGCTCTCTATCTTTTTATGGAAAAGAGTGAAAAAATATCAGGCTATGACTAAGCCATATGAAATAGTCTGCTGTCTTGTACTTTCCCAGATATTTGCTGATCATAGAAATACCCACTCTCCCCTTCTTAGTTCCTCTCTTTGTGTATATGCCAAATGCTGGCATGCAGGCTGCCCAAAGGGAATAGTATATCATCTACAGAAAGTTGTTAACATAAGGCTGACATGTACCATGCCATTATTATGACAGCTTGCTCTAAAACAGAAGAGACAAGCAGAAGGGGGAGAAAGTGCACAGCTCTTGTTTCTACCACATGCCTACTGTTCATTTCTAAATATTAAGCTTATTACAATTTAGAATGCAGACAACCAACAAAGCACAGAGCACTTCAGCAATTTAGTTTGCTGTAGCTGCTTTTGCCCATTTTTATCACTGACAATTAGCAACAATCTTCTGCACAGGCTTCTGAATGATTAGCTTTAGTCAAAATACATGTGACAGAAACGTCTTATGTGACACAAGAATCTCTCGGCTCTTACTGTCCTCTGTACTGTGGGATCATTCGGATACAACTTGCAGAGATTTCCTGTACTGCAAGAAACGGTAAGCTACAGCAAGAATCCATTCACTTTATGTTGCTTGAAGTGGCCAGTCAGATCAAACAATTAGCAAACTTTGCCATGTCATTTAGTTATGTTATTTCTCCTTAATTCTCCTGCTTCATTCTATTCCCACCTCATAGAATTAGCCTGGAAATATTTGAAAACACATGACTTCCATAAATATTTTAAATCAAATATTAATGAATTATTGTTTCCATTGGCTTCTTGAGTATTTTCCCCAGAGTGCCCACTGAAGCCTTGAAATACTCAAGAACTCTTTCCACTCTCATGCTGCCAGTTCCTATCACAGCTATTCTCTGCTCCTTTCTCAATACCACAGCAGTCTCATTAGTCTCCAGTATTCCCTTCCCTCTTTAATAGGCCCCAAAGAGATGTTCATTTTTAATTTCCTTTCTACCTCTTGCATAATTAAACTGAAGAACCTAAGTCTTCCACTCTGATTCTATGAAACCAAGAACAGTAAAAGCACAGTGTTTCTCTCCTATCAATACTCACATTTATCTTTTACCTTTTGGTATTGATAGTGTTTTTAAAACTGGGTTGATACATACATTTGACCTGGTTCAGTCAATCTGCCATTTCTCTGCCATTTGCCAAAACACATTTGTTTGTACCTTTTATAAAAAACTTCAACACAAGGATTTTTCTGGTTTAGGATAGAGTGTCTAGTCAGACCAGAGCTAGTCTTAAAGACAGGGCAGTCACAAAACCCTCTGCGCTCTCATTAGGGTACTAGAGTTAGATGTATGAGAAGGCCAGGTCCTTTTCCCACAGGAATCCTGGCAAGTCATGGAGATGGCTGTCCCTTTGCAGGTCCCTTCCCGGCACGCTAGCATTTACTTTGTGATCACTATCTTTCTCTCTTTTGTGTCCTTGGCACAAATGTTTGTTTTGTTCAGAAAGAAAATCAAGGACAATAGCTAAATCTTAATATATTTAATTAATGAGAGTCTTCCAGTTCACTCACACATAAATCCAACCAGTTCTAAAAAAGATATTTCAGACATTGTGAAAAGGTTAAGTTTAAAACATTATACTACATCACTGGTTTTTTTTATTTCGTTTGTTAATCTAGTAGTAATATAAAGATCACAATCAAAAAAAGAGAACAGCTAGATGCCAAAAGGGATCTTCACAAAAAGAATACATCAGACTGGTAATATTATGTGCTTTTTCCCTTTTTTTTAATCTTATTAATATTATAGTCTATTGACAATCTATAAATTCTACAGAAGAAAAAAAAAAAAAAAAGACCCTAGAAAGAGGGCTTGGTGTGATGAAGGAACCAGAACAGACTGAGCCAAATACCTACAGATGTTCATATACTACTTCAGCCAATTTGGCTCCTCAATACAGTATACTTTTTCTTCTTGAATGACACAGGTTATACTTGTAGCATCTTACCAAATTTCTCAGGTTTTCAGATTTTGAATGATCTTCCACTTTGACAAGTCAAATTTGAGGACATTTTCCTACTCTCTCCTTCTACATTACTCTAGTAGTGAAGATGATGAAGTATTTGTGCTGTGTTCTTATGGTATTAACCAATTCTTACTAATAGGACTTTTTGTAATATATGCTTGCACATCTTCATGAAACACTAACTTCTTTTCTTCAAAAAAAAAATCATATGATTGCACAGAAAACCCAGGTGAAGCAATTAAATGATTCATCCAGAGCCACATCTGTGCCACCCTTGTCATAAACCAGATGCTAACACCTACTACTAGAAATTAAATGCACCACGATTGGCTCCAGACTTCAATAACAGCAAAAGTATTCCCCATATGCAAGTGAAGAACCACATATGCACACATATTTGCATATTTTTAATATGTGCATATGAAGCCGTGTATATAAATATGCACTAGCCAATAAGGGGGACATCTTGGCTTATGATCAGAAGGGAAGTTGAGAGACCAAGCATGAAGGCAATATACAGAGAGGGAGTAAATAAAGAGAATGCATGTAGGGATTTCTAACATGTGACATTATGATTAAACATTATATTATGCTTCTGGAAATTGCCATTTGCTTTGTCATTAGCTCTGGGTGTACTAATTTTGGCATTAGTATTATATGAGAGTAAGATCTCATATTTTCAATCATAAGTTCAAATTATTAATAGGAAAGACAGCTTTTGAAAAATAATTTTCTTTAATTCACTTTTTTTAATAATTCAGATAAATGTACTTCTCAAATTTTTGATTAGTATTTAATTAAGAAAATTTACTAAACAAGATTATTATTTCTAAGGTATTCTTACTACTGTAAATATTCTATTGAAACAAGAAAGTTTTCTATTTCATCAAAATTTTTGTGCTACAGAACATAGCAGAATATAATAACCTGAACATCTTCACAACCCTCATTTTTCTGCAGGATAGAGGTAGTATGTCCAAAGTGGACAATGACCTGTTGCCATCCTCCCCTCAATCCTACAGGCACCATAAAGTTATAAAATTCATGTGGAGAGCCTTTTTACTCCAGTAGATTTCACAAGGCACAAAATATTATGCACCCCGGATATTAATTGCTTTTCTTATTGCCACTCATTTTCATGCTGCCTGCACATACAGAAAAAGTGGAATTCCGGCATCATGTTTTTCCTGTTACTTCTTGCTACTTCGCAAAATCTTTCACATAAAAAGGTGACATGAAAGGGAAACAGAGTACAGAGAAAAATAATGTGTAATAATTCAACAGTTATGCTTATTCAGGCTTTTTTTTCCCCCCTCCTTTTAAGGAACCTTTAAAAATTTTGTTTAGCAGGTAAAATAACTGCTCCAATAAGCTATTAGCCTGCAGCTATTTCTTGTCTGAGATTCTGAAACCTCTTAAAGAAGTTGATTCCTTGACACCCATTACTTAGTAATTATCTATACCAAACCTGACATGTAAAGGAAATGAGCTGAAAAACTTGTCACAGATTAGTCTTTTGTAGCAGAAATGTGACTGAGAACACCCACAATATGAATCCCTACAGGAAGCATATCGGTACAGATACACTGATGGACTTGTGCCGCCTAATATGAAGAAAAGAACCCAAATTCCCGATTAGTACATGTTTCAGCAGAGTCTGTTCACCGTTTAGCTTGGTTTGAGTCATTTCTAAATGAAATAGTGCATGCAAGTAAAACCATGTACTTCTTGCCCTTGTTTTGACCTTTTAATTACCTTGCACTTCTCAGAAGACAATTTGCACTGTAACAGAAACTGATTTGAAACACTGATGAAGGACTCTTTCTGCTTTCCTGCCTACAAACAGGGTAATATAGTAACCTTGATATTAGCTTATTGAAAAAACAGTTTTGCACTCAAAACTAAGTGCTATGTTTTGTGGAAACCAATATTAAAAAATTAGAGAAATTATGCATACATTTGTTTCTTCTTCCCTTGGAGATTATAAACACCCTGAGGCAGCTCATTTTTACAAAGTGTTTGCTGTCAAGAAGCAATGAAGTGCAAATGGAAGCCAATTGAACTTAGCGATTTGTTTACCCAGGAAGACAACAGCTGGAGAAAAATGGAGTATTTTAATAATTAGCCAGTCACATTAGATAAGGGACAAACTGGTATATGATCTAGCATTATAATAAGGAGACTTCCTTTGGGGGATTATAAAGAATTAGTAATTATTTTACTTGAGGATCAAGGAATTTACTTCACCTTATCTGAGGATGCTGGAAACAATGAATAGTCCAAAATATCACTCCCTGTCTGGTTTTTTCCAAACCCTCGGGCAGTACAGCCTTTACAGATTTTACTTCAATGTTCAGAAACCATTCTGGTATATCCACCAGTCCATCTCCTCTCCAAAAGCAAAGCTTCATAAAATCAAAATTGTTTAATGATTAGATATTATCGAGAAATTAAAATTTGTGTTATCAAGCATGCATTGTTTGATACCTTCTTTTGAATTATCTCTTGGAAATTCTTAACTTTAAATAAAAATTTAGTAATACGTAACAAGTAATTTACCCAAATAGAAATAGTGATGAATTCTAATACCTTGTGCAGCTCAACTATCCACACCTAATGGTACATACAAGGGACAGAAAAAAAAAAAATATATTTCTTCATTAAAATGTCTGCATACAAAATGCTTAATGCAAAACGTGCTGCAGCAAACAGAAAGCTTCCTGATGCCATCACTGGCTTTCAAATCAGACCCTGTCTTGCAGAAAAACAACTCAAACTCCTCTCATGGGCAGCTCAGTAGATTTTCAATGTTCAGTGAGTTCATCTGAAATTGGTTCTACAAGGCGTTATTTTATACCTTTGCCAAAAGTGACAAGTTTCATTGATATGTAATTAGAAAAAAATCAGAACTAGAGGCACAAAGACCTGAAAAACGAGGAGGAGGCTGTAGAAATTACTACAGGACAAGCATTCTGAAGAAAGTAATTGTTTCTTACCCCTGTATAACATACTCTTTGTATTGACTTATCTGAGTAAAGTGACTCATCATTACTGGACGATTAGAGAATGAGGACCAGCTCAAGTTAGAGTCTATCTTTTAGTCCTCAGACTTAAGGGCACTCAATTTCTGTTCAGTTTCCTATTTTTGTGTGGTTATACAAGAGAAATAGACCTAATAGTACACTGCAATGCATTAGGCCAAAATTATTGCTACGGAAATTTGAGTGTTCCTTAGGTCAGTGTTTCCTCAGCTGTTCCATCTCCCCATCAGCCCAAGTGTTCTCCTGTTCCAAAAACCCCACAAAATTCAGCTGAAAATCACAGGGGGGAAAGAGCATCATGAATTGCTATTTCCAAGCTTGGAAAAGTTCCCAGGGAGGAAGTCTCACATTTTTGTTGAGCTAACAAATGTTACTACATTCTGCTTTCCTTTAATACATAACTACAGTATTCCTTGTTACTACTGTTGCATCTTCAGAACTGATGCCCCTGCCAGCACTTTGTTTTTTATGTGAGGATGCAGTCCTACATATCTGAGAAATGCCACAGAAATGTAAGGTATCTCTGACCAGCATGTGGATTTTGGCAACACTGCAGTTGTCAATTTGGAGAGAATAACTTAAGCAATTTTTTGTTTATAGAAAAGAAGCCAAGAAAATAATATAATTCTGCCAGTTTGGGGAAGCAGTTGCATAATTCATACTAATTAAAATCTGGTATTACACAGAAGAAACTGTAGTTAATAGTTAGTTGCTAAACCACTATCTCTACAATTTTATTTGTACAGTCTGTCATACAGCACATAGACAACAAGGCTTTATGACATTTACAGTTAAACTAATTACAGCAAAATTTTTTTAAAAGCTGCCTCTGGCTTATATGCTTCATGATACAATAATCGTGTTATTTTCTCCATTTTTTCATTACTAATCTTGTTAAATATGTCTTACAGAAAGCAGTTCAACCTTTTTCTACTGATAAGCCAGTGTCATACATTGTGTTCATCATAAAACACCAGTGTCTCTGGTTGTTATCAAATAATTCATAACCACCAAAAAAAGATATAATTTTAACATCAATCTAAATGTAACCTCCTCTTCCTGCAAAACCTGAGACCAATTATTTCTATTCAACAAAACACAAAATATCTAATGGCACCAAACTAAGTTTAACAAGACACCCAGGTTCCAGAATTTCTAGAATTTACTATTTAACATATTCAGAGATTTATTCTGCAGACATGTAAATACCATTTTCCACCTCATTAGTACCAATTAAACCATGTTTTCATATTTCACAGAATCATCTAGGTTGGAAATGACCTTAAAGATCGTCTAGTCCAACCATTAGCCTAACACTGACCGTTCTCAACTACACCATATCCCCAAGCGCCATGTCAACCCGACTCTTAAACCCCTCCAGGGATGGGGATTCCACCACTGTCCTGGACAGCCCATTCCAACTCCTAACAACCCGTTCTGTAAAGAAATGCTTCCTAATATCCAGTCTAAACCTTCCCTGGTGCAACTTGAGGCCATTTCCTCTTGTCCTATCGCTTGTTACTTGGTTAAAGAGACTCATCCCCAGCTCTCTGCAACCTCCTTTCAGGTAGTTGTAGAGGGCGATGAGGTCTCCCCTCAGCCTCCTCTTCTCCAGACTAAACACCCCCAGTTCCCTCAGCCGCTCCTCATACGACATGTGCTCCAGACCCTTCACCACCTTCATTGCCCTTCTCTGGACACGCTCGAGTAATTCAATGTCCTTTTTGTAGTGAGGGGCCCAAAACTGAACACAGTATTTGAGGTGTGGCCTCACCAGTGCCGAGTACAGGGGTAAGATCACTTCCCTGTCCCTGCTGGCCACGCTATTTCTGATGCAAGCCAGGATGCCATTGGCCTTCTTGGCCACCTGGGCACACTGCTGGCTTGTGTTCAGCCGGCTGTCAATCAACACCCCCAGGTCCCTCTCTGACTGGCAGCTCTCCAGCCACTGCTCCCCAAGCCTGTAGTGCTGCTGGGGGTTGTGACCAAAGTGCAGCATTCACCACAACTCTTTGGGCCCAGCCGTCCAGCCAGTTTTTTACCCAGCAAAGCCCAATCCAAGCCACAAGCAGCCAGTTTCATCAGGAGAATGCTGTGGGAAATAGTGTCAAAGGGTCAAAGCACAGAAACAACTTCCAAGAAAAACAATGGCCATGTAAAGGAACTTTTTCTTTTAAGTTTGTGTAACTGATAAGTCCTCAGATTCTAGAAAACTAATTAAAAGAGATTCACTCTTGGTAAATAAATGATAGGATGTGAAAAATGAAGCAAACTGAACTTTCAAATGTTAGTTCTGCTCCAACTGAATTATTCATTCTGAATCATATTCTTGTGAATTTAGTCACCTCTCTTATCACAAATTCTCCAGGAATTGACCATAATTTTATTCAAACATTCACTACCTGCAATTATTTGCTGAATATTTTATGTCAACAAATTTCAGTCATTTGGATACTTGGGATCCTGAGGAATCTTCACCTCAGCACCATACTACTTTGTTATTTGGCCAACATAATTATATAACAATGTTTCTAGTGCTCTGATTGGATGGTTTAAACAAGAGAATAACAAACAATGAACACTGAATAGCAAATAATGAAGCACCATTGCTTTGAATTAGAATCAGAAATAAAGTTTTTAAAATACAGATTTTCATATAAATTAGTTTTATCTAATGCTGGGGCATTGTATTTCAATAACTGAAAAACTACTGAACTTCATATATAGGCTATACCTGTGATATCAGACATGTGCAAGGTGAAATGAGTATTATATTTGTAACAAATACTTCAGAGTAAAAACCTAAGCAAAAGGGGTCAGGATGGAAAAAAACATCAAAACTATCTCAACAATATCAAAATGAAACAAGTTTGAAGCATCTATTTTGACTTTTTATGCAATCCTGTGACTAGTTTCAGTTTAATAAAACTGCATTTTCTGAAGATTCTGCTTAAGGTGAGCCAGCAGAGAAAGGAAACTTTAAAATTAAATATCTTTGAAAACTCCCTGCTACCTTCTGTCAGACACTATATCTAAGAAAGTGCGGTCCCAGTAGCCATGCTGTGGACAAAGTGGCAACTGGAGAACATCAGTGTTGCGTAAGGATCAGAAAGGAACATCCGGAACTGAATTCCAGGAATGTCTGCAAACGAAACACATTGTTGCATTCAAACAGTATATTGATGAGGCACTCTACAAATAGTTCAGAGAGTTAGGACATGAGAGAGGTACTCAATGTCAGAGGTGACGAAAGTGTTACTGGAAAGTCACCGGTAGTACTGGTTTAATAGAATGTCAGTTGACACCGGATTTCCAATTATTATTCAGAGAATCCAATTAATATTGAATATTTATGGAAACCAGTAAGACATCAACACAGGGGTACTTATGAACATTAAAAGAATTACTGTGTAACAGAGCCAAAAAGAAGGGTCTGCTATGGCAACGTGAGACAGCCACAATGCTATGAAAGACATCAGTGGGATTTAACAGCAAGGAAGAAGAAAATCCTATTTTTTCTACTATGTTTTGAAGCTGAGGTAAGATATTTGCATAATTAAAAAAAGTCTACACGTGAGTCAAAGAATAGAAACTAAAATAACTCAGACAAGAGAGTGAAATGAAGAACATGAGGAAGGTAGAAGAATGCAGAAGAAAATAAATGTGAACATCGTAGAAAGCTGCTGAGAATGACAAAGCATCAAAACAGTCACCAGGAAGAAAAAAGAAAGCTTTCAATGTGGTGAAAAATCATAACAAAGAACAAATTTTACACCGGAAAAATCACACACCACATACTGAGAGTGCTAACTGGAGTACTCAGTGTAAACTCAAATAGGTGTGCAAGAAGTTAAAATGAATCAGACATTCCTTCTGGTTCCAGAACAGGGTGAAGGTGACATTGCATTGCTGCTGAATGCTGTACTCCTTACAAACAAAAGGGGCTGGTTTTTGTTCTGTTCATAACCAGCTACCACTGCAGTTCCCAGAGTTATACAAATCACATATGAGTATGAATGATAGACGGAGAGATATGGATTGATGCAAGCTGACAGCATGACACATTTTTCATCCATAATGCTGTATTGTTCCCCTGAACAGAGTTTAATTATAGGATCTTTTAAATATGGAGAAAAAGACATTCAAAGAAAAAAACATCACTGTGTAGTTTTTAATAATGTTCTTATTTATTTCCTCACCGTCATTTATCACAGGACCCTGCAAATACAGAGATAAAGGAACTAATAAAAAAAATCATACAAAACTGCTGAAGAAATAAGGACATTATTGAAAACAACACAATGCATTTTCCTTACTATTCTTTCTTTCTTCATGTTTACGGGGTCCTGTAATAGATGGCACTAAAGAAAGAAGGGCCTTTAAATACTCACAGATAGAAGAAGCATTGGGAAGGATAGCTAAGCTTGCTGTATGAGCTTAAATATTAACTGCTGTAGTTTACCATCTAGTATAACAGTCACTGTCAACCACTTCATCCTGAGCATGATTGTACATAATCATTATATTTCCAAAGTTGTGTGATGTCATTTTCATCTAACAATTATTTCTTATAGACTACTAGACAGATCACATCTCCAATGCTTAGGGCATTCAGAGCCAAATGACTTCACTTGTCAGAAAAAGTGAATCACGATTTCCCACTTCTGCTTTGCAACAGTGCCTGGCTTAATGTATCACACATTTCAAATTACTGTTCTTAGTGTAATCTACTATAGTCAACCATGTATATACATAAGCGTTTATTCCTAACACTTGCATAAGATTATCACCTTTTTTCCTTTCAGTGTAATTTACTGTACTCATCACGCTAATCCATACCATCTCTGGACAGTACCAGGACCAACACCACCTCCATTGCTCATCTATTACTCTCTCACATACCTCAATTATTTTTGTCTAGACTGATTATTAAGTAATGGAAATATTTATTTGTAAGTAAATTAATGGATTTACAAAAGAAAATCATTGCAGTGAATAATATTTCTAAAATATTATTCCTCACTCTACAGTACTAATTGGCTACAAAAATTGGTCCCACTAAATATTCTTGCAGATCTTTGTAACATCATGACCCCATTAACAACAAATCTGTTCTTCATACTTACAAATTAGGATGATCGCAGCTCAACAAAAGTGTCAACACTTTTGCAAGAGAATTTTCTTGGGGTGAAGAGAAGGGAATTAGCCTAGACCCACTCAAGGTGTTCACCCTCTTTACGGCATCAGAAGGAAGGTCCAGATGACTACCCTTGATTACATGCTTACTTTTACATGATTTAAGTGGGATAAACCCATTCTAAAACCTGCACATATAAGCAATAACTTCCATTTGTGGCCACCAAAATAATTGTTTTGTTTCAACATGTTATTACAGTTTCTTATTAAATTGCCTAAAATAATTGTTTTTTCAGGCATTCTTTTGTCCCAATTGACCCTCATTAAATTCAGTAACAGATTTACTATTGACTGAAATGGGAACAGAGTTAGACCTATACAGCATGGATCTTATTTTCTTTGTCTAATACTTCTTCACAAAATACACCAGAGAAAGGAATGGAGTCTTCCTTTTCAGACAATGAAAATACATGGTTTTAATTCCTGGTTGAAGTATATCCAGTACTATCTTCATGAAATTCACTAAATTCCATAAATATGACTAAGAATGAATATGGCCTCACACCTGTGACAAGCAATCCATTGAGACAAAAGTCTGTAGAGCTCACAGTTCCTAGTTCCTACATTTTTTTTTTTAATCCATTGACCTCAATAGTGACACTAGCATAAAGCAGGTGTGAGGAAGCCAGGATTAAACCCATCAGAACACCAGGCTAACATTGATCAGCAGCACTTTTTCTTTACAAACTTAATCCATTGCTTAAGCAAATGAACATATCACCTTAAATCTCCTAACAACAATTAAATCCTAGAAACGAGTCCATTACTAATTGATTGTATTAACATTAGGGGATCATTTAAAGAATGTTAGCCACAAGAAAACAGAAACTAAATTTTTCTAAGTTTAACTATAATTAACTGTTAACACAAACATATAAACAACACTCCTGTTGCAACTTCACACTGCCAGTATCCACAAGCAAATATAGGAATGGCTCTACAAAAGTAACTCACTAACCAGCTGGAAAGATTCTGCTCCTGTCTTATACTTCCTTCTCAGAGTACTCCACATGGAGATACAACAATCAGGTGCCAGTGTGTTCTGCCTAGGAAAAAAGATATCAAAACAGACTTGGAAAGCAAAGGGAAATGAGCACATAATTTCAGAATCTCTTTAAAAAAAGTCTTTAAATAGCCTGAGAATTTCTGAAGTCTTCTCTTCTGGTAGGAAATCAGAGAATTCTGCTCAAAAAAAATGACATAATAAATACCTGACAACACAAAAATCATACTGGGGTCATTTAAGTCCAGTCCATTTCTGACATTAACCAATACCAGAACTATAATAAAAAAAGGAGAGAAAGAAGAACTTAAAATATTCAAAGAATAATGATGCAATAGTTGTTCTATAACCTCAGTTTCTTATTTATTCCAGATAGTTGCCATCCAACTTTAAACTTGAACCAGAAGATGCACGCTCCATCTCATACAAGTTCAATTAAAGAAAACAAATGAAACATTATGAACTTAATTCCTTACATTTACACCTCTTCTGGTATCCAATTACTGCATTTGCAGTCTATGCAAGGAATCATGTACCTCACCACAAATAAATAAATGCAACCTTAATTTTATGTCCATATACTGAAAGCTACATTAGTCTTAGTTTCTTGCATCTCTATCCCATCTAATCACAAACGTATCACCCTTATGAAAATCTACATCTCTTTGAGGCTCCTCTTTATCATGACTTAAGTATGTATCACAAAGTATTTCTACCAGGTTTCAGATTGTGGCATTTAAATTTCATTTAGCATCCCTTTTCTCTTGTGTTTTATGAATTGGAATAATTAGAAATACTCAGATGACTTTTCAATCCCAGGTAAAAATTACTGTACTTTCACTTTAGTTTATATCTCCAATCTAAGCATTCTACTTGCTGTAAATCTAAACCTTCACAGATTCTACAATATCTCTTCTGAGACAGAATAAGACACCTGTATGCAGTATTCAAGGTGACAAAATACCAATGATTTATATAATAGCCCTGTATTTTCAGGGTTCATTTGTAGCTTTTTATCAATAAAACATAACACCTTCTGTGACTGTAACCAACAATAAGCAATAAACAGATACACTTACTGAATTACCAGCATATTTGTTCTCTGTGGTTATAGATAATTGAATTAAGCTATTAATCAGTAATTTATCAAGCACACAACTTCAAAATACATAGGAAGACAGCATATGAATATATTTAACATGAACATTATGGCTGAGATTTTTCAAAAGCATTCAAGTTTTTTTCCAATTCCATGGAAATTGATAGTAAAATTCATATTGACTTCAACAGGAGCTAGGTTTGAAAAACTCCCTTAAAATTCCACAATCTTTAACAAGATTTCTTTAACCAAACCAAACTCTAGATCATCATCAAGCCTCATACAGAACTGTAGACATTCCTGTTTTAAAGCAAGTCCTTTAAATTAGATTACATACAGATCAAAGCACTGTAATGATTATCTCTAAAAAATACTGAAAAAAAATGTTAACTGTTCTTTTTTCTGGATGACCTTACACCAATTTCACACCACTTTTTGTTTTGCTTTAAACTAATGGCAAAGCCAAGAAGGCAAAAGGCAGAAGAAAGATTGTGCTGTTGGGTACAGGTTTTGCTGTGCTTCATGGCCAGGTGCATGTCACTGACATTACCCAGTGGCCTTTGCCCTTGTCGGACCATACTTAGAGCAAAAAACCCATGTATTGAAAAAGCCCTCTTCTAACAACTACAGTGGTCTGATCAGAAAACAAGAAACATCTATCACAGCTAACCCCCACCCCCCAAAAAAGTCAAGTCCACGCTTTGCCTTTTGGCTATTAAAGCAATTGCTCATTCCTCCACAGAGCAAAGGCCAAGATTACAGTTACTTTGAAACAAATAATCAACCTTGGAGAGAAAAAAAATTCTAACATAAACATGCATCAGTGAAGCTGTCAAAGCATCACTACTTCCTTTCTGCCACCTGTAAGAAACATTCAGTTTTGAGGTGAGTGAATACAAGCAGGGCCTTCCCAATAGCTGTATGCATGTGCATAAGGACTGATACACACAGAGTGCCCCAGAGACCTCAGAGTAACTGCACGTGCAAAAATTCTGCTCTGCAGGCTTTGCACAGTCAGCCCAATGCATCCAATACATGACATATGTGCTGCATGTGAGCAGACCAGTAATGCAGCAAACACCACAGAGCAGTAGCGTGGCCATATTCAGCAAGTGCAAGGCATGTTGAACTTCACTATGCACAGAAAAATGGCTCATGCACAGTGTATCACTGGATTCCTACTCTCTTCAGGGGAAATAAATTTGTTATTCTTTATGAACTATTCAGCAAGCCTTACATTAAAAGACAAGTAAATGGCTATAAATTAGTGAATTTCATAGAATGGTTTGGGTTGGAAGGGACCTTAAAGATCACCTAGTTCCAGCCCCCTGCCATGGGCAGGGACACCTTCCACTAGACCAGGTTGCTCAAAGCCCCGTCCAACCTGGCCTTGAACACTGCCAGGGAGGGGGCAGCCACAGCTTCTCTGGGCAACCTGTGCCAGTGTCTCGCCACCCTCACAGGGAAGAATTTCTTCATTATATCTAATCTAAAATCTACCCTTTAACAAAATGTGCCTAAGCATACCGAAAACACAAAATGAATTGAAGGGGGGGGGAAGAAAAAAAACAATTTATGATAGAGGAAAATGATACCATCTGATGACTGTTTTCCTGCACATTTCCTTATTGGCTATATTTCACAACACACCACTGCTCTTACTGACTATGTATTTAGTGTGAACTAGGTTGTACCCTGCTTTTCATAGGTATGAGAGAGCAGCAGCAAAGATCTCTTCTTTTTATAGTTACATTGTGTACTCTCAAAATCATAGTTCTCACATTCAGGTGTGAATAGGTTCTCCTTCCTTTCTCCTACACCAGGACAAATTTTCTGAAAAGAGTGCAAAAAGGAAGCAGAGCCAGAGCATCACATCTGGTGTCTGCAGTTACATTGCTCAACTCTGCAGAACAGAGATGCTGCCTAAGACAGAGGGGGCCTGTGAAGATAAAGCATCATTTTCAGAGCTCTGTATGAAATCAGAGTGCTACTGCATTTCTTGCTATCCTGGATGACAGCAAGATTAGTTCTCTTCTGAAATGGTAGAAAGCTGATGTGCTTAGAAGGAAACATGGAGGAACACCACATTTGTTTGCAGGACATAATACAGAACTTTGTTATCCTGGACTTCTGAACAGCAGCTTTTTGTCTTTCCCTTTTCAGCAAGGGAAAAAAGCACCTACTAGAGACCATGGAATACTTCATTTGCCTTTTTTATGATTAACATACAATATCAGCACATAAAGGCAAGTGATAAGTGAAGATAATTTTATAGGTATGATTAAGCTGTTCTTATCAAAGGATAAACCCTCAAGTTTCACAGCCTTCTCATAATCTGGATACCAAGGGACCAGACTTCCACATGTGGTTAACTTGCTCATCTTAAATTCACTAAGGCCACAGAAGCTATTTTATCTGGCACTCTCTGCTCCTGCCCCTTTCCCCAAACACTTAATTTTTTATGGCCATGTATGGACATGAACCTTTCTTTATGAAAGACAATGCATGATAAAAATTGGTCACTAAGATCTTAGCACTTCATTAAGGAAACTACAAATGGAGACCCACTTAAATATTCACAGTAAAGCCACTTAAATATTCACAGCATGCCTGTTTCGTATATATAAATGTGGCCTCCAGTGAACATCTATCTGCATATAAATGTCTGCACAAAAAAGATTTTTTCTTTCTATTCTACAAATCTCCATTTCAGATATTTATTTTAGAATTTACTGTCTACTAGTGAACAGTGATCTGGAACCAAGTTATTTTTACAGTCTATAGTGACAACAGTCCAGCTACAGCACTGCAGACTTATTCCAGTAGCTGTGAAGGAAAAAAACCAACCTCCTCAAAAATATGAGCAAAGGCATTGCAGTTTGATAAGTAATTAGCATTTCATTTTGCACTTGAAAGTGCACATAATTTGGTCCAACTCTAATATTCACACTGATGGAAATCATGGGCAGTGCCAACAAGGCCAGAAGAATTGCATTAATTTAAAGCTATGCAAATAAAAGAATGAGACCCAACATCTGGAACATGCATTGACCCATTTGTGTATGCTCAAGAGCCTACTTCATAATCCTGTGACTGTCCCTGAAGTCCCCTTTCATAATCTTCAACCTTACAAGCAGAGAAACCTCTTTAGTTGAAGAACTTGATGGTAAACTAATAAATAATAAAATCTAATAGAATAATATCCTGGAGTAAAACTGCTGAGCCTTCAAAACTCTCCTTTTTTTATCTGCACTAAAAGCTCTCATTTGCTTCCCCTCCATGCCTCCCTAAAAAAAGAATATATGTCAGTAAAATGAGCAATAGCTGTTTACTGAGTTTCAGGTACATTCAGTGGTCCATTGCACAAGAGCATTCCCCAGCACTGATTTCAGAACCCCTAAGGAGACTTCATCAGGTTCTTCTGACATAGCATACAGCAGGAGCAAGAAATGTTGCATGACAACTACTGCAGCCTTGAGACTGCAGAATTTTGCTCATTCCCAATTCTCACATAAGCAATGGTTAGAGTATTTAAGCAACCCCATTTATTATCATGTGTCTGCACACTTGTTATTCCCTGCCCCAAAACTATTCCTATGTAGGACCAAATGAAGCATTAAGTTCTGTCTCCTGCTACAGTTTGTGAGAGTCAGTCTCATTCGTAAACCAAAGAAATTTTATCTAATAGTCAGGAAGGATTCCATCTCTACCACTCTGAGTACAGTGTTGTTCCAGGAACTGATTTTTCTGTTAGAAACATTCATCCAGTTTCCCACATAAGCATATTAATGAATACATTACTTATACCCATTTGTTCTGCAAGAAAGTCCTGATGTTGTTTTGACTGTGATTCCCCCTGCTGCAAGAGTATAATTAATTGAGAGATGGGATTTTGCTTTGTGTTTGCTGAGCAGGTTTCAGCTAAGTACTGGGAATTCTCTGAGGATCTGTGGGACTCCCATGTTTACTGCTTACCATGTTTGCAGTTCTGTGAAATGTCCAGAGTTCATCAGTATAAAGCAATATGCTCTGCCTGTGCCAACCCTAGGAATGACATGACAATTGCAGTTTCTAAGCCAGCCTAAGGTTTTCCTCCATGACATCTACTTGACACAAAAATTATCTTTCCCTAAACTATTATCTGCAGCAAATAAATTTCTGCCACACCATACAATCACAGAACTGTATGGAGTTAACTGGGGTTTATGTAATTTTGCTGTGATTTTGCTCATTGTCTGATCAGCCCTTTGCATCAGAGCACTGTTAGGCAACTTCATTGACACACAGCTCAGTTCATTAAAGAAAAAGAAATCTTGTTTCATATTAAAGCACAGTGAGTAGGAATCTTTCCTAGTCAGAAATACTTTTTTTTCCTTATTAAATCATGACTGATATTTTCTTCACACACTGAGCATCTTCAGTGGACAAGAGCATTTAGAAGACAGGTACAATTAAGAATCAGGACAAATAAAGCAGAGAAAATTGTAATTAAAATCCTTTCCTGCTTTCTGTTCAAAAAGATAACCCAGAGACAAAAGTCAAATATCATGATACATCCGTAGTCTTTATCTGAGCAAAATTCTCACAGAAATCAATGAGACTTTTCAACACAGCATGCGTACACCTTTACATTTTCGAGCAGTAAAACAGAAGCCTTGAAAATGGAATTGATTGCTCCGTACTAAAGACTATGCTTGAAAAAATTACCTAATACATAATTGCATCACTAATATGCTACTGATATTCACATGGCCAGTGTCTCAGGTAAAAAAAAAAAAGTCATCCATGATCATGGTCTCCTTTTAAGGTCCGGCCAATGCCACTGTGACCCATAAGATTTCTAAGGTAGCCTTTCACCACCATTCCTGAAGCAAGAGGAACCTTAGCAACATTACAAAGACAGGAACGACCTTCACTTCTAAAAAGCCCTGATATTTCTAACAAAGGACAGGAATTACTTCTTTTTATGTTCTGAGAAAGACTGTATAGGCTGAGTTTATCTTGTCACTTCCATAAGACTTTCATATCCTGTTTGTAATATTTGCAGCACAGTAGCAACTGTACTAAATTTTGATCACTCGTTATTAGATTTAGTGCCCAACTCATCCAAAAATACTTGCAATAAATTGACAGGTTTCTTATTTTTTTGTATTATCTGGCAATTTCAGTGTTTCTACATAAGTATATAACCATTTATGTAACAGATTTTACAAATAATTTATAAGAACAAAATTCTGACATGAATATAACAATGCAGTTTTATATAGATAACTGCAGGTTATAATTTTGTGTAAATCAAACTAAGACTACAGAGAAGAAACAGTGGCATTTCCTACCATGGGTAGCACAGAATGTTAAAATGTAAAGGTGACTTTTCATTATAATTTCAATAGATCACTTCTGGTAGGTATAAAAAATACCAAACACAAAACTCAAGCAGGGGCAGCACTAAGTCCTGCCAGGCCCCTAGCTAAAGGTCTTTAGGTGAAGAAAGAACAAAACTGTTGAACAGTGAAGAAAAGGGAGGGGCACCTGTTCAGAAAGAGAAGGACTGAGAAGAAGAGAGATGCTTTTATTCAAGGAAAAGGAAGGAACAAGACAGGAAGAGGAGATCAAGAGAAAAGATAAAGATGAGAGAGAAAAAAAGTATGAAAAAATAAGACACAGGGAGGCACTAAAGAAAACAAAAATATAAAGTACAGAAGAACAGGGAAAACAAAAAGATATAAAAGTGCCATTTTAGAGATTATTTCATTATATGTCAGGCGTTTTATAATGCCATAATTTTAGAAGGAATTAGACAAAGAAAATCTAATCCACTACCCCACACTCCAAGTGTCTGTAGGGGCAGATCTATGCTGATACAGGAACTAAAAATATGAACTCCAATTAACTAGCTGTTTTGGTGAACTATGCGGTCATGAGTACAAATATCTTGCTACAAAGAAATAAAACAGGAAGAGATCACTACTCCAGTTAGCATAATCGACATACCTACTCCATATTTAAAACAGTTTGTTGATTCACCTTTTTTATTAAAAGCTCACCTGTAAAGAAAGGCTGACAATAAACACACATATGCCAAAACATCTGTTTTCAAGTAAAAGAGTGAAGTTATATAGACACTTTTAGGACGGAGCTTTTATTGCAATTTACACGCTATTTTATGCGTTTATTACCATAGCAATATCAGGACATCTCACAAATTGAACTAATTCTGAAAAAGGGAGCTCTTTTCCACTTGCCAAGTGAGTTAGCAAGAAATAAGTGAACCAACACCAAATACTTGGGGAGCAGGACTAAGAACTTTGTGTCAGCCCACACTATCCACACAGGAAGACTCCAGGCCAGGCCACTAGTTTCAATCATTATAGGCTTCAGCAATTGTTATAAACAAGTTTATAGGTAATATTGAAATACCTGATACAGACATACGCATTTCATATGCCCCATCTCACCATTCATCTGGGCAAAGTAATTCCTCAGGTGAGTTACTGATGTTTTTGAAATATAAGCAACTTTGCTCATTTACTCTGTTATTCATTGTATCTAATGCTGGATTTATTCATAGAAATACTGAGCCTAAAAATTTTCAAAGGTGATATCCAAGAAGATCTGAGGCTTACATGAAAACGTGTTCTGTGCATGTGTTATAAACCTCCCTCCATTTATCCACCTGCTTTTTAAAAGCTTGCTGCTGAAAAATGAAACAGAAGCAACAATGTGCGAGTTAGGTGACTAGTCACACACCATGAAAATTCAAAATGAGCAGCTCCCAAACAACCTAATCATGGAAATGTATTGGCTGAGCTGTCTGGCAAGCGTCTGTAAATTACAAATAGATCCCTAGAAATCAATAGCCATTTTCAAACAAACAAAAATATTTAAACTAAATTGATATTATAACTGTTCTGAGCAGATCAACTATTTCTAGCAGTAAGAATACAAATCAGCAACAGACACAAATTCTATCCAAAAATCTGACCTCACTCAACTTCTGAATCAAAACCATACTCTCTCACGCATCTGTTTTAATCAAATGGAAGGTTTACTGCAACATCCAAAGCACAATCCTAGCTTCATTAGCAATAAGAAAATAACAAATATAAGAGCTGAAAATCTGTAAACCATGACTCTGGCTCTCCCAAGAGAAATCCTCTGCAATGGAGAAATTGCACAGAGGAGTAGGGGATGGCACCCCACAGAACAAAAGGCTTTTTTTTCAAAATAGTATCTTAAACACCTTCCATTTTTTTAATTTGGACTGACAATCTCTGGTTTGCAATCTTCTTAATATCTTTAGAAATAGAATCAATATATTAAATGTTTATTTTAGAAACTATGGTACATAATTCACAAGCTACCAGAGTAAAACCCTAAATATGTAAATTTTGTAGATACAGCCCAGTTGCACCGCACCTACAGTACATTACTATATTCTGCATTATGACCACATAACACAATTCTCCCATTTGTCCAGGAAGAATTTTGGCACAGCTGTTCTTGGAAATGTCAAGAAAGGAAGAATGGCTACGGATTGTTATTTGCCAATATAGCTATTTCCCCACTGATAGCAAACAGCCTTCTAACACAAATTCAGTTCTCCAGGGTTAACTGCGTTACACTACATTACAAAAGTCTATGGCTCCAGATGAGATCCACCCAAGGGTACTGAGGGAGCTGGCAGAAGCACTCACCAAGCCACTTCCAATCGTTCATCAGCAGTCTTGGCTAACCGGGGAGGTCCCAGTTGACTAGAGGTTAGCAAACGTGATGCCCATCTACAAGAAGGACCAGAAGGAGGATCAGGGGAATTACAGACCTGTCAGTCTGTTCTTGGTGCCTGGGAAGCTTATGGAGCAGGTCATCTGAAGTACCATTACATGGCAGATACAGGACAACCAGGCGATCAGGCCCAGTCAGCATGGGTTTATGAAAGGCAGGTCCTGCTTGACAAACCTAATCTCCTTCTACAACAGGGCAACATGCTTATTGAATGAGGGAAAGGCTGTGGATGTTGTCCACCTTGACTTTAGTAAGGCCTTTGACACCATTTCCCACAGCATTCTCCTGATGAAACTGGCTGCTCGTGGCTTGGATGGGCACACACTTTGCTGGGTAAAAAAACTGGTTGAATGGCTGGGCCCAAAGAGTTGTGGTGAATGGAGTTAAATCCAGTTGGCAGCCAGTCACAAGTGGGGTTCCCCGGGTCTCAGTATTGGGGCCAGTTCTGTTTGACATCTTTATCAATGATCTGGACAAGGGGATCAAGTGCACCCTCAGTAAGTTTGCAGACGACACCAAGTTGGGTGGGAGTGTGGATGTGCTTGAGGGTAGGAAGGCTCTACAGAGGGATCTGGACAGGCTGGAGTGATGGGCTGAGGCCAATTATATGAGGTTCAACAAGGCTCAGTGCCGAGTCCTGCAGTTGGGTCACAACAACCCCATGGAGTGCTACAGGCTTAGGGCAGAGTGACTGGAAAGGTGCCTGACAGAAAAGGACCTGGGGCTGTTGGTCAACAGCTGGCTGAATATGAGCCAGCAGTGTGCCCAGGTGGCCAAGGGCGCCAATAGCATCCTGGCTTGTATGGGAAATAGGGTGGCCAGCAGGGACAGGGAAGTGATCTTACCCCTGTACTCGGCAACTGGTGAGGCCACACCTCAAATACTGTGCTCAGTTTTGGGCCCTCACTACAAGAAAGACATTGAGGTGCCGGAGCATGACCAGAGAAGGGCAATGAAGGGTCTAGAGCACAAATCTTATGAGGAGCAGCTGAGACAACAGGAGTCATTAAGCCTGGATAAAAGGAGGCTCGGGGAGACCTCATTGCTCTCTACAGCTAGCTGAAAGGAGGTTGTAGCAAGGTGGGTGTTGGTCTCTTCTCCCTAGTAACAAGCGATAGGACAAGAGGAAATGGTCTCAAGTTGCACCAGGGGAGATTTAGATTTCATATTAGGAAAAATTTCTTCACCAAAAGGGTTGTCAAGCATTGGAACAGGCTACCCAGGAAAGTGATGTAGTCACCATCCCTGGAGGTATTTAAAAGACCTGTAGATGTGGCACTTAGGGACATGGTTTAGTGGTGGACTTGGCAGTGCTAGGTTAATGGTGGGACTTGATGATCTCAAAGGTCCTTGCCAACCTAAGTGATTCTGTGATTGTGAACAAGGCAGCATACAGCTTTAGACTTGCATTTGTTCTTGAAAGATAAATGTTCAATAAGAAAGGGCCAACAACCCAGCATTTCAAGAACACAGAATGACTGTTTCCTTCACTGTGTGGACTCATTGCTGAAACTGTCTTCTCTCCTATACAAGGCTTATAAAATAATGGTTTATCTTTCTTTCTTCTTTTTTTTTTTTTTTTTTTTGACCCTTCTACTTTCAGGAACCTCAGTATGAGTAACTGCCTGGTTTGCTAGAGGAACAGTTACCATTCCTGACTGTGCCCAGCTATTTTATAACTAGGAAAGACCTTCCTAGATTTTTTTGTCAAATCAGTAAAAAAATAATTAAACCAGTAAGACCAATTTACACTGTTTGGTTCTAGTGCAAAAAATGCACTGCCTCCTTTGATGTCATTTACTCTGCTGTAAGATAACTTTTTTTTTACTGCTGCTTTCAAGTGTCATCTTTTCCTTGTGTATCTTTCTTTCAGAATCTTTTTCTTTAGCTGCAATAAATTATTTACATGCTTTTCTAGCAACATCCATAAACTGCACATACAGTGCAATGCACTTCAAAAGCAAATGAAAGAAGTAAACTCCAGCTAGCCCATATTTTCTGCTATCACAGGTCAACAGACTGCAATGGCATTACACAGGCAGCTGAGTAGGAGTGGATGAGGGTTTAGAGTCCACTGGATATGGCAGTCTCAGCAATTATACACTCATTGCAACATCCTCAAGAAAGTAGTTGGGAAGATTATTTTGCTCTGATTTTTTTTTAAGACATTGAGAAGTCATTTCCACTTGCCTTTCTTCTTCAACATGGGATTTTTTCTCCTCTCTTCCAAGTCATTATCTTTAGTAACTTGTCCATTCCCACACAAAAGGGAAGAGGATCTCAATTTGACTCTGCCCTGTCCCAAGAGAGATAATCCAAGCAGAGGGAGCATGCCCATCACATGATCCAACACCACAATGTGTTCATACTACACAATTCAAAGCTAGATGTTCTTTGCCTCCCAGTTTTGTTTTTTAAAATTGTTCACACTTGAGCAGTTCCCATAAAAATGTATTTTTACAGAGGTGTCACAAGCACATAGTTTTCAGTAGAAGCTAAAATATGAGCACAGGCTTTCAAGAAACTTTATTCCCAAATTCCATTTTCTGAGTGCCACAGGCAGCATTTACTGTCCCCAAAGAATTCAGTTTTATTTTTAAAAGTGTATTCAGCTATCTATCTTTCTGAGAAGGGAATCCTCCATCTGACAGACTTACAAAAAACCTGACATCTCATTTTCTTCCACTGTATTTGCAGGTAGCTACTGCAGTAAGAGCACAAAAAAAACCCACACAAATCACTGTTCCTAAAAACAAACATTACAATGCTCAGGAACTTTATCTAGGCATTGTTACAAACCAGAGGTAATCAAAAAAGCTATGCTTGAGAAAATATTAGGCTCTAGAAAAAAATGAAAAACCTTTCCCTTGCTGAGAGGGGAAAGCCAAAGGGGCAGGGGGAGGGAGAGAGAAACAACCAGGACCCACACCGAATTACAGGAGAAAAACTGAGAAGAGATGCACTGCACGATCTGATCAGCTGATCTACAAATCACACTAGAAGCTTCATGCTTTGACTATAAAAATCTATTATCTTGCCTCTTCTTGAGGATAAGCATTCACACCTGGTGACATCCCTTTTTTCTATTTCTAGTATTTTGCTTTTCGCCTCAGAGCCTCTCTTGATGCTTGTCTCTCCTGCCTTTTCTTTTCCAAAGAAAGTGTTTCTTACACTTCGATTCTGGTTTCTTTACAGGTTCCCAAACGTTCTTCAACATAATTGATTTTTGACAATTAATCCTCTTGGGACCAAATAATGCAGTCCATGTATTATAGCTTATTAATTCCTTGTTTTAGGCCTTACCTCTTGAGAGAAAGAATAAAAAAATCTGCTTTCTTAGTTAGTAAATGGATTGGATGACATATTCAAAGTAAAAAGAAGTGGAGACTGAAGTTGCGTGCTGCTGCTATGAGTTGTCCAACAGATAATTGTTCAGATAATTGGACTCCAGTACCCATAGCTCTGGATATGATAAGTGTTAGATTAAAAGTTTCTCATTTCTATGCCTTATCTCAGTTGTCTGTAGAACATAATGATAACATTTTGCTTCACACCCTTAAACTTTTTATTGGTGAGAGAAGGAATAACTATCATTCCCTAAGAGGAAGTTTATAGCTTGGTAGTGTTAAAGCAACTTGCCACATACGGTGATATCGCTCTTTCTCAGCATTTGCCTGCCCTAGATCATACAGCAGAACGGTAGCAGAATGATCCAAATAAGATAATCGTTTTCCCCAGTAGATCACAGCCTGCATCATATAGTAAAAACACCTGGGTTTTTATGTTTCCTATACCACCACAGTGTTTGTAATATGGATATGCATTACATTTATATACCTAACAGTTTTCCAATAGCACCACTACTCCTGCAAACACTATTTTTCAGGTAGGATAGTGATTTCTTACTGGTACAGGTTTCTTCTCATGAAGCTACTTGCTGATACACTATGTGCTAATCACACATGCTTAGCATAAGCATCACTAGCTCAGGCTGATGATACTGCAGAGCTTGAGAATGAAATCAGTTCTTTTATTGGCTTTACAGTTTCTTATTATTCAATTATTTTTAATTTTTTTAACTCTTTAACCAGCTTGTGTAGCAGAGAGTACACTTTCAGAAATGTAGATTACTCAGAAAAGTTAATACAGAAGAGAAAGAGAAAAAGGGAAAGAGTGTCATACTAAATTCTATCCCATCTGGACTCACTTTTACTCAATACTGGCACAGATTTATGTGAAACAAAACTGGTTGCTGAAGTCAGACAATACAGAACTTGCAAAGAACATCATAGTCTTTCTTAATTAAAATGTCAAAGAAAGGATGTGATGTCCTCCTTAATACACTGCAAATGAATACAGTAGAGAATGAGAATATATCTAGTTTTCATACCCATCAAAGATTTTTCCAAACAATCTACACAGACAAGCATAGCAGATTTCCTTTATGTTATCTGTGATTTAACTTCAGGATGCATGACTTCGAGATCACGGCCACATACATGTGGATTCTACAGAACTTTCAGTCAAATCAAATTCACATTATAAAGCAGCCTTTGTGCAATATTCTACGGCACTGAACAAATTCACTTTAAAAATAAATGCAGTTGAATATTAATGTCAAGCCAAACAAATATTTTTGGTTTATAGTTAGAAATGCACAGTTCTTCTACCGTTTTCATACAAACACGGATTGAATTTCACAACTAAAGATCACACTAAACAGAAGTACACAGACCCCAGACACAGACAAAATAAATGGCAAAGCAAAAGAGGTATCCTAGTGAAAAATTAATTTGTCCACAGCTCAGGTAGAATGAATACAAGCTCCAAGCGTACAATGAATCATTGTCAATCTGGCTGTTGGCCAATACAGCCGAAAACCATAATCCAAGATTTCCAGACACACATGCCTAATTTAGAAGTTAAATTTATTAATCTGGACTGCAGGCTCATATTGACTTATGTTTGAGTTACCACTAACCACCATGTTATCACATAATTAACATAATTCAAGAAAAACCCAAGATGGAAGAATAGATTTACTGATCTCAAGGCTCTGTTAGTCTGGAACTGTAACTATAGGTGTAAGGACATATATCTGCTCTGCATAAATGCAAATATCTGCTCATTTCTATGACCCCCAACTAATTCATATGCATAGAGATCTAAACTCTCTTCACAGCCGAAAAATACACACAGTTATGTGTATATATATGTATACATACACAGACAAAAAGTTTTGTATTTGGAAAGACTGAAATATTTAAGAATTTCTATCATTAGATATCCCTAGGAACATCAGCTGTTACTAAGTTTACTGGATAAGTCATGAATAAGAAACTTCATTATTTACATAAAAGAGAATAAAGGCACATGTAACCAACCATACCTGCAATTTAGTATTTCCACATGCAGAAGGAGCCTGAGTTTAAAATCTGTAGCTGCAGTCCACTAAAATAATTTAAACAGTTGCTTACCACCATGTATGTGAGTAACCCTGTCAACTTCAAAGGTGATATTCTTAGGCTTAATACAAAGCAGGCCTTGAAGGATATAGTTTCACACTATTTTAGATATGTCTCTATTACCATAATTAAGAAATAATGAGAAGAATAAAGGTCAACTGTTTAAGGTCACCTAATGAATTTGATCATACATAGCTTTTATAATCCACCCTACTTACCATCTCCTGAGATGACTTATGATTTGAAATGTTTGATGGAGTCCATTTTTTTTTCTATTTCTCTGTGCAGATATTCTCCATTATTATTTTTACTACATCATCTAAGCAATGCTATCATCAGACATCTCATCACTAGTGAGTCAAAATCTAGCACTGTTAATAGAAATATTACAGACCTACATTACTATTAAAAGTCAACATGCTAAAAAACTGAGTATTAAGCTTCTAAAGCATAAAAAAGACAAAATTTTTCTGTACTTTTTGTTAACAAGTTTGCTGCCTGAACAGTGCTGTGGACACTAAGAAACCCCAGTGTTGCTGAACAGAACTTTTAAGGAAATTTTGCTTCTCAGTTTGCTGCAGAGTGTAACTTTGCACTCATTGAGTCTTACAGCAAAACAAACTCAGTGTTCATACTTTTCTTCCTTTTTTTCTTCCTATTTTTCCCCTCATGGTTAAGAATATATGCTAACTAGACAGGATTACTGCAGTCAGGGAAGACTGTACAAAAATGCATCCCTCTGGTGAGAGCAGAGTCAGAGACAGCTGTGCAGTCTCCGGGGACCAGAAAATCAACACAACAAGGAACACTGCAGAATCTAATAAAATACCCTGTCTATGCTCCCCTGATAGTTAAATATTACTGAAAATATTTTAAAACAACAAGCAATGCAGGCAATATGTATATCTGTGTGCACAGGCACAATTTCAAGCAATTATGATGCCATACAATTTAGTGTATGCATTTTTAATTACAATTTTTGTTCATTCCACCATTTTAAACTCATACAACTCACCCCACAGGAAGAGATACAGATAACCCATTCTGTGGGGTAACATCTGAAAAGACAGGTACACTCCAGGATCTCTACAGGGGAAAAAAATAGTCCCACCCAACCAGCAAAGAGGTTACAGATTAGCTCCCTACAAACTAGTCTTCTGTTCTCTCTTTCAGGAAAAGAGGAGGGAAACCAGCAGAGCTTTACAGATGCTTCCCCATCTTCATCCACCCAGCACCCAAGATGGGAATTTGCCAGACTATCAGGTTTGATTCTCAAACTTTTGGGTAGCAAAGCCCAGCATGTTGCACTGCCAAAGCAAATCTTCACAGCATTGCAGGCTGGGGTAGGATCTACCCCACAGCTCTCAGAGATAACTCCTCAGTACAATTTTCTCCATCCTTTGAAGACTCTTCACTTTTGTCTCCACCTCCTACTTTTTGCATGTATGGCTATTATTTTTAAAACCCTTAACATTAGCCTTATCCTGATGTCAGCCAGAAGCTCTTTACTGGCTTTAGTAGAAACTGGATTAGGCCTTAAATTTAACTTTACTCTCACAAAAGAAATTAATCACACAGGAAAACACAAGCTAATTTAAACATTTAAACACCTTCTCCTTCATCAGTATTTTTACAGGGCTTGAACTTACCCAAATAAATTTCAATATGACTGCTTTGTCATGTTCATTCAAGATTTGGCATGTAAGTACATTGGTTCCTAACACATTGAAAGGCCCTCATCCAAATGGAGCTAGATTTGACATAGATCACTCTCATTAACTATCATGGCTTTTCAATTAGGCTTAGAGATATCACTACAGAAAAAGGCCCACCAAGTCAGAACATCATGAAACATGGAAACAAACAGTACCTATTACCGGCTGTCTTCTGAACTGGATGGCTTTCTATTTCTATACTTGAAAAGTCTCTTATATAAGGCTTTTCCCCAATTTCTTTGAGTAAAAGCAAAGTACATAAATCTTGCTACTTATTTTTATGCATAACATGTTAGTAGAATTTGGTTCTCAGGTTAACACTGATAATGACCCAAGTCACTTTCACCATCTCTACAAATACCCTGTGACATGGTTTATGCACTCAGTTGTTAGAAGCCTGGCATCAATAGAAATGTCTGAAAGCACAAGATACCACAGGCCAATCACCACATCTCAGGTAAGAGTCATTAAGAAAAAACAAAGAAGCTTCCAATAGATCAGTATGTAAAGAGCATGCTGGAGTAACTGTAGCATGCTAACTGGGGTAATAAGGATTGCACATGAATTGCAACACAAGCATGAGGTTGCTCATCATTCATGAATGTAAAGTAATATTTGTCTCATTTTTTCCACCTGTGTATAATTAACAATTTAAGACTTCTGAGAGTTCTAGAAAGCCACAAGCAATCTCACCAAGGGCATATGCATTTCCTTGTAGATAAAACTTAGACTTGTGACAGCTGACTTCAGAGAAATTCCTTACTACAAGGGAAAAAAAGCTGCTGAGAAACAAGCATGAACAAGATTTTACAACAGGAGTAATTTGGGATAAACACTGTGAATAGTAAAAAAACTCCCAAGATATTCCATAATGTATAATAATCCTGTAGAAACCAAAACAGAGACAACAGCATCTGTGCTATGTGATGCTGGTGTTGGAGTCCATAGAGAGGGATTTATGGTCCCAAATGTACTGAGCAGTGATTTTAATCTATTTGTACACACACACATCATCAATGAAGTCCTAGGTTTTTGCGTGATGAACATGCAATGTAGGTAAAAACCTTTATTTCTAGGTAGTACTTGAAGAATTAAGACCATCATTCAGTTAATACTCATTTAAAGTTACAAAACTTTTGCCAGCAAAAGCAATTTTTCAGAACATTTGCCAAGCTATTCGGCTGATTGGTTTTGGCATGGGTCTTCTGCAGCCTGCATCATTCAGAACAGTTAAAATGAAAAGACTCATTCACAAAACATTGCTATATTAAAGCAAAGGAGTATTTTCTTTTATTTTTCATACTGTATTTCTGGGTTATTTCTGCAACATCTAGCACAGTTAGAATTATAGGGTTATATCGCAGACTTCTTGATCTCTATGAATATAGTGGAGCAGTACAAAGATTTCCACAGCATACTT
Organism: Strix uralensis; assembly: GCF_047716275.1. Taxonomy (NCBI): domain Eukaryota; kingdom Metazoa; phylum Chordata; class Aves; order Strigiformes; family Strigidae; genus Strix; species Strix uralensis. The sequence continues at coordinate 22,118,488 of NC_133979.1, read as the reverse complement.
AATACCTACCCTTTTCCTTTAACTCTGAAAATTGTGGGCTGTCTGCTAATCTCAGCTAAACTAAGATAGACTAGAGCATGCACCTACCTAGAATCATAATCTGTCTTTGCATCATTCTCTTCTAAAAGAAAAAGTCTGCATCTAAGCCTCTGAAAATGAAGTATGAGCTCCACAGTCTCAAGACAGTTTAGTCAGATAAAGGACAGTTTCTGTCAGCCTCAATTTGTGTCAAATCCTCGCTCAGCAAAACTTTCTGCTTTAGTTATCAATACAGAGATCCTTAGGACTTTTTAAGGCCTTCAGAAAAATCCTACTTGGTCCACAGTCCTGATTAAAGCATTCTTAGTGTACAAACAGGTAGATTTCATTAATAGGACATGCCTATCGGATATGAAGGAAAGTGATAATGCTAGGACGTGAAGAACTATTAAGCCATCAGCTATACTTCATGGCATTTTCCATTACCACTTTCTTTTATTGTTCTCAGCCATCTCAAGTGTTCATGCAATTTTTGGTGGCTTTCACTTGAACACAGATAGTTGGTTCATTAAAGCTTGGTTCTACCCACTGAGATGATGAAAGTAATTTATTGGATAAACCCAAGTTTAAGATTTTAAAAAAGCAGTTTCAGCCTCTCCCCATTATGCCCAATTTTCAAAGAATATGTAACATCACGTGGTACTAGTTTAAGTCCACCATCTCAGGGGCAATAGATTTTTCATACTGGAATTCATTGTAATTTTATGTGCTCTGGCATGTGAACACTCCCACGTCTCTCAGAGGTTAAACACTATACGCTGCCTCTGTAGTCTAATCACCTTCAACAGCACTTCTTACCACGTAAATCCAAACCCTTCAACCTCTCTCAAGCTACAGTGCCAGCAAAAAGCCAGTTTGCTGATTTGAAAGGCAGTCAGTGTGGGCCCATACTTCATTTTCATCATGCTACAGCTTCACTGTCTACATTAAGAGTGAACAGGTATATATTCTATTCTAAGAGGATAGAAAGAATTTTAGTTACTTAATTGCTATTTGAAGGCTTTGAACTGTGAGAGATGATGATTAGCCTGCTTTCACTAGGCTCTTCCCAGATGTCACATTCTGTCCTCTGGCATGCATTTGTCTCAACTATATACAAGTGAGAGAGAAGTTTAGCCCCACAGTTTGTGCTATTCTGGCTAATGTCTCCTGAGGTGTGACCTCTTGTAGTGACCCTAACTGGAAACCTGTTGCACATCAAGGAGTTAGGTATTCACCTCACAGTTAACCGGGGTGGGCTCAAGCTCGTGCTGTGCTATGCTGCACGTACAGCTTGGCCACCAGGCCTGTGCTGTGCATATCCACTGGCTTCAGGGTAGGCTCAGCCAGCTAATTTTAACCGAGGCATGTCCCACTCAGCACTAGTGCTTACACCACCTGCATGGCCTTGCATTTATCCAAAACTGAAGTAACAGGTTCATCTTAACATCATTTTTGTTTGACAGTAGAAATAACGAATAGAATTGTTTTCTTTTCAGACAATTTGAAAATTAATATTTCAGCCAACTCAGGCAAAACTAACATAACTTAAAAATGTCTGGTTTTAGCATCTATATGAAGTATCTTGTCAGCTAATAGTAATACAGGAGTTTTCTCTAAGTGTGAAAACACAGCATACTTCATGTGCAGCTCACTGGTTAGCTGAGCTATGGAGCCTTATGAGCACCTTCTCCAATCCACTTCTGTTTAGGAGTCATCTTCAGATTTTGTATTTTAGATAAAATGAGAAGAACCCAGCTTCTCTCTGAGTCTGCAGAAGCCCCTCTTGCTCACACTTGGCACACAACACCAGGCCAGTAATGGCTGGCTAACAGAGGAACATTGCCTTTCCAATAAACTTTCTGCCACGGAATGCAATTTTAAATGGGGAATTTGATATGAGAGCTGTTTGGAGGAAATATTAGTCATACAGCACCACTACAAATTTATTCTGTATGTATTTCCTCAAAAATGATAAAGTCCTCCTGAAGCTTTGAATTTGATTCCAGTGTAATATTAAACTGTTTAAAATGGCACTGCATAATTCAAAAGTAAAAGTGAATGTGCTGTAGAAAGGAAATTGTATAATAGGGGCTTAATGTATGAGAAGTCAGCATTATCTGGATCTTTCTAATCATAATTTCAGTTGTTAAAGCACCAGGGACTCCATCAGTATAGACACTATATTCTGATTCAATTACATTATGCATTAAAAAGTGGTGGTTTACAGCATCCATTAGACTTGTTATTACCCTTGTGCCATACTCAATTGACCAAAGGAAAAAAGCTTTCTCCTAAGGGAGGTAAAAAACAAAAAAGCATATTCAGTGAAATGCATTAGTAAGTACTCCCCGAGAGAAGTTTCAGTTCATTTCTTCCAGAGATGAGTATTTCCTACAAAATGCATCAAAGTAAACATCATGCCTCATTGCCCCTTTATATTGTTCAGACCCCATATATATAGGTGTAACATTGATTAATGGAAATAAATTACAACATTCCGTGACTCAGAGTAAGTGACTCCAAAGGCTTAGCAGGACTAACAACAAAAACTTGACTAAAACAAATTTAGCAGGAAGCTAATCCAAGCCTCATCCATAATATGCAGCATCTCATTTTTCTGTTTATCTTGAGCCTCAAAGCCATAAAAATAAAATACTGCCATTCTTAGCATTGCAGTTGATGGCAATAGCCACAAGAAGATACTTAACTTTGGTCGGACTGATGAAATACTATTTTCTGTTATTACTGAATGTAAGATGCCAGTTTTGCAGTTCACCAATTTAGCTGTCAATTTAACTCTGATCTACAATACAGCACTTCTCCATTTTCAAACAGACAAAAAAAAAAATCTGTTCCCAGACTCTATATAGGATTTTTCAGGCATCTGCAATCTTTAACTACCAGCAACTGCTGTTTTGAAGCCACTCTCCTTAGTATTCAGTGTTACTGATCTCCAAATTAGATTTTAAACACTTTTAGAGTAATTCAATCACAAGGTTGGTTGTTTTTTTTTTAAGCAGGGTAGGTCATGATTGTTCATATAACTATATTTACTGCTAAATTAACACATTTATCAAATAATTGCAATATTCTGGTTTTCTGACTTTGCTCAACCAACAGGAATGAGCAGGAAACTTTTCCCAATCTTCTAAGAATTTGACATGTAAAATACTTCTCATTCAAAGATGAAACAAATTTTTTTTTTGTATGTTACCAACAAAACAAAGCACATGTCTTAAGGATCAACTGAAATATTTAATTTGGTCATTTCAAAACCTTGGAAAACTTCTTAATGAAGGGGGGAAATCAAATTAAATTATGTTAAAGAATAATGTTTTATTTGAAAGCTGAGCTAAGAAAAAATTAAATTACTGACTCTGCTGGTTTGGGCTGGGATAGAATTAATTTTCTTCATAGAAGCTAGCATGGGGCTATGCTTTGGATTTGTGCTGGAAACAGTACTGATAATTCAGGGACGTTTTCCTTACTGCTGAGCAGTGCTTACACAGCTCAAGGCCTTTTCTGCCTCTCACCCCACCCCACCAGTGAGTGGGCTGGGGGTGCACAAGGAGTTGGGAGGGGGCACAGCCGGTACAGCTGACCCCAACTGACCCCAGGGATATCCCACACCATACGGCGTCATGCTCAGAGTATAAAGCTGGGGGAAGGAGGCGGCAGCAGGGGGATGTTCGGAGCGATGGCATTTGTCTTCCCAAGTAACCACTACGTGTGATGGAGCCCGGCTCTTCTGGAGATGGCTGAGCACCTGCCTGCTGATGGGAGGGGGTGAATTAATTCCTTGTTTTGCTTTGCTTGCACATGTAGCTTTTGCTTTACCTATTAAACTGTCTTGATCTCAGCCCATGAGTTTTCTCACTTTTACCCTTCTGATCCTCTCCCCCATCCCAGCAGGGGAGGAGTGAGCGAACACTGTGTGGGGCTTAGTTGTTAGCTGGGGTTAAACCACGACACTGACAAGAAGTAATTCTCACCAAAATACCACCTTTTTGTGCAGTTTTCTTTTTGGGTAGTGAGATATTTTCAGCCAAAAAATTCTCACTATTCTATAAACGTACAATAAATTTACTCAGAATTCATATCAGTAACATAATGCCTTTTAACTCTTTTGTGGTAGCTGTAGATGCCTCAATTCCTTGACATTCCTATGCTTAAGAACAAAAACTTCCTACCAAAGTCATTCATGTTCATAAGATATGAACAATATTGTTCAGGAGATAAACATGATCCAGAACCAATTGCTTGTCACTCAAATACAGCCAACACTTACTATGTCTCTTACTGCTTCTCTCCCCTGTTGTCTGTTCCACCAGCACACACCGCTCATTTCACAGCTTTACAAGCCTACTAGGCTCTGGCCATCTGTTTCCCTGCTGTACTGAATCACTTTTAGACATGTTATACAGCACATGAGATTTCTTTTCCAGTTTGCTCAGAACAGAAAATGTCTGGCTGATAAATGCTGCCTGCTTGACAATACTGAACACTATTTACAAACTGTAGATACCTTTAATCAAAACACTTGTCCCTGATTCCAAGACATGATCATGATTCATTTCAAGTCTGCAACAAAATTCTGCTGAGATAGATTGCACTAAGTATAAGTGTAGGCCCCACTCCTACAGCAAGCTCCACTCAAGTGGGGTCCTCTGTCCATGCCACATCCCCACCACAATCAACAGAGCTCTATGCATGTTTTTGGAGTAACTGGTATGATGCTCACACCAAAAAAGGACATCAGTGAATAATTTCTCAATATCAGTACATAAGTTGGATCCCATACAGATGCATCTTGCTCTCTGCTGCATATACCAAGGCATATACCTAGCATATTATATGAAGAGGGAGTAAAGAAAATACTCTCTTTTAATGTCAGTGATGCTATGCTGATTTGCATTAAGCATCTGACTTCTTACCTGTGTAGGTCCTCTATGAAATCCTGATAAGGCACTCTATCTGATGATGAAAAATATTTTAAAAAATATATAAAACATGGAATTTCTGGGGCATTTTGTTTTCTGGTTTTGGGGGTTTGCTGTTGAAGGTTTTTTGTTTGGATGGAGGTACAGTTTAAAAAGTATTTTTTCCATAACATCCTTAAGTATTTCTTACTAGCACTAGTCACCAAAGGTTTGAGTATTTTAACAAATCATTGTAAGAAGTTTGCCACCAACCTTTTCCTTTCCTAAGGCAATTTGTGCGACTTCCAACGGCAGATGCCAACTCACTATTCTTTTATGTCATTAATTTATTGTTGGAAGAAAAAAGTCCAGAATCAGAGGCAAAATGAGACTTGAAACAGGAAAGCTGAAAACAACAAACCAACCAAGCATCTATTTATTTCATTGCCTTCAGATATTAAGGATATAAAATAATATTCTCCTTCACATGCTTGAAGATGGTACAGAGACATTGGGTCAAGAAAGCAGCAATGCAGCATCAGGAACAAAGCATAAGGAATTTAGTAAGGGACACAAAGTCTTTGTAAGTGACCTAGTGCATCAACTGAGCAAGACCAGCACCAGGACTGACAGTCCCTGGGTTTTTTTCTCCCTACATGTTTTATCAGTTTATAAACACTGTGGCCTATGCCACTGAAGTGCTAAGGCTTGGACAGCCAGCCCAAACCAGAGTTGACCTATAGATGAATCCTGTATATTTTATAACTGATAACAATTGTGCTAATAGATATTATACTAAGTTATAACAAACCACCTATTCTGATGTAAAAGGTGGAAGTATTGAAGCCTGAGCAACAGGCCCTGAACTGAAACTGTTAACTCAGTATGTAGTCATTAGTGAAATATATGCATAGAAGATGTAGCTTAAACATTATAAAACATGTCTATCTTGAATATATCCTTATCTTTCTTATCTTGAATATATCCTTATCTTTCTTATCTTGAATATATCCTTATCTTTCTTATCTTGAATATATCCTTATCTTTCTTATCTTGAATATATCCTTATCTTTCTTTGTGTGTGGGTGAGATAACAGGGCCACAGAGATAGTTGTCTGGCCTTGTGACCTGATGTGTGACCTTGCTCATATATCAACTAGACAAGCAGAGAAACTGCCTTAGCTTCTTCCTTGAGCCCTGGCCAGGCTCTGGGGGGAATCTAACATGAGATTGAAACCAGATATTTCCACTTAAAACAAAGGTGCCAGCTATTCTGGCTTGCTGATTTTTGGGTATACAAGGCTGGACCACAGTGACTTTGGGAAGCCTCACCTACAGGTGGACGCACCACGTAGGATTTCCCACTTGCCAGAAAAGACTCTCCAAATCCTCGCTGTAACCAGGGCTCCCCAGAGACTGCGTATCTGGATGATGGTAAAGTATGCAAGTGGTGATGTACCTTTCTTAATCACTATTCTCTCTCTCAGGTAGTAATGATTTGATGCATTACCCTGTATTTTCCTATTTGTTTGAGTGCACTATTCTGTCTTTTCTTACTGTATGTTTTTTGTATTATTCTGTTATATTATTTAGTTATTTCTAGTAAAATACGCCTGCTCTTTTCACTCTGGTGTCTGAGTTTAATTGGTATCCTTAATCAGCAAAACAGCCATGCAAGGTGGAGCAGATAATCAGTGTTTCCTGTTTGCTTTGAAATCTATTACTCCTACAACGGTGTGGTATCCTACAGCAGGAAAGCAAATATAACACACTCTCACTTCTTATTGCTCATAATACTAAGGGCATGTGCCAAAGTCGCAATGGGAATCATTGCTTTGCAGAACTGAAACATGCAAGCATGCAACAGCTAATCTGACACTACTACAAGTGCTCTTGCTGAGGTCATCTTAGGCATTAAAAGAAATACTCATAAGTACAGCATGTACAGATAAACCAAAGTCAACAGCAAAATTAAAGTTCTCTTCTGACAAAAACACAAATATAAAAGGACTTGAAGTTCACATTAACTGCATTACCAGATACATAGGCTTGTTCCATGAAAAATGACTGAAATAAGATGGGATCATGAAAACTTGCAATTGCCTGTAACCTTTACATACTTTTTTCCTCATTGGCACGCTCTAAATGAAATTCAAGTAGTTTTCATATTACCTCGTGATGGGGACCTGTGGCTATAGCTTTCCATTTCTTAGAGATACAGCTTCGACATTTCACCTTACAAGAAAGGAATCTGGTTCTCCAGTAACTGGCCCTTTTTGTAGTAATGTCCAGCTGTGTGAGTGGATGAACAATACTTCCTGATCTGATAGATAATATCTCTTAGTTCTTTCAAATTCACTTGGGATTCCTATAAATATACAAAGACATGGGATAAGATCCCAGTCCTAAATCCTGAAGACAAGTCCTTACCATCTAAGGGCCAAACGGTACAATGTATGCTCAGTAAGCATGTGGTTTGTACAAACAGTGAATACATGATTGACCAGACAAAAAAACCCACACAAATAAAAAAAACAAAACTGTGAAATGAGAAAAGTAGGCAGAATAGAAAAAAAATTGTTAAATTTGTATTTTTTACAAATTTTTATAAAATTTTATATTTATAATTTTATAGATTTAAAATAAATTTTCTATTTTTATAAAATTTCTAATTTTTTCTATTCTAAAATTTTTTTTAATATGTCCTAGAACTTGTGATTTCTCTTTCATTCTCACTGTAGAACTGTGCAATCTTTTTTGGTAAGTTGCATCAATATTGTCTTCTAAAACGAGTTCCTGTAGACATTTAAAATCATAGAATGGTTGGGGTTGGAAGGGACCTTAAAGCTCATCTAGTTCCAACCCTCCTGCCATGGGCAGGGACACCTTCCACTAGACCAGGTTGCTCAAAGCCCCGTCCAACCTGGCCTTGAACACTCCCAGAGAGGGGGCAGCCACAGCTTCTCTGGGCAACCTGTTCCAGTGTCTCACCACCCTCACAGGAAAGAATTTCTTCCTTAGATCTAATCTAAATCTCCCCTCTTTCAGTTTAAAACCGTTACTCTTCACCCTATCCCTACACTCCCTGATAAAGGGCCCCTCCCCATCTCTCCTGTAGCCCCCTTTAAGTACTGGAAGGCTGCTATAAGGTCTCCCCAGAGCCTTCTCTTCTCCAGGCTGAACAACCCCAACTCCCTCAGCCTGCCCTCACAGGGGAGGTGCTCCAGCCCCCTGATCATCTTCGTGGCATCCTCTGAACCTGCTCAAACACCTCCATGTCCTTCTTATGTTGGGGGCCTCAGAGCTGGACACAGGACTCCAGGTGGGGTCTCATGAGAGTGGAGTAGAGGGGGAGAATCCCCTCCCTTGACCTATTGGCCACACTTCTCTTGATGCAGCCCAGGATACAGTTGGCAAATGTTGGTTGCCTTGCTCTCTCAGTTTCAGCAGTACATTGATTTAAAATCCAGGTTTCAGAACCTGGTGATAACGAATTCTTATTCTAATAGGAATTATACCACTTCATTGTTCCATAGTACAGAAATTGTGCTGAGCTCTCTACAGTCAGATTTAATTGTATTAGAATAACACTAATGCAGAAAACATTTATCTGCTGTCTGTGAAACAGTATTGTTTAGCAGAGACCCAAGAGCCAATAAAGCTTTGTGACCCAGTTAACAAAAGTACATGTTTATGACCTTTGAAGTCATCCTCCCAATTTATTCAAATGCTTACTCAATAGTGCTCTGAAGCTTGTGGATGTCTTTGCATCACTTCTAACAGATTTCAACTGAGTCCAGATGCAGAAAAGCTAGACAAGACTGGAAATCTCATGGTAAAACATTTGTCTAGCAAATGTTGTTTAATCAAAGTGAAAGAATTTTTCTTGTAATAACATATTAATGATGGTGAAAATTCTAAGGCAAAGTATTCTCTGATGACAGAGATGCATTCTGTCATTGCAAAGAGCTGCAGGAGATTACGTCCCCTGATCAGCCTGAGTCAAACTGTGGATTTTACCCTGCATTCCCCCCTAAATCCCAAGTGAATATTCTTTTCAATAGACTATCATTATTGCAGGCCACTTTTGTCCTGTGAAAGTCTTTAAGTCTTGGTTCATGCAGAAGCACACTGGTATCATGTTGATGCTAGAGTTACTTCTACAAGGCTTGTTTCTGACCAGCCACAATAAAAATATTACAGAATCAGATTTACTGGAAATGAAGTCAAGCAGCAGTGTTAAAATTTGTCGCTAAAAATCAAATGGGTTTTATCTTACTTTTCTTAAGGCAGCATAGAGAAAGAAGGTTGACATAGCAAAATCATCCACATCATCTTCAATAATACTCTACTGATCCACACCCTCACATATGAATTTTCTACTTTTATATCTTACTTTCTACTCATACAATCATACTAATATATTAAAGTAATAATTCTTATTGCGTAGCTACTATCATTAAATTTATATAATAATTTATTTTTGCAGTTTCTATAACATACCATGACATTGCCATAACTGGAAGATATTGGTAGCAAGGAGTTACCACAGCATTGTGCCTCTATGTGTCTGTACACACGTATGTCTTCTAGTGGATCACTTATTTTTAGAGTGAACTCTTAGTGACCTGAGAACTGAAACACAGGGCTACTTGTGCTCACAAAACTTCAGTTAACCGCAGCCTGAGTGACATCTAAGAAAAACAGATGTTGTAACAGTGGTCCCAAAAAATACAGGCAGAAAATTACAAGAGAGACCTTGAAATAGCAAACACAGAATGGTGACAGAGACCACAAACTACCAAAACAAATCACAAAAGATTGATTTACAGTCACTATATGCTTGCAAGTTTGGGAGCTGGGTAAAACCTGTTTTATAAGCAATGAACAAATATTCAGCATACATAAAACATAATATAAATAACACATAGTGGATATAACATCACATTACAAATCAATGGAGGAAAAGCAAGTGAGCACACTGTTAGCAATCACACAAAAACAACCTGAAGATGGAGAACAGTAGAGGAAGAACCCATGATCCTATTTCCTTCAGCAAAGGGCTCAGGATGCTAACAATTCATTGTAAAACCACCTCCTCTTCCTTTCAAGAAAAATTAGCTCATAAAACTTAGGAGCAAAAGCAGCATGGGAATAAAGAGTAATGTCAGAACCGGGGAAGTTTGCACATACCTATTTATATTATCATTGCAAGTGAGCTGTAATAACTAGATAATCTGGATATTAAGTATTAGCATTGTGACTGGACTAACAACAATTCTTTGATTAGATGGTTACCACCATACTTAGGTTAACAATAAATTCTTGGCTTCAAGTACGTTTCTTCAGTCTGAACAAAATGGAGAGGGTATTCAGTCTGGTATCCTGCCTTTGAAGGCTGACCGTTAAACCGGTATGTGACACATTACCATGGTCATATTCTTACTAGAACTTAATTTGTTAGGATGGATTTTGCTCACTAATGAATTGCAAACAACTGAAGCATTCCACCTTAGCAAAAGTTGCATGCATATTTTTCTTTCCTGCAAACAAAAACATTTCTACTTTTCTGGATGACACAGTAGCTTCTCCTCATCCCACTCCTTGTTATTACAAACATACACACACAAAATGCAACTCATTGATATCAAACTTCTTATAACTAAATTTTCCCTGATCATCTTCTCTCAAGCTAAAACATCTCTTTATGATCAACATGCATATTAACACGCATTTTCAAGTATAAAAGGTTTTAAGAACAGGAAAGCTATTTTTACACCTCATGCTCCAAAGGAATGCCATGTTCCTCCAATGCAGTACTCCAGTTAAAATGCTTTGCTGCCTCTGAGCAGAAACAAATACAAAATTAACATTTCCGCTAAGTTACATTTTATTATTGATGTTAGACACCACTTTGTTGCTTTTGATTTGTTTTGGAGCCCCTCAGCTAAGCTGTTGCAACAGAGCTTCAAAGAACACAAAGAATTATTTAAAGACAATGCCTCTACTACTTTTGCTTCTCACCACTATAAGCTAACCTAAGAATGATATAGCATCTGCACTTTAAAAGAGTATTTTGAACAGCATTAAGCCCAAGCTGACCCATACTGAAACTAAACCATAAGGAAGGACTGACTCAGAGAACAGGGGGAGGAAGGTGAATTTCAGAAAAAAAATTTCATTATTTTCCTTCTATTTTTGTTACCATTTTTAATTGCACTGTCCACAAAGAAATACCACCTCCATTTCACATCTTGTGTCTTTTTTTAATTCACAATATATAATGGAAAAAAATTAGGTCATAAAAACCAGCCATAAGCATCCTGTGTCAGTTCCTATGCTACTTGTGCTGCACAATACACTGAATGCATGCACCAGTAGTTCAGGAATACAAGCTCTTTTGTGGCTTATCACTTAATTGGCAATTATAATCCTATAATTAATTACAGAAAAAAGCCTCTGGCAAAAAGCAGCTGGGCAATTCAAACATGAGATAAAATTACTCCTAAAACCAGTCAACAGACAGTTTATCTGCAAATACATAAACAAACCCCACTAGAGAATTAGTACTGTCAATTACTGTGTCCACTCAAGCCTCTAGCCATCAAGGGGCCAGATCAGTTCAGAAGTGACAGGAAATGGTTGCAGAGCAACCATCAATCTCATCCTGGACAGGACTGATTGTCAGCAATTCCTCAAAACAAGGGAAAAATCTGAAAAATCCCAACTCACCTTGCTGCTGTAAACACCCTGATATAATCTCCTAGTTGACAATCACTTATAGAAGTAGTGGTGCAATAAACGAGCTCATGAAAGTGTCACTTACAATAAGATGTCAGCAAGCCAAAAAAGTCAAACCTGACTGGCATCCATCCTGCTGCACTTGACTAAATTCTTCACATCACACTGCAATGTTAATTACAGGAACACATGCATCTGCAGCCAACCTATTCTTTTTAAGTGAGTAGCAAATGGGCCAAAACAGTGAGTGACAGAAAGTAAAATCTAATGAGATTCACCTCATCTTCCTTTTCTGATATTCAACACTTCTTCACCCTATCTCCTCACCTTCTAAACTCACCACCAAATTACTTCTCTAAGCTAGATGGTAGCACAGTGGATCTTGCCATGTGCTACATTTCTTCACAACACATAACTGAGCCCAGTCAGCCTCTTATCAGGCCATTCAAAAAGTGTTTAACATAGGATAGCTTAAGTAATGAAATTTTGTCTTAAGTGTTTGTTTTACGGTATTGTAATTGTATGCACTGAACAGCTAATTCAGCAGTGCCTGAGACTTTAGCTACTGCAGATAGCTCCAGAAAGGCACCAACACTTATATACCGATTCCCATGTTCTTAAAAGATAAATTAAGTAAACCATGAGGTGGTATCAGAGCTCTGCCTTCTCCCTTCATTGACCTAAGTCTAAAATACAGACCTGATTCAAGGAGCAAGTCAAGCTGTCCAGTGGTATGAGCTGGGAGCCCATACCCTCAAATTTTGATATCATTGCTTGATGTGTAATTAAGGTGTCACTGGACTGGAATCCAAGCATCTCTTAAATTAGTTCCCCTGCTAAAGGCTACAGGATCACTCCTGACCTCTTGGTCTATTTCCCAAATACTAGAAAAAGTAGAAGCATCTCCAAACACGTTCTGGTGCTTAGGGCTCTTATAATTAGGATAAAGAGTCTAAAACCCTTCAAAAATTAAAGCACCTGTGTCTCCCTCATCTGGACACAGCAGCTTCTCATGGGAGTACAGTAAGACAGGCTGCAGCACCTTGAGCATCTCTGACTTCCTCCTTAAGCAGTGTGTCTAAAACTACTCATGTAATTTATCTCAACTTGCAAACAGTCTCGAGATTAAATTCACCAAAATATGTAGTTTGTTACTGTGGCCAAATATTTTGTCCAATATTATTTAAATCTCCTGTGTCTTTCAAATACTTATTCATGAAGCTGCTAAAGTAAGATTTCTTGTTCTCATAAATGACTAACATGCTGAAAATGTAGGGTTTTGATGACTAGGAGTTTACTGATTTATACTGCTGAACTTCAATGTTAAATTTCTCTTCTTTTTCTTTTCAAATGCCTTTACTCTGTATGATGAACTTTTAAATATTGTGCAGGATTCTGCCTGCTCAGTTTTGTATTGCTAGCACATGGATGCATGGAGTTAAGTGAAGGACATGACAAGGATTACCAGAGGCCTCAGAGGTAATAAGCAATGATACAAACAAAAATGTGCCATGTACACAGCTTCAAAGCAGGTAAGCTAACTGTAACTGGCTCCATCCAGACCAAAGTGGAGTACTTTTCCTAAGACCAAGACTGCAATCAGAGTGAAAAATCTTGGAAAACATAGGAGGGTTGGGTAAGCTGAAAGAGGTTTGCAGGGTTTGTCAGTGCAAAACTAACATGCTGGGAAGACTCAAAAGACAAGTGACTTACTGCAACAGACAGTCAAATTACTTTAAGTTTCTATCCAGTCAGAGATTGAATTAAGTGGACCCAACTTCTGCCCTATGGGAATATGATGTTCAGGTTTCCATTTACTGACTACTGTGGGTCAGAAACATTTAGCTGAAATTAGAATGATGGAATAAAGATGGACATTTTAGCCAAAAATCAAAACATCTTTTTAAAAAAATCAATTTTTTAAATTAATTTCATTTTGGAAGAAAATTAAAATTTACCTTTTCAACAGTGTTAGACACGCATTTGGAAACTACCAGCAGAGCTGCTGTATGAAAATATTTTGTTAATCTTACAAAGAAAATAATTGCTTTCAATTTTTCTGAAAAGGCAAGCTTTGGATCCATCTAAAAGACTTTTAAAACCTTTTAATTAGAAGTTTTTAAAATGTGTTGATTCTGTTTTCTTTTAGAATGTAAAACATGTCAAAAAGAATATCTACTTCCTACCCAGCTCTACAATTTTCCCTGGATTTAGTCCTTCTCACAACATTCATCACCTTGCAGTCTCCTTACGTGCCATCCCACTGATCAGCTAGGTTAAAAAAAGGGTATTCTTCCACTTTCTCAAAAGCCCAAAATACCACCTGTATAATCTCACCAGCTCCCAAAAGGCAAAAAAGTTGTGTGGGAGGGACTGCCAGTAAATTCCAGTGAAAAATTCCAGCTTACTGCAGTGGGAACAACTCTTGTGTACAACTGAAAAAATCAGATATTTGCTGTAGAGAACAGCATATCTAACAATAAAGTGTTGGGGTTTGTGTTTTGGTGGTGTTTTTTTAATCCATAGGAACTTGATGATAAAGCCTGCTGTCTCCCCAACAGCATCCAAAGATTTGAATCCCTTAAAAAATTTCAAATGCAGATTACTTAAGTGTTTGAATTTTGCATAAATAGCTATCCTTCTCTGTGCAACACAGCCAAATTCTGTTCCATGTTGGATTAACACATGCACAGCGATGCATTCATTTCACCACTGCCCTGCCAAAATCACACAGGTACAACAGAGATGAGCTTGGCTCTGTCTAAATAAGTTTTTTCACTGTCCTTTTTACAGTATTCAAGTTTATGAAGAGAATATTCAGTCCTGCTTCACCATGACGACTTTAGTGGCATAAATCATCTCTTCTAATTCAGTTTTTGCTTTACATTCAGACTGGCTGCTGTATTAAAATACCGAAACAGATTTGTTTGTTTTGACATGTGAAGCAGAGTGCACCTTTCAATCCATCACTCAGAACGATGCATTACTGACAGCAGGAGAGGTCACTGAGGCAGCCGCCTCTCTGGCAACAGAAAAAGCAGCATCTGGAGTTAACTGAGCTAAGGCACTGTCATTTTCTCATCCCATAATATGAAACCAGATCGTATCAGCTCACAGTGCCGACAAACTCATTTTGTGAGCTTTTGATTACTCTGCAAAGTAATGATATGTTCCTCAAAACTGGATAATTCAGTAGGTCCATCTGAGAACTTAGGCACTTACCATTTAAGTCTGCTAGCTAAACAAGGGCTAGACCACAAGAAGCCTCAAGGAGAGAAATAACATGCAAGTCTCATCCAACTGATACCCTCCATTTGCCGTGTCTGGGAATTATCCTCACATGGAGTCAAGCAAGATACAAATACCAAGCACACTGGAAGAATAGAGGCTTACATTGAGGAAGACTCAGATTTGTTTTCCCTCCTAGGGGAATATAAATCACAGAAATGCTTGAAAATTGGGAAAGCATTTGGGGAAGCACCATACATGCCTGCCCTGTTCTCACACTCCTCCTTAAGTTCCATGTGTGGCCACAACAGATTTGAGGAAACCTTGGTCACAGTACCTACAGTACTGTGGCTGTACTACTGATGAGTACAGCCACACTCATTCCCTATCTCTCACAAGAGACGTTTGAGCACCTAAGAGCAGCTGAACTCCCTCATCTTGAATGTCTTCAAATTCATGTATTAACATTTTTTACTATTTGATCGGGGGAAGATCAGGAAAAAGGTAAGATAGGGGATTTTCTTATCCAGCTGTTAAGGTAGTAGCCTGGAGTGGGGAAGAGACAGGGATTTCAGTTCCCATTTCAGCAACTACTTAAAACTACTGTGAGAGATTCAGTCTTCCCTGAGCACTAAACTGAGAATTTATTTGTGACATGATGCCTTGGATATCCAAAGTGCCAGGATATTCAAGTGGGACTAGAGAAGGACTGTACAAAAATTAAGTGACCATTTCCTTGCTCTTTATTTCTACTTAATGCATCTCAAATGCAGGGATTCTGCTCATTAGCTGCAGAGAAAGGAAGGGTTCCCAATGCTCCCAGTGTATAATTAGACTTTTAAGAGGAGTTGAAAAGGGAGGATTTTATTTTTCTCCAAGGCACTGGCAATCAATCATGGCAGGAAAGGTGGGTATATCTACAGAAAGACTGTAACAACTTCTGGTACTACTAGTACATTAAATTCTCTGATACCTGTCCAGTCCTGGTTACATGCTTAGGACCAACTGTTTGATTTACATTTGGAAGCAGCAGGATTGCCCTTCTCTAACATTCATAACCATCTCCTTTGGGTGCGAATAAATATACTATCTGTATTGTTTAATAATCTGCACAGTAATGACCTTTTTCTCAAGAATAAATAAATTAGCCCAATTAAAGCAAATGCACTGCTAAGTAGTAAGTTAGGCTGTTTGGTTAGGTATTTCTAGTATTTTATGTTTATCTCCTTTCACAACAACAGCTAAGTAACAGACCCAAAGCACACTATGTTCAACTGAACTGAAATAAGACTTCTTGACACTTTTGCTTAAGTATGAAAAAAAGAAAAAATATAGAACTAGTTCATTCTGAAAGGTTTTGTTCAAATAAAGCCAGAATTTTCCTTGTTTCATTTTAAGAGTGATTTACCCTGTGCACCTTCTGTCATTTTTTGCACAAATGAAAAAATGAGTAAAACCTGAATATCGAAAAATGCTTCAAGCATGCCAAAGTGAAAGAGCTTACTTTAATTCCCCTCTTTCCCTCTGGCCAAAAGATTTTACTTCTATTTAATTGACAAAAATTACCTCAAATCACATCTCAAATCTTCTCTAGGTGAGGAACTACACTTGTAACTATAAAAGTATCTTCTAACATAACATTTGGTTGTTCTTTTCATCACAGGATGCAGAACTTTTCCACCAAGCTCAGAAGGTACAACAAATCACTTCAAGCAGTCTGAAATATGTATTCTTGAAGTGATGTATTTGTTAAAAAAAAAGAAAAAAACACAACCAAAAAAATACCTCAGAGGAGTAAGGTTTTTTGTGAAGTAAGGTAAATATTATTACCCCCTTCACTTCAGAAAGTTTTAGACTATGCTCATGTAGTTCAGTGACATTATACCACGCCTTCAAAGGAGCTCCAGCCATGGTTGCCACCTTCTGTTGCTATGGTTTCCTGGACATCACTTTTCTCCCAACAGCATCATTATGCAGCAGCCTTTTCTTTACAAGGTGACATGCAGCAGATGCTAAACATGTCTTATTCACATCTTATCCACCATTTCCCCCTAAATTTGATGGGAGAAAAGGAACCATGTTCCTTTATCCTTTAAACGTCACCTTTAACTCCTGAAGCTACCCATGCTTCTTCCAGGACAAGTGTGGTTCAAACACACTTGAACTCTAGCCAAGGACATGTGTAGGCCCATTTTATGGCATGAGCTAATTAGCACATTCACACTGGCAGACACACTGATGAGACTTCTAGGAAAGCTCCAGACAAAAGGGACAGAAATCCCACCTCCTTTTTCCGAAGGACAGATTAGTCCAACTGCAATTGGGCAAGAGGGACCTTCTCAACAGTCTGCATCTGCAAAGGCAGTTTGTCTCACCTTGCAGTCTCTTTCAATTTAAGACAAGGACTTTGTGCAGATCCTTAAGAAATAGTGACATTGCAGGACACCTCAAACACAAAAGTCCCCTTCACTTCAGTGGTGGAAGACCAGATGCCCTAGGCAGAGAATGATAGAAACAAAATGATCCTCTACACTCACAGATGTCAGTTTTTGTCACAGCAGCACCAAGACTTAGATTTTTATATTTGAGCTCGTGGACAAATAACAAACTCAGTTAGTAAACCTGAGTTTTCAGGTTCTATTTTGCTTATTTCAGAAATTATTTACTTCCTCCCTTCAGAGCAAGGTAAACTATACCAGAGGACAACAGGATGCATTTAGATCTTGATTTAACCACCAACATCATACAATTAAACAAAGGCTCAAAGTTTACCTCAGTGCACCAGCACATAACTTGTATTATATAAGCGGTTTCCTTACATCTATGGAAAAGGAAGCTCTGCTCCCATTCTGTCCAGTAACCTTTTCCTTTATATGTTTTCACCACCTGAGTAGTTCTCAAAATTAAGTGTAATGACTAGCACCTCGGCAGCAACCTGCAAGAGGCACCGAAACAAATCAAGTGCAGCAGTGCTCACTGGTTGACAGCTGTAATAAATTAAATTGCCTATCCCACTTCAATTCATTACGCCTTCCATGAAAAAAGACTTAGATGTAAAATGAGCTATTCAAAAACACACTCTGCATTTCTATTAATCTAATAGAGTGAATTGTTTTCTATACTGTGAAGCTAACAACCATGTCTGCACAGCACCGCATCACAGCATAAAGCTATAGCGCCTGCCCAGTGAGAATGTACAAAGAGGCAATAGAGGGATCAAGAAGATGTCACCTTGTAAGGCTGACTTAGAAGCTACCAGCCTGTGAAAAATGTGTTTCATTTGTTTAGATGCCTTCATGTACCTGCCACATCTGTGTCATTTAGTTCTTAAACGAATCCAGTATCCTTTCAGTTTCAGCAATAGAAATTATTCTTCACTTTTGCAGTGTTCGAATTTCAGACTGTTGCTCACTGCCATCTGCTGGAATTTGGAGAATTTTATAGTGGAAAAAAAAAACAGTGGCCATTGCAGTGGGCTTTTGTGCATGCTTTTATTTACCAGATGCACCAACATTATTTCTTGCTACTGTTCCAAAAGTAGGATTATTTTCAGGCATGTTTTACCATTCACTCTTACATAAAAGCTTAGACCTCTCCTGCCCCAAGAATATAATTACCTGCAGAAGCTGGATGAAGGTAAGAAGGTAGAACATGGTAATTTTAACCATACGTAGTTGTGACCAGATGTTCATAAATATAAAGACAGAGACAAAAATAACAAAAGGTAATTGAGGTTCTCCTCCCCCTGCAACTTTAGTTTAAAGAGAGCTTTCAACTAAAGCTGATGAGGGAAGGAAACTTCAATCCATCCCACTCCTACCAGCTTGATGCAGTGCCAGCAATAGATGCCCAGAGCCTGGGGAGGGGTCACGGGTCAGCAGGAGAGCACCTGAAGAGCAGCACAAAAGAATTCCAGACAGTAAGTCAGCTTCATCGGGGACCCAACTTAAATGCCTCTATGCAAATGCACGTAGCATGGGGAATAAACAAGAGGAGCTAGAGACATGCGCACGCCTGCAGCGCCGCGATCTTATTGGCATCATGGAGACGTGGTGAGATGATTCCTGTGACTGGAATGTTTGAATGGAAGGATACAGGCTCTTTAGGAAGGACAGGCAGGAGACCCAAGGATGGTCACACTCTATGTCAGTGACCAGCTGGCATGCGTGGAGCTCTGCCTGGGGATGGATGAGGAGCTGACCAAGAGTTTATGGGTCAGGATTAAAAGGAGGGTAGGGACAGGTGATGTTATATTGGGGGTCTGCTACAGGCCACCTGACCAAGAACAAGCAGATGAGGCCCTCCATAGACAGATGGGAGCAGACTCACATTCACAAGCCCTGGTCCTCATGGGGGACTGAGACCACCCTGATATCTGTTGGAGGGACAACACAGCAGGACATAAGAAATCCATGAGGTTCCTGGAATGCATTGATGATAGCTTCCTTCTCCAAGTGATAGAGGAGTCAATGAGGAGACGTGTTATGCTGGACCTTGTTCTCACCAAGGAGGGGCTAGTGGGAACCATGAAGCTCAAGGGCAGCCTTGGCTGCAGTAACCATGAAATGGTGGCGTTCAAGATCCTTGAGGCAGCAAGGAGGGCACACAGCAAGCTCACTACCCTGGACTTCAGGAGAGCAGACTTTGGCCTCCTCAGGGATCTGCTTGGCAGGGTAACATAGGATAAAGCCCTGGAGGGAAGAGGGGCCCAAGAAAGCTGGTTAATATTCAAGGATCACCTCCTCCAAGCTCAGGAGCGATGCATCCCAACAAAGAGGAAGTCAGGTAAGACCACCAGGAGGCCTGCATGGATGAACAAGGAGCTCCTGAACAAGCTCCAACATAAAGAGGAAGCTCTACAAAAGAGTGGAAGCAAGGACAGATAGCCTGGGATGAATACAGAAAAACTGTCCAAGCAGCCAGGGATCAGGTGAGGAAGGCCAAAGCCCTGATAAAATGACATCTGGCCAAGGATGTCAAGGGCAACAAGAAAAGCTTCTATAGGTGCATCAGTGATAAAAGGAAGACTAGGGAAAACATGGGCGCTCTCTAGAAGGAAAAGGGAGATCTGGTTACCCAGGATATGGAGAAGGCTGGAGTACTCAATGACTTTTCTGCCTCAGTCTTCACAGGCAAGTGCTCCAGCCATACCACCCAAGACATAGAAAGCAAAAGCACGGACTGGGAGAATGAAGAACTGTCCACTATAGGAGTAGATCATGTTTGAGACCATCTAAGGTACCTGAAGGAGTACAAATCCATGGGACCTGATGAGATGCATCTGTGGGTCCTGAGGGAACTGACATGAAGTGGCTAAGCCATGATCCATCATATTTGAGAATTTGTCGCAGTACCCACTGACTGTAAGAGGAGAAATATCACTCCTATTTTTAAGAGACAAAAGGAAGATATGGGGAACTACAGGCCAGTCAGTCTCACCTCTGTGCCTGGCAAGATCATGGAGCAGATCCTCCTGAAAAATATCCTAGGGCACATGGAAAATAAGGAGGTGATTGGTGACAGCCCACATGGCTTCACTAAGGGCAAATCGTGCCTGATAAATTTGGTGGCCTTCTGCAATGAGGTTATAGTGCTGGTGGATAAGGGAAGATCAACTGATATCATCTACCTGGACTCGTGCAAAGCTTCTGACACTGTCTCGCACGACATCCTTGTCTCTAAATTGGAGAGACATGGGTTTGACAGACAGACCCTGGATAAGGAATTGGCTGGATGGTCGCACTCAGAGTTGCAGTCAATGGCTCGATATCCAAATGGAGAGCAGTGACAAGTGGTTTTCCTCAGGGGCTGGTGTTGGGACCAGTGATGTTCAATGTCTTTGTTGGCAACACATACAGTGGAATTGAGTGCACCCTCAGCAAGTTCACTGACAACACCAAGCTGTGTGTGCAGTCGACACACTGTAGGGTAGGGATGTCATTCAGATGGACCTTGACAAGCCTGAGAGGTGGGCCCATGCAAACCTCATGAAGTTCAACAGGGCCACGTGCAAGGTCCTGCACGTGTGTCAGGGCAATCCCAAGAACAAATACAGGCTGGGCGAAGAGTGGATTGAGAGCAGCCCTGTGGAGAAGGACTTGGGTGTAGTAGTGGATGGAAAACTGTGAGCCAGCAATGTGCACTTGCAGCCCAGAAAGCCAACTGTATCCTGGGCTGTATCAAGAGAAGTGTGGCCAGCAGGTCAAGGGAGGGGATTCTCCCCCTCTGCTCCACTCTCATGAGACCCCACCTGGAGTCCTATGTCCAGCTCTGGGGTCCCCAACATAAGGAGGACATGGAACTGCTTGAGCGGGTTCAGAGGAGGCCACGAAGATGATCAGGGGGCTGGAGCACCTCCCCTATGAGGACAGGCTGAGGGAGTTGGATTGTAGAGCCTGGAGAAGAAAAGGCTCCAGGGAGACCTTATAGCAGCCTTCCAGTACCTAAAGGGGGCTACAGGAAAGCGGGGGAAGGACTCTTTATCAGGGAGTGTAGGGATAGCACGATGGGTAATGGTTTAATCTGAAAGGGGTAATGGTTTTAAACTGAAAGAGGGTAGACTTAGATTAGATCCAAGGAAGAAATTCTTTACTGTGAGGGTGGTGAGACACTGGAACAGGTTGCCCAGAGAAGCTGTGGCTGCCCCCTCCCTGGCAGTGTTCAAGGCCAGGTTGGATGGGGCTTTGAGCAACATGGTCCAGTGGAAGGTGTCCCTGCCCGTGGCAGGAGGGTTGGAACTAGATGATCTTTAAGGTCCCTTTCAACCCAAACCAGTCTACGATTCTAATTTAACATAAGTTCCATTTTCTGAGATAAGCAGCAAAATATAACACTACTTTTAATATAGCTGTTTGTTTAAGGAAGCTAATGACAGCTGCTTTTTATTATTATGTCTGTGTAAGTCCAGTTTAGAGAGTGCAGTATGAACCAAGCTCAGTCCCTGAGCTTAAACTGATTTACATAAGTCAAATGTTTTATTAATGCAACTGCAAAGAGAAATATATCTAGAAATGTAATGATCAACACATGAAACAGGATGTTACTTGCCTGGTATCACAGAAATACTCTCACAAGTAGAAAAGTAAATTAGAGCAGGAAAAGACAGTCCACATCTGAGGTAGCTATAGCTACCTCAGTATGGCATTGTCTAGGCTGTTTAACCCTCTTGCCAACTCTGGTATCCAAAACCACTCCTAGTAGACCCCAAGGGTCATGAAACTCCAACTTTTTAGAACTTTAGCACAGCCTTCTTGAGGGATTTAAGTAACTCTTTCAGCTTCCCCATCTTTTCGCTTGCTGAACAAAGTGTTATTTGGAGGTAAGTGTTAAGGTTTTCCAGTACTTTAAGCTTTTTGGTTTTTTAAGATATTATAGAAACATTTTTACTATGCATAATAAGGGATTGTTTCAGAACCAAATTACAAATAGATGCTGAGCACTGTAAAGTTACTGCCGCAGCGAAGTACAAGCCTTTTGCATTACCTGCTTAGTCACATACAGTTCAGCACACGGATGTCAACATTGTGGATGCTCACAATAGCCTGAATGAGATGGATGCAACCTGACAGCCAAAAATTCATCCAGACAGAAAGTCTTACCAGCTTATGAGGAAGGTCTAGGCCTCACTCCTTCAAAGAGATTTGGATTGTGCATGTACCTATGCTTATTGACTTCACAGCCTTATCACATTGTCAAGATGCAGCTGAGCCAATGAAAGGGTCTTTAACGTCTGGCAGCATGTCAAAACCTCAGCCACAGTCTTGCATGTCAAATCAGCTTGATGTATAGCTATTTAGCAAGTAGCACAGGAACACACTAAGCATTTAGAGCCTGGACCCAAAACATTTGCTTCCAGAGCCGTCTGTGAGTTCATGCATATTAAACTGTTGGGGGTCATGCCTTATACTTCTCCCTTTCTTAGCTTTTCATTCTTCTCTCCCTATCTTACTACACAGTATAACAGACACCTACCTTCTCTGCAAGCTGCCAAATCTTACAGCAGCATGCGTACAAAACTTGGCTTTCTCCCATAGTTGTTTTATCTCATTTCCGCAAATACCTTGACCAGCATTCACCATTGCAGAGTGCTCACTGAAACGTGAGGAGTTCAGGAGTTTCTCCTAATCATTCAACAGTACTTAACTCTAGTCCTCTTTTCCTGCTGTCTGTGAGGAAAGCAGCATTTGTTCTTACTGTAACAGAGAAACTGAGGTACCATGAGGTGAAGTTTTTTGCTCCTGTTGTAGAGCAGGGCAGCAGCAGGACAACAGCTTTCTAAATACCCATCATTTCTACTGTAGCACACTGTTTCCAACAAAGATAATACTTATTTAGAATAATACACATCTTATAGCAATGTCTAGGAGCCATTACCAGACACCCATTGCTCTAGATGTTGATGCACAGACCAGGAGACTGACCTACGCCTGCTTGCAGGAGATTCCCACAACATAAATCTATTTCTTAGAGGTGACTGCTATTCCACTGCAAGGCAGCAGACACATTACAAAGTCTGCTTTTATTCTAGCATGTCATAAAAGGATATACCATGGTTTCATGGATTGTGACCTTGTCACCTCAAAAACATTTTCTAGAACCTAAAAATCACAAAAGTAGAAATGAAAAGCTGAACCCCTCTGCTGCCTGTCCCTCTAAATTGTTAGCACATAAGTGCAGCAAAGCAACAGCAACACAACTGAAATGAGATAAATGATAAATAATAAATAAAAAAGTAAAATATATTTAAGTTAACTGTATATTGCTGTGACAGTGCTCAGAGATCAATGGAGAATAGTCTTGTGGTGCTCAGAACTGTACAAATATAAAATAAAGCGTCAGCTACAGGTCTGACAAGCTCATGGACTAAGTAAAAAGCTTACAAGGTTAAAGAGTCTTTCCATCAACTTCAGTAAGCTTTTAGCTGGGCTCTAGGGCATCTGTGATGAGACAGCCACAACAGACTCCCAGAGCATGTGCTCCAGGAGCTTCCTGTGCTTCCACCCTTAAAGAGGGGAACAGAACAGAGCTAACTAGGCGTTTTAAACCCTATTTGTAAAGGCATTCAGACACTTGAAGAAACAGTGCCTGAATCCAAGTTTGTAAAAGGTATATGGGTGCACAAGCCCCACTGAAAGAAATAAACCGGTCCCACAGAAGCTTCAATACCTAAATACCTTTAAAAACTGGGATCTGTTTTAGAAAACAAAAACAACAACCACCAAACAAAAAAACGCAAACACTTTCTCTGACAGTACACTACTTGTCAAAGTGGTCAGCATTGCAAAATAAAAGCTCTTTAGCTGCTTAAAAATGGCCAGGGGTACAGTACTCACAATACCTCGCTTCCTTTTGAAAACAATTGGGAACAAACACCCATCGTCTCACTACAGCTCTTCCCACTGAAATGCAGACAATCCTATGCCAAGGTTAGTGACCTTTTTCCCACACCATGGGGCCCAGTTAAAGATCTAACTTTCATCCCAGTGAATGTCTTAAAAGCATAAACAAAACATGACAGATTTTTTTTCTTCAATATTTTCAGAGAAAGCAGGAATGCTTGCTGGCCTAATAAACCAAAGGACTACACATACAGTACTGAAGACTTTCACTAGTGGGATTTCAAATTATAGAAGGCAAAGGTGGTAAATCCATTTTTGCTAAACAAACTTTTTTGAACCCTGATTTTTATTCCCCTGTTCAATTAATAGCATTGCTTTTAGGAGAGGATTTGGGTGTGGTTTTTTTTCCCCTCCAAATAAGAATAGCCTGTAATTTATTCCATTTTGAAAAAGAAATCCAGCATTTCCAAGATCTACTCTTCTGCACCCTTGATGTGTGGTCAATGACAGTTATATGTTTGTCTCAAGCAGAGAATACATACCTCACTCTTTAAGGGTTAGAGGTTTATGCCCTGTGAAGAAACTGTAGCATTACATTCAATTGGAATAACATCAAGCGTAAAGATCCAAGCAGTGATGTTTTCCATGAGAAAACAATTCTTCTAGAAGATACTATGGTTATGTATGAATATAACATGAGATTCACGAAGTCATTGTTTGCATACACGGCACGACTATTATAAATGCATATGCGTAGAAGGTTAACCAGAACTGTGAGCAGATATTTAAATCTATGAAGCTTGACAGCTTCTTCCACATTAGTAAGCTGCCTCTGTCTTCACATTACACAATTCTCTTCCCACCCTTGGAACAACATCCCACTTCCTTTAAGTAGCACTGCTGCTGGGGGAGGTAGCCGGGGAAACTGAAGGAAGAAATGTTTCCCAGCTGAGATCCTCACTTCCATTCTCCCAGTTGTTTTGCTTATTTATTTTGCACATCAGAAGCCCAGCTTTCTTAAAACCCTGTTCACTGCTCTCTCCAACAATACCTCAGAACCAAAAATCCCTAGTAGACTGCAGCTTTTTCTCCTGCCACATCCCCAGGGAGGTTTTCCGACAGCCTGCTGCCCCGATAATTCCTCTGCAGTATCCCCAGCTGCACCAGAGCAACTGAGTGTATTGTAGGTACTGACTGGAATACAAATATCATGTGCCATTACCACTGTAAATGCATTATAGATGCACCCACCCAGAATAAAGGTGACAAGAATATTTAATGAAACCCTGAAAAAAACCTTAAAGGTATTATATGATTTCTATCTTATTTTACAGACAAGTGGCTGGTACAGACCCTGGCACACTCTTTAAGTATTGAATATTATAAAACAAAAACTAAAAACCTCTCAGTAATCACAGCATGGTAGCAATTTGCTTCAGCTGTTACTCTCACTAAAAATAATTTAATGTCATGTCAGATACTGATATATCCGATTGTGTGCAAAACTGCAAATACATTGAAAACGCTGGCACCAGCTTCAGTGGGAATTCATTTTTCTAAGCGCAAATATAAATGTACACAGGTAAGGAAAGAGAGAATACAAAAACCTCTCCCACACAGGCTACAAGTGTGTGTAAATGAGTGCTTAAAGAGGTTTAGCAGCTTTTATTTCTTTCTTACAGCTGTTATACTTGTAAAAAGCAGTCACTCATTCTTTACAGCTTGCTGTCTGTAAGCACTTGCAGTCTGGCCAAAAAGAATAGATTGTGCAGTGACTGTGAGCATATGTTTAATAAACACCACCAAAAGCTTACATTGAGGAAACATTAAGGTTCAGAATCAGTAGCAGAAGTGCAGAAACAGTGAATTAAAACTATTGCTCCATTTCAACTACAAAGTCTGACTGCCTTTACCTGCAGGTCACACTTAATAGTCCTGGTCCTGAAACCTTTGTTTACACCAATAACCCTTACTGTTGGGAAATGTCCCATTGGACTTAGTGCTGAAGACTTTAATCAGATAAAACTCCAATTGAGCTGACATGGATTCTCTCATAGGAAAAGAGCATTCCTTAACATTAGAATTGTAGTATGGTTCAATGTTTGTAAAAATACGTGAAGTTTAAATTAAGGATGGGACTGAAAACACACACTTAACTCCTTTGCTTTACCTTGATTATTCTGTATGCCCTAAACAACAGCTAGAGTACTTTGCTTTCATTATAACTGCTTATTTTAAACTTGAGCTTCCAAGGCTCCAGCTGAAATCATGGCTAATAAAATAAGGTATATCTGAGAAGCTTTCAATAAACAAAGGAAGTAAGGAAGGAAATAATATTATGCACATTTTACAGATGAGCAACTGAAACTTATAATAATTAGGACTCCCTAAGTGTACTGTAGAGCTCACCACTAACACCAGATCCCTTGAGCCTTAGAACAAGGCTTAAACTCAAAGAAGTCTTTGGTTTCCCCTGTTTTCCCTCATTTAATAAATTTGCTTATTCATTTGTAACTAGATTTGGCAAAAAAAAATACTGCTTAGTCAAGTGAGATGGTAACCCTAACACTGTCAAATTAAAATAGTGCAGGAAAGTTTCCATCTCTGTATTCCCACAGAGCTGTAAAATGCACTTCTGCTCCCATCAGTGTACACTGATTAAGAACATAAGGATGGCCTCTGTGGATCAGAATAGAATTTAATTTAGTCATATCCCCTCTACAATAGTAGCCAAACACACATATCCTGAAAAAGCATAAAAATGGAGTAAATGTGCAGTAATGCTTCCCTGAATACTCTCTCAACTTTTTCCATCAATCCTTGGTTCTGGGACTTTTAATGCTGAGTATCTTGCAATAGGCAGCTTTAACTGTGTTGAGTAGTGACACTGATCATGTGACATGGAAAAATAAGACTGTAAACTCATTGTGACTTAAAAAGACATCAATCCAAATCTAAGTCAGCAGCAGAATATCTTTTTTGCCTTGCATAGCTTGACTTTTACATGTTTATTTTATATATCAGTACAGAAATCTAAAGCTAAAAGGTCCTATTAGTACTGAAAGGCATTTTGACCAAGTTGTGTAGCTGTTTTGGAAAGTATGTTTATATACTATTAGAGATGTGTCACAGATATTTAGTATAGGGAATAGACAACTTTCTAGATATAAATATAAATTAAAATAAATGCTGTGAGTACTCAACTAGCTCAGTAGAAACACAAGGTATGGCTAGTGTTTACAGGGAAACTGAAGTTTAAGACAGCAAGGAATGGAAAGGAGGTCTAATGATTGCAAGAGAAAAGAGGAAGTGTGACAAGACAGACAAGAGGATGAAACCTCTAAGAACAAGTCATAGAATTTTGGCATAAAAAGACAGCATGCAATAGTAAGTAATTAAGCATAACTTTTGGCCGTAACAACTGAATAACTAAATATGTGATATTCTTTAATCCCATTATATATTGACTAGATTATTGTACATTAATTCAGAAACACAACTTTGCATGACAGATCATAATAAGATATGACTCCACAGTTCAAAAAGATAAATTCTAAACAGCTGCAGGTAAGAATTGCAAATTAGATTATTATATTAGAAGCATACTCCAATCCTATCTAAATAATTGTTCGAATTGAGAAACTGATGGTTAATCTTGTAGGTCATTCCATAAAGCTCTACCCTAAACCACCAAAGAGATAAGTGAGACAAATATTTTTTCTGAGGAAACAGAATGTTAAACATGTATTTGAATTCCACTTTGTATTGTTAATAATGTTTTTACAGCATAAGTAAGATAGTAAATGATGTGTCTCCACAACAACTCTTTATATTCTTCCAAATCTCCCCAAATAGCCATTTGCCATGATACCCATCTAAAACCTGAACAATGCACAGGCAGCTGTTGCACTCTGATCCTCCCAATGCTGACCACTCTCATCTCATTGTTCCATTTTCCCACATCTGCTATACCCACCTGCTGCCTGTTTATACACAGATTATGAAGTCTTTGGGACAGAGATCATGTCTTTGTTCTATATTTGTACAGCATCTGCCACCTAGTAACTGACTACAAACTGAATTACTTCTCAGTGAAGAAAAAATATGCAGACAGACATTATTGTCTGAAGAGACATGAGATTTGTTTCCTACTTTTTCTTTCATGGTCAGACACATTCCATAAAAATATTTTAAGCAGATTCATTAATTAGTTCATTTTCCCAGCCACCATGAGGCAGTTGAGAAGGCCATTGTTCCACATGCTAAGAAATAAGACTCCTCAAATTACTATAATTATTTTGCACTGCAACTCTTAGAATTCAAAGAGCTTATAATGAAAGATAGCATGAACAGGAGTACCATTTTAACATGAAAATGGTTCTTGAAGCAAAGTGAGATGAATATTGGCTGGAGTTTCAAAATTCATCATGCATCACAAATTAGAAAAAACCCAAAAAGACGTATCTCTGCACTTGGCACTCCTGAAAATAAAACAGACTTCAAGTGCGTGATACTGGATGCTCAGAAAATTAAAGCATCCAAACTGCTTCTGAATCTCAGTCTTTGACACTAACTTCTTATAAAATTACCTATATTTACAGGGAACATAGGATTGAATTATTTTATTGTCAGTGTATTATTCTCCATCCTATTCAAGAACATGCCATCCAGAACAAACAGGTCAAATGTGATATTTGGATTTGAATAGTAATTGAAGGCAAATCATGCCTGCCTCTGTAACAGTCCCCCATGCTCACAGATCCTCTACTGCTGTTCCACTTTGTATTTTTACTTTGGTATTGACAGATTTTCCAGGAAGTCCCTAATAGGATGATGAGAGTATTACTTATATTGCATTACATATGCCCTTAAGATCTTTGCCTTTAGAATGTGCAAGATACACTTATGTACCAAGGTAACAAATGAAGGATAGTTGCATATCTAAATCAAAGAATTTCATCCTATGTAATTCAAGGTCTAGGCTGCTTGCCTTGTTTACTACAAGTAGATTCTTCATGTACATATATAGCTTCTATTTTTCTGTAATCTCCTACTCTCTGCTATTTACTTATTGGCACCTTCCTTTATCAGTGACTGTAAACTACCATACAGCACCAATGTACCATTTTTTCAAGTCTGCCTTTCAAATCTTGTTATTTTACATTAGAACATGAGTGAAGGAGTGGTCCAGAAATCAAGCGAGTCACCTCTGTGTCCCTGCTTCAGCATATTGCTGATATTCCCCACAGATCTGTGTCATAATACCTTTGTACCCATGTTCCTTTCTCCACGTTATTTCCAGAGTTCTTCTGATACATTGTTTGACCTTAGAAAAAGTTACCTTGCCCAAGAGTGGAGGGTGGGGCCTGCTTAGGCTGATATAGGATTACTAGAAAAGCAGTACACAGTGACTATAAAACAAACAGTGAATCATGGTAACTTTCACTGCTTCAGTTAGTGTTCCATGTTTTATGTGACACATACTCAGGTCCTTCTCTTCAGTTATATAAAACTAAAACAATTTTACTTGGAGCCTCTCACCACTGATCACAAAGCATCAATGTAAGCTTTTCGCATTGTATTTAGTCAAACTTTTCTTGACTTATTGATTATTTGCAAAAGCTGAGACAATGAAGAAAGTGAAAGAAATTTCTAAACAAACATTACATTGTCCTCAACATTCCTGCCTTAGCAATCATACCCAAAAAGGTCATCATCGTCTAAAACATCATCCTTGGTAAAGTCTGAGTTAGTAGTTCCATTCTTCCCAGGAAGCTATCAAATATTTCTTAAAATACTTGCACATACCAGAAAAGAAACAGCTCAGCAAGAGATATATAAAATATGTGTTTATTTCCCATAATGAAACAGTTTTTTTTCTTCACCTTTGTCTTCCTTGGTGCACCAGTAAGTACTACATTCAGCTTCACAAGCCCTTCTAAACAACTGTGCTCTGAGTATCAGACTGGCTACTTCAGACTGGAAAAGACAGACATATTTCCTTTTATGGAATATACTGACAGACATTCCCTTTCTATTTCAAGGAACCCAGACTCTGGGGATCTCAGCTGAGGTAGTATGTCAGAGGAAAGAGACAGTTTCTTCAGTAGGAAGAGACTGTACCTTTTTGGCTTATGGTGCCCTGGTACAGTAACAATGCATTTTCAACATTGTTTGGATCTTCTAACAGGCACTAAATCAGATCTACCAAGTTCAGTCTTTATCAAAAAGACTCATAAGGATGCCTTTAAAGAGGCTTATTCCTTCAGAATGTGCCAAATGGACTGAGTTCCCATTGAAAGTTCCTAAGCAATCATACACTTTCATCACAGACTGGGAATATAGCCATCCTATATTCCCCAAACTGCATCTTACCTGCCTTGAATTAAGGTATATCTATATTTTTTAAAAAATAAAAATAAGTCACTCTACAGCTAGATGCATTTCTTTACTGCAAAGAACAAAGCTGAAGTGATATCATACCCAATACAGACAATGACACAGTACCACAGGGGATACCTTTTCCTGGGGGGTTTGGTATCAACACACATCTCCACACCCATAAGTTTGGTAGTTAATGCTTTAGCTGTGATGGATCCCAGCACTTTACATCATACAAGTTTGCAACGACCCTATAAAATTCCTTTCCATCTGTCTAAAGTTGCAGTGGCAAGAAATATTTCTGACATATAACCAAGGGTCTGGCAGCAGGTCTAATAATATAGCGCTAGGGTTTAAAACGCTGCAGTTATCAGTCAGGCACACTACAGAGCAGGTCATGCATAGCAAAGAGCTGCTTTATTAGCATGATGGAATATGCGGAATGTATGAAATGATAGAATGCAGCTACAGAGTAAAAGCCAAAGCTGATGCAAAATACACCATCATGGCCCAAATAATGTGTGCCATTCACATTAATACTAGCAATCCATTCTAACCAGGGCATGTTAGTTAACAGTAAATGCTTGAGAGATGATAGTTAGGAAGCCATCCAGGCTCAAAACCTAATTTTGTCTTCTTTCTTGGGATGAAAAGAAGAAATGGAAATTAATACATTTTCCTGCAAGCTGCAAAGCACAACAGACACATAATATAAATAAAGATGAACTTTTGAGACTATTTTTCACACTAAATTAGTAAGCGTACTAGTGATTTGCTCCCCACCCCACTCCCTAGGCTCTCTTGTCCTTTTCCAAAACAGACTGAAGTACTCCTCCTGACATCACCAGCCAAGTAGCAGGCCTTTTATTATTCAAAAGACATAAACCAGTTATTAAGAAAGTGAAAGGAATGCAGCCTATTTAGGGATATAAAAGAGAATGACTAGAAGCAAGGGGCCTTCTTTACTAACAAGCAATGAACTGCAACTCACTGTTGTTAGGCTATTTTGTGCAAACCAGATATCTTATTAAAATGCATTGTATACAGTGATAAGCATTTATGAGGTGATCTGCTTCTATAGACAGTCCTGGGACTTACTATGTCTTCCTGGCACTTTGCTATAGATTTCTATCAATCCTGTAACAAAAAAACTGCAGAGAGGATTGTACATGTTAGATGCTGGGAGGATTCTGCCACAATTCTCTCTGGCTTGTTGCAGGAAAAACAAAAACACAGTCAAATAGCTGTACAAGTTCCACCAAAAAAAAAAAAAAGAATCAATAGCACTTGAAATTCTTTTTCAATATATACTGGGTCCAGCAATGCCAAGTTTGTGATCCCTTACGTGTGACCTAAATGGTTGACAACATCTTTGACTATCAAGGTATTACCAAAATATCAAGGAAATATTAAAAAAACATGATCTTCTGTCTTCAAGATACCCTACATTCAAAGATATCCATACTACAAATTCATTTTCTTCTTAAGTTAAAAATATTATTTCAAGTTCTGATGTGATACAGAACTTTTTTCATCAGCAGCAATACAAGATGGTAATTTTTGTACCCTGCTACTCCCTGCATCAGCACACCTGCATCACTGGGCTCAGTGTATATATAAATAAAAAGACTGCAGCAATACAGAGATAGGGAGCAATCTTCCAAGCCAAAACTGGGGTCATCATAGAAGTGATGTTAACTGTAATCAGGAAATGCATCAACGCCAAGGGTAGAATCATAGAACATTATCCACAGCATCTGATGATTTTTTTTTTCTTCTTCTCTGGCAGAAAAAATTATCTAAATAATAGATCTGATGCACTGTGACTCTCAATGCTTTATCAGTGAATTTAGAGAAAAGACACCATTTATAACAGAGTAACACACCAGAGTGAAATAACTACAATTTGCAATCACTAGCTGCATCTCTAAAAGCTGCAGTAAAAGGAAGTTCTACTACAGTGTTGCCAGAAATTATACAGAGGAAGACTGGTGAAAATGATTTCTGATATTTTAAACTAAAATTATCTGTTGTATTTTCCTCACTAGAGGGACATTTTAAAATGTTCCGTGTAAAAATTATATTATGGGATGAGTCAACATGTTAATATTAGTATCACATTAGGTCTTCTAAAATTCAGACAAGCAACTGTATTTTTAATATGGCACTTTTGTGGCCAGTGTGCTTGCATATCTGAAAACACAGCTGCAAAGATCAATAGTAAGATGGAGATCTACATCTGTGAAGATCTACAAAAGCACTATAATTACTTCCAAGCAACCTTAAGGATGGTCTTTAAACACGTGCATTTGTTATGACATGTTAATGACGCACAGATTTCACATCACCACACATTTAGAATGCATACAGCACACAAACAACATCAATACAATTTGTAAGTGTGGAACTCAAAAGGATTCAACAAGCAGAAGCTAGTTATACACAGCAATGCCACCAAGTTAGGAGCCAATTTCCAGCCTTGTTTCTTTCCACACCAACTTGAATTTGATTGCAACTACTACTTCTTTTTATACTACTTCTTTTTACACTCTTGTGAACAAGTCACTTGCACAGCCCTCAAATTTTAATCATCTTCTGTCTGTTGGCAGTTTCATAAGCCTTCTCTTCACAGACCCCAACTCTGTTTCCCTCACCACAGCACCCCAAATCTGTGCTGCTGAGTTCTTAGCCTCTTGCTGTTCTCTCAGAAATGCCACCTTCAGACAGTCTCACTGAACACCCTGCCCTTACTCAATTGCACTAACCAGTGAGTTGTCATACAAGTGATCCCACCAGAGCACTCAAGGGGAATACACACTTGAGTACTCACTCAACAATCAAGACATGTGAAGCCAGAAATAAGTTACCACATCCTTGGCCTTAGGGTTAAATTGATACTCATTCTGCTACAGCAGCATTTAC
Source organism: Strix uralensis (assembly GCF_047716275.1). Classification (NCBI taxonomy): domain Eukaryota; kingdom Metazoa; phylum Chordata; class Aves; order Strigiformes; family Strigidae; genus Strix; species Strix uralensis. The sequence goes on along the minus strand of NC_133979.1, from coordinate 22,084,938 downwards.
TCTGTCTGGTAACTTCAGCTCAGTGTTCTGCTTGAACAGAAAAACTGGATCTAACAGAAGTAGGGCTGTCAGAGTAAACTAATTTACTGATTGGGGGAGGAGGAAATAAGCACAGATCCTAGAGGTGAGGACTTCTTTCTGCTGCTTTTGATTTGCATACCTAGAACTGGCTCCACACACACAGTCCCAGAGCAGCTATAGCTTGCTTTCTGCAACTGTGGAAACCAGAGCCATGGGGCTGTCAGAACAACTGAGGGCTGTCATTATCAAGTGCTGCCTGAGCCACATACCCACCTTCTCAGGAACCAGTGCCACAAAGAAACAGCATGAAGGTCTTAAAAGATTCTTCACTGCCACTGAGTCTCCTCATGCAGAAAGGTGCATTAGAAGTTTTGTGGGCCATACTCTGAAACTTATCTATAAATACCCAGTAAAAGAGTAAAAAAAGTATTTATATTTAATAGGCAAGATCAATATTTTCAAATGGAGGCTGTAAAGCTAGGCATCTCCATTCGCACTGAGGACTTGAAATAAACAGCATAAATTTCTGAAGTGCTGAGAACCATCTGCTCTTATTGGCCTCAGTAGTTTTTGAAAAACAAACTGTTTAATTAGATGCTTGGGCATGGACCTGACTGGCTACCTTTTGACACTAAAAGTTTAAAAAAAAAATCTCTAGAGTGAAGTGATCTCATCTAAAGAAAATACTGCTTCCACTCACCATTTGGCCTTCTCCATGTCCTTCATTTAGCCCTGGAATAACTATAAAATCTCAACTATTCATTTTTTTCCTCTAATTCTAAAGTACCAATGAAAGTTTACATGTTAAAATGGCAAATAAAAGTTTTTTCCTCCAGTCAGGAAGCAGCACCAAAATAGGAAATTTTACAGTGCTCCTTGCTAGAACTATCTGCATCATGGTCTGAAATACATGCAGCTAAAATAACACCTCAGACTATCATATTTTGCCAGGCATGTCTGTATCTCAAAATGAAGGGCAATGCAGAGATATCTAAACTAGCAGAAGCACTAGTTGGGAGAAATATATTGTGCAGTGAAGCATCATAAAGCCTTATACTACTCTACTGCACTCAGGCTAAGCTCTGCCATCAATCCAGGTTTACTGGCTTTGGTATTGTCTCATTCTGTTATGGCCACACCGATTACATTATGCTTTGCTGCTGTGAATACATGCCTTTGATTCTCCTACAGTGAATTAGCTCAGACTTGAAAAGAAACTAGTAAAATAAGAATGAAGCTTCAAATGTCAGAAAACAGAATAGTTTTAAACATACACTGAAGTATTTTCTTAATGCTTTTGTGTAGTACTACACCTTTTATATGCACACAACTACATACAGGTAAAAATTGTGGGGTTTTGTTTGGGTGGGGGTTTTTTGTTTGTTTTAAATGCTACTACAATTTTGAAGAAGCTTGAGCTCTGATTTGGAGCAGCTACCTGGAAAGGTCAGAGCCTGAACTACCTGCTGTATACAGGCCTTTTTTAATTCTATTTACTAAACATATGAAGCCCTAATCCCCACAAACACTTCTACAACCTGCCTCAACAGAAACAGTCGATAGAGTGACAAAGATGTTTGTGAATCTGCGAGCTTAATAAAATGCATTTAAGTGGTCTCATATGATAAGCTGTCTCTACGCTACAAAGCAGTAAGCTGAGGTACATGCCTCATTTCCCATCATCTTTTGGCTCAAATGCTTGGGTTGCTTTTCAAAGGAAAGGAGTGTTGGCTAGGAGATGTGACACTGTCTGACAGGAGTTGGGATGTGACATCAGAAACAAGACAGAGCAAGGCACAGGAGAGTGCATCTGCCCTCCAACACAGATACAGCCATTCTATTATTTGGCTGTGTACAAGTTAAAATGTCGCCTAGCCGGCAGATTTCTGTCAAGAGATGAGATCAGTAGCGAAGTGGATCAGGATAAAGATGCAGAAGAGTATTTTAAAGAAGTTTTGTCAATGGGTATTCATTTTAACTCTGAATAACTTTAGTTACCCATGGGTTCTTAGAAAGAAAGCATTATTATAGAACAAAATAGCTGTATGCTCAAATAAATTTACTGAGTCATGCCAGTATACCTAGCTTTTAAATAGCATTACTTACCAGTAGATCACTAAGTGATTAACAAGTGGAAAAGTATTGTTTGTTTTACACTTGAGAACACTGAGTCTCAATTAGGCATAATGAATTATTACCTTTGGAAACAGGCATAATGCATTATTACCTTTGGATACATTACAAGCACATGACAGAGCTCAGAATTGAGACTCAGATTTCCCCCATCCATATTCAGAGCTCTTAAAACAGACCTGCTCTTTAGGTAAAGAAGTATCATTAACAGGAATATTCCCTTTTAGATGTTAAACATTATAAAGCTTCCAGTTTCATGTCAGAAGCGGAAATAGCAACACAGAAGCACAGCGTTCTGAGTTCAGATGCAACAAAATGAGTGTTAGTCCTAAATATAGAGGAAAAAAACTCACAAAAAAAGCACAGCTTGCAAATGCAAGGAGAGAAATTTAAAAACACTTTGAGGCTTAATTTACAGAGAAGATTCATTTTTAAAGAGGTAATGAGGGGTAGGATTCCTCCAAAGAGCAGTCTACCAGTCTCCTAGAACTCCTGTTTGTCTTAGCCATACACAGTAAGGACTGAGGAATAATGTATTTTTATGTTTTAAAAGCAAATCCCCTATGAAAATGGAACAACAATTTATTGATTTGCTTAGTTTTGGAACTTCTGTTGAACTATAAAATGTGAACAGTCTTCTCCCAAAGTAGCATTAACCAAAAATTAGATTGAGGTCATCTGCAAGACAAGCCACACAGAACAAGGTACCACTTATGCCAGGTAGACCTTGTCCCTGGAATACACAGTCTGATGCAGTTATGAGAAGGCTGCAGTTACAGGAAAGGACTAGCACTACACACAGCCTCCACACAATATGGTAAAAAGCTTTAAGCCCCTTGCACATCTACTCTTTCACTGCCAGAAACCAAGGCTATGGATAATGCCAGAGGACTTTGGGTTGATACAGCAGGATCCTTAATGTATAGCATATCATATGCTTCATATTCAGACCTTACTGCTGCTGCCAAGCAGCCATACGAGGGCTCCAACTCATGAGATGACAAGAACTGTCCTTAATCCAAATAGAAGCAACTGAAAGCAGTCATCACGGCCTGATCCAGACTGTTGCAGTGCCTGTGTACTGCCTCAGGCATACAATAATGCTGGGATCACTCAAAGCAAGTCCTCTGTTCTAGGTCATCACCAAGTTGTACAAGTGCTCATATGGCACTGCTGATGTGATGATAGGGAAGAGATACCCACAGCCATCCTGTGACCCTCTTCTGATGTCCTGGGCTATCCAGAAGATTGCCTCTGGATAAATATTATTCAAGCAGCCAGCTAGTCTCTTTGGCAACCAAAACAGATATAAAAGATCTGTAGGAAAGGCGTGCTAGCTCTCTGCCACCCTAAAGTAACAGTTAGTCCTAATAGAGCAGCTTGCTCTTAGCATTAGCAAGCTAGAATTGATACATTTCTCCACATGAAATCTTGACTGCTAACAATTTAAATGACTGAATATTCAATGAAATAACACTACACAGATGTAAAAACAATGTATCTGTACTCAGCTGTATCCTACTTTATATGTTCTAAATGTTTAGGATGGCAATTTCTAAACTATGGTTACAATAAGAGGAATTCTAAATGTGTATTGAAAGGTTGAAAAATCAATTTTCTTTTACCAAGAACATGTACTTCAGAATTAATATAAAATAGCCATTTTATGTCAATATGTACTTGCTCAATAAAATATGCATTCATATTCCACTGCAAACACTGAATACATTTTCCCCCCTCAAAAAATCCTATGCTTTCCATCCACAGCTTGTTCTCCTGCACTCCCCTTCAAAACAGGATTCATTCATATTAGACCCTGAACTGTGAGGAATAATTTGAGTATTGTTTTTCTAGTGGCAGCATCAGCATAAACAATCCCTTACACCTTATCACTTATTTCCACACTAGTCCTGCCTCATTTATGGATGTACAACTGTTCCTGAGAGTATATTGCAAACCAGATAAGGAGATGGCTCTTGAGGTAAAAAAGGCTATTTTATTTTTTTACAATTTAGTTGCCTAAGTCATTTCACTAAATATTTCCTTAAATAATCACAATGACACAACTGGTAAGGGGCAGGGGGGAAGAATGGGAAAAGACGATTGTACTGGTTTTGGCTCGAATATAGTGAATTTTCCCCAGAGTATCTGGTATGGTGCTATGTTTTGGATTTGTGACCAAAACAGTGTTGTACAAATTCAGAACTTTAAGGAATCTTGTATTTGTTTCTACAAAATTCTAGAACGTCTGATGCTGGAATCATTGCTTTCTAATGCTTTTTCTCAATTAACTGACATACCAGCAAAAAGAAGTAATTCTACCGTATCATGGCCTCAGTGTGAATTCATTTGCAGATAGTGAGCTGCATGCTTGCCTCTTCAAAATTTGACTTCCCAGGTTTTATAGAGTGATTCAAAGCAAGAATCCAGGCTTAAGATTATACAATTCCCTGTCCATAGAAAATTCATGTGTCTAAATAGCTTTAAGTCTTTGGTACCAGCTGTATTCTTACTGAATTTGTGTCACCCTTGCAATCCTCAATCTGTTGCTCTCAGGGATGTTTTTCTGGAGTTCTCTTCAGTAGGGAATATCAGAAAGCTTAGTCTTGTTTCCATGCCCTTCCAAGCATGGTATCTCCTTAGTTTTTCCGAAGGAAAAAAGAATAAAACAATTTTATTGCAGAGTTGGGTCTATTTCCCTTTTTGAAAGCAGATTTTTTTTTTTTTTAACCTTTCTGGTCACCCACTTATTCCAAAGGCTCATGTTTAGTGAAGTATAAGATTACAGACAAGAAGTTGCAAGATCTCTACTCCCTAAACCTTTAGCAAGAGGTACACTCTGGACTGGAAAACACCTCACTGATATCGTTGCTATGGCAAAGCTTAATACAAGTTTAGAAACTGGGCATACAGCCAAGAAAATGGGGCAGGCTGACACATGACATTTCCCCCTTTGTTCTTTTCATACAATTTGCTTTCTGCAGCTCTTGTCAAGAGCGCAAGAAATGTTTCAGCTTCAATTATCTCCACTGGAGCTTCATTTTTTCCTCACTTTTCTTTTTTTTGCTCTAAGACAACAATTAGAGCTATTGTGACTTAGATTTTTTTTTCCCTTCAATTCCCAATGAATTACATATGTGTTCATAGTAAATAATGCCTTTAAAGATTGTTATCACCTGTGCTGCTGATTTTCTTTTTATTAAAAGAAACTAGATGGGAAGTTGGGAACACTACTGGCTTCCTTTCAACTCCAGCTTCACTTGATAGTCAACAAGGATGACATTTCTGAAAAACATACCAGTTTATTGTAAAAAGCAGATTTTTTTTTTGTTCATCATTGTAAACAGTTTACAAAACTCATCACTCTATCACTGCTTATGTTCCATCACCTCAAGCCAGTGTTTTGCAAGGATGGTATAATCTGATTCTATAATTGCATCCAGTTAAATTTTACATAAACTGTACAATCAAATTCAAATATCTTTTTAAACAGACTGTTGCTTGTAGAAAATGTTGCTGTAAACCTATACAGATGTATTTTAACATACAATAACATAGTGGATACAAACCCAGTTCGGGTTTATGTATATACTTGAAATAAGGAAGGCAAAAGAAGATATAAAAGGACATTAAATGATCTTTAAAATGCCTTGAGAAGTCTAGGAGACCTTATTTTCTATAGCTCCCCAAGCATCAGTATTGTTGAAATTCCAGGGTTAAGCTAGTTTTATGCACTGTGTTAACAGAGCACCATGAGACCACTGCAACAAGTGTGTCATGCTGGAAACTCTCCTAGCTATAGAAATTAAGTGTAATTAATACTATTTACTCAAGAAATTAGATACCAGAGACAGTTTATCTGCACATCTATATGAACACGCTTCTGAAGGAATTAGACACAATACTATCCAAAATGACTAAATGAAAGGATTACTAAGGAGGAACTGAGCAAAATAAACATCATAGGGTCCAGGTATAACCAGCCTCCTCCAGGTGCCAGAAATACTGACTCTGGAGCCTAGATCATAACAAGGAGATGGACACTAAGTTCTTCATACCATGCTCTTACAGGGACATACATCACTGACACTCAAAGTTCAAAATACAGAGTACCACAACCCCTACAGACCACCAAAGCAACACGGTTCGATTGTGTGTGGCTGGATGGCCGAGACTAAAGAGTTGTGGTGAAGCAACAAGAAGCAACAAGAAGCAACTCTAAAAAGTCACCTTTGCCACACTTTCAGCTCCTTTTCTAGGTTGCCAACTTGAAGACACCACTTGTATTTTTAATATATGATTACATTGCATAGAATTATGAAAGAACAAAGAAGATCACGAGAAATGCTGAAAAAAATAAGCAGCATTTAAAGGATATGTTTCAAGCAAAATTAAATAGGAATGGCAAGAGGCCAAGATAATTGCTTGGGTTAGAAACGCATAGCTGAAACTGCAAGGAAATGGTAGCAGTCTACAGAGAGGCTGCTCAGACTCATGGTGTCAATTCTTCTGCTTTTGCTATCAGGCATTCTACCTTGGGCAGATCTTAAGTAAGGTGGCATTTATAGGAAACCTGCATCTGGCCTTCTGCACATGGCTATCATGCCCAGCACACCACACCACACCAAGTGCATTACCACTTGAGGACTGCTACTAGTTTGAAAATCCCAACATTACCACTGTGTATATGCTGTTAGGGCCCCAGCCATCTAGAAACTCTAAGCAGAGCTATGCCATCTTTAAAATCTACAAGGCAGAAAAAGCAGTCACATCCAGGAAAACTCAGGTGAATGGCAGCCCTAAGTTAAATCAAAATGCATGTACTAGATTATATTTCTATATCAGCAGTTGCCAAAGCGATGTTTCCTGGGATCTGTTAAGCTTAAATCTCTCAGTATTAAAACAATATGGGAACATACAACGTGCAGCCACACAATGTTCAGCACAGGCACTACTCTGATTTGCACTGCTACGCAGAGCAAGAGTCCATACCCTCAGGGACAAGGTGGTGTCACCAACCCAGCAAGACACTTAAGGTGCCACAGAGAAAGCTCCAAAGTGAAGCTTGCTCCTTTTTGTCATCTGGAAGGATTGCATCTGTCACAAACCCAGGAAGGCGACAGCTTGAGTGAGAACAATTTTGAAGCTTCTGGCATGCACGTGAGAGAGCAAGTTCCAGCCAAAGAAGAACATTCAGACTACTGAGTGATTACAAGGACTAATATCCAGTAGGGATTTTCTTAAAAAAAAAAAGCTATTGAAAAGATTAGGCTGCCTAAATTTAATCCTTACTTTGTGGAAATCTGTATAGCTTCACTGAACTCAACACGAGTACACTGATTTTTCTCTGCCTGAAGACCTAAATGCAACTTGGACACAAGCGGGCAAGTTCTGTAAAATTTCATAGGAATTAGGTACACAGACTTCTACAGAAATTCATCTACAAACCCCTAGAGATGGAGAATGACTAAGAATCTCTACATAGGATTTTTGATCAATCCTCAGGCAGAAACAGTTTTCTAAAAAGCCCTGCAGTTATGCTATGAAAGAAAAAAGAAAAAAAAAAGAATAAAAGCTACGAAGTCAGGCTTGCTTCATAAAAAGGTTTTAGCAACCCCATGAGGCAAGTAGAAATAACCTATATTCCACAGGGCTGGATCCATAAACTTTACTTTGCTACCTACACAAGAAAAATGAGAACTCAAAATGCAGCTAGGTGACTAAAGTAGCCTTCTCACACAAGTGTGCAATTGGTGTTTAGATCTATTTAATATGTAGCAAACAATGAAAAATTATGATTTTATGATGATGGATCCTATCCCCCTCCTGCTTCCAAAATGCTCACTACAGTGTTGGTAAACTGCTACAGCATCATAATACTAACAGCTGTACAGCTAACAGTTGTGCAGCTCAGTTTTGCACCATTACTAACACAGAAAGGCTTAACAGTTTTGTTAAACTGCTCACTTTCACACCAGTGCAAGGTAATGGAAATACATACTTTACCCAGACAGAACTGCTGACTGCATCAACAGGTTCTGTTTCTAAACAACTTTCTGAAATAATGTAAATTGTAGTTTAGGGACTGCTTGCATCAACTATTTATTTGATTATCTGTTACTAACAGATGCTCTATGACAAGTAAAGTTTTTAAGAGGTCTTAGGAAAGCAGAAGAAAACAGAATAAAAATTTTCTCAATGCAGAAATCACAAATTTCATTAAGCAAGAGGAATCTTTTCCTAACACTGTTTGTCACAGTTTTAAAGAATATTATCACAGGAAATATATTTAAGCCTATCTAGTTTATCATCCTAGTGTCTACCAACTACTATTCCCTATTTATTTATAGGACCCCATTCTACAACACTCAAATTAGGAATCCTACCACCTACTAAGAAGCTTTCCTGATTTCAGACACTGTAAACAGAATTCAGTTGTCTAAATACAGGCATGTAGTATCATTTTGGATAGAGTCACTCAGACACATAGTCATTTTTGCATAGTATGTTACACTACCCACTTAAGGCAGCATACCCTAGAACTCAGGGCAGAGTCTCTGATAAATGTAATTTTTTCCACTACTTTTCTGCTTTTTGGTACAAAGCTATAGATAAATGAATGGACTCTGAACCCTGCAGAAGGCTGCCATTACCAAACATGTAATAATCACTTCTACAATCCACTTTAGATTTCATAGGAAAGATCTACCCCATTGTCATATCTAACCTGCCTTATCTGAGACTTTGATCTAAGCAGTGGTGAAAACTGAACTACAGTCAGAACTGAAGCACAGGTACAAGAATTTTAAGGATTCTATAGGTTAAATTCTTATTGAGAAATGTATGGGTTTCCATATCCTGCAACTGTTAATGATGATGAAATATCTGCTAGCTGCCACAATCAAGGAAACAGTAACTCAACTAGTTAAAATACCACAGTAAAAGAATGATTGTCTGCTAAAGCATATTTAACTCCAGGCAGCATCTCTATAATTGACAAAATAGACATCCATTTCAAAGATAATCCTCAAATTATAATTTTCTCACTTACTGGATTTATGTGATTTAACATGCAGTCATTTTCTCATTAAGACTTAAATATACAGTACTCGAACAAGTGATTGCTGTGTTTAAACCATAATCGAGCATTTCTTTCCTGGTGCTCCTGCCTGTGATACCCAGAGCATGTAATGGTTTGCTTTTAAAAGCCAACGTGCTGTAGATATCAACCACCCTCAAATTATTTCACACATCCAGCTGTTGTAGGAAACTGCTACCCACGAGGGCCCTGCACAAAGAATAAGCCATTAAGCCACTCAGCTTTTCTACAACTTCCTTAACTGCAAGCCAAGCAATCCCTCTGCAGATATACAACCTAAGCCTTCTAAAACCTTTACCTTCAAACCTTTAGACCCTCTGTTGTTCTCTCAGGGTTCTGGTTTACCAGATATCCCTACAGCAATGACAATTGCCCCACAAGTGCACACATCCTGAGCCAAGGATCTGGTCACTGCCAAGTGGCCTTGCAGCCTTCCCCAGAGCAGCAAAAAAAGCATCAAAGATGAACAAATATCAGAGATAGTCTAGACCAGGATTTCTTAATTTACAGCTCACAGGCCCCACATGATTAGCAAAGCAATTTAGCCTGCTAACATATCCAAGTTACCAAACTACCATAGAAATAACCGGCTCTAAACACCACTTCCCCCCGATCCCCAAATTGCCCTTCTCAGAAGCATAGCTTTCAACGAAAAATAGAAGAAAAGCAATATCCATATCTCTTTAAGGATTAGTGTAGTCTTAGTTTTCATTGGTACAGTAAAGCATGACATACACATGCTGAATCACACCACTTGTGAAAGCAGGAATGCTCCCTGAATTTTACAGATCTTTCAAGTATGCATGAGTATCTCTAGCACAATGTGAACCAAGTTTGAGATGACATAAACTAAAGATACTTCTAGGAATACCATTTCTGTTCCTCATATTCCATTAATTCAGAGGAAATGATGCTACATATATCCAGCCGTAGTTTCAAACGATGACATATCAAATTTCTGGGGTTTTGCCAAACAATAAACCTTTAATACATTTCATCAAAAAGGTGGATATTCACCCATCAGAACTACCTATGTAGCATGGGGGTTTGGGGGTGGGAGAGGACAGGATGACATGCAACCACACTACTGTGAAAAGCAGAAGTTTCAAATACCAAGGCACTGAAAACTAGTAACCACATTTAGAAGTCCAATCCTATACTACTTAGCTGACCAATCATACTTAATGAAAAAACAACTGAGTCAGGCACTCTGAGTTACCATACAAACAGCAGTTTAAAAGTTACCTCTTAAAAGATCTATTCAGTACTGGCCACTGTGTTACAAGAGGATTTACAGAAGCTGGGACTGGTTGGCAAATGGTACATAAACTAAAAATGCTTTCTTTATTAGTAGTCATAAAATAATTTGAACAGCTCTATATTAATAAAACCTTCAATGAAAAGCTTTTTCCCCCTCATTCACAGCAAAATGAGATACAGTATGTCAGTGCTGTTCTCAGTATGCAGTCAGTGCTACTGTACTGAATAGATGACATTTAGAGAAAGGCTGTTAGTGGACAAACTGTTGAGAGACCTCTTGACATCAGTAACTAAGAATACAGCCACACTCTTTGACTTTCCATTTGCTTCCCATTTCTTTTTGACCTATTCAGTATTTGTGGAAACACCCTAAAGCATTCATAAGAGTTCCCAAGTTGTTCAAGGACTTAGCATTCTATTCTATCTTATTCAGATTTTTGTATCCATTAATTAAAAGGTATGGCTTTACAGTGCAAGAAAAACTTATCCTTGGAGTCACAGAAACAACCTACCTAGCAAATGTGTTTGCAGGTTATGGGAAATGTCAGCAAAAATGCTGAAAGGGCACTGTGAACAGCATGTAATGGGTACTGGAAACAGGAAAGTTGTTTGTGGTTTGGGTTTTTTTTTTTTCCACAAAATTATTTTAGTGACAAAAATTCTCTGGTGTTGAAAATGAACAGCTAAGAAGTCAACAGTCACACTATTAAAGCAGCACAAATCCTCTGGCTTATGGTATTACTATGGCCTTGGAAATAGCCAACGCACAGTCAAGAGCAGCTACCCACTGACTCTGCAATGAACAAATGGAAAAACTATTGTTACTGGGTTTTGTCTGAACTTACTGGAAGCACTGCTAATTTTTTTTTTTTTTACTTTAGAAAAAGAGAACTTTCTATAGAAGGGACTTGTTTTCTTGTCAGTCTCTATACAAGCTGATTTACCTATGATTCAAAGATCTTACGGAGGTCAAAGGGGGGAAGAGTTTGCATGAATCTCAATGTAATCCCACTGAATTACTTATGAATGCAATTCTTCAGGCAGATTACCTGCCACAATATTGTTTCTCAAACTTCTCTCAGTATACTAAATTTTCTGCTTATAAAATTATGACAGACTATCAGCTGTAATGGTTTAGACCCACACCTACCACCACATAGTACTCCACATCCTACTACAACTTCAGCATGTCTGTACCTCTAGGCTGGCTGCCGCTCCATAGTCATGTTGACACAGGCAGCAGACATCCATTTGCAGTTGTTCGTACCCACAGTCATCATCACAGCACTGCAGCACTCGTGTTCAGTTGGAGTCAGGCTGAAACATGGCCTTCCTTACCCTGTGGGATTAAGAAGAGAAACACTGCAGAAAAATATCAACACAAGGACACATACCAAGCTACTGCTAATGGAGTGGCTGAAAGGGGTCACAAAAAGGAGGTCCTGAGGATCAAAGAACCGAAGGACACTTGCAAGACAACCAAGAAGGAATCAAAACAAGACAGACTTCTGGCAGCAGTGAAGTGACTTGTCAATATGACAGGGCCCAGAGAGAATCTTCTCCTAGCTGAGAGAGGCACAGTACATGGGTCAATGAGATCACAGAGATTCCCAAACTGATGGGGGGGTGGGAGGGAAGATCTCAGCTGCTATTCCAGTTTTCAGATGATCGCAAGAGCCAGAGGCAGTCTAAACTCCAGGAAATATTTTGTTGAGACAGGTTCCACTGCACATTGGGGCAGGGGAGAGCATTTCCTAGCACTGCACCCTACCACACTATGAAGCACAGGCCACAGCACTTCATCACAGCATGTTAACAAGTGCATTTCATAGCATTTTAACAGAATATTTCAGGTTACACAACATATGAACAGGCAGGAGAGATTCTTTTGGGAAAACATGACGTAGCAGTGATTTGCATTCACACGAGAATTCACAAGAGCAGAGAGGTACCAGCGTTGCAGAAGCAAGAGGCTGAGAACACTTACCCCCTCCTGTTCAAGTATTTCTTGCAGAACTGTATTTTAACATCTTTGCCAAAGACATAAAATGGAATTTTAAGAAATGGTGTTTTATAATGGTGGAAACATTACAAGGCAGAACTGCCCTGCCATTTGCTCTAGACTAGACAGCTATGCTTTTTCTGTACCTCAGGGGCACTAGTCTGGCAAATTATTTCATTCTATATCTTCTTGTGTTCTTTTTTGACATCTACACAAACATCCTTCCAGCTTCCTGGCCACAAAAAAAAAGTTAATAAATCATTCAGAATAGTACCTACACTATTATCAAACCCGTTAATGCAAACTACTGAGTCCTTCCCACCTTTATTCTCCCACTTAACAAGCCCCCCACAGCCCTGCTACCCATCTCAAAGCCAGACTCCCCTGAACAGCCACACACCAGTATATGCATGCACACCATATGAAGTCACAAGAGGTAAATTTTATTTAAAATACAAGCTGCAAGAGAGGAGATTAAAAACCAAACACTCCAGCCACAACACTGGGAAAAGTCCACAAGGATGGCAGTTCAAATGCAAGAATTTTTTTTTTGTTTTAAATCTGTGATGGAAATTGGAAAGAACAACCACCATCTGCTACTTTCAGTTCTCTTGTGGACCCAGTATTGAATGATGCAATGTTTTGCCTTCCAGAGCTTCAAAAACCATGCAGGGATCTACAGGGGAAGCTGAGAGGGAAGAAATGAGACTGAAGATGGCTCCAAAGTCTGCGGGCCAGACAACTCAGCAAAGGAGAGTCCTTGGACCTGCTAAGAAAGCAGTGAAGAGACTGAGCAAGACCCCATCGTAGCCACACAGCGATCAGCCTGACTGCTCAACAGCTCACTGCAGAGCCTTCCTGTGAGCCAGGACTCGGTGGAAAATAAGAGCAAGAAGGAGCTCATGAAAAAAAAAGACCACGCTCCAGGCAGAGGGACACTGCTTTTCCAAGTGTAGCCCCTCAGCACTGGAAGAAGCCGGTCCCAGCCACATGTTGGTGCTTACTGCCACAGCTATCCTAGATCCTCTGCAGAAGGCCACACTGAAAGCCAATTACACAGTGGCAACTTCAAGACTAAATGTATATCCATTTTTTCCCAAGCACCACCATATTCCTGAACTGTGTAACTAAGTGTGAACCCCTGTACTATTTATTTCCAACTTCCATCATTTCTATTGTTGTTGGACTCAAACATTTGTGCTTTTATCCCAAAGCTTTCACAAAAGTTGTAATAATTCCATTCAATAAAACTAAAGAACAAATACTAATAACTTTAGTGTATTTGTGTAGGTGCATATACATATATATACACACACACATATCTGTACTTGTGAAAAGGTGAAAATGTTCAAGTTCCACAAAGATCAGACTTCCCAAAATAGGGCCAGAGTGAAACAAACATGAAACAAAACATGGAAAATCATTAAAATATATTTACAGATCATTCCCTAACATCATCCCTGACATTAGCTATTTCTGATATTCTGTGGAAACATGAAAAAGGAAAAATACTCAAATTCATATTTATTAAAATTCTACAACACTAAAAGAATAAGGTGTTTCTACTGAAATATTTAATGAAGTTCATGAAAAATATCCATTAAGAACTCACCAGATTACATTCCCATTATCTTTGCAACTTTCATATTTTATTACAGTATAAATGGAGTATAAAAAAAATGAAGTCAGAAGTCCAATAAATGCACACACAAGCTTTTCATGCAGAAGAAGTTGCAGAAAATAGCTCACATACCAAATGTGAAAATATAATTTTCATATGTAACAAAAACGTTTCTGGTTCATAAGAATACTCAAGAAATATTATTCAAAAATGCTTTCATGAAACATTCCCGATGTTTTCATTAAATAACTTCATAAAGCATTAAAAATACATACCACAGGCACAACTCCAGAAGTCACTAAAATCAGCTCCTGTGCTTATGACAAGTGCCCTCAGTCACTATAATTTTGACAAGGCTGTCTCAGCATCTGCTTACAAAGCCCTAGCCTCTACAGGCCTTAGTTCCCTAATTCTCGTCACAAACCAAAACCATCCTTCCCCAAACCCCCAACGCACATTACCATTATTCTGCAGTGGCTTAGATACTCACACATTGTCTTTCTGTGGTCAAAATCAGCAGCAAGTGATTAAGACTAGTGATAGATTAGATGATCAGAGTCCCCCAGAACAACAGGGGCCACGACCACCACTCATACACATGGTGGCCACAGCTACAAACCCATAACCAAGACCATGCTGGACCCCAGCATCATGAGCCTTCCTTGACAAAGAAACAGGTCTTTGATCAAGGAAGATTTTCCTTTTAGTGCTCAAAACCTGGAGCTTCACTGTCACAATGCAACAGGGAATAGCTTGCTAAACCCCAAATAGCTCCCAACAGTTACAAGCCAACAACCCACATGAGCAGTGGGGCTCCCACCTGACACTAACCATGAGTCAGCCATCACAGCCATGGGCTGAGGCAGGTCTCAGGGCAGTGGTATTCCCCTGCTCCAAACACCTCTGGGGTGAGTTGTCAGACATCTTGTACCAAATGGCTGTGGGAAGGTGCTGGCAGCTGGGGCTGCAGGGGCGGCCTCTGTGAGGAGAGGCTGGGGCTGCCCTGTGCCAGCAGCTGCGGGTTCCACAACAGCCCCACAGCAGGGCACAGCTGAGTCCCTCAGCCAAGCTGGTGGTACCCCTGTGAAAAATATTTAAAGGGCAAAACACTGCCTGGAAGCAAGGCAAAAAGCATGAGAAAAAGCCCTGCAGCCACCCAGGTCAGAGAAGGAGAGGAGGAGAAGGCACTCCAGGCACCAGAGTGAGTATTCACCTGCAGCCCACAGAGGACCCCACATTGGAGCAGGTGGAGATGCCCTGAAGGAAACTGCAGCCCATAGAGAGCCCACTCAGGAGAAGGGAGGACAGTGAGGAGGAAGGAGCAGCAGAGAGGAGCTGTCATGGACTGACTGTAATCCCCTATCCCACCCTGCCCCCCCCCCCCCCACCCCCCCCCCATCACTCAGTGTGATGTTTTAATTCCCTGTATTTCTCACCATCCAACTCTACTTTAACTGGCAATATATTACTATTCTTTAAACTGATTCTGTTTTTCCTATGATGATAATTGGTAAATAACCTGGTCTTTATCTCAACCTACAAACTGCTTTATCCTACTTTCTCACCTTGTTCTGTTGACAGGGGGAGCAAGCGAGCAGATGGGTGGGCATTTGGCTGCAGTACAAGGTCAGCCCACCACACATCTCCAGCAAACTGCCTTGATGATGTGACATTCCACAACTACTACCAGTTTGCAGTAATTCTGCAGAGATAAACATTTGCTGAAAATTTCTCCAATGCTACGTGATGCTTGTTTCATGAATCCAGATACAATAGCATGACAAGGAGGACAGCTGGACAATACTGTTTCTCTCCCCATCTCAACCTCCTGTTGTTGTGCTGGGGCAACTGCCAGGGCTGCTGCAAAAATGGTGTAGTGCTTGCAAAGGGATTGCCTTGCAAAGCCATAGCCATCTCTCAGTGGAATTTCAAGTATACATCTGCAAGCCTCTGTATCTGCCTGTATTTTTCTCAGCTAGTCTTGCATCACACTGTTTCAGTCATGCTGAAAGCAGGACCAGCAAGTCAATCAAAAAGAGCTAGTGCTCAGGGGATAACAAAGGAGAATCACATGAATTTATGAGATTGCAGCATATGCAAATACAACAGCTTGCAGGCAGCTTCTACTGGATATGGGGGGAATAGCATAACCCACAAAGATCACGAGAAGGATAAGACACCAGTTAAGAATACCAATCACTTAATACAGGAAACCCTACTATCTGAAAAGAAATACTGACTGTAGTAGGGCTGGGGTTGGTTTGTTTGTAGGCACGTGTTCTTATCAGTCTTCACAAACCACAAGAATTCAGTATGAAGCAGGCTGCCAAGTTCCAGCAGCTCTGGAAGCCCACACTTCTGTTTCCTCATGCATGGACAATGCATAGAGGTGCACTTGGGGTGCTGAGCCAAATTTAGTGCATCAGGGGGCCAGTTCTGGCTGAAATGACTTATCAAATTAGAATGTTACTTAAGCCAACAAAGCAAGGATTCTTAAAAGATTAAAAAATTAATTTTAAGATGTATCTGAAGCTCCAACTTCAAATGTATCTAGTTGGAAGTGGACCTCAAGAAATAATCAACTATACATACATTATTCCTGACAAATACTTGCCTAACCCAGTCTAAAAAACCCTTCAGAAAAAGCTCCACCACCTTTTCATGGGTGATAAGTCTTCTCTCTGCTTGGAGAGAAATGGTCCTCTGGACAGAAGTCAGAGCCAATTAAAAAAATTATAAAACAAGACAGATGGTGAGCACATGTAAATACTCATTGTACAAATAAAGAAAGGCAATTATAATAGTGTGATCACTGAAAATCCCTCACACAGGGGGAATTATCCTGACACAAAGATGCCTCACTAGTCAGTTCAACTAAGCCTTGAACCCAAATTATACTTGCACTTGCTTCTGTGGTATTTATTCATATTCTGCACACTGACCCTTTCCTAAACTAATCTTTCCTTAAAAGTACTAGTAAGTCTTACTCAACCCAGCTATCTCCACCTCAGCCATGGGCAAAGACAGCTTGCTTGCTTCACTTGATGTCATTCTCATTTATTTTTGCATTCTCATCAGCCCTTGGAGAGGCTCATGGGCAGCCCCTGGCAAATTGCTCAAATCTTTTCTCTTCCCTATGCCAACATTTTAAAGGTTCCCTTTGATCCTAGCTGCAAGTGTAGGACGACTAAACCTCACCAGGCTAGTAGATGCTACAAAAATAAATCACAAGTTTTTTCATTGCCCTCAAGGACCCTCAGCATTTTCTGGAGTGTATCTTCTCATAGCCACTCTTTTAGCTCTAGTTAGTTTTCAGTTCCAGTCCAGTTCAGTATAACCCTGAATTCTGGCAGGAAGTCACATGGGTAAGCACAAGTGCACTTATTTAAAAAAATTAAGTATTTACACACACACTATTCACTCTCATTCTTTAGTCACAAATAATATGTCTTTCCTGCTAAATTAACACATCTTTCAACATCTTTATAATAAACCACATTAAATCCCTGCACCCAAATCCATTCTGATTTTACAGCCAAATCACCTTTTTGTTGTGGATGTTTTGCTTGGGTAAAGTTGTCTTAAATTTAGTTTGCACTACAGTTATTAAGTCATGCAGTGGTATTTTTTTCTTATGCTTCTCTTGGTATTAAACCAAGGAGACTAGATGAATAAAGACATGTTTCAGCCTCTAGTGATTTGATTTATATTTGGATACATTATTATTTTTAGCCATACAGAGTCATAAGTATTCTGCATATCAAATTAGAAACAGACACCAGGTTTTGGAAAAACTAGAAAAAACTTTTTGCTCCAGTATGAGAAATAGAATACCCTAAATCCAATACAGCTACCAACCTGGCATAAACTTTAAAACAATTGGATTTATAGAACTTTTTTACAGCTTTAACGTGCAGACATAGCAGAAAATTTTCATTCTCATTGATATCCTGCAGCTGTCTTCTGCAATTTACACATGCTAAATGCTTGTGTTCCTGAATTAAAAAGAAGTTAAGAACTATTTTCCTGAGGTCTAGATTTCTAATTAATGTGGTTTTACATGCATAGGAAATAGTAAGCAGTGGGGTGGGAGATACTAAGTCTAGAGACATAAAGGCGTGAGCCCAAACTAACTAGAGAGGGGAGCTGAGGATTACAGCAGGGCCCATCCCACAGTACCTGATAAGGAGAGCAGGGCAGCTCCGGAGATGGCAGCCAACTTTAACCATGACCTCCATCCATCAGGTAAGTTCGTGGTGATGAGACAGGTCTGAGGTCAAGCTTGGTGGTCAATCCACACGTCAGACACAATCTAGAGATTGTCAGACAGACCCATAGTAACAGGACAGCTCTGCCACCAAGCCAGGAAGCCCATACATGGGCCAGGGTCCACATCAGCAGGGTCCACCAACAGGGACAAACACAGCTGTAGCTAAAGTAGAAACCAACACCTCTACAGCATCACTCAAAAGAAGACTAATGGGCCTGGGCTGAGCTTAAATAGTGCTCCTGGGCCCATGGGCAGGGCTAACAGGCCCCAGGTGATGCTCATCTGGGTCATTAACACCTATTAGTGCCTCAGGGCATCTGACAAGAGGTTCCCTGAAATTAGTGGGAGGTTGCCTTCTTGAAGCTCACTGTCTGAAGAAGCACATCATTCACCCTGAAGAACTACAGCTAGTGAGGAATAAATCTTAATCTGTTATTAGTGCTCCCATTTAACGTGATATCATTAAAGAAAATCAGAAAATTAACTTTTGGTTGGTGAAAATGGGGCAAATGAAGTTGCTTATATCTCTCGGTCTGGCTAAATCCTTTCTCCATGACAATTTAATAGATCTTAATAGTTAGAATTTTTTTTTTTTCCCAGTATTTGTGGGGAAAGAATTTTGCTCAAAGGACAGCAAGCCCTCAGTAAAAAGTAAAAGTAAAATTACTTGTCTCTTTCTAACAGGACAGGTTTCCACTGAACTCATTCTACGCCACTACTCAATGTGTTGTACAAAAGAGACAGGTGATTTTCTTATCTACAAGACATTCAGAATGCCGCTAAGATTGTGCTCAGGTATAAATGGAAAAAAGAAAAAAACCCGCAAGTCATTTCACCCAAGGAGAATCAATCTCTTCCAGAATCAATCAGGTCTCTGCAAAGGCAACTGCTTTACAGCAACCAGAAAACCAATAAAATTCAGAGAAAGTTCCTACTGGCAGATATCTCTCATAAACACACCTCTCATATATGTTCAGATGGCTGAGGTTGTTTATACTATCTTCCGTCTGAGCAATTTCTCCATTACTGTGTTTTTCCTTGTAGTTACTGGGTTTGGCTGTCAGCAGAATTTATTTTCAATGGGTTTAAATTTTTTTTAAAAAAGTCAAATGTAACATGGCCACTATTCAATACATAGTGATTCCTGCCCTCTTTCTAGCAAAGCACACATTTGTAACAGTGACCCAAGCTATCTCTCTGGGGCCAGAGAATAAAGGTCACCTTCTTAATAAGTCTTGTGTGTTTTCTGAACCCTGCTGTTGGAGCCATTTGGAGACACTGCAGATGGTGAGCTACCACAGCAAAGAAAGGAGGAATAATTTCAAAAGCTAGTCCAAAACTCTCTTAGCACAAACACCCTATCCTTAACCCCTCGCATAATTTGATTCATTTTGAACATAATATAGTCTGGCCTTTCAAATACCTTTTAAAATTAATTTTCTTCCTGTTTCCTACTTTTTATTCTCCACATCGGACAAACTTTTTGTACATTAGGAGGGAGCAGTCTAACCTATACAAGCATTAGCACCACTCAGCATTTTAAATCTGTAGAATCTGGAGCAATTAACTCAGAGTAACAGTTTATTTCACAGTGTTTTGGAAATGACACAGTGTGCAGACAGTTTCATAGCTCATCAGTTTTAGAACATTTTATAAACAAGTGCTTGTAATTTAAGATCAATTATGATCTCACTCATATATGATTTTCTAATGAAGTCAAATGATGAAATAATCATTTGAAAGATATTTTTAATTCCCAGTTAGAAAACCAGTAGTAAATCTAAAAACTCTTAACATGTTTCCAACAGTTCTTTCTTTAGTGCTTTTGGCTTATTACTGAAGGCAGATTTTTATTTATCTGCAAAATACTCTTGTGTCTAAAAGTGATGTGTCACAAATGGAAGAAAGTTCATTTTGGTTGGATGTTTAAATCAGTTTGTTTTCTGCAAATTTACAGTATTTGGTGAACATATTTTTAAATTCTTCATAGCCCTTTTTAATAGACAGTATTTATTACCAGCACACTTCTGATTAAAACTAGCTTTTTCATTTTTTAATTTCACACATATTATAGGACAGTTGTATTTTAGCCTGACTATACTCATATCTTGAGTTAGCACAAAGCAACCAAATGGTCTGCATGCAAAATTCAGTGCAATGTTGTCCTAGTTTTAACACAGTTGGAGGACAGATAAAACAAATGACTCAGGGATATTCTGAGTAGTGGTAAACAGAAGATAACTGCTAGTGCATGAACAAAGCCATTACTTCCCTGTTCCCCTGTAATTTGATTTAAAAATTAAAATTGGATAATTACTCTATGACTCTTTTGTCAATGCCAGAATTAAAAATGTTAAGACAATAGCAAACATTTCTCCAAAACCATGCTAGGACTATTTTTTTTCTTGTCAGTTTATGTTAAAAACAACTGTATACTCAAATTCTCACTTTTAGTGTTTACAAATATCTTCTAGTGGCAGTTAACAGTGCTTGTTTACATGGACAAAGAGCCCACAAAGACTATGTCTGTACCTTTTAGAGCATTTCCTGCAAAGTGGTGATCCCATTTAACACCCGCCCATGAAGAGATGCTGAGCCTCTGCTACAAATGGGTTCCTCAACAAGGCAGACCTGTGATGTGGCTTAAACAGCCACATCTGTTGCAGGGATTAAAATCACCCTGCAGCAGCAGTTACACAATATTTGGCTGTGAAACGCTGAGTAACATTGAGAGAAAGCCTCTGAGATGTTGAAAAATGAAGAGTCAGTACTTGTGAGGCAGCGGGGTTTGAGATGTTTAGTGCGTGCTGCCCAGACTTAAATTACTAGCTGATACAAGCTTGAGAAAAGAGTTGTGGCCATATCCCCTTTCCATTCCCTAAGGCAAGTTCTACTGGAACATTTAACTTGCACGTTAGAGGAGCCAAGATTGTTGGAACTCTTTGTGTGACCTTCTAGCATGCCAAGTAGAAGAAAATAATAGATGTAAAGAAAATAGGAAAAAGCTAGAAACCAACAAATGATGCAATGTAAGTTAAAATACAAAAAACAAAAGTTTGACGGCCGTGGATAAAAATAGGAGCCTTTGTCCCTTAGGCTTGTGTTTCTAGACTAACATAACAGAGTTAGTGAAGTTATAAGGAAAAGATGTGTTAATAGGCACAGCCCTACAAGAATTATAAATAATGAAATCCCATATGTAATTTACCTGGTTTCAAGTTTCCCTACAAATTGCAAGTGTGGAGGAGTTCCATGGGATATTTTCTAGAGTTCACACACTTTTCAAGAGACTGGAGGATCCATTCCAATAGACTGTTACTTCAGTCCTGTGGAACGAACTAGCTATGCATACCTCTTCACCTTTTAAAAAGATGCCCTTACAAACTAAGCATTCCTTCTGCTATTTGCCTCTTTGCTGCTGCCAGTGTCATGAAAAGTGAGGGTTGGCAACAATGGAAGAGAACAGCAGCTTTGGGTCATTTGTCTTCATCGCTTTTTCCTGTTTGTAGAAAGGGTTGCTATGCTAGTGTGTAAGCATAACAGATTAGACTTTTGACAAGATGCAGGCTCAGAGAGAGAAGTTTAAAATTCAATTTAGTTTAGCTTGCTTTCAGAACCCCTGAAGTTTGCATCAGTCCTAAACAATACATCTAACAGCACTTGATGGAGAAACTCTGCCATGTGTCTTTCTACTCTCGTCAAAACTTAAAGCCAAGTCAGGAAGAAAGAAGACTTTGCTCCAAAACTCAACACCTAAAACTATATACAAGTCTTTTGTTCTTTATGTAGCAAGTGCAAATCCAAAATTAGTCTCTTTCCTAAGAATAATCCAGATTGACACTGTGATATGGTGAAAAAGAGACCAACCCATCAACCAAAAGAGAAAGCAGTGGTTTACACAGCCACTGAAATTTTAACTTTCTTGAGTATTCTTCATCCATAAAGTCACTCCGCAGTGTGGGGCCTTTACCACTGGACACAAGGACCCCATCACCTATTCTTGCTGTCGATGCAATTCTATCTCAAAAGACTCATGCACACAGAAAACAAGGACTTTGTTACAAAGACCTTACCATCTGTATGATGCAGCTGAAGAGCTTTATACCTAATGACAGGATCTGCTAAGATGAGCTCTGAGTATAGGAAGTCCTCAGGTTGCAAAATCCACTTGTCCCATACTGCAAAAGAACTAGGGGAAGTTGACGTGTTTCACTTGCAAAATAATACTCATGCAATAGTAAGGCAAGATGGAAGAAGTTTCAAAATCCATCCAATAATTTTGTTGTAGAACTTGGGAGTAGTATTCTAAGAATAAAATTCCTGGAGACAAAAATGAGACACGAGACAGGGACTGAGACCCCTTTCATAATGAAATCACAGTTTTTTTCCTGGGTGAGTGCTTTGGGGAACAGATGCTTACGGTGTTTCTAACCTGCCTGCAGACTGACGGCTGACCTCCACGTAGGGATAATGTAGAGGAGGTAGTGGCTTCTGCTCCTTATAAAAACATGCTTTTGGTCTGGGTCATGTTTAGCCAAATGCCACAAACTCCACAATGAGGAAAGTCACACCACCTCCGGCAGTACTGGGGATTCAGTAGAGGCCCTTAAGAGACAGCCTTACATTTCAAGCGAGCTTTTGTCTCAAATTTACTCATGAGCACAGGACTAAATATACCATAGGACATATACTGGGGATGAACAGCTCAGTGACTCTCCATCAGGTTTACAGTGCAGTAAGGCTGGCTTTAATCTGTGTCATAACACAGCAGGCTTCAAGGGACCACGTACCATTCAAGCACAGAAAGACTGAATGAGTGGGCTACAGACTTCTCTGTCCCCTTCCTCGTCTCCCGATCACAAGTTGAGCTACAAACTCCAAAGCCATTCCCAGAATATGGCAGTGACTTTAATAGACTGGCTCAAATCCTAACCTGTCAATTCAGATCTGACTGGGTCATTATTAAGTTATTAAGTAACAAAGAGTATGGCAAAAGTGTTAGTGGGTGCTGAAGCAGGCATCCATATCATGCTGTTACTTATTAACACTATCTGTGGCAGTGAGAAGCTGCAACAAGATCCACTAGCCAAGTCTCAGGCAGGTGCTGCCAGGTAGCATTGTTTGCCCTATCCCCACAGACACTGGCTTGCTGAATATTTAAGTGTCACGTACTGGTCACTAGCAAGAAATATTTTTTAAAGGAAAGTTGAATTAGTTTCATATAAAACAACAACTACTTACATTTTCTCTAGCTGCTAGTAATTTTGATTAGGAAAAAACAGCCAACCCTTTTACTGCTTGCATAATTAAAGAATCACACTGTTCTTCCTGTGGTTTTTCATGCTTATGATTTTCCATGGTAATCCATTAAGTGTTAGGGTATTAGCAGGGATATAACACACCAGATTTAATCAACAGTACTTCTCATACATCAGCATTTGTGCTAAGAGAACTGTACATTAAATAGTGTTTTTAGTGAATTATCTGACCTTTTCCTCTCAAATCTGCACCTCCTAATTACAACTTTCCTTGTTTTGGTATAAAATATTGGCAAGGTCAAACCCTGCCACAGCACTTGCAAATTTCCTCAAGAGGCTCACAGAAATGGCCTATCTGCTTGTACAAACCATGACTGCAAATGTGTTTGGATTATCTACATATTCTGTATTCATGAGGTTTACAGTTCTAGCTTGCAGCCAGGAAAATTGCTTTGATTTTTTTGTATGTCTCTGAGCAGAAGGCAAATAAAAAATATAATATGCTTTAAACTCCTGCTACATTTCCCCCGACAATTCCTTTTCCATCAATCCTCCTGTCCTGGAATATCTCCCTGAAATTTGCTGACATGGCAGCAAAGGACATCTTCTGGTTGACATCTTTTAAAATTAATTCTACTAAAGAACATTTGTTTCTTCTCTTGTACCTAAAAGCAACTGAACTTAAACCCTAGGCCAGAGAGAAACAAATAACGAGAATAAATGATCTTCATCTTCAGCATATCATTGTTTTGCAACACGTAACTTTAAAGTCCAAATATTGAGTCCAGCCCAGCTCTTAGCTCACAGTCATCAGGCTAGTAGGAGCTGACCAAATGCATTCTTACTGACCAACAATACATTCCTCCACTTAAATTGATACAACCTCAAATCAATACAGTAGAGCTTTATGGAGTGTGCATCATGGATCTATTTCCACAAAAACGTAGGAAAAAATGTGGCCTAAAAAATAAGCCACAAATAGCTCAGCAGTTAGGGCATTCAAACAGGCCATGGAATACCTCCAAGTGTCCATCCCATTCTGAAGCAATCAGAGAGTCTATGTAAGGTCTGGAACATTGCCGGTTTGCTCCTGGAGTCTGAGCATGACTGAAGTTTGTAGAAACACTTCCAGTCCTACCAATGGGTCGGGACCAGTCTTCAAGAGTGCAACCAAGCACTAGCATCCCCAGTATGCATAAATACTGTTTGTCCTCTTATCTGAAAATCAGCTGAGAGGCAAAGATAAAAAAGCAATCTCACTGGCTGGTGCTTTACTCACTGTACCTTATGTCTGTGTCACACCTCTACCTCACCTGCCCTCCACATCCCCAGCCTATGACCGCACAGTCCTCTCCAGGCCTTTCATCAGAAAATAGACAAAATGGCATTGGAGGTTTTCAAAGTTTTTCTTCTTTTAGTATGATTCAGCTTATCTCACAGAATCACAGAATCATCTAGGTTGGAAAAGACCTTGAAGACCATCTAGTCCAACCATTAACCTAACACTGACAGTTCCCAGCTACACCATATCCCTCAGCACTGTGTCAAGCCGACTCTTAAACATCTCCAGGGATGGGGACTCCACCACCTCCTTGGGCAGCCCATTCCAACTCCTAACAACCCGTTCTGTAAAGAAATGCTTCCTAATATCCAGTCTAAACCTTTCCTGGTGCAACTTGAGGCCATTTCCTCTTGTCCTATCGCTCATTACTTGGTTAAAGAGACTCATCCCCATCTCTCTGCAACCTCCTTTCAGGTAGTTGTAGAGGGCGATGAGGTCTCCCCTCAGCCTCCTCTTCTCCAGACTAAACACCCCCAGTTTCCTCAGCCGCTCCTCATACGACATGTGCTCCAGACCCTTCACCACCTTCGTTGCCCTTCTCTGGACACGCTCGAGTAATTCAATGTCCTTTTTGTAGTGAGGGGCCCAAAACTGAACACAGTAATCGAGGGGCAGCCTCACCAGTGCCGAGTACAGGGGTAAGATCACTTCCCTGTCCCTGCTGGCCACGCTATTTCTGATGCAAGCCAGGATGCCATTGGCCTTCTTGGCCACCTGGGCACACTGCTGGCTCATGTTCAGTCGGCTGTCAATCAACACCCCCAGGTCCCTCTCTGACTGGCAGCTCTCCAGCCACTGCTCCCCAAGCCTGTAGCGCTGCTGGGGGTTGTTGTGACCCAAGTGCAGCACCCGGCATTTGGCCTTATGGAAGCTCATACAGTTGGCCTCAGCCCATCGCTCCAGCCTGTCCAGATCTCTCTGCAGAGCCTCCCTACCCTCGAGTAGATCAACACTCCCACCCAACTTGGTGTCATCCACAAACTTACTGAGGGTGCACTCGATCCCCTCGTCTAGATCATCAATAAAGATGTTAAACAGGAGTGGCCCCAAAACCGAGCCCTGGGGGACACCACTCATGACCGGCCACCAACTGGATTTAACTCCATTCACCACAACTCTTTGGGCCCAGCCATCCAGCCAGTTTTTTGCCCAGCAAAGTATATGCCCATCCAAGCCACGAGCAGCCAGTTTCATCAGGAGAATGCTGTGGGAAGTAGTGTCAAAGGCCTTACTGAAGTCAAGGTAGACAACATCCACAGCCTTTCCCTCATCCAATAAGCAGGTCACCCTGTCGTAGAAGGAAATCAGGTTTGCCAAGCAAAACCTCAGCCTTTTCCTCATCACTTGTTACCATGTTTCCTCCTGCGTCTAGCAGGGGATGGAGGCTCTCCCTGGTCTTTCTGCTGTTGAAGTACTTATAGAAACTTTTCTTGTTATCTTTGACTGCTGAAGCCAGATTAATTTCTAGCTGGGCTTTAGACCTCCTGATTTCTGCCCTGCATAGCCTCACAGCATCTTTGTAATCATTGTGAGTCGCTAGACCCTTCTTCCAAAGGCCATAAACTCTCCTTTTCTCCCTGAGTTGCAGCCAAAGCTCCCTGTTTAGCCAGGGTGGTCTTCTCTGCTGCCGGCTTCTCTTACTGCACCTGGGGACAGACTGCTCCTGTGCCATTAAGACTTCCTTCTAAAAGAGTATCCAGCCTTCCTGGACCCCTATATCCTTCAGGACCGTCTCCCAGGGGATTCTGTCAAGCAGCCTAAACAAGTCAAAGTCAGCCCTTTGGAAGTCCAGGATGGCAGTTCTGCTGCCCCCATCTCATTTCCAGGTAGATCAATTATGGCTGGGCAAAGGCTTTTCAGACATAAAGTCTACTACAGGAGCCTGTAACACTATTTTTCTTCCTAAAAAACTGCATAGCCAGTTTAATCTAGGAGAAGATTCATCTACTGTGATTAAGAATACTGAAATCCCCATCCTTCTTCTTCATTTTGTGTCTTCATTTCGTATTCTAGCTCTAAATACCTGACCTGAATTTCAGTAGGATGCTAGCATGACTCTGGGTCTCCCTGAGGAACAAGGGGGTATTTTAACCCTGGCCCATCACTACTTCTGGAATACTAATATTTTTTGCTGTGTGCATTCCAGTCCATTTAATAATTATATGCACCATTTTGAGGTGCAAAATCCAGGACATAATGCAGAGTACAGTTGGCACATTTGCACTTAAGAGAATATCATAGATACTAGAGTCAAACTCGCACCCTGCTGGAATTTTAACAGCTTTTCCCCCATGAAAAGATTTCAATAGCATTATGTTATTGGTTCATTTTGTCCCTCTATGACTTACGTCAGTAATCATGCTTTAATAAAAGAGAGTGCTTGTTTAGAAGACAGTAAAGGGAAGCTGTTTTCTTGATTTAGTTTACAATTTGGAAGGGCTTCAATAAATACAGTACACCAAGTGCTGAAGCAAAACAGATTAAGAAAGAGGCCTTCTTTCCATGCAACACGGAATGACATTTACAGATGTACGTCCACAGCACACAGTACTAACAACCGAGTAAGGACAACAGTCTGTTTAGCACCGTCTTCGATACAATGTGTTCCCTTTGAAGCTTAAAATCTCAATAGACAATGCAGAAGAAAAAATTGTCTCCTGCTGCCAACTATTAGTATTTTAGCCCAGTGAGGCAGCAAAGGAAGGTTTTTCTAAAGCTGTAATGACAGGTGGGTGAGAAGTGTGTTTGTCCTGGATGCAGAGTGAAAAATGAAGGTAAATGTAGCCATGTTCACTGCCTGCTGCCGCTGCCACCAGGGAGGGCAAGCTGCAAGCTGCCTGTCTTTTCTCCTCTAAACAGTTACAAGGAGACTAGCATCTAAAAAGAGTCCACAAAGGGCTACCACTCTGGCAGCTCCATGAACTAGATTTAGAGGAGGCGCCTGAAGGGCAGCAAGCCCATGCTATCAGCACACAGCAGCACTGCCGCCTGTCTCCCTGCCAGCCGGTGCAAAGGACAGCCAGGAATTCCCCACAAGCTGCTGTCACAGCTTTGGTATTCAGAGCAGACAGCCAGAGAAGATGCTGAGAAGCAGGGTCAAGGGATAACCAAAAATCCTGAGTTCTGAAAGATGAGGAGAAAGAAATAGTGAGGATCAAAGGTAGGAAAGAAGGCATTGGAAGGATAAGACAACCTGGAACTTGACCACTAAAAAAATGATTGTTAAAAGCAGCAAAGTGCAAATTTGCTGAAGTGAGACTGCAAAAGACATGTTCGGTGGAGATTCAGGAAGAACAGAGGAATGGGCTGTATAAAACATTCTCAGAAATGTGGAAGCAAAAGCATGGGAAGACATGAGAAATGTGAAAATTTGCTCCTAGTCTGAAGTAATTTATTTTAGTGTGATATGTGAGCCTGTTGAATGCTGATGGGAAGGAGATAATCAAATAGGCTATTTCTTTAAGAAAAACTCCCTTCTGTATTACAGCTTCCTTGCAACTCAGTGGTAAGTGTTTGAACAAGACAAACCAACACACATAAGTCACTTCTCAGCAGAGCAAATGAACTCACAGTTCCTTATGCACTGGGTAGATTGCTGTCTGTACCTGAGCTACCTAACCTGAAGCTCATTCAGGCATCTCCATGCTGCACTGCAGTCAGTTCATTACCATAGCATTAGCATAACCAAAGTCTGAGAAATATGAGACTTTACAGGTACCTGTCCACCTTCAAATCCAGAAGGCTTGCCATCTTCTCACTAATCTGTTGTACAGGCTACTGTACTTCATAAAACTGATTTGGGGGAGATGAAAAAAAGCTATTTGTTGTCATAGAAACAGTAGGACTTTGTGCTACTGTGCAGGCTATGTGAGGATATTATTGTTTGGCCTTTTTCCAGGCAAACAGATTGAGAAACACTAAAAAGCTTTATAAAAAGCCCCTGAAATTTTGCCAAACAATCATATCTACAATTTCCACAAACATATTCAAATGTTTACCAATTATTGTGGATAAATTTGAAAAGCCCTGGGTATGGGAAACACTGTTGAAAAAAATACATTCTTGACCCCCCAAAAAACCTAAGCAATAGACATCTTGTAAGGATACAGGAAATGTCCAAAAATCCATAATCAGTTATGAAGAGGCAATTAAAACAACAGACAGTTTTCCTCAGTTCCCACAACTTAGCTGAGGCTAATATTTTAAAAGCCTATAGTTAGCATGGTAATTAAGGTTAATACCACAAAAGCAGATATCCCGAGGGCTTAACAGCTGCCAAAAAGCACCACTAACTGAGAGAAAGGTAAGGTGTTTATGACTTTTCCTTTACTTTATGTTCTTTGTAACTGGAGAATAAGTGTCAGTAAATCTTTAAACAGAACTTGTAGTAGTGACCAAACCTCCTAACACTCCAGGTAAACAGCTGTGTTCCCCTAATAGCTCCAGAGGAAGACAAGTTTACACCAGAGTTACCATAGGCCACAGAAATATAGGGCAATTGGAAGTGGTTTAGATTGTCTCGTTTACTTTGCACAAAAGAGGTTTTCTTTTACTGGAACATCTTTTTTTTTTCTCCTTATAATTTTTCCTACATCATCTTCATCCTCCACTTGCAGAGCAGTATTTCTTGGTTATGACAGAGTGGAAAGATAATTCTGAAAGTGTTATTAGTTCATAGAAAAGGTGGATTTTTTAACTATCTGATTTGGCAAAACTGTGAGTATGACTAGGATAGATGATGCAAAGGTTTAGCTGTATGCTGGGCACAGGTGGGGGAAAAAAAAAGCAGTTTAGAGTATAAAGGTGACCTCCTACTCCATCTGCATTGAAACTTCACATTCTTATCACAACAGTCCAATTTTCTCTCCATCTGTTCCAAATAGTTCAAAACCCTGACCCATTTAGCATAGAAATCACCACTGCCTTGCTGGAAGCCAGACAAAATGATTCAAACAGCCTTACATGTCCTGAGTGAAGAAAAAAAAAAAATAGCCCTATGGCTTGCAAA
The DNA here is from genome assembly GCF_047716275.1 of Strix uralensis. Classification (NCBI taxonomy): domain Eukaryota; kingdom Metazoa; phylum Chordata; class Aves; order Strigiformes; family Strigidae; genus Strix; species Strix uralensis. The sequence continues at coordinate 22,054,924 of NC_133979.1, read as the reverse complement.
CAGGCTGTCTCTGTCATGCAGGCATGACATCATCTGACATCTATGAGTTAATATCCAACTGTTCTATTGTCCCATAAAAATATTCTCTGTTTTTCTTACTGAAGGAATCTGCTTCTATTACAGAATACATCTTACTCTGCTCCCGTCTCCACAGAAACAGTCAGAATGCCTTAGGAATTGTAAACATGCAATTATTAAACTCCCAGCTCGCTCAGGCTATGAAACTGGACAGACATGACGCTAAACTGAGCCATGAGGAAAGTAAAGCAAAACTGCTCAAGAAGCGGCTCGGATGGGAGTGCTTTTCTTACATTTAATGTCTAATTTCTCCTTGGACAACAGCCTAGAGCTGCAGCCAGCCAAACAGCCGCCTCCTATGCCAGACCAGCATCCATGCTCTATTCCAGCTTTCTTTTGCGGGTTTAGGCCCTTCATATACAACTTAATTGCTGGCTCCAGGAGCAATCTAATGCTATGCAGGAGGGCATAAGCCTTTGGGAAAAGAATAGCATACGAAAGACAAAATTGTCAGTAAAGGGCTAGTAATTTACACTGTAATAGGTTTTGTATTATGTGTATAATTACATGAAACAGAACAGCAGGGTAGATGAAAAAAAAAGCTGCCATTTTCTAGATTCGCCTTACTTCATTGACTATTCAGACTGATGCCACTTGTTACAGCTCAACAAAAGAGGGGAACTGAGAAGCCCGCGGTGATACTATTTCTGACCTAACCATAGAGTACAATCACACAGTGGCTTTTAGCCTACACTCCCCTTCAATAGCAATCCTGTGTGACCACCAGCTGTGGAAAGTTCAGCCCAAACCCTTTTTCTTTCCCTCCATATGCTGAATAAGTACTTTTTAAAGACAAAGACAAAGGGAGATTGATTATAGATATGCCACTTTTTTCCAAAAGAGGAGAAGTCATGACTTTCTCTGACTGGAAGAGGGGTAACAAAACCCCCATTTTTAAAAAAGGGAAATAAAGACCTGGGGAACTACAGGCCAGTCAGTCTCACCTCTGTGCCTGGCAAGATCGTGGAGCAGATCCTCCTGGAAAATACACTAGGGCACATGGAAAATAAGGAGATGATTGGTGACAGCCCGCATGGCTTCACTACGGGCAAATCATGCCTGACCAATTTGGTGGCCTTCTACAACGAGGTTACAGCATTTGTGAATAAGGGAAAATCAACTGACATCATCTACCTGGATTTGTGCAAAGCATTTGACACCATCCCACATGACATCCTTGTCTCTAAATTGGAGAGACATGGGTTTGACGGATGGATCACTCGGTGGATAACAAATTGGCTGGATGGTCGCACTCAAAGAGTTGCAGTCAATGGCTCGATACCCAAGTGGAGAGCAGTGGCGAGTGGTGTTCCTCAGGGGTCAGTGGTGGGACCAGTGATGTTTAACATCTTTGTTGGTGACTGTAGCTCTTCACTCGACTCCACCTAGACAGAGATGTCCTGTCACTGGAATCTGTAGACCTTATGATGATACAAACGAATAGTGACATCATCATGCAGACAAGCATGGCAAAGTCCAGTCGGTTTTGGAATTATCCCTCATTTACCAATATTATAACACAGCTATCAACTGACATGACACACTTTTACTTTGCAGAAAGTCACAGAATTATTTTAATGTGATAAATATAGTTTCATCTGGAGTACCTGGACACCACTTGGAGATGTTGAATTCAGTGAAAATACAACCATATTGCATCTAGACATTAAAAGAGCTGTAAGTCAAGTATCTTTCTTCTTTTTGTGATATACTTATCATTGTTAGCTAAAATCTAACAGGAAATTCAGGTCTATTTCAAATACATAAAATAATCACATGGGCATCCTTATACTGACTTAGGTCCCAGAAATGATAGGACAGGTTCACTTCAGGATATATGAAGCAAACTACAATAACCTAGTAAAAATCATAGTGCTCACATTATATGCATTTGTGCCATGTCTGAATATGAAAAAACAGCAAATTTATTCAGGTGAACAATTCTTCAGAATATTTTCTCAAAGCTAAAACAAAATTCTTGAAGGTTGCATGATCTTCTCATTAGATGACAGGAAAAAAAGGTGGTCTCTAAACAAAAGACAAGGAGTCAGACTGAGACGTAAGCAGCAGATATCACTGGGCTGAAGTGAACCTCTGAAATTTCTCTGCATGACAACTGCAGGCTTGTGAAATTCCTGTAGCTAAAAATTTTTCTCCTGTCATGTCCTGAAGAGGGGCTTTCCCTGGCTGGGGAATCAGTTTTCTGCAGGAAGCAAATTAATTTCATTGCAAGATTGACATCCTCCCACTCTCCCAGAAGCCACAGATTCTACGTTGGAAGACACCAGGGCCTGTTATATGGTCAGTCTGGTGAGATATTGAAAAGCCAGGTCAGATAAACTGCTTATAACTAACCAAACTGAAATTCTCAGATCTAGAGATTACTCAGATTTTGCTTAAGGAAAGAAGTAATGGGTGTCCAAGGGAGAAGCATATGCCGTGCCTGGGTCATGCAAAGAGTGCTGCAGTACCAGCTGGAAGAAATCTGGCAAGAAACTTGTGGATAACCAGAATCTGCAGCTAAGGAAAAATAAAGGGTAGACCTTGCACAATAGAGAACACTGACAGTAGATACAATTCTCCCATCCTTATGTATCATTTATATAATGCTAGAAAATTACAGTACTAACCAAAGAGGGAAAAACTGGACAGAAAACAGCTGATGTCATGAGAGTAAGGTTAAATATATCAAGAGAGTAAGGTTTAAAAAAGTATGATGCTAAAGCATCAGCTGAAAAGCTGATCTTGCAAATTTTGGCTCTTGTCTTTGCTTTTATACGAAAAGCTTGGTTTGATGTTATTTCTTCTTCTTTTTACAGATTCATAATTTATTGCTGCAATATATAAAACTTGCTGCTCATGTTTTTACAGTGGAACTTTCCCTTACAAATATTACGGAGGTTGGAAAAGGCGTATTTATCTGCCCTCTGCTGGAAACACACAGCAAAAATACAGCACTGTCAGCACTCTCACCTGCACAGTGCAAAAATGGTTCCCTTTCCACATACAGAAGACCAATTTCATAATGGATTCAGCAGTTACACGCGAATTGGATTTTGTTTAATCTACCTAGTCAAAATAAACTTTGTCTTATTTGTCCAGTATTGACTTCACTCTACCATATAAATGCTGGGATCCAATCTAATCCCACTTGAACTGGAGTAAATAACAAGTATCTCTGTGGAAATCAAGGGAATTATACTATTACAAAACTGTCTAAATGAAAGCTGAATTATACTGTTAGAAATGTACCCGGTAAATATGAACTGCCACATTCACAGATAGAGGCACTTTTTACATACTATGTTCGTCCATGTCTGTGGAAATACAGTACTGATCCAAGAGGATGAAATCCTAAATCACCTGAAATTAAAAAAAAATATGTTGCCAGAAATCTATTATTCATTATACCATTCTTCTGAAGCCATTCCTCTCCATAATCAGGATTATCTGAAATGTTTTTTTTCCTCAAGCATTTGCTTCTATTTTCTTGACTTCCATCAGTTGCTTTAGCTTTATTTTTTTTTTTTTTTTTTCTTGAGGGAAGACTCATACAGGGATTCAAGCATCTGAATGAAACATGTATTTTTCCATAACTTATTAGTGATGGCAGTCACAAGACAGAAGATTTTCTTGCAGTAGTACTACTTTTTTTAACTCAGGTCCAGCTGTGATATCCGTTAGAGCATCATCCTAACCCAGAATTCTAGCTAACATATAGGAAAAAGCCATGGTTAGTTAAAACTGACTGAAACTACCCACTAATTAGCATGCAGATTGTATTCTAAAAATCACACTGCTTCTTTTGCCTGCTCTGGATTTAGCTCATCTCCTCCTATAAGTTGATTCAGACCAGCCAAACCTCAAAGAGCCCAGATGTTTTTCCAAAAGACAACCTTTAGGATTATAAGGCATATATGCAACATTGCTCTTTGTGCTTCACTATATATATTAATTTGGTTAGTCCATATGTGGTAGCAGATCAGCATTCAGAGGGTGTATCATAATAAAAAAATGCAAAAATACTGCACTGGCCATCATGCAGCACTTTTTCTGGGCTTGGCTTCACCTAGTGAAAAGCTTCACCCTTTGTGGTTTTTTCATACTGATGGGAAATTACAACATATTCAAAACTAACACAGCGCTCTCCTAATTTTATTGTTTTACGTGATGCTTTGATCCTATTAGTCTTGTATCTATAAAAGAAATTTTTTTTAAATTGCTTTCTTCAAAGAAACATTTCACCCCCTGTGGAGGCTCTGACTGAATTGCATCCTATGGACTTCACTTTCATAACAAAACTTACACTAGAGAAACAGGATGGTAAAGCCATTTAAATAAAACATTAGCCTGTTCTTTTCTACCTTTCATGCTGTTATTGTAAATTAATTTTTAATCAGTTCCTATCCCAGATACATCCCTCCTTCAAACATACACTTATCACATACTGTTAAAAGCATTTCTAAAAGGGCAATTTAAACGAAGTGCCAAAGCTCCTCCTCAGAAGCCCTCTAATTCACATTTATCTCTGGTATCAGCTTCAACCACGATGCTCTTCCTTTTTACAAGCTTCTAGATGGGTATTCGAGCTGTGCTTTGGATTACAATTCATTTCTGCCTTCTGAGCCTGCTGAAAGGGATTCTGTATTAAACAGGAGGCTTCCAAAGCTGCAAAGAGCGGTTAGGAGTCCATCTACCATGCATATTTTAGAAAGTTCTTCCTAACATTTTCTTTGTTTTAAAGCATACAAGTATAAAAAAAACCCAGCTAGCTACTCTGCTATAAAGTTTGGTCCTGTTCTGTATGACTGAAGCTTTCTGTTACAAAAAAGAAGAGAATGAGGTCCAATATTCATAACACATAAAGGAAAAATTACAAAATACACAGCCAACACTGCTTAGCAATTGTTCTTTCATTGTAAACTCCCCTGTTGTTTCTCATTTGCCCAACTTTACTCATTCTGCCTTTATTTACCACAGGACTGTCTCCATCAGACTAAGGGGTTTTGGGGGGGAAAAAAAAAAAAAAAAAAGAAAAAAACCCCAACAAACCAAACTCAAAATCACCTGTTTCTCATCACTGAAAATTTATCACCTTCACTGGGAAGTTCTAACATGTCTACCTTTGAAGTGGGTCCAGCTGAGTATACTTTCGTTATGCTTTGTCACCACCAAATCTGCCTAAATCCTCCCAGAATCTTAACCAATGCTAGTTCAGTAAAAATGTAATGGACTTTGGGAGCTGAATTATCTGAGGAGTCTCTCCCACTGAGCATGTGCCAGCTGTTCATATCAGGCAACAAAACCATAAACTCACCAGCCTACAGACAAGGCTGCAACACTCAGGGTGGGACTTCCCAGGAGTCACTTGTCAAAGTCAAGGGTCCCCTGTGGCACAAGGGGTACTCTGGGCTTTCTGACCTCTTGAGTGTTTGGCTTTACAATTTTAACATTACATCCAGGTAGCCTTTATTATGTAATTGCACAATACATGATAGCAGTATAAGATGCATGAAAACATACATGTATTTTGCAAAAGCATTCCATATTATCACTACTTTCACTACTAGGTCAACTTCCAGTATAAAGCTTTAAAACCCTGCCATAAAAATGAACACCAAAATGAAACATTTCAGGTTAACAACTGCTTCAGAGCAGCAAAACCCTCTACTGAATCTTTCGATACTGCAGGCTGTACAATACACAAATCAGCAGCACATGTGCATGTCTGTCTGCACACGTTAATGCTACAGATACACACGAGTTCTGCACAGAACACTGCACACAAGTGACACATCCTGCAGCACAGCTCCTCATCTTTGGGGAGGGTTTCCCCCCCTTTTAGTCTGTAACAGTGTAAATGTATTAACCATCAGGATGCAATGCAAACCTCACCTTTTTCTCTGCAGCCAGGCAGGACATGACTGATGGGTGAGGCTCAGCAGAAGATCTGGGGTCTAATGGGGATTTATTCCCTTAGGACAATTCTGTGATAAGCCTGTTTATTATAGCAGTACATTTCTAAGCTATTGCCAAGGATGTCTGTGCCAATCAAATTATATAAATAAATTGCAACAGGCATGCAACTTACGACTTGACAATTTTGGACCAAAGCGAGCATATGAGGTTTACGGGCTGATTGTGTCCCGGAGGGGAAGGAGGGAAAATTTTCTTTTAAGTAACAGTGACTGAGGCAGAAGTCATACCCTTTCAATTCATGATCAGCTGATGAAAAGTGATGGCACAGCATACAACCAAGCATCATTAATCCCAGCCAGTTACTTATCTCCAGTCTATGCCCTTACTTCAACCGTTATTTCTGTTCTAAAAGTAAAATTAAATAAAACCCAGAGGGATATGGATTTTTGTAATGGCTTACACAGCTTCAGTTGACACAAGCCCTGTGCAGGATATTTCCAGAGACTTAACGTCTTACAGACAAACCCATAGATGTTAGGGATGGATGATATCTGCTAAGCCATCTGTTCTATTTCATTGCCAAGGCAAAACTGTTCCTACTGCATATTTATTTGACTTTTACATTAGTTTTAAACATTCCAGCAAATGGAGCTTCCAACTATTCCCCTGGGGAGGTTGGACTCACTACAGAATACCTTTCACTGGCAAGATATTTTTCCTGGTGTTCAGCTTAAACTTCCCCTTTTTAATTTCATCCTATGACCTTCATTGTCCTCTGTGCATGTGCAAGTTTGCATGTTTCAGCACACAGGGAAGAGAAACTGTACACATCAAGGACTGTTATGTAAACAGGTTCTAAAAGAGTAAAGGGTGCCTACACAGAGGGTCTCAGAGAAAACAGAATCTACTCTCCTCCTAGAGAATGTCAGGACAGTGAAGTCTTATGTTTCTCAGGTACAGGCTATAATTATTGCAGTGTTATCCAAAATTGCTAGTAGGAGGGGACAGACGACAGTTTCAGGACACCAACTGTTTCTTTTGTCCATATGAAAGCAGCAGTAGCAACTTGTTTCTGGGCCAGAAGCTCTGCAGGGGCACAGTAGGCAACATAGCTCCAGTTCTGTTTGTGGAGGATGGAGCTGGAGAGGCGGCAGAGACAGAGGAGAGCTGGATGCAGTCTCCCCAGTCACCAGCCAACCTTGACTTAGCACAGACTAACAACTGACCCAGCATCACACTTTCACCTGATGCTCAGACAGGTTCAGGCATAATTGCTAGTCTGTGTGAAACTCTCAGGCTAGCATTTCTCTGTACCCTTTTTGGTTTTGATTGTTACATGTCAATATTCCTTGAATGTGGAGTGCTGGTAGAAGAATACTGTGTATGTGATTTTGTACTGCTGTATATCTGCACTGACTACGTTCTACTCCCCTCAATACTGATTAAGATCTGACATCTTTAATGTTTTCCTTCATCGTTTGCTTTTAACATCTTTCTCGATGCATAGGTTGTTCTCTAATGTAAAAGACTGTTTGTTCTGTAATTAGGTTAACACAAGGGGTTTTTTTCACTTAATCAGCCTCCTATGCCCTTACTAATTTGGAGATTAGGTTAATTGAAGTTAATCCATTACAAAATTCAATGCTTATGAAGTTAATCCGTTACAAAATTCAGTGCTTATTTTTGCCCTGGTTTTAATAAGAGTTGAAGAATCCCTTCTATGTATTTAAATCTCATTGAACTTGTATATCTAAGTAACATTTAAAAGTAACTTGTTCTTAATTGATAGCTTTTCTACATAGCATAAGATTGGGGGGGGGTTATTTCCAACAGATGAAGCTGACAAATTTAATTTCAGACAATTTCACTACAAACTGCCACTTTCACTATTTCTCACTGTTTCCAACGGGAACATTACTTGTTTTCAAAGAAGACAGTGGCCCACAGCAATACTGAGAAGTATCATTAGCAGAGGTGTGAAGTTGAGCTATATATATATATTTTTTTTTTTTTTTACAGTTTACTACTGCATCTAGGTACCATACACAGAGTTTCCATAAAAATCCTAGGAATCTGGGACAGTTTATTGTCTCCGATGAGATTCCGTAAGATTCAGAGGCACATTCTGGCTAATCTAGAAATAGATCTGCAGTCACAGCCCCACAGGCCATTTATAAAAACTACTGTCTCATCTCTTCTATTGCCTTTACGAACAAAAATTGGGTAAGAGCATCCTCTTTTCTGTTCACACCTCCCTCTTTTCCTGACTAGTTCAGAATAGCCAGAATAACAGAAACGTTAAATACCATAAGTCCCAGAACAGGCGTCTGAAAGCTTCCCCTGTAAACAACGACATTTTATGACCTACCAACTATTTCAAATCCTTTCACTGTATTCATTTGATTTTGCACCACACTGCTTTCTGTACCAAAATACCACACGGGACCGAGTCACTGCGCGACACAATTCCTCGCCCGTAGCACTCACAATACGCGATTACGCCCCTGGGAGGAAGGGGAGGTTTAAAACTCCCGCGTCCAGCGCTCGGTTCCGCAAGTACCCGGCGGCACAGCGCGGCGGGCCGCCGGTAGATGGCCCCCGCCGCCGGTAGGTGGCGCGAGCGCGCCGCCGTCAGGAAGCCGTCGCGGCCCGGGCCCCAGCGTCCGCCGGCGGGGCTGCCGCTGCTCCCCGGCAGGGTCGTTTGGCGACGAGGGGTCACCGCTGTCTCTCTCCCGCAGAGCTGGAAGCTGGCGAGGTGTCCGGGGAAGCACCTCGAAATCCTGGGGCTCCGGCACGGCCCCCTTGACTCCAGCACCCCACCGGTGGATAAACCGGGGCTGCAGTAGGAATGGGACAAGGGCCACTGGCAACTCTTCCAGGCTCCTGGGAAAATGAACTGTTGGGGTAGGCCCATTCTCCCCTCTCCAGGATGGCAATGCACTCCGCTTCTATCTCCCCCTCCGCCGCCCCCCGCAATGCCGTAAGCACCCCCTCCCGGCAGCCCTCTCCTGCCAGACAGAGCAAGTGCCTTTTAACGGAAAATGAGCAGCAGGACAGACTAGAAGAAGTAGCAGGTGAGCGCAGGCAAAGGTGGGAGGAACAGGCAGATCCTGAAGCAGTGGGATTTTCCAGGGCTGTCACTACTGCTGAATCCTGGGGGAGCCCTCTCCCTAACCTGGCTGCCGTGGGATGACACCGAGATGTCAGGGAGGCCGTAACAACCACGAGGGTAGCTGAAATGGTCCCATCGGGCAGGCACAGAGCGCACATCCACAGGAAAACACATTCCATTGCCCTCAGCAGTCACAGAGGAATGTGGTTTTAAATTAGGTTTTGGGGCAGACAACAGTGAAGACAGGAAAAGTCCCGGTTTGCTAAATTGCCATAAACTGAGCTGATTGAACAAATCCTCTGCAATCTTTACAGGTGAGAGGCTGCAAGCAAAGTACCAAACAAGAGAGACAATGCGCTTATACTAGCACAGAATTTCCTAAGTTTTCACCAGCAAGTACCAAGAAGAACCAGACCAACCTTTAAGAGAGCATCTGCACACAAATCCAAATGCAGTCAGGAACATTTCTTCTGCTTTTATTAGAAAAATGTCCCCATTAAGTAACCAGTATTTCTCATTCATCTGAACTGACACTTATAACAGCTTTTGATAATCTGATGAAAAAGTCTGCAACGTGTGGAACAATCCTGTATACTCTCATCACTATTGTTTGTTAAAAGGGGTCACACTCAAAAAATTTCTAAAGACAGTTCTAAAACTAGTAACATGCTGCCTTCACACAGACTGTTATTTGGTGTGCACAATGCTACCTGCTCAAAGCTGTAAGATCTTTTACTTTATTCTTAAAATGTTTATATGCATGCTCTCATACAAATATTATCCAATTCAAGAGAGTCCAGAGGGAAAAAATAAAAATCACTGGAGATCTAGAAAAAAAAATCTTTGAGGAATGATTGCATTAATTGGGATCAGTTAGTCTAAAGACTAAGAGAATGAGGTGGCAGCCTGTCAGATTTTAAATACATAAAAATTTTCCATGAGTGCAAATGGAAGACTACCTTCTGCAGGCAGAGTAGTTGGAATAAGAAGTGATGGACTTAAATTGCAAAAAAGACAATTTTAGGGATTTTAGTGGTAAGAATTGCAAAGTGCTAGGATGGATGGCCTGAAGAACTTGCAAGTCTTTACCCACAAAGATCTTTACAAACAAGTTTAAAATGTTTTGAGGATGACCTTGCATACTCATTATGATTGAAGGTACAACATATTAGAAGACTTTTCTGTCATCTTTTCTGTTACAGGTTTTTATGCAACACTAAGATTTTTGTGATATTGCAAGTTCCATAACATACAAGTTTGTAGATCATGTAGATCCTTAATGGAACACACAGCAGTGTTCCCCTATGTCCATTCATGCTATAACCCCATGGGAACACTCATTTTTCATGGACTTTTGCCATTTCTCCTTCCATGCCTGGCAGAATCAAGAAAGGCAGAAGCAGGTTCCAAAAAAGTGGAAGAAAAATAGTAGCCAAGTTCCAGGAATCAGCTATGTTCAAGAATGAGCAAAAACTCAATAGACTTGGAGATGGTTCATCTTCCCCAGAATCTGAGTTTCAAACAAAGATGCTAGCACATTCTTGGAGATTAAAGAAAACTAAAATGTATTTAAGAGGATATTCCCATCATTCACATGATGTGTGAGACTTGGAACAGAAAAATTCCATCTCGCACAGAAAGAGGGTGCAGATGCCCTTGACCCACAGGAAAACCTTCAACTTCACTTCCTAAACTACTATTAGGTTAAATGTTTAATCTCTTACAAGGTGTGAGTTGGGAGCACCCTGGACTCACCTTTTTTATAATTTTTTTGAGGTACATGAAAGGAACAGCACCTCATAGCACTGATCACCCAGACCCTATCAAAAACCATGGTTTCATAAGTAAAATACAATGATCTGTCCTGTGATTCTGCAGAGAAGTGCACTCTAGTTGTGTAGAGAACATGAGAAGTTTACCTCAGAGTCTGTCCCGACCAAGCAGGTCTCTCTTCTGATCTCCCGTAACTTTCACTCCCCAGCAGCCCCCCTGCCCCCTGATCCACCCATTCTTCGGGTTATGATTTTGTGCAAGTTAACTAAGTTAGCAGAGACTGAGTTAGCTCAGGACTTAATCATTAACTACTACTACTTTCAGAGAAAGAAGCACACCATTTGCAGTGCATGTTCTGTACCACAAATTGGGGCAAATGTTATTTCACAAAATATCTCTACGACTATGACATGAATTCCATTTCATGGAGAGAAACAAACACCCGCACAGCTGCCATTCACTCATTTCGCACTATTCTGGATTCTCAAGAATGAGTGAACAAAACAGCTTATTTTCTGCTGATGCAGACTTTCTGGGTATGCTCAAATAAACATTCAACCGTGCCTGGCAGGGTGGGGCTGAAGTTTGGTTTTTCTAAACATCTCATATTGTCGTTCTGAAACTCACAGGCGTGATCAACTTTGCAGGATTTCCCTTTCATGCTGGGAGCAATGACTGAGCCAGCATGCAAGGAGCAGAACAGGAAAAATTAAGAAGTGCAACAATCATTCATTTTTCACCACAGTTCCAACACCACTCCCATACAAACTGATGGTAAATCTTTCATTGACAGCAAGAGTTCAAGGTCTGACCCAGAGCCAGCATCAGTGTAGTAGACTGTGACCACTGAGAGGGTCAGATGCAGGTCTGGTATATGTGGGCTGAACTTTTAACAACTTTGATAGAATTTCCACCACTGTTTGCCAACAAATTTGATCTAAGCATAGGATCTGCATTAAATGAGTACTGCCACTGTACCACTCTTGCAGTCTCCTTTCTGCTTTATGATGCTTTCCATTCATAGTCCAATTCCTAATTAACTGTTGTATAATAACAAAGACTAAGCAACTGTGCCTTTTAGAGACCAACCAGCAGGATCCTGTGACAGATCACTGAACACAGAGTAATGGGGAATGATGCCTGACCTGCTTAAAAAACCAAACCAAACCAAAACAACAAAACAAAACACTTAAGCAAGACAAAAAGCATAAATTTTCATCCTTCTCCAGAGAAGACAAGTAAACAGTGTAATTTCAGCTTCCCCAGCACTTTACATATAAAAGCTCTCTTATGAAATACAGACAGCAACCACAAACGGAACTGTAGTAATGTCTCTGCAATCAAAACAGTTTTGGGTACATCTGCATGCCTGGGGGCAGATAAATTAGAGTATCTAGGGCTGGCAGGATGCAAGACTGATCAAGTCCAGACACCAGCAAGCCATGTTAACACTGCTGAAACTAGTGAGCCACACAAAATATGGTACATTAGCTTAGGCTGCCTTGTGGTTACCCAGCTATACAGCTTTCAGGCTCAGATGACCAGGTCAAAGCACAAAGGAGATGTGTCTGCACTTGACATACCTTCCATGTGAAAGGTAAATTAAAATCAAACACAAACCTCCAGAAACGTGTAGCTACAAATGGGAACAAGAAGAGCAGCCTGTTCTTCTGGTCTCCTTTTCCTTTTCATCTCACTTACTCTTACAAACTTCACCTTTGCTAACTCTAATAAATTCACAGGATACCATGGCAGCATTTTAATGATTGCTAAGATCAAGGCAGATGCAAGTCCAAGCCTTTTTCCTAAATCACTCTCCAGGTCACACTCACTTAACTCAAATGAAAACACACACACAGCCATTCAGAATGAGGAGTCAAAGGCAAATGACTGACAGTGTTTACATTCTCCTCTCATGTATCATCAGTGACAGAAACTGCTGTACCTCAACCACAACTAGTCAAACAGGCCAGACATTTCTTTGTAATAGACACAGCAGTAACATACAACCTGCGTGAGTGTGACTGAACCCCTGGAGTATCATTCTGACAACATAGGAAATCTGTTCATGAACGCCTTATGAATTATGTTTGTGCCCATCTCTGTTAGACCAAAACTTTATTTAAATTGCAGGGCTTGTCCAAGTCCTCCACTACCTCCACCTTCGTCTAAAATTCCAAGTCTAACAGCAGGGCTAACAGCAGAGTATTACCAACCTTTAAGGGCTGTCAATTTAAATAGAGTATTTCCAGGCCAGCATGCCATTGTGTCAGAGGGTCACAGTCACAGACCAAAGGCAGCTCAGCAGCCAGGGATATCCTGGGATAGAACTGAGCAGAAACCTACGACCTCTTTGTTTCTGCCTTCATGTAAGGAGTTCGTATTTGACATCCTTTCCACCCCTACAGCACAACAAATTGTAGGGGTTACAGTGTTACCTGTAGGAATTACAGTGTCACCTGAATCTGCAGGTTTTGTAAGCTTTTTAAATTCAGTGCGAAGTATGTATCAAGGCTTCATTCATTATGTCATCAAAACTCTGAACATGTTAAAGCCATCATTGTACTACCTCCAAAACCCAGGGACATGGACCTGCTTGATGTATCCAGGCAATGCTCACAGGTGACAAGCTTTCTTCTGTTCCCTGGCTCTGAATAGGAGGTCTCATGCATCCAATTATATCAGTGAAAATCCTACTTCCGATTTGTGGGAACTCCTCCACTTTCAGTTTCATTACATTATTGCCAAATTATGATCACAATGAGGAAAAACAATGAAGGCATTGCACTTGATTGATGGACAGGGGGAGAATTCATGCTGGTGTTTAGACTGCCGTTATTTTGTGGTTAATATTGTTTCTTTCTTGACTCAGTGTATTTTAACAATGACATTCATTTAGAAGGGAAGGCGAAGTTTTATTAGGTTGATTTCCCATGACAGAAAGAGAGTAGAGGCCACACACAAGGCTAAGGCTGCAAGTGGCACATACCAAAATGCCTTTAAACACAGCTAAACATGCTTCGCTATTTGTTCTACTTTGCTCTGAAGACAGGTGAGGTTCAGAGCCATACTAACCTCATTTTGTGTGGGGACACTGTCAAACGGGATGAAAAGCATGACCTCTAAGAATACTTAGGCTTTCTCCAGTGTATCTGAGTGAATTTGTTTGTTTGCAGTCCCTTCTATCCCTGCAAACAAATGCTTTGATGAAATGAACAAGTCCCAGGGAAACTTCTTCAGGAAGAAAGATCAAAACTCTCGTTATTTTATCAAAAAAGTGTCTGCATAAATGCACACAAGATCGACAGAGAATGGTGTGAAGGCTGCTTGATAACCTGTGTGAGAAAGCTGGGTCCTCTGCCTGAATAAGCATTAATTCATATCGTAATCCCAAGATGTCAAACTGGGGTGGTACTGACCCATTCTGTGCCCTGTGTCTTTAATAACCTGTTGCCAAAAGGCTGCCCACAGGTGGATCACAGACAATACTCAGGTAAGTTTAGACAACTACAGTAAAGGCAAGACTGAAATAAGCATTTTGTCTATGATCAGCTTTTGCACTTGGGCTCAGTGGATTTTGTAATTATACTTCAACTACCAAGACTCTCTTAGTTCGGGCTTTAATTTCACACAGCATCATCCACTCTCACCGCACTTCAGCAGCGGAAGCATCTTGCAGCCACACATATGTGCTCATAAATGCACCACAACTACTGCAGGTCTACATTGTTCCCACGTGAACGCCACCACCCCCCATGCTGTGAGGGGAGAAATCAAGCTAGGCCCAAGGTCCTCCTTCCTCTTGGACATAACACCCAAGGGACACTACCCTGCCTCACACAGCTTCACTGTGCTGGGCCTCAGCCCTCCCTGCTCCCCCTTTTTACCACCCCAGGGACGCAGGTTTCCCCACTGACTGCCCTGCACCTCAGGCGGAGGCTTCCTCCGCTCCCACCTCCCTTCCAGCAGTGCCCATGCTGAGCTGCACCCAGAGCATGGCAGGTTTGGGAGGGTCTCTCTGGCAGGCCCTCAGCCATACCACCTCATACAGCTGGCTGCAGAGTCAGTGCTGCTTCAGCTAAGTGAAAATAAAAATAAAAATCGAGATTTCAACAAAAATCCTTTCACAAACAACGCAAGACCTGAAATGCACTTCTGCCAATAAAACAAACAAACAACGCCTGGTGGCTTCCCCATTGCCCCAAAAGCACACCCAGGGTCGTTCGTCTGTACTAAGCGAAGGTTCCAGGTGGAGCTGGACGTGCCCGGGGGCGGGAGGGGACGCACCATGCTGCCACCTGAGGAGCCGCGGGGAGCTGCGACCACCGGGCCTCTGCTCCTCCCGAGCGCAGGCCTGTCCCCTCAGCCCGCCGGTTTCCTCACCAGCTCTAAAGGCTGCGTGTGCTTTAGGATGGGCGGTTTGGTGCTCCTGGTGAAATAATCAGCAGTAAATAGAAGTGGTTAAGTACTTTCCAACAAAAATAGTGACTCTGTGAAGGGCTGGCCTGCTTCACAGCTGCTGCGCTTAAATTCTCACCTTCAAGGTTCAGGTTTAACACCCATTAACTCAGCATCGACGGAGGCTGAGCGGCACTCACGCTTTCCGAGAGACTGGTTTAACCTTTCAAGAGCTGCGAACGCCGGTGGGGGCCGGGGCCGGGGCCGGGGCCGCCCGCTGGCAGGCAGCGCCACCCGCCCCCGCCGCTGCTTCTTACTGCACGACGCTTTAAGCTTCCCTTCCCGTTACTTATTACCGAGATGAAAGTGTTTTTCAGGGGTTTTTTGTGTGTGCTTTTTTTGTTGCTGGCTTTGGGGGCTGGTTGTTGTTGTTGTTGTTGTTCCCCCGCTGCCGCGCGCGGGGAGCTCTGGCCCCCTGGCCCCGGGGGCTCGCCCGGCCGCAGAGATGGCCGCTGCCCGCCGCCCGCCCTGCTCGGCCCCGGCAGCACACCCGGGCAGGCCAGGGCGGGCGGGAAGCGGCGGGGAAGGGAAAGGCGGCGCAGGAAGAGCCGGGCCGCGCCGGCAGGAAAACCTGGGGGAGCGCGGGAGCAGCACGCAGGAAGGGGCCGGAGGGGGGGTAGGGCAGCGGGCGCGGTTTCAGTGGCCTTGGAAGGGGCCTGGGGCGGAAGAGAGGGGGGTTTTCGCCTCAAAATAAGCACCTCGTCGCCGGCCCTAACTTCTCCCGGCTGAGGGCCCACCTTGCCCGGAGGCGGCGTGCGCGGGTGAGGGGCGCCGGGACCCCCGCTCCCCCCGGCCGTGGTGTGTGACTGCGGGAGCCGTAGCAAAGAGCTGATGGTCAAATACAGGAGTCGTGCTTCTTAAAAGAAATTGAAACAATTATATTCTGAAATACTAAGGTACTTCGAGTCTTCAAACATCAGAATTCAGGTGAATCCTAAGCTGAAATACTTTACATGTTTCCACTGGTTCTGGTTTCTGTAGGCAGAGTTTGCTTTTTCTCTGGAGCTTTAAAAGTTTTCTTTCTGTATCACCCAGCACACTTCCATAGCGTAGCTGCTAGGCAGAGTATTGTGTTTCCCCATTCTCATCTCTCTGGTGGGAAAAGGCTTTGCTCTATGAGCCTTTTATGTTAGTTCATCCTATTAAAGCGCCTTGCTTTGTTGTCCTCTGAACCCTCTTTAATGCCTCTGCATTTTTCAGCAAGTTCAGTGAAAAGCAAAACTTCACCCGTATCATTAAAGAGACCTGACTAGAGCCTCTTCCACTGATGACAAGTTAAAAGATTCAGTATTCCTTCACTATCACCTCAATTGTGAAGACAAGTTCCTCTCCCTCACACCTAAATTATTTATTAGAAAAATAAAGTTCAACCACTTATGCCTGGGAAATGGACAGCCTCTGCAATGAAAGTTAAATATTTCCTCAAGCAACACTTGCAATATGATGTATAAAAACAAAGAGTTGATAAAATGCAAAATGTATTGAATTTCTAAGACCAGGAAAAGAAGAAGAAAAAAAAAAAAAAGTTGTTAGCACTTTTTGGAGCAGAGTTGTAAATGGCTTTGAAGTAGCGTCTCTGCCTACATAAAGGATTTGTTCAAAAGGTACATTGATCAAATAACCCTGATCAGAGAGAGAAACTACAAACCAGCTACAAGCAATTTCTTATCTCGCACCTAAACCAGCAGTAGAAGTGGGAGTTGTAATGGAAATAAAAAACATCTAAAAGTGCCTGGTGTTTGGGAAACAGCTCACACGTATTCCTTGTGCAACAGGCATCTGAATGTTCAGCAGATTAGAAGAAATCGTTAGACCATAGCTGTGTCTTCCCTGAAAGTAAGAAAGATAATAATGCAGACCTTGGCGAGTTGTTTTTCAATAATAGAGCCTCTGCAGAATGTGTTTTTCAGCCAAGATCTTAATCCTTCTTCCAACCACGAGGACAGAGTTGCATATATTACTATAATTTTTTTTTCTCCCACCTTACAGGAACTGATACAGCAGCATCCAGTTCATCAAAGCACAAGGAAATATCGCAAGTAGCTGGGCAATAAATGACCTGGCAGACCATGTCCCATATTCGAAATGCCACAGATAACAGCTCTTTAAATAGTACCACAAAATTCAAAGTATTCACTTGTAAACATCCTTGTGTATATATTATGTATATATCTTTGTGGAAAGGTGAGAATTCATGAGACCTTGCCCAGAGTTGCTCAGGAAAGAATTGCAGATCTAAGGGTAGAGTTCACAAGTGAAAATCCTCAGCTTTGTGTCTGCATTACCGGAGAGATTACTTTCCTTCATTTCAAGTGGAAAATATCACTGAAATCCAACCCCATCACCAATCCCAAATTGTCCCTGAAACCTGTTCTCCAGTACACTCTCAGTCACAATCTTGCATCAAATCCAACTTTTACATCATGAAAACTGTTACTGCACTTTCTCTGTAACCATATAAATTCTATTGCTTATAGAAATTCAGTCCCCACCTTCACATTATACAACTGTGGCTGCTCAATATGGGCAAGAATTTGCCTGAGACAGTGTTCCAGCAACTTGTAACAGTGTCCTGCTAAATCAAGAAGTCTTGGCTTACGCTAAGCATATCTCTGCTTAAGAGAGCAAAACTACCTTTAGCAGACAGCTCAGGTCAGCACCAGAAAGTGATTCAAACCATAGATTTTTCCCAGGTAGTGATACTGCTTTCATCAATGATTTCATGGACCCTAGCAGATAATTTTAACCCATTATTTATTCAGCAATTTTCCTCTGTCCTGTCTTTTCCAAATGTTCATTAGTTACCAAAAATTATGCAGTCTGTATTTTGAACCTGCTTTTAGCAAATTTTTAGCAAATGTTACATACACATATTCATATTTAAAGTGGCTTTGGTCACATGCGTTTCCGATGAGCCATTTTGATGTGTAGCTATTGTACCATGTATTTAAAAATGGATTTTCTTCAAACAATCATTCACAAAAGCTCAAAATAAATATTGGTCTTTGTATCAGGTTTCCATTATGCGACTACTAAACCAGGCTTGGTGGAAGTTTCACAGAGGGTTGATGGAGCTTTGTCAGCTCTGCTTTATTAGGAGTTTTCCATGCAGGAGCATTCCTGGGTGTGGCTGATGGGATTTCCTGCCTTTTTGTCCCGTGAAGGGAGCACGGAGGGTCCAAGTGCAAGGAAATGGTTCTCACTTCACTCCCATATAAGATTTTTCGGTAGGGTAAGAGATCTGGCCATGCAGAGCGTTGCTTGGGGGGTTTTGTTTGGAAACTGCTGCTTTGCTGCAACGTCTCTCAGAATTTGTGGATGAGTAGGGGAGACACAAGGGGTGTGTCACCATGTTCCTGCAGGGGAGAGAGTCTTTAACATTGTAATTCTCTTCAGCAGATCACATAAGTCTACACTAATTATGTTACCCACTTAAAAAAAAAAAAAAAAAACAACCCACAATTTTTTTGTTAATATCCTAATTGATATTAGATGTTTGAGTTTCAGATCACTCTAGGCACATCTAATTTCAGCAGAAAACTTGTACTGGAACAAGTTAGCTGTACCACATCTTCTTATGTCTAGCTCCTGTGTGCAGGGTGAATTTGATACTGTTAATTATCATAATAAGCCCTGCACATAGAGTAATAGTTGAAGGGAGATTTCTTGACCCTATGTGATTCTTGCAGACTATGTAAAAAGAAATAAGGTTCTATGAGAATAAATTAGACGACAGTGAATGAGTAAACCCTTTCCATCTGTAAATGCAAAGATGGGATTAGAAAAGTTTGTGAAAGCAGGTTATAGGAACTGAATTTAGATGGATTTTGTCATTTCTTTCTTAAATCCTTGAAGGTTCAGTTGTAGTTAGATTAATCTCGTTTTCCAAGAAAAACGGTATGGGGAATTATTGAAATAAATAGACCTTTTCCTGGGGAATTTCAGAATTCCATAAATGACAAAGCCTGTCCTTGGGGAATTTCCAGCATTTCAGAGCTGTGTAGGTTACATAGCTCTGGTCTACATATCCGCATTTTTGGCTGCTTTGTCAGTCTGACCATTTTTACAACATCTGATAATGCCTCAGCCCATACAAAATGCAATCAGTATTGAGAACTTCCAGGCCAAATTAGGAATTAGGAAATGTTACTCTTGGGCAATCCCTATATTTCTTAGTTGACAGAGTATGGAAAGGATGGGTAACAGTATTTTTACGTCCCCTAGTTTTGTCCTGGCTGCCTGCATTGTTCAGCAAGCCCAAGGTTTTTTCCTGCTGAGCTGTCTGTGGGGCATTCTGGCTGCAGCCCCTCTGTTGCTTGATACTTACCCTGCCATACCTGGGCCTCACACAGGCCTACCTAGTCAGGGAGTTGCCAGGGGAGCAACAGACAGATTTTGTGATCATTTTCCATCCCTGTTCTATTCATTACACTGGAAGAACAGCTAGGAAAAAAAATATAAATCAAAGGGGCAGGTTACTCCAGGTAATTCAGGCTGTTTTATTTCACACAGACATTTGGTATAATGCACCTTTTCAGTTCTCAGTTCATTTTCTCTGCCCGTTTGTCACATGGCCAACAGCAGGACAAAGCCGCACGCCCTCTCAGTGCATACGGAAGGCAGTCTGGGGCCTGGGAAGGGTGCTTTCTACACTGCACACTTCAAAGCTGTGCACTACGCATCTGGCCTAACCTGCTGGGGTATGGTAATGCATGTCTGTGGCCAAGGAGCTGCAGAGTTCCCCCACAGGAAGTGGAGAGCCGTACCAATGGCCCGTTTTTTTATTTTTTCCCCAGCAGGAACCCTTACTCTTATTATTGTTATTATTTTATTACAGTTATTGTTGCCTGTCTGAATCTTGTCTACATGCATAGATGCAGCCTGTCTATGGAGGAAACAGATTTCAGTCATCATGATCAAGAGCATAGGAAATGCTTCCCATGGCCCAGTGCCACACTCTGGTGTTTGCATTTCTTTTATTGCGTGAATTACATAGGGCTTTGAGTTCCCTACCAAAACTGGGCTCCCATCACATAGTCACCTCCACAGGGAAACAGCCATTTTCCGCAAAGGCCAGCAGTGCAATTACACAAGATAGATAAGTGAGGGATTCAGAAACAAAGGCAAAGTGAAGGGAAGTGACTCACCTGTGGGCTATCAGCTACCACTACAGAAAGGCCAGTGGTAGTCACGAGGGGCCAGTGACACAGCCATGCTGTGACATAGCTTGTCCCCTGTCACAGGATCTCAGACCAATGTTGGGACAAGCAACCTTAATGCCCACAAGACTTCAAGAGTGGAGGGGCCCTCCTCCTTTGGATAAAAACATCCTTACAAATTCAGACGTCCCCATACATTGCCTTGTCCCCATACATTGCCTTTATTTACTCACTGGTAGCACATTGAGGGTTTAACTTGGACTTTCATGGTTTATATACTTTTGGTGCTCTGCACAGAAGTGACTTTATCCCTGGGACAAAGCCGTGCTTTCCCTCATGACTGTCAGCACGCGGTGTAAACCATCCCTGCCCAAATGAAGGCCTGAGCCAAGAGAGACTTTATCTTGTGCGCAAATACAGATTTGACATTTTTTCCAGCCCTGCTCAGGTCACTAATTAAAAGCCTAGGAAGTGAGCACACATGAAATCATTCCTTCCGTACAGGCAGACAGATGGAGAGAAATTCCAGCCTGTTTCCACTCTTTTGTCTTTAGGGCATTTTTGGAATTTCCTTCAGGAAGTGAGGTTATGACCCAGAGCCTTCCTCGGTGAGTAGGCTCTCGTTTCCCACAGTAAACCTTGCACGGCGATGACATACAGTATGAGAAGGTGAGGTTTATCTTCACACTCCAACTGCATCCTGTATGAGCTCCATGGAACTTAAAAGTAATACTGAGAGGGAATGGCCGCAAGAGAGGAAATGGAAGTCAAGCCTCTGGAAGAAGTAACGCAGTACCGATTCAGCTACGCTGCCACGGTCTTTGCTGGTGGACCCGATAGAGCTGCAGCAGTTACATACCTGAGGCTACCATTTTACATTTCAGAAACTTTCTTGATGTTTGCAATCAGCTAAGAATTAAATTTATGAATTATATTAGTGATATAAGTGATTTATTTCACTTACTCTATTCTAAGCAGTCATGGTAAAACTGGCAGGCATCTGTTTTTTCTTCTGTTTGTACTTCATTAGCTGTTGGAGAATTGCTACTGCAGAGATTCTTCTAATGGCATTTCATCAATACAGCATGTGCTGATGAAAAATTATATTCTAGTGTTCATTTTGTATTTTACATGATCCTGTAAGTGGCATTATGCATTTTACGTCCCCACAGAATTGGCTTAATCCCGGCATGTACTGAAATCAAGTAATTCTTTCACTGACTTCATCAACAAGAAGCCACACCTGGCATAAAACCCCACAGTAGCACAAAACTACTAGTAATCTGATAACGGAATCTTTAAAAAAATCAGTTTATTAATGTTTAGAAGTCAATAAAGCTATGTGCAAATTGAACAATAGAAGTCAGAAACATTTTAAATACTATTTTTTAAACCAGAAAAAAAACCAAAACAGTTTAATTGCACTGAAAATTTTACTACAAAGGCAATAAATTTTCTTTACAAAATACCACTTCTAGGAATTGCCAATAACTGTAAATCAGTCAATTGCTCTCAGCTATCCCAGATATACCACTTTTGTTATAGTAATACTCTAGGTGCATGAAGACTCCTGCTTCTTATTAACTTATTTACATTGTACACATTCAACCCCATTAGCACAGGTTAGAAAAATAGAGGAGTAAAAATGATGCTGTAAAACAAATACATTCAATTTAATGACAGGTACTTCTTCCATGAACTGATAAAATACAGACATCTTTGCTGAAATTATAAACATTAATAAAATGTGCCAAAATGTATTGCATTTTGTTATGGAAGTGCATTTACCTATAGTCATTTCACTTCAACTTTCCTTTGATATTTCTGAAACTCAAGGTACTCTTTTCAGATTTTTCAGCTGATCTTTACCTTTGGAAAGACTATGAACCTGACACTGAAATGCCCCTTCAGTTTTTAATTCTTCTTAGGCAAAAATCCTGCTGTTGTCAATAGCATCTTATATTATTAGATTTACTCTCAGTCATCTTAAAGAGAAATGACCTTTAGTTCTACCTTGCATTTGTCATGATAATGCAGTTTATTTAATGCTATAGAATAACAAGACAATCAATGTACGGGGCCAAATGCTTCTCTGAGCTACTCCATAAAATATGACCCAGTCAATGGAATTGTACACGTGAAAGTAACTGCAGAGTCTGGCTCATGGTCTTCAAATGTAATATGGACCAACAGCAAAAATTCACAGCTATGATCTTGCTAAGTAAAACCCCAACAGCTTTGGACTCTGCAAATAAAACCTTATAACTTAACTAAAAACTCTCAAAAGTGATGCCAGATTATGGTTGTTATGTGGTCTAAGTTATGTTTGTGTGATCTCTTTCCTCATTATGTGCTAAACAAACACTTCTGACCAACTATACCAGAGCCACCACTAAATTCAGTACAGAAAGATCTTTGTGTCAGTGGTTTGCTGCAAGTAAAGGAGAAATAACTTCACATTCTTCTCACATGGAAAAAAAAAAAAAAAGATTCATTCTCCCTCTCCCTCCTCCCCCTCTCTCTTTCTCTCACACACACCAGGCATCATTTCACCAAGGCATCAGTCTTTCAGAGTTACTAAGGAGACTTCAGGATATGAATGCGCCTGACAATCCTGAGCTGCCTCAGTGCAAAGACAAAACATGCTCCAGGGAAAAAGATTTTCAAGCCAGAACAGTCTGTCCCGTTTCTTGAACTCCAGCCTTGCAAGTGCACCGTTTGCCTCATTAGAACTAATGCTACTTGCTCACTTAGCCCAACGCTGCTGTAGTGAGCAGGAGGCGCCTCAGCTCCCCAATTTCAGAGGAAGGGTCTGAAATACACCCCCATGGTTACTCCTAAGAAGATGAGGTCACGTTGCCCGAAGACATGATGGTTTCAGGACGGTCACCTTCCTCCTTCTGTGGGTGGGAGGAGTTGTCAGACTTACTCCGGCTGAACTCCATCCCTCCAATGATCGGCCTCTTGAATTTGGTCCCAGAATCTGCTGGGGGACATTTGCAGCAGCACAGAATCTTGATGAAAGCCCTCCGCATCTCTTTGTTTGTCAAGGTGTAGATGATAGGGTTCGTGGCTGAATTGAGCACGGCCAGTACTAAGAAATACTCTGCTTTGTAGAGGATTGGGCAGGTCTTCACTTTACACCCCACATCCAGCAAAAGCAGGATGAACAAGGGAGCCCAGCAGGCGATGAAGGCACTCAGGACTATGATCACTGTCTTGAGCAAGGCTAGGGACTTTTCTGAGCTCCTAGTAGCTTTGGTAATGTTTTTCCGAAATGTCAGCCTGCGGCTCCTAGTCCTCACCATGGAGTAGATCCTGCAATAGAGGACGACAATAGATAGCAAAAGGCCAGTGAAAACGGTGGTGCAAAAGAGAATATAGTGCTTGTGGTAGAGAGGCAGCACGGTGGAGCAGTTGGACAAGAGGCTGATGCAGTTCCAGCCCATGATCGGGAGTCCCCCGAGTATCACAGAGATAACCCAGCAAGCACTGATCAGCAAGAAGGAGCGGAAGCTGTTGCTGCCATTGTGCAGTTTCATCTTCAGCATGGTGATGTATCTCTCAATGGCAATGGCCAACAAGCTGAACACAGAAGCTGACAAGGCAACAAACATGCTGCCTTCTCTTACAAACCACTGGGAGGGGGTGAGGCTATAGGTTTTGTGTCCAGATAGCAGGAGGTTGGCAGTGTAAGCCACACCAGCCAGCAAGTCTGAAAGAGCCAGGTTCCCAATGAAATAGTACATGGGTCTGTGAAACTTCTTGGTTTTCCAGATGGTGAGCAAGACAAAAATGTTCTCTAAGATTATAAAGCAGCAAATGATGATAAAAACCACCGATGTCATTTTTATTCCACTGTCCGCATTCTCATTTAGCTTCCCCGTGTAATTATAATGCTCTTTGATGACATAGTTGACATCAGTGTTGGCGAGGTTGCTGACGACCTTCAGCGGGGCGGTGGTGCCGGAGCTCATGGTGCCCAGCTGGGCGCCGCTTCCTCAGCGGCCACCGGACGGTGACGCCGAGCGCAAAGCCGGCAGCTGCCCCGCAGCTCCTTGGCCCCGCAGCCTGCCGGGCGCTGCTGCACAGCCTCAGAAACCACAGCCCTGCGAACAAGAGGCACAAAGCCCAGAGTTAACAGAAGGAAGGCAAAACAATGTCACAAACGATAAACGGTTTAAGATAGTCTGCTAGTTTAACTGCGTGTCGGAGTCACAAATGTATTCACACTGGCATCGATTTCATGCAGCTGCTAAAATACATTCAAAATAGGCATATTCAATAGGTAAACCTAGTAAGACAAAAAAAGTTCTGTCAGGCAGAGCTGAACAGGTAAATTGGAGTCGGCAAGGGCTGCATTACTGGACATCTTCTAATGAAAAAGATCTCAAAGCTCCCCAGCAGTAAGTTCTAGTGTACCTTTTTCTTCAGCAGGAAACATACCTTGTAATACAACAGCAGAGATTTAGAAAGGGAAAGGGCTTGATTTGATATAACTACAAATACGTGAAAGCCTGCACAGAAATTACTTGACGGGAGACCTGTATTCTCCTCCATTAATAATGCCTGAATGTGCTGTGGAAGGGGGCAGTTATGCAATTTACTGATGCCATCTCGAACAGTGGTGAATTCACTGATGTATATATAAGCAAGAGATCATCTCAAAGCTGTAAACAGGAAAGGGGTGCCCTTGCTAAATAAAAGTAAGAACATCTTTACAAAATCTGGAGCAGTAAAAAGTTTAGAAAATGAAGAAAAATATATAAATAAGCCGGATAGCAAACCCATTCCGTAGGTCTGAAACAAAGAATAGAAAAAAAAATACCTTGCTTTTGAATGATTAGCATCGCAAGCTGTTGAAGTGGACACGATTAAGGAACACAGATATAGGGGGAACTCCCTTTATATATAAACATGTTCTAGGGGACAATTGTAGAGAATTAAAGATTTCAAATCACGCAAGGAAAGATGAACACAGAGAGCTGTTAAATTACAGCTTAAACGGGGCAAAGCAGGAGGTGCGAGGCCAGCGGGCACGGCACCCCGCGCTCGGCCCCGGTCCCGCACCGCTCCCGGTCCCCGTCCTGTCCCGCACCGCCGCCGCGGCCCGGCGCGGGGCACGGCAGGGCCCGGCCAACCCCCGGCCAGCCCCCTCGGCCGTTTTGTTTCGGGAGCGCGGGGGCCGCGCCGAGAGGCGAGCCGCGGCGCTGGTACTTCGCGCCGGCCGCAGGCTCCGCAGGGGCGGCCCCGCGGTGCGGTGCGCGGGGCGGAGCGGGGGTGCGGGGCGCTGCGCGGCCGCGGCTCCCCGAGCCTTACCTCGCTCAAGCGCGGCGCGGAGCCCACATCGGTCCTGCGCATCTTGCGTGCCCGCGGAGCAACTCCAGCGGCCGGGCCGGGGGCTCGGTGGTTTTAATGTTTCTGCAGCTGCTGCTCTCCACCCCGTTTCCGATTCTTCCCTCTAACTCCTCCCTGCCTGCGGCCGCGGGGCGGCTCGTGCGAGGGACCTGCACGCCCCGTCCGGGCCGGCAGCCCGCAGCGCCCCGCCGCCCGCCGGGGCATCCTCGCCTGGCTCCGCCGCCCCGCCCCGCCCCGCCCGCCGGCGAGGGAGCAGTCGCGGGCGCTGCCGTCCCGGGGCTTTTATGGACCCCGCAGGGCTGTGGGAGAACGAGGGGCCGCAGCGGAAAGCCCGGGAAGGCGGGAGGCGGGGAGGGGGCTGCAGCCGGGCCGGGCCCCTCTCCTGCCGCTCGGAGTAGGCGCCGCAGGGCTGAGGGCAGAGGATCAGCCCCTGCGCCACCTCCGGCCTCACTCTTCGGGGACCGGGTCAGGGGTGGTGGAGACGACCCCGGGAGGGGCTGTTCCCCTCTCCCCCGAGCCGAGGTGGGTGGCTGCGGCAGCAATGGGGCAGGGGCCCGTCCCCCTGCCAGGGGCCCGCAGGCTCCTGCGGCGCGGGGACCGCACCGGCCCCGGCGGGCAAGGCCGGGGACAAGCAGCGCGCCGGGAGGGCGGGAGTCCTGCCTGGCGAACGCGACCCTGGGCGGCTGTTTCCACAAGCAAAGAACGTCTTTGACTGTTCAGAGGGTGCTGTAGGTCACCTACATCTTCGAAAATGAGAAAAAAAGTTTTAAATTCATTCTTTAAAACAAAATTGCCATGACAACTACTTGCAGCGGTAGCACTGCTATTGCATAGAGACCGAGAAGTGAGTTTAGGTTTTATAATTCATTCTCCTAACTTTTAAAAAAAACCCCACCTCTGTGTATGTAGAGGGCTAACTCTGTTGTGAAGCTACTGTTGCGCTTACTGCAGAAATTTTCCTCTTCCTTCCTCACTGTTCTATTCAACTCCACTTCAAATTGAAACACAAAAGCATATCCAGAGCACAGTGTGTAAGGTCTATGAGGTGTTTTAGTTCATAGCAGCAGCAGTTATTATGGGGAAGCAGCTTTCTTCTGAAAGACAAGAGTAACTCTCTACCCTAAGGAAGAGTCCCTCTTATTTATGCTAATAGTCATGGTTCAATTGCTCCACGCCTCTCCCAGAATGACTCAGATAAATTACACTGGCAAACAGACATTTACTCTTCCACCACAAAGCTAGAAACTTGAAAAGATGTTTTGCCTCCTGAGAGCCTGGAGGAAAATACAGCCGTTAAATTACAACTGTCAGAAAAGGCATGTAAGATAAATCATGCTTGAGGTTGACATATGCATCCCCAACAACTGCCTGACATACCCTAGATATTTCAAGCTTTCCCCCTTATTTAGCTAATTTATAGAAAATACG
The DNA here is from genome assembly GCF_047716275.1 of Strix uralensis. NCBI lineage: Eukaryota > Metazoa > Chordata > Aves > Strigiformes > Strigidae > Strix > Strix uralensis. The sequence continues at coordinate 22,027,639 of NC_133979.1, read as the reverse complement.
AAATATAGAAATGCATTCATTAGGCATTTTCCTCTAGGAAATAATTCTCGCATAACTTTAAGCAAGAGGAACATATTAAAGGAACATGTTTTAATTAAGGGATAGAATGACTCAGGGTTTCAGCAGTCAGAGGTACAGGCTTTCATGTCTAGGTTATTGGTTAACCCACTGGGAGGGCTCCAACTCACATGTGACATCCAACAAATTATTTGTCACAGGCTGTGTAAAATACCTGGGCAATTTCAGTTCCATTGCAAATACCTGGGTATTTGTATCACAAAAAGCATCATTCAAATTAGATGACCCCACACATTTATAGCCCTCTTGAGATCTCAGCAGAGAGGAGACTGAAATACAGCTTCAGTCTTCCCAGGCAAATGAAGCCTGATCAGCCGGATTTGTGCTGAAGGCTGTCTAAAACCTCAGAGATGATAGGTTAACGTGGCTCAGCTGCACAGGTTGTAGCCTGCTTACAAGGGCTGAAACACAAACAGAGGTAAATTCAGGTTGGTCCAGCCAACTCTGCCAGAAGTATGCTGGTAAGTGTTTAGTGAGGTGATTTACGCCAGGGTTATGCTCCAACCCCACCAACAGAACAAGAACGCTTTTCTTAGTACCTCCCCAACTGCCAGGTCCATCCAGTGTTAAGGAAGCTTGTACTTTATGAGATACATTACACAAATCGAGGGTGTATATATATAGCTCCTTTGAGAACTTGACTCTGGAATTGCCTACAGTGAGACTAAGGAGAAAGGAAGACACAATGTTATTCATGCACCATTTCAGAAGCAGCCAGAACGCAGGCCTCAGTCAGTGCCAGCCAGAGGGCTGTGCACACCAGGACACCAAACTGATACCTTACAAGCTGCTTGACCTAGGTAAACTGGTTAAAAAAAATGTTTCTGCAACACGTCCACAAGCATAGAGGCAGACACTTTTCTTCACAGGGATCCTGAATCTGTATATGATATTTTTTAGGATGAGCAGAAACTGATATTTTAGGGTCTGGCATCAAAAAAATAAAAAAAAAAAAAAATTCTGCCTGTGACAACCAAAGCTCCGGTAGAACTCCCTATCAGAACTTAGTGTGGTGGGGATTTCAGAAACCTGGCTAGTCACAGGGCAATTTTCTTGCAGGAAAATGCTTTGATCTTGTCAGAAAAGAAGGTGCGAGCTGGGGTATTCCCAAAGCCTGCATACTAATAGATTGGTGGCTTCTGACATCACCACAAGACCTTACTGTCTTAGTGCTAGCACTGCTGAACAACTCACGATTGCACCCGAGGAGTGCCTGAACACTATCCATCTTGAAAAGATACAGAAAACCCCTGCAAGACAGATTAGCGAAAAGTTTTTCTCCAATACATTATTCTTCTGCACTTTCAAAAAACCTTTCTCTCTATAAGCCAAAAGTACTTCCATTCATCCTGACACAACTTAGGCAACAAACCAGAGCTATTCCTCCCTGATGTACTAGGTCAAGATGAGATCCTTGAAAGAGTACCAACAGGTTTTCTCACCAAGAAAATACCAGGAGTGGCCTGCAGAATCCCCCAAAGTTCTCATGACTGGAAGAAATGTAAAAAAATGGTGTAAAAAGTCAGATTCAGATTTCTGCTGCAATCCACAAATATTCCATATTTTGAATAATTTTTCAAGATTTACATGCATTGTAGCATGCTCTTATCTCTGCCTTTAAGTAACTAATACTTTCCAAAATCTGTAAGGGAAAAAACAAACTAATCTGTTGCAATGGGTTAAAAATGACACCTTAAATGAAGTCCATGCGGGCAGAAGAAACTTAATTATAACATTGTGAGATAGCTCAACCCATACTGTGAGAATATGCCAGAAAGTTCTGAGAAAGCAGAGAAATTGCTGAAAGTAAGCATTTCTGTACCTGTAAGAAAGCAACAAAGAGTAAACTAAATTGTTTTATTATTTTGTTAACAGTAAATAAAAACCATTGATACTGATTTTTTATTATTGATTGATATTCGTTAGGTACTGAGTACCTAAGAGAACAATTTAGATTTATTGTTCAGTTTAAAATAATTAATGTTTCAGTTGCATCACTTTTGCAGTATAGAACACAATCTGGTTTTAAATTATCCTTTCCACGGTGGATAGGTTAGTTGAATTAATTTTCTGTTGATATTCATAGTGTTCAAAAACTCTGTATCTTCCTTCCCTCAGATTCAAATCAAAAACCTGGTTTGGAGAAAAAAAAAAAAAACCCTGATGAGAACATTGCAGAGACTAAAGCACACATTTATTTAGTATTAGCATTCTATAATTTAGGTGGTCTGGTTTTATTTTAAGTTCTTGATATTGATTAATTAATATTAATTAAATGGCCTTTTTTGTTTTAAAAGGCTATTGTAAAAAAAGGTTGCTATATTCATTTTTGTGAGAGTTTGTACTTTATTTTTAGATCACTAAGTTGAACATAACAGTAGGAAAAGCTTAAGTCCAAGTGGAAAGAATTGAAGTAGTTGAGAAAGTGACATGCAATAGTTTTACTGGATAGCATTGCACCCAAAACCACAACACACTTTAATATATCTAATCATGATATATGTTTTTTTATATGTATTAAAATATAGCAGAAGTTCTACAGTAATGAAACTGTATAACGCAGCATTAGAAAACTTTTTGAAGGTTATTTTGTTCTATTCCAGTGATACGGATCAGTCACCTGAAGTCCTGCTGTATGTTTTTTTCTAGGGTAAACTAAAGACATTAATGGACACAATAACTGATCTTAACACACTATTCTAAAGAAATAGAAGTCTTAGATGGAAAATCAACAATTATTTGGTAGACTACAGATAATACTTGTCCGTAATACCAGGGGAGGAAGCAGTAAAATAACAATTTCCTGAAGAAAAATTCAAACTAAACCACCTGTGATAATTCTTCAGATTAATCAACGGTACTTATATTTGGTTTATAAGGCATTCATGATAATCATGTAAAACAAAAAAATCTCACAAACCATGTGATATAAAATAGCTGGTTGCTGTTTCTTTAATATAGAGTCCATTAAATATGTCTTTTTCAACATCAGGAAAGTGAATTTATACCACAGTATATGTATGACCTTGACAGCTATGCTTTGGATTAATCTTCCACCACCTTTATATTGCACCCAAAGCAAGTGATTTACTGTAAATTCATCTTGGCAACATTATATTTATGGATATTCAATGGGATGAATCCAGGTCATGAAGAACCACTAAGAAAGAATGAATTCATAGAAAAAAAAAACCAAAACAGAACAAAACAACCAAACAATCTCTGCTCTCCTTGTTACCAGGAAACCGTGAAAGTAGTTGTACACTCTTCCTCCAAATTTTACAGCCAAGTTATGAACTTAGCACTAGTTCATTATACTGGAATTTGTCCCCATTTTCAAAAACATGGGGTTAATGTCAGTTTTCCTGTTAGAACAGTTCAGCACTGCTATTTTAAGAAGAAAATCAGCTGGTGTTAACCACAGTGTAAAAAGAAGGGTTAATATTATGCAATCTGATTGGCTTAGTGGATTTGTAAGCTTACTAGTGTTACAGTTTCTTTATTACACATGCTAGTCAGAAAAATAATGTCTTCAAAGTTATGTTGGGGGTCAGGCGCAGTAGAAACACTTCTGCATCCTGATTAAAAAAAAAAAATTCCTAAAGTACACACTTCCAGGGAACGTTCATGGGTTACAAAACCATTCCCATTATTTCCCAATTAAATATTCTTAGGTGCCTTCATCTCCAGTAAAATAAACGATGAAATTCAGAAACTGGCAAGAAAAAGGAGAGCACCACTCAAGAGTCAGACAGGAAGCTACCTGGCTGCACAGAAAATAGCCTCACCCTTTCCACTGACTTTCAGTTTATTTTTTTCCTTTCCTTATTAATTTCAAGAGAGTTCCCTTCTATTAGGAGGGATTTAATATATTTTATATTAATAATTAATATTTAATATTAATAACTTTAAATAATGGTTTATCTCAAGTAGAAAGGAGTGCCCCAATCAGTCACTACCATAAATGACCTACATAATATAGATTAAAAAATGCCTTCAATTTTCAGGTGTACTCCCTGTTCCTACTGGCAAGATGATGGGTTACACCGATAAAATGGATGCATTGCTGTATCTTAAAAATGGTCATTGTAGAACGGTGAAAAAGTTTTCTGTCTAGAGAAACGTTGTCTTACAGAAATATGGACAAGAGGAGGAATTTCAGCTCTGGGGAATAATATGCATATAATTCCAAGAATTCATTTGGGGGATGAATTCTGAGTTTAAAAAAATAAAAATAAAAAAAAAAAATCTTAAAACATGAGCACCTCCAGGCTCACTGACCAAAGAAAAAAATTTAAAAATGGAGTTAAACTTCCTGATCTTGTATGTTCAACACTTTTATATCCTTTTGGTCTTCTAAGTTCTGCTTCTATTACAGAACATCACTCCTCACTGCTACCCCTAAATCTCACTACTGTTCACTTTTTAAATTCTTATTTGTTGCCTTATTTCTTTATACTGTGATCAAAGTTGTCGATACTTCAGAAATGTTCATTTAGATGAGGTGATGTGGACTTATTTTTCAGCAGCCTTTGCTTAAAAAGAAAACTATCTACTGCACCTGTAATGTCAATTTAGTTGTAGAGGAGCATAAAATGTGAATCCACTGAGTCTATTTTTCCCTCTGCAACCTGATCAAAAGTAAAAGAGAATTTGCTCAATGACTCAAAATTAAGTAACATACTATAAAATTTGTGAATGCCACATTCAAAGGAAGAGGGTCCAGTGATATATCCCAAGTACACAGGAGATAACCGGGTTCCAGTCTCTTTAGGCAATTACAGCTTCTAGCAGAAAACAGTGGCTATTAGTGATGGCACAGTGTGCAAAACTGCACACCGCACCTGGGAGAAAGGTAGCATGAGTTAGCTGAGTCCTGGCACTTAAAAAGCTTATATCGCCTCAAATTACACTCAACTTTGTACATAATTAAACTCTTCTGTAGTTCTAAAGCCACTACCTGCTAGCAAAGATTAAAAAAAAAAAAAACCAAGAACAAAACAACAACCAACCAAAACCAAAACAAACACCAAAAACCCAGAAAAAAGTCCTGAACCAATAATTAGAAGTCTGAAGGTAGTTAGGAAAGTATCAGAATAAAACTGTAACTTGCCACAACTGCTCCTTAAGAAGAATGCTTTTTAGTAATACTATTTCTATCTGTTTATTCCTTTCATTACTCATTGTACTGCTTCAATATTATGATCTACATCAGAGAAAATGGTGGCTTGACTTCCTAGCAAAAGCAGATGCAGGCACAAAAAACATTGTAAAATCTCCTTGACAGTGGAAACGATGAAATATATCAATGAATTAGTAAGCCGTCCTCACTGTAGCCTAAAGTCATCTATGTGGGGGATTAACAAGAAAATCTGGTTTAGTTCTGTTTAGCTCAGAACAGGGAGGTAATCAGTCAGAAATAAGTGCAGAAAAAACAGAGCTGCTCAGACCAACATGGAACTTCTAGCCACATAGCTAGCCCTAACTGATACTGTCCTGGTAATACTGAAGCTAGAATTTGCTAGCATAGATAAAGATTTGGTTCACTTTGTATGCATCAATTTGTGTTGGAAATAGTATGTTGATGTGGTGTCTGTTTCTTTAGAGAGAACTAGAGGTAAAATTCCAACTTCTCTTTTGTAGTTTCTGAGAAAGACTTCACTGCCAAAAAAGCCACAAGGAGTGAATACTAGGCACATGGTTCACTTCTAGTCCTCGTTCTATGAATTCAGATACACTGTGAAGCAAGGAGTCCCTCCACAGCACAGTAACAGGTTTTTTTTCATATTGATAAGGTACTGTTCTATAAAGTGACTTTTAAAAAGCAGGATTAGCTGATGAGCACTGGTATTTTTACTGGTTTATTTCTGGGAAATCTTTCCAATTTTCACTTAGTCATTGCCATCATTTTCTGCAAAAGCTAAAAAAAGCCAAGAAATTACCTTAATCCTATAAAAAAGCCTTATTTTGTGGAACTGCTGAACCCCTCATCACAACAGCTAAACCAGGTACATAGCTGTTCTTAGACACACTTTAAGTGGCACTCCCAGATACTGAAGCACCCCAAACCACACACCACACTTGAAACTCTCGAAAATAACTTTACTGTGGCGATTGCGTACCTTTTTTGGAACCCTACACTGTACAGGCATTAGTGAGCATAGTATTTCATAAAATATCTTGTATTTTAAAATAATAAATAATACATTAATGATTCCAGAGGCAAATCTAGACAAATTTTCGCAGAAATATTTACCAGGAAAAAACAGCCAATTATTCTGAGGAGCTGTTATCAAAAAGTTTGTCTGTATTTTAGTCAAGCTGTATAGAAGCTCTACTCTGAGGACAAACAATGCAGGCTAGAATATAAGATTGCTGTAAGTCACTTCTTGATAAAAACTAAGGAGCTTTGTTTCACAATATGACTAAAGTAGAACAGCACTGGGAAAAGTGCCTCAGGAAGTCCACACACAATATAAATCATAGTCAGATTTTCCATACCTTTCTAGACACAGGAACTCCTAAAATACCAAACCAATGTGACTAGAAGTGGAATACTCAGTCGATAAAAGACTCTGCAGACTTATTTCTCAAAACAGATCTGTAAACTACATATATATCTAGCTAGCTCTTCATGCACATACATATTTTATAAGAAAATCTGAGGAACAGTATAGTCTTAATGAGATTTCCTGAAGAAATCCAAAATGAAAGCTAAACTAATTCTTACTAAAAGCTACACAAAACTCACCAGAATTTCCAGTAAGAGAAAAAGATCAGTAATAACAAAGATGCCTCTTTGGCTCTTAGAGCTTGCTGCTCAACTCTTAGCCATGCAGATAGTTCATCTGTATGTGGACTTCTCTGGAAAGATTTCTACTTTGTTATAACTACAGGCTAGTAAGTAATATGCATAGAACTCTCTGGGTCAATGCCATTATTATGCAATAATATGCATAAAACTTTTTTTGGTGACGCTCAGATATTGCTTATTACGGTGAGATTGTATTTTTGATGGAGATTTGCAGTATATTGTACAATATAAATACTGTAATAATAATAAAAAACATACTTTTTTCACGCAGCTTTTTCTTCTTCATACATTGCGTCCCTCTAACAAAGTACTTGAAAAATTATTTCATACTTAACATCTGTGTTGTGCACTAGTAGGTAGTATTTTTTCTTACATTTTTAAAGAACGGATATCTCGTCATGCTGTTTCATTAAATGGCCTGATACAGGGTCAATGGTGTAAACAGTAGGCTTTGTATGGGCTTCAATGAACTACGGATCAGGATTTGAGACAGAAATGTAAGACCTCTGTACAGAAGTGCTACCACCAGAAATATAACTCTTTTGTCCATTATCAGCATTAAAGATTTCAAATCAGTTATCATTAATCCTGCAATAATATTCTTACTGTAACCTTCCGTGAATTTAAATTCATGGTGTGACTCACTGATCACTGACAAAGGAAAAAGCTCAAACCTTCGTTCACACAATAAGGCTTGGGTCCCAGGAAACATGTCTCCCATCATGCATTCCATTCAGAATTTCAACATCGTCTTCTGCTATTGTAAAATCAAACACCTGTGGGAATGCATATATAGTTAACATAGAGAGAATCAGGAGACTTTCCGTTATTAAAACTAGCCAACATTCCTTTAAATGTGAGGCAGAATTTTTCTATTTTCTTCTAATAATTCTTCTTATATTTTGTCACAGACAAATATTCTGTTAAACTGACAGGCTCCACCGGGTCCTTTGCTCCTTTTGTGACTCATTTTTATTTGTAGACTCTGTTTTGTAGCACTCTGGCCTCAGGCAAGGGTCCAAGACAAAGGTAGTATCAAAGCTGTTTTTGACAACACTCTGTATGGTCACTGCCAGAGGTATATGAATACCCTGACAGCAATCCCTCTGGAAACCTGGGCTCAGTATTTCACTTCTATCCCAATGTTCAGTTTTGAGTGTTACAGTTCTTTTCCTCAGAACTTCAGTCAAAGAGAATTATTAGAACCTATCAGGACATTCACAAAGCTAGCAAATCAAAGGCTATATCTATCTTTTCTATGTGTACTTAGACAAAACACTCATGGATCAGCTAATACAGAAACAGATATAGTGCTATAGCACCTTAGTACTAACTCGAACTTGAAAGCAGCCACCCCTCTTCAGGCATAGGTTCTTACAGCCACCAACTTCTGTTGTGAGGCCTGCAACATGAATGATGGTGTCAGTGTTTTCTTAGCAGGTGTCTTATTCAGACATTATCACTTCAGAACTGAAGTTGCTTTAAGTTGGTCTGTTGTCTTTGTGAGAGCTCCTCCATACTCAGTAAAAAGATCCTGTGGAGCCTGAACTGCTGCCAAATGAGCAACTCCCATCCTGCATTATCCAGCAATTACTGTCTGCTGAAATGACCCTTGTAGTCAAACCTCAGCGCTCAAGTTTTTTAAACCTAAACCAGGGACCAGTCACAGAACTAGAAATACTACATGTTATGTTATATTATATTATATACTGAGGGCTTAATGAGGTCCATGCTTTTACCAAGTTGACTAGAGGTGGTAGGGACTCAGGCCAACAGACTGGCACAGGGGAAAGAAAAAAAGAAAATAAAGGGAGATGCAATAACATTTGATAAATGTGCCAGTTCTCCCCTCTTCCTCTCCATTTTAAGTGTTCTAAGTTTTGCTGCAATGCATTCCCTCAGTTGTACAAAATTGTTAGGGCCATAAACTCTGTAAAAAAATAGAATTAATCTGGATTTAAAATATTATTAGGGAAAATAAAATAGAATAAGGAAGGATTTTTAACCTGGTTTTGTTCTCTGATCTAGTTCACAATACAGTACCACAAACAGCTGTGCTTGTACCGCAGAAGGCAGTGGGCATGTCAGAACAAAAATTCAAGGCAGGAGCTATATAAAGAGGCATAGCCACCAGGAGAAATCCTCATTACATGTACATTGATTCACACCTACACACACACACACAGTGATTTAACTAACAGACAGACGTTTCCTATCTTCTTTCAAAGTTTCTTCCTGATTTGCCAAACAGTTCATAACCCCTATGATATTTTTGGATGTAACAATAAGGCTGTTGTGGTTTCCCCTCCCCTCCCCCAAAGCAAACACGCTTTCAGATTAGAAAAATGGAGAGAAAAATGAAGTAATGAATTAAAAACATTTGATATGAAAAGGAAATTAAAAAAGGGTGGAGCGAATCATGCTGCCAATCTTCATTCATTTCCCCACTTTTCTTTGTCCATCCCCTTCCTGCTGGGACCTTCTCTGCAAGTCGAGTAGAGGGAAGAAGGTAGGGGAACAGTCAGCTCTGGCAGCACTGTGATTTCCTTAGAAGGTCTCTATCTGGGACATCCCCAAGAGAGTTTTACAGCTTTCATGCAGTGTTGACCTACGTGCCTATCGCAGAAAGGACCAAATCATAACCGGATTAGGATGTTCTCCAATCAGCTAAGTAATAAATAAAAATATTAATAATAAAAATCAACTACAAAAGGTCTTTTCTATGGATATCTTTTTATATTCAGTGACTAGCTCTCCAGTTGATTTCTAACATTTGTGAATTATGGTTTTCTGCTATATTGTATGCAATGTAAATATGTAATTTTACGGTACTATAATTTGCCAATTTTAACTGAGTTGCCCCAATATAAAACTGGTATAGGAAAATGGGCAGGCAAATCAGAGTATTGAAAACAGTAATTCAGATGGTAGTCAGACTTCAGTGCCTAATCAAATCTTACCTGGCAGTTTTCCTGTATCCTTTCTGCTTTTGTGGACTTTGGAATAGTGACAATCCCATTCTGAAAAACATAACGTTTCTCATCATTAAAATTTACATTGTTTCAAAGAAAATAATCTCCCTTCAAAACATTTCAAGACATTCCTCATGTCTTCTGAGGTTTCAATTTCATTTTTCAGAGGACACTGACATTTCTATATGCTATTTTTAATTGCTGTTATACAGACAGTATTAAATTCCAACACAGATTATGTGGTTTATGTCAACTTAATACACTATTTCACTGCTTACTACTTTGTATTGAGTGACAGAAATGGAATGATGCCCCATACTGCTTGTAATATTTAGTTTGAAAACATCTCTTATTGGTGGTTCTTTTTATTCTCTACAATCAGATTATTTGCATATTTAAAATACTGCCATCCTTTGTGTACTACATTCCAAATTTCCAGTACAGCACAGTTAGTTCACACGATATCAACATACTGAAGGCAAAAATACTTTCTGTATAAATTCTGGTTTGATGCACAAACCCCAAATTATTTGCATGATTTTCCTGAGAGAGGAGACACGTTTTTACTACCACCCTCCATTACCTGTATACTCCAGCGTATGCAAATCTGTGCTGGGGTTCTGCCGTATTTCTTTGCCAGCTGAATGATACTAGGATGAGTGAGTGCTTCACCTTTGGCTAAAGGACAGTAGCCTTCAAAAACAATATCTCTGCTCCTACAATAATCGACCAGCTCCTGAGGTCTTTGGAAAGGGTGGTATTCAACCTTAGATAAATACAAATAAACTTTTAGTAAAAACCTTGAGAGTACATTTAGTAGAAAACATAATTGATAAATGGAAATATTTTTTCTCTTGTTTTAAAAATACAACATGAGTGAATTCACTGCTTCTGGGAGACAGATGTAAGTTACCAGTTTTAGAAGACACGTGAAGGATATTAATCCACAAGCATTTTGCTATTAATTGGCACAATAGTTTACCACTACTATTTTATGTTTCCCCCAGAAGTAAGGTGCATGAAGCAGTTGTCTGCCCTACCTGCAGTTGGACTTGCACTCTTGTTCTGCTCCGTGTTTGAGAAATATATGTAAATGTATAATGGAAGTCAGCATCACGTCATTTTTACTGACAATTTGAGACTACCTTCTCTTTCCCAAATCTACTTCTTTTCCTGTTTCTTTACTAATGATCTTTAAGTTGCACAGGCCAGAGCAAGAGGGCTGGACAGGGACTGGATTTGTAAGAGACCAACCAGAACAATTTGCTTAGGATGAGGGCCTGACCTTGAAAGCAAAGCCTGTTGGCACGGATTGTACATGGAAAATCCTGTATTCCGTGTGTGGTGTCACCAACAGCTTATGCAGGGAAGCAATCACGCTGTGGAATGAAGTGTGAAGGAGATCCTTTGTAGGAAGGAAGATCACAAACTGCCAAGAATCAGTTAAAAGAGGAAAAGTAACAAGCCACAAAGACATAGTTGTTGGAAGCAAAAGCAATCAGAAGTTATTGGAAAGTAAGTATTCAGAAGAGCCACATATTCTGGCGTGTAGCAAAAGCCAAAAGTATCTCTGTAACACATTCCTTAATATGTTATTTAAATAAGTATTTCACAGTTTATACATTGTAAGAAGCATACCTTCCTCTGCATTCAGATGAAAATGGGTAGTGTTTTCTTTTATAAAATACATAATCATGTGATATATTTTTGTGACTGGCCGTCACTGTTGTTCCAGTGATCTAACTCTTGCGCATTTTGAAGAAAAATACTCTTCTGAACAATTACCTCAACACATGGAATCTGGAAAGTTTCTTCTGCCACAAAGAGGACAAATGAACATTTCCTGTTTCTCATCTTTAGTACATGTTGTCTTTTCAGACAACAATAGCTGGGAACAATAGGCTGGCAGTCATTCAATATGCGCTAAGAAAAAACTGTGCCCCTCGAAGGCTGGGCTGAGTCAGCCTAAAGCTGCTATGATCTAAATTACTAGGCAGGCTCGGGAACAAGGTTCAAGCAGCAGACATCCATGTCTTCAACCTTTGATGTTTCTTGACCTTTGAGTAGCCTTTGTATTTCATGTTTATATGTGTAAGACCAGTGTTTAGGTCATACAGTTATTCACTTGTTTGCACCTGAGCTGACTAGAAAATATTCTCATTGTTTTTACGCAAAACTATGAGGAGAAGAAAGAGCAAGCAGGGTGTATTACTCGATTATTACAATAGTACTAAGCAATTTTAGAAGACTTTCTTTACACGAAGTGTAACAAATAACATAGGCTAGAAAACATTAAATAAAGAATGATGTATTTAAGATCAAATGCTGAAAAACCTGCAGTACCCCTATGGCATCAGGTGACTTATTCAGCATTTACTAGTAATATAACTGCAAGCAGAATTTACCTGCTCGTCTAACAAGATTTCTAGGCAGCGCAGTTCCAGGTTACTCCAGAAATTTTTAAAGCAAGAACAGCATGCTCAGATGTCACTTGCCCGCTTCACAAGCAGAATGCACAGCAACAACTACTTCCCACCTGGGAAGATTATACTTTCTGCCTTTTGCTGAATCAAGAGACTCCCAAATTTTGTGAACTGAATGTTGGCACATGCAGCTGTGTGTTGGTAGCAGCTGGTATTTTTCTTCTTACATATATTGCTAAAATAATCAAATGCATAAAATAAGCACTTTTGAATTTATTTTTCATGTGAAAACTCTGGAAGGTTCTAGCAGCATCTGAATGCAAGGGACTAGCATCCTGAACTAGGAAAAGCATAGGGTGAGTGGCCAGCATGTGCTTCCCCTCAAAATATTTCCTACTTCCTGGCTTGCCCCACCCTTGCTATTTTAGTCACCAAACTTTTCTCTGGCAAGGGCTGTCCATCATATGGTGGTTGAGGAAGATCTTGATCTTTTCTGGCACCCCACCCCAAATGATTTGTTTGTACAAACTGGCATTTGTTTAATAAAACAGTTTGTAGTTCACATTACAGAACTCTTCACAGCTGCTACTTGGTCAGCCACAGGGGAACTCAAGTAAGTGCTGCTTTTTTACGACAGTCATAGCACAATGGGAAAAAGTTGAGCCTAATAACAATTCTGACACACAGACCTAGAGAGTCATACCTTGGATGATAGTATACAAAAGCTTTACCCTTTCCAACCTGCTGTGGGTTCTTTTCACCTGGTAAAGTTTCCCTGCATCTTGGACTTCAGTCAGTTTCTCAATGGGAATGCACAGTCTTACAATTATTTCTCTTTATAAAACTGTAATATAAGCCTAGAAATGTTTTCTCTATAGAGTAACAGTTTAGGTGAGTTTATGTACAAAGGTGTTAATGCCTCAAAATACTAAAGTACGTTTCTACCTTGTACAAATCTACACAATAGAGCTTAATATATTAACATATTCACAATATTACTAAATCTCTCTGAGGCCATTACACAGTAATTTGTACTTCTATAAAAGTAGAAAAAATATTGATGAGCATTCCTACATGAAATTCAGAGAGGAACTGTTTATATTTGGGTTCAATGGAACACTTTATTAAATGAAACATATATTAATTAAATTCTTATAAAATGTAATTTTTTTGCCCTTAATGAGTGACAGACATAAGAGCCTTCAAAGACTTAAGCATAAATCCAAACTTACTACTGCCAAGTCAATCACAAACTCTTGAATACAAACCTGTAACTTCTAGGTTGTAGGTTTCATTCTACATGATGCTAGAATAAAATATTTATCATCATTTTACACAGTGTTTAACAATATTTTTAATGGTAGACTGTAATTTTAAAAGGTGCTTGCTTACTACTAAATACCTTAACAATACCATATTCTTGAAAAGACAGGCCTTTCCTACTTCTTTAAAAGCCACGATGGTATTTTTTTTTTTCCAGGAACCAAGAAGAGAGGCAGTACTTACAACTTAGTTTGTAAAATAGAAGCACTGGTTACTACCTGGCTTGCAAAGACTATAAAAATCTAATAAAGAACCTCCTTTCTCCTGCCTTCCTACTTCCTCCTCTTCACAAAAAAACCCCCCCAACTTTCAATTTTAACATCATAAAAACTTGGAATTGTAAGAACACCCTAAATTCTTTATGCATATTTAACACAGCTAAGAGGGAAGTGATTTTCCTTCACTTGTTTCTTAAAGATTTAGACTTTGTATACAATGATTCTTTGCAAATGTTTTGTATTTAGAAATAAGTTAATTGAAAGAGTATGCTATTTGATACATAAGTATAGCAAACATCTTTTGTATTATAAATTCTGGACAGTGAAATAAGAATTCTGTACAGCACTTCCATTCCCAATTTAAATTTAAGAATTCATTTGTTATTTGATAATGCCTAAGGAATCTCACCATCAGACTCAGCAACTCTCCAACACTAAGCAAGAAACAGAATAAATACTCTTTTGAGGATAACCTGAACTATGGTTTATAAGATTCCTGTAACTCTAAAAAGTGTAAATGAATGCTATAACAAAACTGTTCAAAGTGGAGCAGTTTGCAGTTCTCCATTAACATTACTGACACAGTAGGACTGGTAACATTTCAAAATGTTACCAAAACAAAACAAAAAAAAGAGGAAATTTCTAAACAAATCCAAGATTCTTTTTTTTTTCCTTGCAGTGATTTAGTAGAACACTGAAAGGCAATTCTCATTTAACAGACAGTAACAACTTATGCCAAATTTAAGTAAGACTGTGAGGATATGTATTTCTTATTCAATTTCACAGTGGAACCTTGGCAAACTCACCCATTCTTAAACAGTCATCAACCTGCCCATCTTAAGACATATTTCAGTGGCTTAGTTTGAATAATTTAATTCAAGTATTTTATATGGTTTTACGTTAATTTAACATTACTCATAGTTGTCCTTTAGTAACCTTTAGTCTAGCGGACAGCAAAAATCAGAGATGTTAGGTCGTGACATTCACATTCTGAGCAATCTTTTTATGGCTGTTTATGAGATTAAACCACAAACAGCTGCCAGAAATCCTCACACCTGTACAGAGGGGAAAAGCACGTGCCTCCACTTCATCCATGTTAGCATAAGCACACTTTCACTGTCAGAGGTGGTAGGAATGGGAGCGTGAACTTCCAGCACAGCTGTGGGCCGAAAAATGCAACAAGGGAATAGTTGTCAGTGTCCTGGAAGTCTGCCGATGTGTAGGTGGCCAGTCTGCCGATGTGTAGGTGGCCATTTTTTATCTGCCTAGGGCAGCAAAAAAATTTTTGCCAGGGCTCTCACAGCACCTTCCTAAATGAGAAGTTCACTGAATTTAATGTGATCTTGAAATACAAATATGAATTAAGGCAGGGGAGCAAGGGAAACAGCACCCTTGCATGGGTATGTAATCACCTGAGGCTTTCAATGTGGCTTAGAAGAATTATATGTAGTACTTGAGCACAGACTCTCCAAAACCTTGTTCACTCTGGAGATGCTAAATGTTCAGTGCACCTTGAATTTTATTTCTAAGTTGGTTTATCATCAAAAACTGGCATGTGGACCATTTGTTTGTGCCTTAGAACTGGCCACGAGCAAGTAGCCTGAGAGAAACTCAGGAAAGGAAAGGATGAAGGACTTTGCCCCCACCTCCCCACCCCCACTTCAGGTCATCTTCCTCAATGGTTTTCAATATGTATATAGAAATGAAAGAGAAGAAACTGTATGACTAAGGCTAGTTTGGGTGTAGTCTTTCAGGCATAGGGGTGGGGAAGAGATTATTAACCAAAAAAACCAAAGCAAAAACCCAAACCCAGATACTTTAAATATATTTCATCCACTCACCTGATTAACATGTGGAGTAATCACACAGTCTTCCTTTAGTTGCTCAAGATGACTGATGAGAAAGTTGCTTACACCAATTGATCTACACAAACCTAATAAGAAACAGAACAAGAAGAAGTTTTAGGGCAATCCTAACTATTTGGGAGGACTTGAAAAACACCTCTTTCAAGAGACAAAATGATTGTACGCATCATTTCTGTATAGCAAAATACTGCAAAGAAAAACAGAAAACCAGTACAAAATCTAGTTTGACAGTATTATCTGAAAGCATCATTCGTCATTCACACTAGGAAATCATTTTATAATCTAAACACACTGGAAACTCCCCAGTGTATAAAAAGTCCGAGCTAAATTCTGGGAAAGGCTAATGTAGTATAAGCAAAGAACAATTGGACTCCACCAGAATGAAAAGGAGGAAATGGTGTTCTGAGCAGCTTGCCAAAACTAAAGAAAAGTGGCACATTTGCTGAAGACTAATAAGGTGTGAGCAATACAACACAAGGACATGCAGCCCAAATGAACTATGTAGCACTGCTTACATTTCTATTAGATCATTACAAGACATTATGTAAAACTCAGCATAAAATCTTCAATTAAGTGAGCAGTATCTAACGAGAATCAAGAAGCTTAAAAGCATAGCTAGATTTCTCAGCTCCTGTTGACATGCAAATACAAGTTAAATGGCATAAAGGTGATACAAAGGTTATTTTTTTAAGTGTGCATGTATGTGTATAAATTAAGTGCTGACAGTCCTGAAATCAGATGTCTTCCTTCAAGCCTCAGATATGATAAAGCACAAGTCCCTGTATTGGCCTGCCACCACCCCTCAACCCTGGCTCATCTTTGATAATTTGGTCCTTATTCTGTGCTAAACACAGTTAATAACGAAACCAAATGCGGCCAGGCTAGTAGGGGTCTCCTTAGGCTGTGGATTCTGTGGACTATGAATTTGACTCACTTCTTCAGTGTGTGAACTTCATTTTGATTGACTTAATCTGCATTTCAATCTGTAACTCTGCAGATGGAAAGTCTGTATCAAGGTGTGTGAAAACTGAAGTCCAATCAGTGTTGTTAACCCAGCATTTGTGCTGGCCAGTTCTATATAATGCATATGCATGTGCTTATCTATATATATGCATATAAGTATCTATAGCAAAAAAGAAAGTAATTAAGCAAAAAGTTATACTGTTATTTTTTCAGAAAAAAAGATGTCATTGGGCAATTTCAGCCATTCAATGTCAAAGGAATGATTTCTGAACTGAAACTGCCCTCATTCCACAGTTGGAATCACTACTTTCTTGAGGTCAGGAGGGACCTATGTGGAGCTGCCTTGATTTGTAGCTGAAATACAGACACATAAAAAGTACTTATTAATGCAACTGAGAGACGTGAATACATTAAAAAGAACTTCACTTGAGGCAAAAGCTAGCAAAAAAGTTGGAGAAAAATGTACTAACCAAGTACTTATTCCTAAAATGCATGTTTTATGTATAAAAAAACCCAAATTGCAAGTAGACTATAAATTGCCATATAAAAATATGAGCTATAAGGTTACAACGTATCTTGAATTTGCAGATTAGATTTACCTGGACAAAACCAAGAAGTAATTTTTTCTAGTCTTTTATGAAATTCTGTAAGTGAAGTTACAGTTTATTGCTATTATGAACAGATTGTTAAAGCCCTGAAAACTATCAGTTTCACATTAGAAAAGCCACTAACCATATAAATACAGGCAATTTGACTGCTGTGTCGCTTTTACATATTTTAGTAGCACAAGCAGATAAGATGCACAGCAGCAAAACCTGCACACATACAATCACTTTTTAATGTGATTTCTTCTGTAGAATACAAAAAGGAGAAAAAAAAATACATTAACAACTAAAACGCTAGACAGCTTTCCCTTACAGAAATTATAAGTTAAAGATGTATGATATAATTAGGTTATAACTTGCACTATAGCAGTTTGAATAATTTGTATGTAATCTGCCAGAAGGAGCAAAACCTGAGCTTCTGACTTCTACTGATAAACAACACTGGAGTGTCAACACTAATAAATCATTATGCCAAAGTAGTCAGAAAAACACCTGCAGTTTTAACACAATGGGGAACCAAAATATTATACTCTATTGTTGAAAGCTAAGGAGTTACAAAAACCATGCTGTTATTGCCCTTGAAGAATAAAGCTTTTATTTTAGGCTGAAATAAAACAAAACTCAAGCGCAGACATAAAAGATGAAAGGGTTTATTAAACTCGTCCGCTTCCACAGAAAGCTTCAATTTTTTTCGCCCTTCAGTATACTTTTAAGATGTTTTGCTTCTAGCATACCTCTCATAGGAGACTTTGAAGTCTGTTCCATAGTCCCATTGCATGCACTGGGAAGTTTTTTGTTAGATTTCCCATCAAGAAATTTCAGGTCAGTTATGTTTTGTCTTAAAAGTCATCTGAGTCACTCCTACTAAAATCAATATTATGGTATTCCTGTGTTTACAGTGATGTCACACAGAGAAAGCTAAATTCAAAATTGCCAAGAAAGTAAAAGTTTTCCCAGACAACAGAGAAACAATAATTAGAATTACAATGTTTTTGTGGAACCAACATTTCTTAACACTTTTTTTTTTAAAAAAGAGGTTACAGCTAAAACATTTCATTTTCATTAAATCCACATATTTAGTTTTGGTAAAGTAAGAACCCTTTGTTTCAACTTCATTACTTTGTTTTTAGTTGCAGCCTAATGAAGTGTTTTGACTTTTGTATTAAAAATACAATAAATATGAAAACAATTGCACAGCCTGACTGTATTAAAAAAATCTTATTTCAATGCATGGTCAATGCATGGTGGAAACATGAATTCAAAACACTGGAATTTCCTGAAAAATAAAGTCTAAATTTCAACAATCAATCAATGGATTCTACTCTAGAGCATTGCTTACATCTGCTTGATGGAAGATTAACCGTTTCTCTGCATTGTCCAAATCTGGGAAAGACTGTCTTAAAGCAAGAGATTATTCAGAATTATTTCCACATTTACATCGGCTGGATTATTTCCTAAGAATGAAGAAATAGAAAATGATGGATAAGAAAATGAAGGTCTGGTTAGCTCCTGGGCCTTATCTGTCAGACCAACACTTGCGACTATGTATATCAAACAAGATCCATGAAATGATCACATCAGCAGTAGAAATCAAAAAATTACATATTGAGAAACTTGTGTAAAAGGGTCATGACTCACTGCCTTGAAGCAACTGGGGTGGGCACATTTCCTTATATTTCCCCTCTCACAAAGCTTCAACAGAGGTGGGTTCCACAGAGTTTGTGCCACAGGTCTCAAAACCACTAGAATGCTCTTGAAAAGGGGGAAAAAAAAACCCATTTACTTTCAATTTAATACCTGTTTAAGTGTGCTTAAAAATCCCATTTCAGACAATCCAGCCGTAATTCATGTCTTAGCTGTTGTGACAGCGGGTGGTTTTAAAGTCTATACTTCTTTTTACCTTAACCAGTTTAACTAGTCCTGAAATTCAGGTCTTCTGAGGTAAAAATTTGCAACGTGCTAGCTGCAATTCCTCTAGGAAGTACACTTTTAAAATATACATTTATATTGCCTTATGTACAAAGTCACAGAGCTTTGACTGAAGGAGAGAAAGCACCCTCCTTATCTGCTTGAGGAAATGAGTGGTTTGGCCCCTATGAAGCACATTTTGAGAAAGTGTCAGGTGCAATAAACAAAGAGTTTGCAATTCCCCATTATTCTCCCAAAGCTTACTGAGGCTTTGTCCTACTCCTGGTGACTCTGACTTCACAGGCTTGAAGGAAAACTTGGCAATGATGCTTCTTTTATGCATGCTAAAAATTGACTGACCACAATGGTGGACAGAAATTTTGATCCAGCTTTGAAAAACTATCATGAAACTCTGCAAGACACATTAGAAAACATATTGGCAAAATAATGGTTGATTATAATGGGTAAAAGATTAGTATCTTTTCTGTTCTACACAAAACAATCTTGGCCTCCACCACACCAGTAGCTTCACAACACTGGATTACTCCCAGCTGCTGTGAGGCAATATATCATGCTAATGGACTGGTTTGCAATGTAGTTATGTATCAACCTTAAAGTATTTTTTTATGGCAACCTAGAGAACGATTGGGTAATTTTTCCTTTATTTAGTATAATACCAAATTATACAAAGTTTGATGGGCACTGTTAGCCTTGCAACAAAAAAGCATAAACATACAGTCTTGGCACCACAACATTGTTTTATTACAATAGTGAGCCTTATCTTTCGCTAGCACTACTATGGACTTTTATCAAACTTCTAAATACCCTCTGGAATATTAAATGTACAAAGTTCAGATCAAAAAGGTTTTTTAAATGACAAAACTGGATACTGGGTTTGTGGAGCCCATTTTCCTCCCCCTCCCTGCTGCTCTACATGAGTCAGAGCAAGGGAGAATTCCCACGTCCAGTGAACAGTGCCCATTTTGTTATATCTTCTATTCAGGCCACAGAATAAAAACACAGACGGATCCACTTTTCACAAGAGGTCAACTGCAGTAACTGTATCTTTATTAAAGGAGGTTACACAGGTTGAAAAGGTCTACATGCTCTCCGATACGCACGCTAAGAACTTCTCTGTGGGTAAATGGTATTACTCAGAGAAACCATACAAGATTTAATTTCAGTACAGCTTGCTAAATCAGAGCTATGGGCCGAGTGTGCCCCACATGCAGACTGCAAGCCAAAGCCTTGATAAATAAAGCAGATGACTCTTAGAAAGAACCAATAAGGAATTAAGTTCTAAATCTATGAAATAACACTTGTTCCCATTTCACAGACTAAACCACATTGACACCAAAAGGCTAAGTGTCCTGCCTAAGACATACAGGAAGACTGTAACAAAACTGAAAACACAAAAATCATGCTTCCGCCCCCAAAGGATTTCTTTTTATCCTATTCATTACCACAGTATAGGTGCTTATCTGCCTTAAAATGACTTTCCTGCTACTACAGATCATGGCTCCTGCTACAGATCACCTGTGAACCATGATAAACTGTGAGAACAACAGGAGATAGGAGGCATGAGTATAAGTCAAATTGCCAACTTCTGTGACCGAAAACTCATTATAACCATTCAGTTTACACAACTATTTAATGGCTAAATAGCGTAATGCAGCAATACTAGCTTAATGTATGTATTCTGTCTCTTTGACCCTGGCTGCTCACTCAATGAAGCACTCTCTTAGTTACGCTGACATTTTTTTTTTCCTTGAGTTGACATTATAGACCAAATCACATTTAAAAAAATCCACCCAAAAGGCTGTTTGTCTGGTTGTTTTCAGAACTGAATCAGTTTCCGCATAACTCTTAGAGATTCTCCTTTCTCTTACGGCAGTTTTAAGCATGTAGAATCATACTGTGAACAGAACACAGGTTTATAAAACAGCTGAAAATACATTTTTATATCTAGAACATTCTGCAGCTGCTCACAAACAGCTGGGCAATCAAAACTGCAAAAGCAACATGGTACAGAATCAATCCTATTATACCTTAAGTCAATATTGCCATCACATGCTATGTTGTGAAAATGTGGTCAAAATTATCAGCAACTCAGCTAAGTGCTTAAAGGCAATTAGAATACACACCCTTAAAACTAGCACTTTGAAAGTATTATGGAGAGCACATAGTTAAATTCTAGTTTGCCCCCCCTGTAACTATGATGGCACAGTTTCCTGAACTGAGATACTTTTTGGATTTCCATATCAGAGGGGATAATGATTCCCAACTGGTATGAATAAGAGCAACCTGACTGATGTCCGTAAAGCAATACTGATTTACAATAGCTAAGAAACTAAGACTCAAGCTAAGAAGCTTAAATTCAACATATGCAAAACAGATACATGATACCTTTTTCCCAAATCATGTACAGTATTTATTGAGATGAAAAGTTATTTCAGACAAGAACTTTCCTTTGAAATGTATTTCAGCATTACCTTCTTCCCCAGAGTTCTTGTGTTCACACTGGGACCTCTATGCACTTGTGTGGGCCCAAAAATGTGTACATTTGCTTTAAGTAAGCTAAGTAAAAAGATTTTAACAAAAAAAGATTCACTTGCTAGTAGAAAAAGCACAAACCATACACTGCAATAAATCACGAAACAAAGTAGTCTGAGGGCTTAGTTTTACACTTAGAATTACCCATGAAGTCCTTAAAATTTTAAAAAAAAATGCAAAAAAGAGAACAAAACATAACAAATGAGGATAGACATTCATGCATTTAGATTTGTTCCCACTTTTACATCTGCACCAAAATGACTTATTCTATTACAATTTCTTATTCTTAAATAAGATACTGCACATTATGAAGACTTCTTTATGAACTTTAGCATAAATATATATAGTAATTTTTTTTTTTGCATACGTCTTTAATTGCTGTCTTATCTGATCAACAGGGTGTGGTGCAACCAACATCCTCACCAACTGCAACCACCTTCAATCTATGGAAACACACCTCTGAACTGCATTTCTGATAATAACAAGCCCATGAGACATCTTCATTTGTACAGAGAGAATACTACAGATATTGTGAAAAAGAGGTGTTGCTAAGAAAATCAGTTACTTGCTTTTACTTATTAAAACTTTAGTGCAACTTACACATGCACATTCACATATGACTTCTACCAACATAAACACAAGACAAACATTTGCTGGAGCTGTAACACAAATGTTTGAATTGTCAGCTGTTCATCATTTGACAATATAAGCATAGATTTAAAGTAATTTTTCAGTCACCTAGGAAAGGATGTACTAGAAATTTGTGCCACCTACACAAAAATCTGTATTCAGTTTACTGAATCCTCACTCATACTTTTAAGAACTGATAGAAAATGGAGGAAGAAAAGATGATGATTGAACTGGTCTCTGCCCAAAGATGAAAAAGACAAGAATATTGTTAAGGTTGATTAGATTTCTTCTCTCATTTGAAATTAGGCAAAACATAACTTTTTTTCCAAGAACATAGTGACAGAGCTTCAATTATTGGGCTAAACTATTTCTGTTACTTTATGGGACTCTTTTCAAATCATACACAAGGACTATTAAACCAACATATTAATGGAACAATTCTATTTATTTTGAAGACCATTTCTCTATGTTTAACAAAATCATATGATAACACATTAAGGAATTTCTGATGCAAGTATGAATATTTCATGTAAGCATAAGCTGTGCTGTTTACACTAAAAAGATAAGCAAAAAACTTTACTCTTAGTAAACTGGCATAGAGTCCCAGTGGGATCTAAAGCCAGAATAACCACCACGTTACTACTCTTGCCAACTTCAGGCAAAATCTGGATGGAAGCCCTCATTCTTCCCAGCATTTTTCGACAGAGGGACAAGTAATCATGTGCATGTGTGTATGAAAAGCTTGCCGAGATGATGGGCTAGCCACAATGACAAAATCAAGGTCATTAAAGACACTGCATATGGAAAGGGTCATTTTGCTAGGAACAGACCAATTACCAGTGAGCATATATAATGACTATTCATGATGTCAAAGCAGCTTGCCACACTGCTTTCATCTGCCAGCAGACAAATGCCTATACAAGAATGTTGCAGCTGTCAAGGGAATACTTGACTCAATGTATGTATCTTGGAATGGGTTCTGTAGGCTGTCTGTCCTCTGTCTTGAGGTACTGGAGAGGATAATTCCACAAAATGACAATGTATGAAACCATAAAAATTCAAACCATAGCCTTGATATTACAAGAATCCTAGTTGGTTTCAGCTGTTACAACAGAAAGAACCAGTTATTATACACAAATGTCTCACTGACCAAAATTAAGTATTTTTTTCTCCCTTTTCCCTCAGCACTGTTTATCCCATAACTCTTTAAAGGAAAACATGCATTCAGGATGCTGAACAAAGACAGATGTCTAGAATTCTCTGCCTCTCAGCACTGCCGTACAGATAGAAACCTCTTTACTCTCTGATTGAGACCTTAAGACAGATGCATATACAGCAATGCAGTCACCTGGCGCCCTGCTCCTGTGAAACAGCTCCAATCAAACTGCAGCAGCTTAACAAGTCACAGAAGGTTAACAAAAAAGAAAAAAATGCTACATTCTCAGACATAACAGCATTTAAAGTAACTAATTCTTGAAACTGTAACATTGTCCTTGGCTAGTAGAAATCAATTTAATAACATCTTTCCTACTATGAATAGAGAATTATCAGGTTTGTCTATCAGAAGTCACCCAGCATTTTCAAATGGGAGTTTTTAGTGCAGATAGTGCCTTTATCCTATACTGGACAATGCTAAAAACAGTAAAGAAAATAATTATCCTCCCCCATTCAATGGTTCCTAATTCTCAACATAAAGAAGCTACAATGACTGATCAGTGGAAATTGCTGCAGTTCCTCAGGAGCTTTTCCATTAGAAAACCTTCTGATCACTTGGGCTGACTACCAGGACAAAGTGCAGAATTCTGCACCTTGTCCTGGTAGTCAGCTACCATAAGAGATGGCACAATTCCCTCTGGAAGCAAGGTCAGGCCTAAATGTATGCAAATCCTAGAGTCTGAAGACTTATGGATGACAACAGACTGTAAGACAAGATAGAAGTCTCTGCACCAAATCCTTTCTTAACCAGCATGTGAATGTCTTGTGAATCAAACAGTGTTATAATTAATTAATATGACAAATAAGTGTTCTAATACACTTTCTGTACAATTTGGGGAAATGTACATACAATTTGTAAGGTTTGGTTCATGTTATGGGATGATACAATTGCTATAGGTTTGTATATCACTGTAAATATGTATCTACCTTTGTTGACCAGGACCGTATGACATTTTTACCTGGAAAGATATTAAGGGAAAACCAACAAGTTTAATGACTGAGCTCTGGCTATGCAACAGGAATACTAAAAAAGCAAACTAAAAGTATAACTTTGCCTTATTTGTAGGGAAAAGAGGATAGAGGGTAAAAATACACAAATTTCAGGTTAAAGAGGTAAAGATGGTCATAGGACTTCTAGTGGACTCCAAGAAACATACTGGAAGATTTAGTCAGGAGAAAATAAAAGATGAGCATGTTTAGCCAAAGATTCCATAGCTCAAGGGCAAACCAGAAAGATCCAGGACCATATTCCAGTCACAAGCCAGAGGGATTAAAACACCTGAAGTGGGTAAAACTTTCGGTTTGTGTTATTTTCACATAGAAAATAAATGTATTATGTCATACTGTTACAGTAAAGGCCAACAGTGGCTTTAGAATCTCTACAAGTGGTTTTGGGCATGTTCTTATATCTGTCATGGTCTCCCTCATGAAAAATCTCAAGAAAAATGTCCAGGATTCTGGGAAATTGTTTTTAACCTGAAGTGAGATCTTGAGATAGTTGCTCAGTTGCATTATGCAGTTGAACAGTGGATTCAAGCACATGGATGAGAGTGCTAAAATGTGAAACCTTCTTTCAAGTGTGTTCCTGAGACCTCAGGCTTGGGGCAATAACCCGATTCTGTTTAGTTTCCAAAGATATAAAGCACATTGGATCCAAGGAATGCAGTCCAAAACTTCAGTATGGTAGAAGTAATCAACTGGAGAGGGTAACCAGATCTCTAACAAATACTATTCAGATTCTCATTTTAAGTTGTTCATGTTTCTAGTTCAAATTGTATCAGGAAAAAAGATTCTTTTGAAAAACATTAACCTCAAATTCTTTTTGATGAAATACAAAAACAGCATAGTGGTAAGCCACAGTGGGGATTTTTCAGTGATAGCAAAGGATCTCTCTTGTCACCTGAATCTATTATTTTCTATTTATAAGAATATTCTGATGTTACAGCTCAACTCCAAGCCTTCATTAAGAGTATATGTAGGAAGTACTACTAAGCAGTCAAGCATTAATAAAGAGTAAACTTAAGGATGCCCACACATCTCAATGAATGCACATCTACCAGTTTACACACCAATTTCACTGGCACATGCTGTGTTCAAATAACAATAAATTTCCTATTTCTTCTACAGGCAGAGCTACTTAGGAGTCTACTAAAATTGTACTCATTATAATCTGAGTTTTGTTTAACTTTTTATGTAAGTTTCCTGTTCCCTGAAATATTTATTTTAATAATTTTGACAAACAGGGGTTTTTTTTATCCTGTCACAACAGAGTTTTTATTATCTGGGGGAAGAGTCTTATAAATTAGTGTGTGCTGACCTGGACAGAGGCACAGACCCAGAACCTCTGGTTTCTCCTCAGTTAGCTGAGTGAGAAGATACTTCAGGCCAGAAGCCCTGCAAGTTGTGCTACTGCAGTCCTGTGTCTCAGCTGCTATGTGCTGGCTCTCATATGAACCTGGTTGAATCTATCTTTGTAGACAGGACCTAAAAAAAATTATCTCAAAGCTATGAATGTAGATGCAGTTGGGATTTTGCTTGTGTTGACTTCTGACCAGTGTGATCAATCTAAAACTTAAAAAAACCTGCATTAAAGACTTTTACAGTCTCAGATACTAACAGTTTATTTACCCTCCTTCTAGGGCAATCAATAATAACAATTAAAAAAGACTATTAATAATTTACATTATTTTAAAATTTTGCTTGTCCCAGGTAAGTGGAATTTTGCAGAATAAATATTAAACTGGATTTAAATTGAAGTTGAAAGAATGAGGTTTTCAAATATCTGCACTCAAATGATCTGTGCATACAGAGAAGTGATTAAAGAAAACATTGAGATCTTTTAACCATCTCATAAGTCTCTTACAGATAGATATGCACTATGTCCCATAACAGAAGCCATTCTTTTTCTGCAGAGAACAGTGTTTATTGTCACTGTGCTTTCAGACACTCTTCAGAGTGGACACAGCTAGTTGCTAAACCCATTATCAGGTTGAATAATTTCAATATTTCCTTTGTGAATTGACTGCAGAAGCATATTATTCATTTAAATGGTCAATCCTTAAGCGTGAAGCTTTTAGTTTCTACTAAGTTTTTTTCCAGAATAAACATTTCCTAAAAAAAAAAAAAAAGTAACAGGATTGCAAACAGGAATCAATGACTACCTGAACCAACGTGAAGTTCAGAGAAGACAAAGTCACTTGTTTAGTATGAAACTTATAATTTTTTCCCCAGTAAATGAAGATGATTTTTTTTCCCCAAGTAAGGATTCTGACCAAATCCTATCTTCAATTCATACCAAGGCTAACATGTTGCTCACATAACACATAGCAAGTCACATAAAGATAGGCAGCAAGTGTTTAATCTTCAGTGGAAAGTCTAGTGGTTAACCATGCAAACAAATTATTTAACATTTTCCTCAGGAATCATTGCATTTCCATCTCCAGAGTGGTTCACATCTGCGTGTCATTTCAGTAACACATACTTATGGTCAGGACATCCAGAATGTGCATCCTCTAAAGCAAAAATGTGGAGTTAATGTTCTAAGGTACTTGATTCAACCAGACTAATAAATTTTTCTTCCCCTGTAGATGATCTAAGTGAGGTAATTTAGACAACCAGAGCTGGGAAAGTTACGCTCAGCTAAATGAATCATGAGTCTAGAGAATGCTTAAATTCAGAAAAAGACTGAGGGTAGCAACATGCAAATTGACAAAACTATTGAAGAAATACAATTACAGAAAAAATAAATATAACATGGGACGTCTGTAAAGAGATATGAAACATAGGAACAAAAAATAACAGCAATTTTTCCTCTGCCTATGAGGCCAGCAATAATATTTCCAGTGTCTTACTGGAAGACCACTGAATAGCTCATAGTCTTTCCCATTAGGAAGATTATATAGAGACAAAGAGTTGTGTAACACAGGAAAGATCACAAAAACACATGCAAAAACAGAATAAAGCCAATAGGATAGGAATAATAATAGAAAGTGAAAATACAGTCTGTTTGCACCAAATTAGGATGGCATATCTAGGCAGAAACGACATGCACTAATGTAAATACTCATCAGAAAAAAACTTCTCAACTGAAAGATGAAGTACTTTGTCAGATAATCCCTCTTAAACATCATTGTTGCTTTGAAATATTAGGTCAGTGTACTGAATGTTGTAATCCCTTACGTGGCAGAAAGCACTTTTTGCAACTTCCCTTATGCTTAATATAAAAAGCAACAACAAAAGATGTATCAAAGATAATTTACTTCTGTGTTTCCAGAGTGAGACCAAAAGTAACTGAAAGGTTGAAGTGTAAGAGAACAGGTTTGTTTATTGCTCTGATAAAACTGGTAGTGGCACAAAGCCTGTAATTGCCTTTGTACGACACTCCTGCTACAATCACTATTTCAGTAACTCTGGTTTAGTGGATAGACTACTTAATCTAGAAGTCTTCTCCCTGTCCATGGAACTTCTCTGAAGCTGTAAACTGCATGACAGGATCATCTCTTACGACACTATTTTAAATAATACTGCATACTTCAGGAGCAAAATCCTTCTCTTAAATCTACATGATAAATTTTGATTGGGGCAGTCTACTCTTCCTATTGCCATGAATGTAAACTGAAGTTTGCAGTGCACCAAAAATCAAATTGACAGTTATCAGATGTTGAGAGAATAGGTCCCTTTTTTGAATTTTTTTTTTCAAAAGCTAGTACCAAAGAGTCTGCAGTTGAGTATTTGTTCCTTGTCTAGCTGTTTTGTTGACATCGTCTAACACACAAATGGATCTATAAAGTACCACAATATATGATAAATTGGAAAATGGCATCATACAATTAAAAAAAATCTAAAGGAAGTAAAACTTAATATGATTTATACTTAAAACAGAGAAGGCTACTACAAAGATGTTCTATGGTGGCATATAGATTTCAATGTATCTGTAGATTTCCTCAAGAAAGTATGCACACCACCATTAATCTCACGGGCAGAATTTGGCAATGTAGTCTTTACAAGCAACACAAAGATCTCTTATTTAATTTACCAAAATGCTAATTCTGAAACCTTCAGAGAGATTCACATAATTCACACACCCAAATCTCACTGAAATATGAGCATCCAGTTCAAATTAAGTTTTTGAACATCTCTCACTATGAACTCCCAAATCCCAAAATTCACTGTAATTCCTTCTGCCAAGATATAGGTCTTCATGATTATATCACCTTTCTCGTAGAGCTCCTCCATTGCTCTCCAGGTTTCAGCTCGGACTTCTCGATTGCTTTTACCCAGAATATGTGCATCAGGCCAGTGTATTAAATAAAGATCTAAAAAAGAAAGAGAACCAGACTACTCATTAAAGTGTCCAAAAATATATATACATCAGACTATGTGAAACGGCATTTCCCTCCATAATGGCCTCTAACATATCATCATCAAAATAGTTACAATTACTACTCCATGATTATTACTCTATACATGCATTTAGTTTTAATAAACTAAATTGACAACATCTCAGTAACAACTAAAGGTAGCAGAAGTTGCACGTGGCACATGTTTCGGTCACTGTAATCAGAATTTCATGGTCACATATGTACTTAATAAACTTTCAACACATAACAATTCCCATTTAAATCAAAGGGATTTGGTCACTGAAATTAAGACTGAACTACTACTGAAGTGCTACAAATCTTTGAGTTTATGGAAGATAAATATGTCTGGCAGTTCTACAGATATTTTATACAACCTCAGCAGTGTGACTGTTTTTTCCTTTCTAAAGAATACTTCCATTTATGAATTTCTGTTGGAAATTACAGTATGTTCTTTCATGTAGGTTTTTTTTTGCTAAAATTTTGTAGCAGCATTTGTGATTTTTTTTAACATTTTGAAAAAATGTTATTTTAAGGGAACAAAATTATGCTTTACTGCATTTTATGAAATGTTAGCACAATTTCAAACACAATTAAGATTTACTGCTGATTAAGTTATCCAAGCAGGTTTTGAAACTAGCTGTCTCAGGAAAGCATTTTTTTGGTGTTGTCTCCATACAAGAAAAGACTATTCATCTACTGAAAAAGGAATCATAGAATAGTTTGGGTTGGAAAGGACCTTAAAGATCATCTAGTTCCAACCCCCCTGCCATGGGCAGGGACAACTTCCACTAGACCAGGTTGCTCAAAGCCCCGTCCAACCTGGCCTTGAACACTGCCAGGGAGGGGGCAGCCACAGCTTCTCTGGACATCAGTTCCAGTGTCTCACCACCCTCACAGGAAAGAATTTCTTCCTTAGATCTAATCTAAATCTCCCCTCTTTCAGTTTAAAGCCATTACCCCTCATCCTATCCCTACACTCCCTGATAAAGAGCCCCTCCCCAGCTTTCCTGTAGCCCCCTTTAAGCAGGAAGGCTGCTATAAGCTCTCCCCAGAGCCTTCTCTTCTCCAGGCTGAACAACCCCAACTCTCTCAGCCTGTCCTCATAAGGGAGGTGCTCCAGTCCCCTGATCATCTTTGTGGCCTCCTCTGGACCCACTCCAACAGGTTCATGTCCTTATGTTGGGGGCCCCAGAGCTGGACACAGGACTCCTGGTGGGGTCTCATGAAAGCAGAGCAGAAGGGGAGAATTCCCTCCCTCAACCTGCTGGCCACACTTCTCTTGATGCAGCCCAGGATGCAGTTGGCTTTCTGGGCTGTGAGTGCACATTGTTGACTCATAGTCAGCTTTCCATCCACTAGTACCCCCAAGTCCTTCTCTGCAGGGCTGCTCTCAATCTACTCATCACCCAGCCTATATCTGTGCATGGGATTGCCCCGACCCATGTGCAGGACCCTGCATTTGGCCTTGTTGAACTTCATTTCCAACATAAAAGTGAGAAATTTACATATATTGGACTAAAAGTTCCAAATCAGATTACCTAAATTGCAAAAATGATAGGATCTATGAATCCTTTAAGTTCATAGACACTGCTAGACATTCTGAAGAAGAAACTTAGGAGATACTTTGAAAACAATTACATTTTTATTTAAATTCTAACTGCAGATTAAACAGGTAACTAGACATCCCAGTCAAAGAGGTGTTGGTCTTTGCCACATACATTAGTCTGACACAAAACAGGAAAAGGAAATAAATGCATGACTGAGATGTGCCTCATTGTCTTTGTGCGTTATAGTATTCCTTTTTTGGCAGTTCATATATAAAGAAAAACAACAGACTCGTTTGCAACGAGCAGAGTTTTTTGTTCTTTGAATGCATTACACCATTATTTACAGCACCTCTTTGAAAATACAGATCCTCTTGACATTTTTTTTTTGTATTCACATTTAAAGACTGCACTAATGATTACTGTACCACTGGCCTGGTATATTTGCTTTCCACCTCTATAAATGCTAATTCAGCCTCGATTTAGGAGGAAAAGGTAACATGAAATTCACTATAACACACCAGTGGGTACATCACTGCAACACTGTTAAAGAGTATTTTGCTTAGACTGAGAATCTAATTAGAACAGTACAGAATTTTGTACAGTAAAATACATTACAGATGTATTGAGAAAAAATTATTTTGGGTATATCACAAAAATCATGAACTAAATTTGCACTTTCTGATAGCAATAACCCATTAGACTTTTAAACACAATTGCTCAGACAAGCAAATATCACTCATATATAATGATTTGCAGCATATGGATTTATGTCATATTTAAAGAGGAAGTTGCTCATTCTTTGCCCTTATATACATATAATCCATTCCCAATTTAGAAAAGAGTAAAAAAAAAACAACAAAAAAAACCCCACACATGCAGTCTTGTTCATCACTGATCTGCGAATAATTACTTCTTCTCTAATTGCTCTGAAAAAATAAGTTGTATTTATTAAGAATAAATACGAATATATGGTACTGGAATACACACCAATTTCTGTGACATTTAAGTGAAAGTTAATATTGGAGTACTGATTAAAGCATTTGGTAAGGTTATGTTCAACTCAGGACTACTCTAATTCTGTTGCCAATAAAGTGTCTTAAAATTTGCGCTGATTTATATGAGATGCAATCCCAAGGATTAGCATTAGAAATTGCTAACATCAAGTGTTCATTTTGATTCCAAATTATATATGCCATTGGTGGTACTTGCTGCAGAGAGACTGCCATGTTTTAATTTAAACTTTTTTGCTTGGATAAAGCAAATGTCATATACAAGTAGTTGTAAGTTACTGGTATCTGATGCCTACCTCATGTAAAAATGGAAGAATTACTTATCTTTAATTACTACTTGTTATGTTCTCCAAATGAGACTAGTCAGAACTGCTTAAATGTGCAGAAACATGTCAGATAGCACCAGCAAAACTTAATCATTAACTTCAGCAGAATTTCACCAAATGCTACTTTTCAGAAAACCTGAATATTCAGTTAGACATCACAGTTTGCAAATGCTCACAGAAATAACTACATCATGGATTTCCACATACAGAGATGCTTTGTACTCACCCCAAGAAACTGAAATACTCTCAGAGGAATGACTTAACATATTTGATAACTGAAAGGTTATCTGGCCCTGGATATTTAAAAAATGCAGTACATGGCCCTCCCTGTATTAGTGTCTGAGACCTGTTCAATGCAAATGTGATTAGCTGTTGGTCCTTTATTTTAGAAAGGTGATGTTATCAGGTATGTGATGTCCATATCATCCTATTACATTGTCCTGGTTTTGGCTGGGATAGAGTTAATTTTCTCCCTAGTAGCTGGTACGGTGCTGTGTTTTGGATTCAGTATGGGAATAATGTTGATAACACACTGATGTTTTAGTTGTTGCCAAGTAGAGCTTATCTTAAGTCAAGGATTTTTCAGTTTCCCATGCTCTGCCAGCAAGCAGGTGCACAAGAAGCTGGGAGGAAGCATGGCTAGGACAGCTGACTCAAACCAGCCAAAGGCATATTCCATACCACAGGACACCATGCTCAGTATATAAACTGGGGGGACCTGGCTGGAAGGGGGGATCACTGCTCAGGGACTGGCTGGGTATTGGTCAGCAATTGCATTGAGCATTACTTGTTTGCTTTTCTTTCCTTTGGTTTTATTTCTGTCTCCTTTACTTATATCCCTTTTCATTACAATTATTTTAAAATATATTAACAATATTTTAGTATCTTAACTCATAATTTTTCCTTCCCCCCCCCCCCCCCCCCCCCCAATCCTCCTCTCTATCCTGCTGCAGGGGGGGAGAAATGAGCTAGTGGCTGCATGGTGCTTAGTTACCAACCAGGCCTAAACCACAACATATATTTATTTAATTTAGGCTTTTTGTTGAAATAAAAGTTACTTGACAGTTAGAGACATACACATTTAGTGCTAGAAAGCATCTTCTGAATCACGAAGTGCAGTCCTTCTGACTGCAAGAAGTGTTCATGAAGATGTGGGGCAAAAGGTACCTTATCTCAAAGATAGAGTAGAATGGTCTTTCTGCCAGTCACACACAAACCACCCCAGCACAGCTACAAGTGGAAGAAATACAATGTACCTTGCAATAAACAATGGAGCTGCCACTCTATTTAAAAAAACTAAGCACAGTTCATTTTTGATTAGGATCTGCCTACTTCTACTGCATCTGTTAGAAAACTTTCTATAATATCTATAGGCCAATAAAACCAGTAAGCACCTCACAAATCAATGTCTAGGATTTCATCTTCATTTGTACATACATTTCACCCCTACGTATTTTCTTTTGCTTAAAATATTTCACCTCCTGGGGAATTATAAGAACACAAACACTCTTATTTTCATGTTGGAGGCAACAAATTAGTTTTAAATTATTTATCAAAATAGCTTAAGGTTCTAGTAATCAAGAAATATGTAACTTTATTACTGGAGGTTTTTAAAAACAGACCACATATTTATCTGTTGAGAACAATGGGGTTGTGCCTTGTAGTGCAATAGATTAATCAATAATTTGAGATGTCTTCCAACCATTTTTTTTTTAAATAATCTTAACTCAAAGCAAAAAAAACCCCAATGATTCACAGTATCAGGATACAATTGTGAAATAAAAAAAAACCACCACACCTCCAAACATTCACAATCAAATTTTGTATTTATCAGCTTTTTAAAGCATCCTTTACAGACACTCAAGCTGTCCTGGTGCCATGGGTAAGCAAAGGCCTGAACTTCAAATGTCAAAACACA
Source organism: Strix uralensis (assembly GCF_047716275.1). NCBI lineage: Eukaryota > Metazoa > Chordata > Aves > Strigiformes > Strigidae > Strix > Strix uralensis. The sequence continues at coordinate 21,993,911 of NC_133979.1, read as the reverse complement.
GTGCTGCAGGAAAACTAAAATTAACATATGAACTGCTTTCACACAGACATTCAAAATCAAGTGACTTATTACTTCTTAGCACCTACAAGCAGCCAGTTCTTCTTATCTCAAAACTACAGGGACATTTTACACATTTAAAAGCCAATAGCATGTTATCATAGAAATAAAAGTTTGCAATTCTATTCAAATTCTTAATACACTATTTTTAAAAAAGGTCAAAGTTAACTAAAACAAACCTAGTTTTGCAGAACAAGCTCTGGCTCATATCAAACCTAAAAGTATATTTTTCAGTTATCTTAATGCAATGATTGTATTTTCCCTGCTTTTCTCAATCAGCACTGCACTTAGTATGTACATGATGTATTTTTCTCTCCCGCCCAGTCTTTTTTTTTTTATTCTATCGGAACAAGGATCAATGTGAAGCAACCTCCACAGTGTTCTTAATACACAAGCTGAACTGGGTGTATTATCATAATTCATGTGATTCATCCATTACACTAAATTTGCTGATAGAACTTTAGTCCAACTCCAGTTGGGGATTTGTAATAGGTTAGATCTGCCTCAATGTGACAGACTCTGAACAGTCAAAAGGAAAATAAAATTGTTTATGAATTTGGTAACCCACAAATCACATTCAAGAAGCTACTTCGGAGGCTTGATCCAAATCCCAAGGAATGCATTCTACTACTGCCAAACCTGCAAGTTTTGCTGCCATTTCATATTGGTTTACTGTGGCTGCTAGTTGCAGACCACATTTAGAAAATGCAAGGAGCAGAATATCTGTTACAACCACTGCCCACAAATAATACAAATTTCCAGCTTCTCATGGATATATAATCTCCTGATTCAAATAAAAATCCTGGAACACTGGTCTCCTAATACCATTTGCCTGAAGAGTGTTTATCGAAAAGATTTCATAACAGTATTTTACATGGAACGCTTTTTCTCTTCAAAACCTGTGACTGCTTTCAACAGTTCATCTGTTTCAACAGCTGGCATTCTACATACTGCTAATGCACAGATTTATCAATTCCTGTTAGATTATTTCCCAAGTCTCTAATTCAGCCTGCATGGATGGACTGTGTAGCCCATAAGGATCCTCAAGAAAAGCAACAGGACCTTCCTTGGAACAAAGAGCTTAGCTGCACATTTAGCTGTCAGGGCTCCTATAGCAGCTTCTTTTTGCAATCTTCTGAATAACAAACTTTCCCTCCAACATATAGGTCTAATATCACAGAGGTTAGGATCTTTCCATTTTCTGTATGAATCATGTGTCTTTATGGAAATGCTGCGAAACATATTTGGTTAATATCACATAATGAAATCAGGAAATTCTGATTTAGGTACATTTCATGTACCTTTAGTTCACATTCCTCTTTCACAGAAAAACTGCCAGCTTTAACACATACTTGGAACTAAAGCATTTACTTTCCTAAATAAGCTCAGACATGAATTGCTTTGTTAACTAGATCTTTTCTTCTTATGGATTTCATTTCCTCTCTATAGTACAGACTGGCCAGCAGAAAAGGGACACAAAATGCAGGTATGAATGAAAACAGAGCTAGGATATCTAAGCTTAGTTCTACAAGCGTATAACCATATTTTCAAACCAATCTTCTGCATTCCAGTTACTTTTGTTAGACTTGTGATAAGCCTCAATTTCCAACAAGAAGCTCTTATTCTAAGCATTCTTGAAACACTTGAAAAGTTCATTTCAAGATATTGCCATTTTTTGCTTGAAAATCCTTCCAATAGCACCTTTCAGCTAAGTGCTTTCAGACAGGAGATACAAGACTCCCTAAAACATGATGCTTTCCATGAACACCATGAAACACACCATGTATTGTACCTCCTCTAAGGGTCTACTTCACCAGCATGTATAGCACTAAACATAGAACTCAACCTCATTTCTTTCACATGAGTGCAGACCATACTGTGTTTGACAAAGTGGAGCTGATCCAACAGAGAATAAACTCAAGCAGCCAAAACCGTTACTCCACTTGCCATCCCATCCTTCTTTTGGGGGTCACCTTCCTCATTGACAGGTCAGTGAATTGCATGGGAAGCATTTCCTGAGCCATCACAGTTTACAAATCATCAAGTTGAAGCAAGCTGAAGCCAGCATTGATTTAGGTCACTATGTCAGACTAAGTGCTGGTTCAGGAAGAGCTTTATAAATTCTTCAGACATATTCACATCAGTGGAAGAAAGGTGAGGAAAGAGGGAGGATGGGTGAGGATATGTTTAAAAAAAAAAAAAAGAGAGAAAAAAATCTAGTATGGAGGCAAATTGGAAGGTAGTTGCAATACTCCTTAATTTGTCTTAGTAAGATGAGCAAAGGAAGTCTCAGAGCTGAACATATCTGAGAAACTGAAGTTCTGTTTATGCCAGTCCAAGGATTCACTCACATGGTGACAGTATTTGTGCATTTCTTGCTCTCAGATACTTTTTTTTCCTTGTTTCACATATTTCTGCTTAGCAGCAATGTGTAAATTGAGTATTTGTGTGAGCACCTACTTTAATCAGTCTACTACCTGAGAAAATAAAAGCAAATTACAGTACTAAAAGGAATTACTGAAAATTACTTCCTGGAAGTGAGTGAAGTTTTCCTCTCATCGACTTTCAGCACCAGTGTCATAGCAAGCAGAATTAAAAAGAAAGCATACAAAAGACATAACAAGCAGAAAGCAGAGAGGAGGAAACATGTTATTTCCTAATTTAGAGGAGAAAGTCAGGCTTGAAACCTTGTTTATGAAAGTCTCCTTGCAGTGACCTGTACTTGCATGGGACAGACAAGAAGAGATTTTATTAATTTTGCATCACTCTGTACCTGTGCAGGAAGTTAAGGGATACATTTCCAGAAAGAATGGAGTCAAAGATGTGCATACAAATATCTGTCTTTGACAGATATAGGGCTTTTTTTCCCCCTTCATCTTGCACAGTACCCAAGCAAAATAGCCAGGGAATACAGCACACAGCTGCCACTCATACTATATGCCGTGAATTCTGTGAAATCTGTACTTCACAAAAGCTGTTCAGTTCCTCATTAAAGTTTATTTATTGGTAACAGGGGGAAAAAAGCAAAATGAAGGTTTTCAGGACACTGACTGTCTGATGGTTAGGTCAATTATTCCTTGATTATCAGCATAAACACTGTCTCCACCAGTGTCCTTATTCTAGATTATTACTTTAAATTCAACTTTCTCTACCTCTACTTTCTTTTCATTGCTCCAGCTAGAGAAGCAGCAGCAAAAGTGTTTGAAATAAATACCATATTTATTTTTATCTGGTACCTCCTCTCCTACCACCTGTTGCAAAGAATTAATTGGCATCGTTATTGCAGCTCTTTGCCTGTCTAATGAGGGAGCACCAATATCACATCTTTGACTACAAGAAGTTTACGATCAGGGTAAGTTTAAAAGCGCATAAGTCTAATTCAGTGTTAGATTCAGCTTTCTAAAGTCTTGTAGACACTACTAACATTTCCCCCCAAAGCATTTTGCATCAGATAGACCAAACCAAAGGCAATTATTCAGAATTTTAAAAGGTTAATAGATATACAAAATAAGTTTCAGAAAGGACACCCATTCCTCCAAATTGAGAGACCACAGAAGAAATTAGGCATTTTTGTCACTCTGTTACCAATAAATTATTGTAAAATTTATTAATCCTTGTTTCATAGGTTTTGGGTGTTTTTAGTAAAATATATAAAACTCATGTAGTGATTTCTCAAATCAATTTAACAATTAAACGTACCTTTACAAAACGTATCCTGATCTGTTTTAAAACATTTGCAACAAGGAAAAAAATCTGTGCTCCCAATTATATGCATGTGAACTTCATAGAGAGCAAACAGAAGAAGAAATCTGCAAATTTGTAAATAAAGACAGAATTTAGTTTCTGTGATCTATCTGTACTACACCAATTTTTTTCAGGAATTCATTCATCTTTGCAAACACTCACATGGAAGGTGCAATAAATGAGCTATATGTAAAGATTCATACCAAGATAGTCAACACCAAGTCTTTCACATGACTCCAAGCAGGCTTTGGTGGTGTTCTCATAGCCATAATCACTATGCCACAGTTTGGTAGTTATCCAGAGGTCCTCTCGCTTCACACCACTCTCTTTGATGGCCTTTTGGAGGAGAGATTCACAGCCATATCTTTTTGCTGTGTCAATATGACGAATGCCACATTTCTGCAATGCATGGACCACAGCATCATGGGAATAGCCACCTTGATGGGAAGTACCTAAACAAAAGAAATCAGAAGTGAATTGTCAGCAGTGAATTATGAGGGACATCTTTTTAATTTTTGTTTTCCTTTGTATATAGTCACAAAACCTTATTCAATTTTCATTTCTTAGTAGTAAAGAAAAGGAAACTGACAGATCTCTAGGCTGGGAAAATACATAAAGTGCTAGAATGATGACACTGATCAGAAATAACTCCACCAAAATCAAATATCAACAGCATTTAGCTGTAAAGAAGTGACTTCAGAAGTCAGGCTGAAGACCATCAAAGAGAAACACATACTTTATGGAAAATTAGTATATGGCACTTAATTTTCATATAGGAGCACAACATTTACAGATGAAAATATTAACAATAAGATGTAAAATATAACTTAAAAAGCAATTTACTTTTCAGAAAGCATATCCTGAAACCTGTACTCTGTTGAACTCTTGTCAGCTTCAACTTATTATTGCATTGTACAATGCCAGACCAGGCCATACCACAGGTGTAATTCACATAATGTCAAGCTCAGCAGTAACCAAAACAATGGAATCCTACACAAGAGTTACAGAATGGGCATACAGGGAGTTTCAGTAACAAAGTACTGTAACTCTCGTTGTATAGGTATTCACTGGATGCGTATTTTGCATGTCAAGGGGACGGAAGGAGGAGGAGACTCAGCAGGAAAGGCAACCAGCAGGAGGACTGTCAGATAAAGAACTGGTTGAGAGCAAGGAGGATGATGTTTCTACTTACCCTTTCCTGTTAGTTGTTTTTCCTGCTATGAGCCCCTCACCCATTCACCCTCACTCACACACTTCCCACAAACAGTATTTTCTACAGTTTGTTGGAGGAAATGCTCCGTCAGTTCCAGTTAGCTACCAAAGCCACCTTCTAAGATGATGATTAGCACTTAAAGGCCCTAGTGCTATAAACAATAGTCGGCACGCAAATGGCTATGTCACTAACTTCAGAAGGGCCCTGTACAGTTGTGACAGTTGACAGCAACAGGGTCTTCAGCCACTGCTGAATCTAAATAAAGGACTCCAGGTCAAAGAAGAATAATATAAAGCAAAATTTGTATCTGCTATTAACTTTCTCTTTCCCTCCAAACATAATTATTTCTACATCAAACACCATCTGCATGTTATGAAGTTAACAAATGTATATAGCCACTCAGACTGGCAGAAAAAGGAAACAAATGAAACACACACAGTTACCTTAGACTCATCCTTAGAACTTCCCATACCTGAACCGGAGAGCGAACGCCCATGGGAGTCTGCACAGCTTTCTCACACATGTCGTAACAACGCATGCAAGAATGAGGAGAACTTGCAAAAGTCCTACTTGCATGTAAGGCAAGCCAGGTTCTCCTAAATGCTTATCGTTTTCGTTCATTCCTAATCTTAGAAGGAAAGCCAATGATACCTCTGTAATCTTGCTCAACACTCCCAGTCATTTAAAATATAATATGGTCTGATATCACACACGTACACCTGAGGATCATAACATTCTGCTGATCACAGTAGGACAATCACCACTTTATGTTTATGACCTACAAGATGTAGAGTATTGAATTCTTGATTTTTCTTCATGGATTTTAAAGTGATGAAACTATAATACTATATTCCTACCGTTTTGACAGGCGCATCATAAGTATTTTACCTTCCAAATGTAAACAGAGTTTTAATGTTTTAAAAGACAAAACTTTAAAACTTCTTTCCTCCATAGGCACTAATTACGATTGTCGCTTGAGTCATCTAGAAATAGATGTCCCTATAACTTGTTTTACATCAAAATAAGTCAAGCTAGATCAACTTACATTTTCAAAATAGCTATTTCAAAATCTTCACGAATATTTAAGAATTTTAGATGAATGCAATGCTACTACATTGCAACTATGGGGAAAGTATATGTAATTATTACATTATTCAGATACTAAAGGAATTTTATTAAAGAATTATATAACTAGCATAGAAAAATTACTATACTTTTTCATAACAATCTCTTCACTTTTAATAACCTGGTATTGGTGCCAAATAAATGAGGTTGTAACTATTGTGTCTGTTTCTGGCTGAATGGACATTTCTAGGCACAGAATGAATGGAGTTCATTTAGAGGTCTTGCAAATGGACTGGGACTCTTTTCATGCATAATGGATTTCAGTAAGAACATTTAGGACAAACAACTTTTTTTAAAAAAAATTAACTCTTTTAAAGTTAAAGAGAGAGAGTGGAAAAGAAGGAAAATTCAGAATAGTTTTGTTATTGTTCCCCATTCAGTGATGGCATGCACTCTTGTTTCACAGGAAATAAAGAGGTCAAGATCAGTCTGGAGGGAATTATCTCAATTTTTATGCCTGAAAATGAACTACAACAGTCTTGATGCACTAAATAGTAATTAAAAAGAAAGCTTAATTACTTAATATTCCTACTTTGCAAGTCAACTTAATAACAAACAACAGGTTTCTAAGTTAATTATGCTACCAATGTAATAGCTTCTAGACTTTAGAAATCAGTTTTCTTGTGTTTACTCATGTGATTAAATATGTTACAATTCATAGACACAGAATGGTGAAAAAGAAGGTGGAGTGACTTAAATGTCTATTTTTTTATATTTTAAATCCAGACAATGTTATTTGAACACCTGAACATTCTTACATGTTTGGTATTACCCTTTGTTCACAAAGATGAAATTCACACTGTACATGTACATTTAAAGACAAAATCCAGTCTTGCATTTAAACCGAATATGAACTAGCACCCATTCCATCCCCTTACTGTTTCTAAAAATATTGAATTAATATATTTTTATACTAGAATTCTCTGATAAAAAAATAGGAGTTCCTTTTAATAAATTAAGTCAAATAAAAATAAGTCTAGAAAAGCTCCCTATTTTTTAGCTAGTATTTTAGCTTGTTTTCCTAGGGGAAAAGCACTGTTCTCTCACTGACTGAACTAATCCAAATTTGACAGATCTAACAATGTCTGAGATAATTACATTCCTACAGATTTTGTGAAAACTGGTGGTTGGGAGGGACAAGGATACCGCAGTGGAATGGATAGGTCAAACCACACGAGTTTGTTGAAAACTAGACTTAATTAGTTACGTTGTTATTTTGTTGTGACTACTCATCACTTTGAGACCCTGAAGAACACTGCTATCAAAACTGGGATGAGAAACATGCTCTGGCAATTCATAAAAAGTTCTAAAGATTATTAGAAAGGCAGAATCCTGTTCACAATGTGTGTGGGGGAAACAAACCCCAGTCAGCAACACCCCCTCCAACCCCCTAAAAAGACAAACCCAACAACTTCCCTCCCCAAAATGTAAGCCAACTAACAAACCAAAACACTACACACACACACACACCTCCCCCCTCAGTTTTATGCACCATCTCAGCTGACTCTCAGCCTCATTAAACTTTCTGTTCTCCTTCACGGAAGCTGTAGAACTACAGATAGAGATCCAAAGCACCAACAGTTTTTCAAAAAAGAATCAGGACCTACTTTCTCTCCCTGCTTTCTCCCTCCTTTTATGGAGGAGCGTGTCTTCATGTTCTTTATGAAATGTGAAAGTATTATTTATCTGAATATATAAAAATGTTCTGTGACATAAATAACTTTGGCTACTTGAAATCAATGGAATCACTTACATTAGAAGAGTTCCCGTTAGTGAAACCGCAGCCAGGATATTTAGAGATCATATCAGAGATTAATGATCTTCTGACATCAGTACTCAGCACTAAATTAAAACAGTTGACAAACAAAACACCTACAAAAATGCCCATTCCTTTGCTGAATTTTTTTAATCTCCAAGTAATCACTTGAAAAAAGAACTCTCAAAAGCAAAAGCTCAAACATCCTTTTACCCATGTTTACATGCTCATTGTGTATATATGGTGTTGTATACCATAATAGGCTTGAAATATCTTGTTCTATTAGTTTCACTTCTATTATTTCAACATTACATCAACATTAGGGCCACATACTGCATCTAAGGAATATATTAAAGTTTTTGGTATCAATACAGTTTGATTTGACCAATTATCTTATGAGCAAATTTGATGATAAAAGATGAAATGTTGCCTATACATAGAGTAAATGAGTATATAACACATTTCAAGGTTTACTGCTAACCCATTCACAAAATCACATGCCTCTTCTATGGAATGGCTCAGGGATAGACAATCCTTACTTGCTGTCCTTGCTTACTGTCTTACTTCCTCCTCCGCCTTCTCTACCTACTTCTGTATTCATATGATCCTCTGACAAGCTGATTCAGATTGTTAAATGACCAAGAAAGGGTATAGTTTTAGAATTATTCATGAACCTGAATAACTCCCCAGAGGGGAAAAACCACTAAATTCTGGGCAAGGGATCGGGCAAGAAAAGTCCCCCTTTAGCAGCAGCAGTTAAATAATTTGATATATTCAGAGTTTCTATTAAAATTAAAAAGATGTAAACCAAAACCAAATCACAGTTGTGTTCAAGCCAACCACCAAATGATCAGAAACACCTCCTCCATGAACAGGTCTCTTGGAGCCTTTCTTTTCATTATGTTCCCCAACACCATCCCTAGAGCTGCTCTCAGACAACCAGTTAACATCACACTTAACTTCCTCAACCACAGCACTAGAACCTAAGTGTTCTTACTGCTATATTTTGGCATAGTTTTTACTTAACAGGGTCAGTTACTCTGAAAATCATGTTTAGCATCACATGACAAAGTATTCATAGCACCCTCTCTTCCTGTGTAGAGTGTAGGGCCTTCCTCTGCAGCAGGTAAAATCAAAGTCAAGCTCATTATGAAGCTTTTATACTCTACAATTTTCATAAAGCAACTACAGAGTATTTCAAGTTATGGGATCCAAATGTAGTCACAATCACTTTTACAAAATAACTTGGACATTTTACTCAGAGTCCAAGAGTGGCATCTAATGTATATATAATGGAGCAGCTGCCCTTGCACAAACAGAATCTATAGAGATAATGGGCTTCTAGAAGAACCGGTAGGACAACATCAATGGTAATGGAAAAGCACTAAGTAGATTTGTATTATATAACCAGTACTTTGGTCAGAACTAAAGCAACACACAGGTTTATCTAAATTTAAGTCACATAAGGCCAAAGCTGTATTGTGTACAAATGGTGCAACAGGAGCTAGAGTAGTTGAAGTACAGGCATGAATTTGCTTCTGCAAACCTCGAAGGACAGTGAGGACCACCCTGCCAGCACTGCAGTATGGTAGGTACTTCCATACTGTAACAACATACTGGTACAAGATGATTCACCAGAGAATTCCTGATAGAGGTCCTCATTGCATTTACACACATTTTACACCATTACAGCTGTACTGTATGGATGTAGTATTTATTTTCATGTTCCTAAATATCACTGTGCTAATGGAACACTGTTAATAGACCTCGCCTAGACACCGTAAAGTTTCTCTTGCCTCTGTAAAAGCTGTCTGGATTATGGCTATTACTATATATATATATTTAAGTCTTTCTTTGGCAACGTTTCTCTCTTTTTTTTTTTTTTTTGTTAAGTATGATCCATTGCTTAGTGCAAAGGGACCACTCTAAGCCAGTTTTTCCCCTGTGTGACTCAGAATAAGCTCATAGAATTCAATAACATGAGGAAGAAAAGTATGCAAGCATGATTTTAAACTCTGCAATTCTACTCAGGCAACTCTACACAGGCACCAAGGAACAGAATGCAGGAATACAGCCTTGACTTAATGCAAAAGGGTAGGAGAGAGCCATTACATGTTTATTATGTATCCAAGGAAAGGGAGGCCAGAATTGCTAGTTTTCTCTCTTCCTGAGAGGAAGGAAGAAATGGCAATGAGCCATTGTTGACAGAAGCACTCTATTCCCTCCATCCCAAAGAGGCTCTGACTGTAAAGGATATTCAGATCATCTACTGTAAAATGACCATACATCCCTGAGCACTGACCTACCATTTATCTAGTCAGAACTTTAGAAAAGGAGGTATAAAAGCAACTTCTCAGAATATGCCTCACAAGCCCAGGAAGTCTGCAAGTAGCAACTACCATCAGTGGGATGCTATGGCTCTGATATGGCACTGATTCACTAGTGTATTTCTGGCAGCAAAAATACACTATCATCCAAAAAATGCAAATATTTTTTTCTGTAGGAGTAAAGCATTTTCCACTAGAAAGTGCCAGCTATTTAAAATATCGCTGTTGTATATAAATATTTTTATCTTGCAGAACTTCTCAATTAAATTTATAGGGAAGGACAACTCTGGAAAGTGACCTACACATTTGAAAGGCAATTATGAATGTGTAATCCACATAGAAATTTCATAAGCAGAGCAGCAGCACACATTTATTTAAAAGCCTTTACAGACAGACTGCCAAATCTTGAAGCCTTTTCTTTCACTCCACACTTTCCCACCGCCGTGAGAACTATTTCTCATTAACAACCAAATTGGTTTCAGATGCTCTGCTATAAGATGTTACCTTAGAAACCATTTGGTAAAAGACTGTGGCTTCCTTCCATAGAAATCTCAAGCAGTGAAAAGGCAGATTTTCTGGCATAAATCAAATCCAATTTCTAGGGTTCACTAAACCTTTTCTCCTCCGAATAATGTTTTGTGACTAGATCTTAGCAGTTAATAGTGCACGAAGAATTGCTGGTGTGAACCAGTTTTAAATGATTTTCATTCTATTCCCTTCGTCAACTCAATTGAAATGACTTCCAGTACTTATCATACCTTGATAGAATTTTTAACTTCATAGCTAACAAGGATATGTACTATGTACGGCAAATAAATATATTAATTTTATTTTCCTCCCCTTTAATACATCTCCTTAAACTACTCTATCTGATAAAGATTACATTAATTAGATATTTGGAAATACTTTACAATAAATGAGACAGACCTATGACAATTTTTCCCTCCTCCAAACAACTTCCATTAAAAAAAGAACAATCAAACGAAAAAAAAATTAAACCCATACCCTGCTGTACCTAAATAGGACATTATCATAATTATGCCTGCTGTGAAAGTTTGACTTAAAGTTATGTAAATAATTTACAATTAAGCATAATGAACATACAATTAGGTAGAGAGAGAGCAATTTTAAAAAGCATAGTTGATCATAAGACCAATAATTGAAAAACACTTAGAATATTGTAAAGATAATATTATAGAAAAAATTATAAAGAAAACTGCAATTTATAGTGACTTGTAGCTTACAAGATGAAAATGTAAGTACAAAAACTCATCATTGTAAAATCCTAATTCAAGATGACATTCAAGCTAATGGATAACTTTTCACAGTGCCCTTTATACCTACCAGACTACTCGCAAAATAAGTGCAACTGTGAATCGTGACAAGATCCTACCGCTGCAATGTCCCGTGACACTGCAAGGTCTGAGACTTGCATTGTCCCTCTCCTAACTAATTGTGTTTATCAGTTCGAAGGACAGCAGCAACCCAGCTACCCATAGTGCAAACTAAAACTGAGCAATAAGGAATGTTTCTGATCATAAGCTTTTCCCCTCACCACATCATCTAAGAATTTAAAATGTATTTTCTCAAGCTTTCCAGGACAAACTTTTCTTGTAGTCCCTCCTCTCACACTGCACTTTCAACCTTAGAATAGTATGTATTAGAATGCAAAGCACTTCCATTGAGGCATTAAGCCTGGGGAACAGACCTTATAGTTACGAAACTGATGTAAAGCCACAAAGATGGCTTTGCCCTTTCTCTCCCCTCTCCCCCCAGAACGAGGATTTTTTAATCACTCTCTGTGCTGGCCGTACTTGACATAAACATTAGAAGAACTGAAGAAAGTTGGGAATCAGTACCGCCCTCCTCCCCAGTTGGAGGCATGAGGAACTACTGCAATTTAGGTTACAGCAGCATGTGACATCACCTTCCAATGCTGCCAAAATTATGCTAGGGAGCTCTGACAAAGAAAAAAAATAATATGGTAACTAAAATCTGCTACCTGAAGGTCGAAGGATAAAAGTCAGCTTTCTTTGGTATCATTTGTGTACGATACAAAGTTGGGTATCATTTTTCCACATTACAGAAACATGGTGAAAGACAGAAATACACTGGAGCTTGCTTCTCCATTCATTTCAACCTTGTTACAAATAATTTGTTCATCTAGGGGGCAATTAAGCTTGCAACATTTAAAAGTATTAATGGCAACAGGAAATTTAAAAGCATACACATAAAGTGCCTCTACTTACAGAGGCTTTGATTATTAAACAGTGATAGAAACCTAAATTTGTTTTTTATTAACTTGGACTTAGTGATGAACATTTAAAATTCATTTGTATCACATCATCAACAGGGTGATTACCAAAAGGAATCCAGCATGAAAAAGGAAGCTGTCTTTCTGCTATTAAATCACAGTTCATATGTCAAAATATAAATAAGGTAAAATCCCCAGCAAAAATATAAAAAGCTGACCTCAGATTTGTAGGTGTACAAAGAGAGCAAAGACAAAGCAGCAATTTTCCCCAGGAAAAAAAAATAATAATAAAAAATATTTCTGTGCTGTGTGCACTCTGATATAAGCAAAAATTGGCCCAGTATTTTGCCCCAGATGTATTTACTAGTACCATTTAAAACAACATTTGGACAGCATTCAGTCTTTTTTAAGGAATACAACACCACCAGACCAGAAGTAGGTAAAGTTAGAAGAAAGCAAGGAAGGTAGAAGCTCAGCAGGTTTAGCCAGGTTAGGAGAGGCTACTGCTTTGTTACACTGTCTACAAATACACAGCTGCCTGGGATATGGCCACATTTTGTACATGAGAGAAGTTAAATATCTGGAGGCCCTCAAAGCTCAAGTACAACTTCTCAAGGTCAGATCTACTGAAATGGTAGATGAATTGAGACAGAAAGATTTATAGATGTGGCATTTTGTTCATCACAAGAGGCTATTAAGGCAACTTGGTAACCATGGGTGAGAAGCAAAGTCCCGACAGAATTAAAAAAAATGGTTAAGACATAAAACAAAGGGAAGAAATAAACAGCCAATTCTTATTACAGGGTAAGATTAATAGGGGGGAGTGCCATAGGTCTTGGTATCAGGACCACTGTTCCATAAATTTCCTTAAGAAGTGAAGCCATGAAGGAACAAGAGCCATGAATAAAAAAGGCAGTAACAGTGAAGAACAAAAAGTGAAGGCTTGATTCTGCTGCCATTGAATTGAAAAGCAAAATCTCATTTGATTCCAATCCCAACAGGACTTGGTGGGTTTTGACCACAGCTAACTTTAAGAATGAATATGAGCAACTCTAGGATTAATAATTAAGTAGGTAACTGGATTAGTAATACATAATGGAAGGAAATGTTAAAATATTTCCACTCAGCATTAAGATTCAAGTTATATGTAGCATTTTGACCAAAAAAAAATAAAACAAAACCAACGCAAGCTGACATAATGAAAGTGGAGTAATCCGATTCTATGTTTTTCTCCAGAAAAATTCCACTTGTGAAAAGAACTGGGAACAATACAAGAAGTCTTGTATGGTTGCAATGCAAATGATGCAATGTCTTAAATAATGCAATCAGCAAAGTCAGTAAAAACTTACTTTTATGATGTATTTACTTAGATAAAGTTACAGCTGAATATCAGGAATCTTATCTATGGAACGCCCTGAAACAATGACAGAGAGATTTTAATGGTTTCCCCTGAGTATGGAGGGACTCTACGTGTGTGCCTGTGGGTATTATTTTACCATGCTAGTAGTGCAACATACCAACAAATGCAGTAAAAATGCAATTTAAGCAAGATAGTAGTGCTATAAGTTAACCAACATCATATTTATTTATTGGAATTGATTTGTATTCCTCCCAGGCTTTGGCTACTTGACTAGAAACTGCTCAGAGCAGTACCTGTCTGCTTTCCCAGTTACAGTGCCTAGCATAATGGCACTGTCCACTCTTGAATGATCTTCCATAAAGAACATCATTACTACTAATAAAATGCTCACCATATGTGACATGGGTAAGGCACAGTGAGTATAAAGCCTTGATTATTTTGTTTAGTAATTGCCTGACCTGAAGCCTCTTCCCAAACAAGCATGTAATTTATTTTATACTTTAATAGGAGGGGATCATTAGAGAACTTTTTATTTCATCAAGTTGTTATTAATTCTATCTACACCAAGGATTACATAGAAAGCAACTTCACACAAAAACCTTCTATGAATTTCTGGTATCACCAGCACATCTTGTCAGGAAATCACATGCTATTTGATCAACCCCCCTGAATTTCATTACAACTGTCCCTAAAAAAACAAAAAACCAAAAAAACCACAAAACCAAAACCCAGCCAATCAAAAAAAAAAAAACAACCCAAACATAAAAACCCCTCTTCTAATGGGAATATAACTACCATATCAAGGGGATGAAGATATTTTCACTAGAGAGAGCCAGAACAAGCCTTAAGAGATGTCTATAATTGGTGTTTTGGGGACCTTTTGTAATACGCCAATTATTTTTTTTTTTAATAAAATAAATAGAAGTGTGTTGGCAAAGTTCATGAACAAATCAAGACTTTATCAAGTTTCCCTCATATCACAAAGCCTTCCAACAAAGAGTGATGCCATGCTGAATTTAACCATTCAGCACATGACCTTGAAAAAGCTTCTTTATATTCCAGTTACAGGAAGAAAAGCCCTTGTGCTACCAAATTACATTAAAATGCTTTAGAAGGTTGCATTTACCCCTCAGACTTAAAAAAAAAAAAAAAAAAAAAAAAAAGGAAGTGACAACTTTCTAAGTGGGGGCTTCCTACTTAACAGAAGTAAGCATGAACAGTACAAACTGTATGCATTTTTCTTCCAAAGCCTGAAGAGGATGATATTATGTGTACCATTTTGACAAGTGATCCATTTTTGAGGATGTTGCTTTAGATAAGCACCAAGTATCCTGTAGTTAAATTAAAACAACGTAACAATATGTAATTCTCTACTATAGTGCAAAGACTCACAAAGTATGCGATTCTCAGATACATGTAGCTCCTATGAAAAAGCTTAACTATGCCAACTTCACCAACTTCAAAACAGTGTCATGTTATATCAGTTATTTGCCCTGTATTTCTAAAACACTATTAAGTCTTGCAAATATGGAAAGCAAGTATAGCTATCTTATTAGCAAGATAACGAATTTATCAGTTTTCTAAAGCAATCTAAAGCCATTATGAGGTAGCGTACTCTCTGGGCCATAGCTTTACACTTGTATCAAGTATTAGGGCCAAAATGTCAATTCATTTTAGACTTAAGCCTACTCTAGTCGGAAGCAGCCTTTGAAATGAAAACTATCATTGACCATAAACATGTCTGACCCTCTGCATATGAATGTTGGCTAACAATTGTTAGAATCGAACCATAAGAAATAAAGTTATCAACGGTTTTCATAATCATACAATAAACAAGATGCAGGTTACT
This sequence comes from Strix uralensis, assembly GCF_047716275.1. Taxonomy (NCBI): domain Eukaryota; kingdom Metazoa; phylum Chordata; class Aves; order Strigiformes; family Strigidae; genus Strix; species Strix uralensis. Next base: position 21,978,226 of record NC_133979.1, on the reverse strand, counting down.
TCTATTTGTTAATTAAAACTTTAGCTATACAGCATATTTCTAACACAAAGGTGGGATGCCTTATAATAATCGGTTGGTGTGTCAGGAAAGTCGGCTTGTTTTACCACTGCTAGTAGACTTGTCTTTCTGCTGGACACAAGACGGATAGATGCATGTTCATACTGAGTTGTAAGTAAATACAGAATTTTGGATGTACAGAATTTAGCATGTTACTCCAAGTAACCTTTCAGGCTGATCATAAGTTTTGCACAATACATAGTCTTCTCTGGTGTACAAATCCATCTTTCTCACTAAAGATTTTAATGGAAATGGATCCATCTCACCAAGACCAGCTTGTGTAAGCAAGCACAGAGCATCAGGGAGAGAATGGAAACCTAATGAAAGACCACTTCACCTCCTTCCTTCCTGTTTCCCCTTTTGCATCAGACCTTGACAAACTTATTGAACTTCTCCTATACAAATTTGGAAGCCAAAGCAGCTATGACATGGAAATCCACTAAAAAAAAGGAAGCCCAGTTTAAAAAAATTACGAGCACACCACCTTTTGACAACTGAAGCTTGAACAGAAAGAACAGTATTTTTGGCAGAATGCTACTGCTGTTGCACTCTCTCTCGAGTAACATGTTCTGGCTGAAAACATGCTGCATGTCTCCTACTCCAGCTCTCAGCTGCTATGTGAGGGGTTTCGTCACTTGGAAATAACTTGCGTACCTATCTGAGCTGCCTTCCAGTTGACATGACTGGATAGTTGCAACCATCTTAACACAGCATACTTATCTCTCTCTGAAGCTTTTACAAAGATTATCTAGCAACAGAGGCAACATACATATCTGTCCTCTCAAAGACAACTTTTCATAGATAACAATTACGTCTGCACGTTTAGTGGGATAAGAAATGACAAAGAAACAACCAAATCTTAAATCCTGCAGAAAATGGCCTTGCAGAAAATGCATCCTCACTGATGATAGTTCTCCTCTACTTTATAGCTGACTAAATTTTTTGCGCTGCAAACATTATTTAATGTATTAAGGCTGTAACAAAAATAACCCATTAATTTGTAAAAGAGCAGTTAAGTGGGAACACCTACCATAGATAAAGATCCCATTGTGTTAGGCTGCTTATCATGGTATTTATAGCTTGATGACAAATGCAAGTGTGGTGAGTCTTGAGCTTTTTTTTTTTTTCTTTTCCCCTTCTTTTCTTAAATCCTCAATGTTTTGCAGCTTACATCAAGAATTTCTTAAAATTACCTGACTGGTTCCTATCTATTACAAGATCCTCAAAAAGCTGCAGAATGTATAAGCAATATATAAAGTGTTACTCTAGCAATACAAGAATAGGTAAGCGAAGTCAAAGAACCAAATCCTACTGTTCATGACACCACTGTAAGTTGAGAGTAGCTCCTTGAAAGCCATATATGACAGAAGTTATTGGGCCAGAAAATTTCAAACTTAATTCTCTTGAGCTAATATGTTACTATCCATTTATTGTGGTTTGAGTTCAGGCTTGACAATCAACTACTCAGTACTTACTAACACAACAGAAGGACAGCAAGCAGCATGCTATTTGGCAGAGTATAAAGGAGTCTTTCTGCCTGTCTACTTTCTAATCAGCTTATTCTTCCAATAACCTAAGAAACGTACTGCAATCTCTAAAAAAAAAAAAAAAAAAATTCTGTAGATTGTCTGAAATACAGCTCAGCATATACCGAAACAGTAAGAGACATAAGACAACTGAGTCCATTCTCTAAAAAAGACCTTCTACATTTTTTTTAATTTTTATAGAAAATCTCCAAGTGAATTAAACTGGCAAAAACTGTTACAGGCTAAAGCGACCAACCAACCCACCCCCACCTCCAAAAAACACAGTGAAAGGGAGAAAAAAAAAAATTTGAACAACATAGGCCTTTTTGCTTATTGTATAGGGACTGTGTAAGGGACAGTTGCATCAAGTATTCTCAAGGTTAATAGATACTAAAATAACAAATTGGGCATACACATACCACATGTTTATGAACCTGTGTATGCCCATAAATACATGGTAAAAGCAGTTATCAACATTTTGTAGACTTTTAAGTTCTTTTTTTTTTTTTCCTTTTAAGTCTTTTGGCTGAGGATGTGGAGTTGCTAAGACTTTTTAATATGTGCAGCTCAAATGACTTCAGGTACCTTGAAACAAGCATTACAAGCTCCATCTATTCACTTAGTGTTTCTGGATGAAAACACAGCTCTATTAAAATCAAAGGCCAATTCCTATTGACTTAAGTGGCTTAATATGCTCTGAAATCCACAGCTCCAATTTTGCCCTCCTTTATACTAATGAAAATCCTAAATAATTGCTCTGAAGTCAGTACACACTCATAGGATAAAGGTGAAAAGAGCACAAGGGTAATTTTATTTTATAGCTTAGCTTGATACTTGTGTGACTGATTAACACAGACAAAGAACATATGTGCCTTTGATTTGTATGTTTATGTAAAATAATGGCAAATCTGGGATGTCGAATTGACCCATGTTAAAGCCGCATCATGAAAGACTGATTGGGAAGGGTATTCATGTTGTAGAATATGTTATGAATGAAAGAGGCTTCTGGAAAGACTCTTAAGAAGAGATAGAAAGAGATGCTCAAATCCTATGCCAAAAGAATCTGAGGCTTTAATCAAGAGATAAATGAACTCCTTACTTTTACAAGAAATAAAAACTAATTAATGTCAACTATGTAAAAAGAGAACTATACAAAAAACCCTAGAAAGATCTGGTCTAGTATGCAATGGTCATTGGTACGTGTATGGTAGGTGTTTGTCTCTTTGTAGCACACCTTCCAGGCACTCTGCTACATCTCCCCTTTTGGGACAGTTAATGCTCTCTTCATCTGTTGTGCCTACAACATGGGTAGTGCTCTGACACCACAAAATTACTGGCATTAACCCTCCTCTGCTCACACCATGGTCCTATACTGATTTGGAGAAATGGCCTTCAACCATTTAATAGTTTGGCTCTTTTGAACCATTAGCAAATCCCTCAATTAGATGTATTTGGAATTCAGAATAGTATAAACCCAATATTCCCATGTACAACTAAAAGCAGTATCCTGCTGCAAGCCAATCTTGGGTTTACACCACCTACAGTTCAGTAAAAAAGAAAATCCTTTTTGCCTTTTCTCAAAGAGCTGAGGGGAAAAAAAATGCTTTGCTTGCCTTATGGGTGGAAAAAAAAAAAAAAGAGAAAAAAATAATCCTTTCAAATTTCACAGACACTTTCATGCCCAAATTCTCATTGCAGGAGTGTATTCTGGTTAGCCTGTAGTCTTGTTTTGCTAGGACTGAATGAAATAGTTTTCCTGAACTATCACTAGCATTAACTCAGACAACTAACATGGTTTTATAAGGACTTCTAAGTTTTTCCCCATATTCGTATTTTAGAAAACAAACTCTTTAAGTGTTTAACCAATTCTATTGGAGAACTTCTCACTGCACAACTGATAATAAAGTGTAAGTTATAAAAAAGTTAATTTCCCTTTAAATTTTTGTATTTTCAGGCAGACCTTTATCTCCTAAAAACATATTAAAAATGTCATACACATTTTTATGAGCCATAGCCAAAAACATGTGTTTGTTAAAGTTCAATATAATGTCACCAAACCTTGGTTTTCAGTAAGAAAAAAAACAACCCCAAAACACACACCAGATTCTGGCATGCTGCCAGAGTTGAACAGCATTTGAATTCTTTCAACATACACATAGACCATGTGTCCCTGCAACCACCAGGCACAGGCCTTCCGACTCTCAGAAATTCCTACACAGGCTTTTGATGGCAACAGGTGCAGCTGACAAAAAAAACCTGCCAATAAGATTAATTCATGCTTGAAAGCCTGCTTTAAAGAAAAGTCTGCTTCGAAACCTCATAAAAAAAAAAAAAACCAAAAAAACAAAACAACAACCCACAACATCAAACCACCGAATAATAGAGACCTTGTGGGAAGTGGAAGGGGAGATCTGTAATCCCAAGCAGAAAAGCACCTGTTCTGCAGCTTGCCTCGCTGCGGGGCAGCAGGAGGAGCCCCAGAAGGGCCCATTTAACAAGACGGCGAAGATTCACCCAGCAATAAATAAACCTTTGGAGGAGCGCGAGGGCTGCCGAGCTCAGCGCAGGCAGCCTCAGCAGGAGGCTCAAGCACCGACTCCCCCGAGGCGGGCCCGGGCTGGGCCAACGGCACAGCCAAGCCCTCACGAGCCGTCCGGGCCGGGCCTGACAGTGACCTCCACATCTCACAACGTCCCTCAGGGAGGCGTCTCCAGCGCGAGGTCCGGCCAGGCCCGGTACCAGCTCCGCCGCGAGGCGCGGCACTTACCGAGCCCCAGCACCGGGATACTCCGGCCACTGGCGAGCGGCAGCGCAGGGCAGCCGTGCGCCCCGCCCCCCCCCGCCGCGGCCATCCTTAACGGCTGCGGCCCGCGCGCTCCCTGCCGGGGGGAACACTACAACTCCCGGCAGCCCCTGCGGCCGCCGGTGCCGCAAAGCGCGGAAGGGGCGTGGCCGCGGGCGGCGCGCGGGAGGCAGGTGGGAGCCGGGAACCCTCGGCGGGTGGGCGCGCCGCGGGGGTGTGAGGGGGGCGGAGGCGTGAAGAGGCGGGTGACAGGAGCGGGGAGACGCGAGGCGAGGTCTCGGGGGGTGGCGGTGGTCGCTGGCGTGGTGGGTCGCTCCGGCTGATCGCCCTTTCCCTCCCGTGGTAGGTGGCGGCGGTGGCCCTGGGCCGGGCGGTTGTAAGGCCTCCCCAGGCATGCTGTATCTGGTCGGGCTGGGCCTGGGAGATGCCAAGGACATCACGGTGAAGGGGCTGGAGGCGGTGAGGAGGTGCCGCAGGGTGTACCTGGAGGCCTACACGTCCGTCCTCACGGTGGGCAAGGAAGCGCTGGTAGGTCTGGCCGCTGCTGTCAGGCAGAGCTCGAACACCTCGGACCCAGGAGTGAGGAGGGTGTGGGGCAGGAGCTCAGTAGCGTCAGCAGCAGAAACAAATGGTGCGTGGTCTTGGAAAAAGTAGTACGTGAGCTTCACATACTACATGGTATAGGATAAATCATTTCACTACCTTGTGAGAAGACACTAGTTTTCATCTCAAACAATGTATGGAGACCCTGAAATATTGGAGAATGGTTAGAAAAGTGTCTGCGTTGTTTAAAAACAAAAAAATCAAAAGACATACCAGAAAAATACATGTTCTGGAGCCTTGAACCTCTAAATCAGCCTGAGGTATTATGGTGTGCCTGCTGGTAATAATAACTTGATTGTCTCACAGTTCCATGTTCCCTTGTGGGCCAAGCTGTCTCTCCATCTTGAGATTTCCAGAACATACACAGTTCAGTCAGGGATGGGCTGTTCAGCAACACAGAGATAAGCTTTTTTTTTTTTAGTAAACACACCTTATGGAAGAAGACAGTAGTAAAAATGTACAAATTACAACTCCGATGGGTTCACTGGTCATAGGAAGATAAAGTTTAATGTTTAAATAATACTAAAAAAAGAGCTTACCTACCCACAGAACAGGGATCTTACTTCCAACTAAGCTGTGTAGTGCTACACAGAGATGCTGTCTGGGTCTTGGATGCTGGATAGCAATAGTGTACTTGTATGCATACTTGTATGTACATTACAGCACATGAGACTTCTGGCTTGTAGTCAGCAGTATGTGGTTTCCAGATACAAGCTAGGCCATCATCATTTGGGGCCATCTCTGGTATATCTGCTGTATTTTGAAATGAAGATATACTCCATGTTTTTCTGGTTTTTTGAGTCGAAACAACAAAACATTGAATAATAGAGAAATGCTGAATATTTTTGGTGTGGTTAATTTTTGGCGTTTGTTTTGGTTTTTTATTGGTTTAAGTATTTTGGAAACCTTGAAGTCCCAAAGATGAGGTAATTGGAAAAAGCAATCAATAAAAACAAAGTAAAAGATGTTGTGTTACCTGAAACTGCCTAAGAGGAAATATAGGAATTAATCACCGAGTGTTGATAATACAGCCCAGTTTACAGACAAGTGACAGTGCTGAATGGATTATTTAGTAATTTGAAGGTCAGTGTCTTCTGAGCAACATGAAAAGTTATGGGAAACTCTCGAGATAAAGAACAGATTCATTCCTGCAGGGATTTTCCAGAAATCCTCCTGTGCTGATGCTTTTAAAATCAGATCTCAAAATTCAAATGACATGACTTGCTTAGTTTATCTTGTTGACCTAAAACATATACTAAAAGCTATTTGATGCTGACCATCCAAATCAGCCCTCAATTTGGTGAAAGGCCCAGGGTTTGGATCCAGTGACCTCCCAGTGAGTCTACATTTTAGTTTTTGTCAGGAGAGTGCTTTTTATATATTCTCTAACTAGTGTGCTTTGATCTGCATTGTGGAGCAGTCTCAAAGCATGCAAATGGATTCCTTTAGATGAAAACAAACTGCAAGGTGTGCCTTTGGGAATGCACCTAATATGTTCTATAGTGTGCATTCGCTTACAGTACTGCACTAAAGTTAGTCTGGTCCAATGGTAAACCCACCAAAATGTATGTAGCGTTGTTACTGAGTTCTTAGTACCAAGTGCTTTGCTTTACAGATCAGCTCCTGTTGTGCTGTACTGCTTGCTAATGTGCATCTAGGGTAAGATACCTAATAAAAACAAATGGGGTGTCAAAATTTGTGGTAGCTTGTTTAGTATAGACCTCAGCAGTACTCCAGGGTGGCTGTCAACCGTTCTGAAACACAGATACAAGATTTGCTAATACATTTATCTGGTCCCCTTTCTATTGAATCTGTACAGGTTTCAGTCTGTTTCACAAGGAAAACAATATTCTCATTTTACAGAGATAGAGGAGCTTACCAAAAATGGTGAGGAAGTCATCTTTAGAAAAGGGAACCAAACCCAGTAACAGAGGTCCCATATATTGTACTCTGGCTATGGGATGGATTTTTTTAGGGAAGCACTACTCCACTTCTGTACAAGTATGATGGTTCTCTTGTCTATTCACTATTGTTTGTGACAAAGATGAAGCTGTCACTGGAGTCTCAGGAGAAGTCGAAGGAAAATCTTTCTGGATGACAACTGACTTAATAGTTTTATCAATTTGTTAGTATCTGTAATACCACACAAATTTTCTGAATACTATTTAGAACAAAACCACCTTTTTTGGTCTATGCCCTGGAAAAACCTTTATCTAATTGTGTAAAGGGCCTGTGAAATGTATGGTGACACATGACTTAGAGACAGATATGCTCAGGATGGTCAGACAACATGTTCTAGAACTAACTGAAGTTTTATCACACATGTGAGGTTGATTCTGGAAATAAAGGCATTTAAAAGAGACACAATGATTACTGAGCTGCTGAAGAAAAGTGAAGGACACGATCAAATACGTGTTTACCTGTATACATAGTAAAGTATTTCTTACAGAGAACTGAAGATGAAGAATTAGTATGAAATCATTCCTTAGATGTGGTTAGTTACAATGTACTAAGGAAAAATCTAAAACACTAGGTTGTGGTACAGCTAGTATCGTATTTATATCTGATTTGATGTCAGCATTACAACTAACCTAAACAGTTAGACTTGTGAGAGGGCATGCCCTACAGTAGGATGACCAATTAAATTAACTACACCTAGAGTCCACCCAGGTACCTTCAGTATGCAGGTGCGATTGAGCTATTTTTGGAGCTATTTCTGTGTCAATTGACACAGAAGGCATAAAAAACAAAGGCAGTATCAGAATAATGTGCTTGACTAATTTTTGTCAACTCGGGAGCTGCTTTTTGGGAAGCTCAGGTATTCTTGCAAGGGGAGGCGGAGTTCTCTAAGACATGGGTCTGACTGCTGGGGAGAATAATAAAGTTGGCCTTTCCAGTGTCTGTGTCTGTGCTCCTGAGTGAGCACGCAGAGAGATACAAAAACACTCCTAAGTAAAATAAGACTATTTTGGTGTTTCTTATTAATTTCAATTTCTAGGAGGAGTTTTATGGAAAAGAATTGATTTTGGCTGACCGAGAAACGGTGGAACAAGAGGCAGATAGCATTTTAAAAGAAGCTGATGTTTGTGATGTCGCATTTCTTGTAGTTGGTGATCCTTTTGGGTAAGACAGAGCAACATTTTAATTATTGCTGTAGCTTGATCACTCTTTTTTCAATAGGAAGGAGCTGTGCTCCATAACTGTAATTCTTTATGAAGAAGCTGATTTTCAGACCAGTAGCACTATTTATGTCTTTGTGTATTTTTTATTGCATTAAAAATATACATGCAATTATATACACTTCGTCTTGCTTAGGAGTTTCTTTGCCTAGATATCCCTTATAGATAGGAATGTGGACCCTCCAGGATGTATAAATCTTTCCTTCGGTAGTCACTTATCATTTAATTCTCCATGTTAGCTTTTATAGAGAATATTTTGTTCCAGGTTTTATCTGCTAACAGAAGAAATTCTAGAATATCACATAAATAAGAAATGTGCTATGTTTTGAGAGAGTATTCTTTTAGTTGCTATTTGTACTTATAAACTGCAACTTTTGTGCTCAATTTTTTTAGAACGAACACTGAATACTGATTATTGGCTGTACAGTGCTTCTGCTTTGATATGTGCTAGTTTTTAAAATCACTCAGTTCATTAGAAATGTCTTCTTATTTTGGTTTATTAAGCCTTTTGTTTCCACTTTTTATTCCTGCTGAAAAGTATAGTCTTTTTCTATCACCAGAAGGATCTCCTTCTGTCTTTTCAGTCAGGCATCATCAATCTGTAATGTCAAGCCATACAGAAGAGCTTTTAGTCTCCAGCTGGTGATTCAAGATTTATACCACAGTGTTAAGGGGCACAAGAAAAATTAAATCACTGAGCACCCTATTTGTGAGTGGAGAAATAGAGAGAGTTTATGAAAAAGAGGAGCAGTGTGCACATCTGTCAAAAGCGGATAATTTATGTAAATACAGGTTGAAGGGAATTGGCAAGAGAATACTATATTAGACTAGTACTTATGGGCAGATGATGCTCTATTTCAGAAATATTAATTATACTTTCACTGCATGTGAACATTAAAATTAGGAGTCATGTAGAGTGTAGAGCCACATTACCTGTACCCTTGTGCTCTGATCCAGTGACTGATAAAAGTACACAAGATGAAAAAAACCCAATTTACATGTATTGAAATGTAATTGCTACTTGTAAGCAGTATCTTGATCTGCCTCAGTTATCATTAGTTTCAGCGTCAAAATACTTCAATCCGGAATAACATACTACATCATTGTAGAAAACTATCCTTTCTTTGAATGAGTTACTTCTCTCTAAATTTTTATGTTCTTAGCTCTTAATATTGCAGCAAGAACTGCTCCTATGCCCACACAGAGCCCTAAGGATTTAGGAGTTCATGAGGTTACTAAGAAAGAGTACTGAATGTTTTTGTCCCAAGAGAAGCTGTGTGGGAGTAGGATAGAAACCATGTGACTGCAGCAGATTGCAGAGTTTCAAGTATATTTGCAGGGAAGAAGAGTACTCGGCAGCTGTAGGAAATCTCAGGTGTTGGTGGTTAATGGTTAAAGTGGTAAAACTAGCTCTGCCCCTGTCATTGTCACTGTTGTTCACTGCAAGTTTTTATCTGCATATGTGGTAACAGCTATGGATGTGCTAGCAAGAACCTGACAATTTTAGTAGTATACTGGAAAGCCCACCTTCATCTAACCTGGTGCTAACATTCATATTACATCCCATAAAACTTAAAATCTGTATCAGTGAGAGAAAATACTAGTATAGCTCTGGGTACAGAGGGCTGACTATGAAGCCTTTGCTGGTGTTAGCTGAGTGCTCATGAGGACACTTCTGCTTTTAGCTACAGTCATTATGGACAGATCTATTGGGAGAAAATACTGGCTGGAGCAAATTTCAGTGAATAAAGCCAGCTGATCCCTTGGTCAGTATTAGCATAACCTCAAAATCCTCCAGTGCTCCTTGTCCTATGTATGTGAAGGGAATAATACATGGCCATAAAACTAGTTCCCTCTTAGAGCAGGCATACTTAAATCACCTTTGCGTATGGAAGTCAGTGCATAGTTTGTTTACTAACCAAAGTGTTGTTTTAGATCACTTTACTCCATTCTTCTAGGTCTGGGAGTCTTTGTATCAGGGTGTCCGATTTCCCAAATTCAGATTCCTCTATTTTTTTTCCCTCCAGTGAAATTTCTTTTTTAAATGATTGATTAAATGATTGATCTTTACAAGTCTTGCTAGCTGCTGCCACATTGGTTTTCTGGTCTGAAGCACCTGATGTGCCCATTGGTGCTAGTGAGACATGCAGTGTCAAAATTACCAGACTAAAAATCAGGGGAATTCTGTTAGGGTAACTGAACCAGGCCAGGGTGAAAGCAGTCTTACAATTTAATTATTCTTACTGGCATATGCAATTTCTTTCTTTGCTTCCTTCTCTGGAATGGTCACACAGAAATGTGTGCTACATCTTGGGAATGAGATGGCTAAGGCCATTGTTCAGGTTAGATAGATTTAGGCAAAGCTTAGGGGTGTTTTCATATTTCACATGGAAAATGGAGTGCCTAACATGTATGTAAGCATACATGCAAGCAAGATACATATGTAAACATTGTTGCAGTTCAAACATTTGCTGGATCTATAAATATACTTACCATTTTAGAAAGACTCTAATCCCAGTTTTGTTAACTATGAGCCTAGTAATTCTTGCACCAGTCACTGCAAGGTGTTCATGGAGCATTAAACCTGGAGCCAAATTTAGCTCAGTTCTAAGCTTAACTAGAAGTTTCTTAATTATTTCAGAATAAACTTGATCACTCAAACTTAGGCATTGTTAATGCAAGTAATTTGGCTTAAATGTTATACAAGTTTATTTAGTCTAAGGGTGTTTTTTCCCACGCAGAAGTACTGCATACAGTTTACCTCCGTCTGTTCAAAGTTCTTGTTTGAGTGTGTTGCTTTCCTGGCATGCACTGGTGCAGATGGGAGAAGGCCTGGCTGTGCAGCAAGTAAGGAAATATTGGAATTTTGTTGAAGTCTATGCCAAATAGCGTTGACCTTTACAGTTCAACAGATGTCCAACAGACACCTGCAGAAGACAAAGGATAAATGGAACTTTCCTTTTCAAGTACTTGCCAAAGCTACTTTAAAAAGTAACAATTGTGTTGGTGCTTTAATGATGCCAGAAGGCTGCAAAGAACCGTAGCATACTGAGGGTGATGACATATGGAAGCCTTATTGGAGTTTTTACTTTCCCATAACAATTAGTCAAGTTATTGTTGCCCTTTTGGTGCCTCTGCATTGCCCTAGTTGTAAAGGGTTTAATGTTACATTCAAAACAAACTATAATGCTAGCAACACTTGGTCACTTTATCTTTTCGATCTTTAATTCCTTCCTTTTCTTAACACAGGGCCACGACGCACAGTGATTTAGTACTACGTGCAGTAAAATTGGGGATTCCATACGAGGTCATTCATAATGCTTCAATAATGAATGCAGTGGGCTGCTGTGGTTTACAGGTAACATTTTTGTATATATGCTATTCCACAGCTGCTAAACTTGGAGTTGGTAAGCTCTTCTGCTGTAGATGTGCATGTTGCAATCTGAAGTTGGAAGATCTGTAGCAACTGTACGCTTCTGTTGTCAGAATTTTTTAACTTCCTTTTCAGAGTGCTACGTATCAGTGAAAGTCCCTTTTGATGAGTGCATGTGCAAACGAATAGTAATACTTCTATTCTTCTCTGATCTCTAACTTCCCTCTGCCCCAGGAGACTTTGATGTTTAAGTTATTTTACAGATAAAGGTTTGCTCATGTTGGCTTCCTTCTATTACTGATGGTCACCTGATAAGTTTATTTTAAATTAGATTGTTAGCCTGTTGAGAAATATGCTGGTCTTGTCATAAAAGGAGTACATGCACAAGCCTGCCTATATGCCCAACTCAGATCCTAACTAATTCCAAAATCTCGTATATGATGCATTCTTTCTCTCCGAGGTTGACCTGTCTTCACTTTCTGCCCATCTGCCAAGAGAGGAGGGATTTGCCTAGCCAAGGACTAGAAGAGCAAATGACAGTTTTTGTGCTTCTTGAATGGCTAAAGTAGAAAAGTTCTAGTGTCTCCCAAGAAAATACTTTGCTATTTCCTTTTACACACTCAATTATTACTTTTATTACATATATTTGTTACCATTACTACTTTTCCTGCATGAAAAATGTTACGGCAGTGTATGTGTCATAACTAATCAATACAAATTAGTTGAAGCTTCCCCCTCTTGTTTTCATTCATTACTTTAACATAGAACCTGCCCTTTCAAGGTTCAGAATGGTTCCCTGTGTATGGGAACCCCTAAACCAAACTCCCCCACTTTACCAAAAGCAAGCACAGGAATGTAAGTGTACTACAGACAAGAGTTGAGAGTTTGAACAATAAGTTTTCATCACTGAAGGAGGAAGCATTCCTTCCTAGCTTAACATAAAAGAACACCATTTTTAAAAATTTCAACAAACAACTGACACCTTCAAATTTACGCTGACAAACTCCAACAGTTTTATTTCAATGCTGCCCAGCAGGAGAAAATCTGTTGCATTAAGTTGGGTATTATCTCTGCCTTTGATCACATCTGAATGGTTTAGAAATGCCAGAGACCTGTCTGATCTGGCAGTTCAGCAACACTGCATAGACACCTGTTCTGAGGTCTGAATGCTAATGCTAAGGGGAATGCAGCACAGGATTCGCAGTCTTTACAATTCTTCCCGTGAGCACTTTCTTGGCGATACCTGCCTATTGCTGCAAGGCTTGGGCAAAATTATCTCTTAGGAAGGAAATAGGCTCCTTGGTGTCTAAAATCTACATGCACAGCAGACAGATGGCAGCTGTCGCATGACTGCACTTACTGGGGCGGGTAACACAAGAGTTGAGGCTGGGGCTCACCCTTTCCCCTTTTGGCTTCATGGTGCTACAGTTAGCTTCTGCTGTCAAGCTGTTGACAAGTAGCTTTTACTACCTGCTATCTTTTTAGTGTTCTTTTACATTCAATAGGAAGGAAGACGCAAGGCTCATATTCCCAAAGAGACTAAGTTTTCTGGAAGTTTGCTTCCCCCACAACTCCAGCTAGGCATAGGAAGGAGGAGTGTAGACCTTCTGGGTTAATTGAAAAAAAGCAGAAAACTAACTGGAAATATATTGCAAACAGTCCACAAGGCTTTTCACTTATGCAGAGTTTTAGAGATTAGTTTACTATTTCCTTATTCCATGATGAAGGGAACAGACCATGAAGGAAATGTGATGTTATTCACTCTGGCGTTAGTCCCCTTTTCCATTCTGGTTTGGGAGGGGCTGCCTTCTTATAAGTCAACATTCCTGTTGTTGTATAAAGCATTTTAGGAAATAGTGATCATATTGTGTTACCGGACACACTATAACCAGCTGTATGTTTAACTCTTCATTGCTTCTTACAGGCATAAACAGCAAGTGAGGGGTATCTTACAAAAAGCAGCCTGTGATTTAATTAGAGTTGTGCTGGAAGTTTATAATTTCTTTCTACAGTCTTTATGTTGGTGGCTGTCTCCTGCCATCAATTTAGTTTTGGAGTTACTATGTTTCAAATTGCAAAGTTGCTGTCAAGTATAGGAGGGATTCCTCTTTTGCTTCACCACAGAAAAGGCTTGGCTTTTTTTCTTGTTTTAATCTGATTGTGATACAAAACCTCTTTCTTTCTTACTAGAGAAAAACAGGAAACACCTTTATACACTGTTCTGAAAGCCATGTGCGTAGTGAGCTGTAACTGCTGATTAGACCCTCAGTAAAACACAGCTACAGCCCAGCCTGTTCACAAAAGAACATGTCTCTTGTCATCAGAGCAATGTTTCTGTGCAGCCAACAACGTTCTGGTAGTTGCGCAGTTTTCCTGTACAGTAGCAAGTTACTGAAGTCAGTAGAGCATTAGTGATGTTTTGTTGACTTCAATTCATGGATATATTTCTTTCCAAATTGTTAAGAAGGGTGAATATCTATTTTCAAATACTTCTTATTTATTGTCTTGCCCATTTAACAGAAACAGTGCGGCTGTTTTGAAGGTTGTGCAGGTGAAGATTGTATTTGTACAAAGAACGGGGTTTTTTTCATTTTGAAAATTAAACTTTTAGAGCTTTGAGAAAGTTCTCACAGATTGATATAATGAGCTATAGCTATTGAAAGCAGGGGATAGTGTAACTTAGCAAAGTATTAGTCTGACTGGGCATAAGGCTCTATGACTTGCTGTGGCTCCCTCTTTTACACTGTTCTTGCTGTGCTTCACTGTGTCAGATTTTTTTTTCAAGGCTGAAGAACATCTTTTCCCTCAATAACAAATGAATACAGCTGCGGGGAAGAAGCCAGGAAAAGTGCCTCTGTCTGAGTGCCTCTTAGCACGTTCTTTGCAGGTTCACCTCTCTTGTCTGGAATCTGACATGTAGGTATGTTGGTTACTCTGACTCCTGTTGTAGTGGGGAACAACCACCAGTGAAGCAAGATACGCAGTTTGGTATCTACGCATGCTGCCAGGGGAGTCAGGGAGAGGGGACAGAAGTCCCCAGGGAAAGGCTGAAATTCTCAGAGAGCACTTCTAGTGGGTGGTAACTAGTGAGTTCAGCTTTCCTGAGCAGCAGCTGCACTGTAGTTCTGTAGCTTTGGAAAGCTTAGTATTTTAGGTGACCAGCTTACCTCTGTTCTACCACTGCTCAGCTGCCCAGTGAGCATGACACATCTTGGCTCTGTCCAACAAGGATTCAGCATTGTGAGCTGAGAACAAAAGGAGAGCCCAGCCTGACTTCCATGGCTTTATCTGTACCTACACTCAGTTTTTCAGAATAAGGCTGATTGCTAAGGCTTTTAGTGCTAGAATAAAGAGGCACAAAACTCGGAATCTCTAATTTACACCTCTTTCCTTCCTTCCTAACCTGCATGACATCTGGGTTAGGTTTGGGAAGGTCACTGGCCAGAGTGGTGCTCTCAGGATAGAATTCTCTCTGAGCCAGTTCTGGTAATGTATCTTGGAGGTAGCAGTACGGATGGTCAAACACATGAGGAAGACTCTGCATCACACTGACCTGTGGTGCCTGTGAAGGAATGATGCAACTTGAAATGGCTTGAAATGGCATTACTGTAAAAAAAGAGGATTGAGGACTGAAGTGCAAAGCTGGAGACAAGCCATGGCATGAGACAACAGGCTAAAATGAGCCACTCATTTCTGGGAGAGTGGTGTTGCTAGTTTTGAAAGCATTTACCTTATATTTTGGTGGGGTAGCTAGGAAAAAACATGTCATGGCAAAGACCTGCCTTTCTTTTGAGACATACCCACTTTCCACCTGAATAGCTTCAGAATAAACATCTGCATGTCCCCTTGTTTCTTTCAGTGACTCATCTCGATTTTTTTTTTGTTTGCAGTCCAGTTAATTCTTATAAGACAATTACAGTTATAAAATAGTTTTTTTCTTTTCACTACTAGCTGATCACTTAAATGCAAAAGCAGTGCTCACTATGTTATTTTTGAGTCTGTACTGAACAGGTATGTACATTTTCAGTGTCAGGCAGAAAAATATTACTTATTGATAAGGAAGCTGAAGAATGCTACCATTACTCACTGTGCTCATAGTCAAATAGAAAACCTGTAGTAGCTGCAGGAGCAGAACCTCTGAGTTCCACCCTCTGTGCCCTAATCTTCAAAAATACTCTTTGCCCTAATAGGGGCTCTACGCAAAATGTTTTTTATTCACTGACAGTTAAAACAAACTGCTTTATATCACTGGTTGGTTTTCTCACTTACTAACAGCTTCTGAGCCTTTTAGAAGTTGACATTTGTTTCTCAAACCAATTAAATTGGTTAGTAGTGCTAGTCACACTACTTCATTACTGACAATTGCTGTTCAATTTAGTGCCAGCAAACATGACCCAGAAACATCCATTTAATCAGAATAGATTTTTTTCTGCATTTGGATATCTTAATTTCAGATTAATAACCCAAGTGACCAGGGTGAGAAGGAATCATTGTTTGATATTGCTGGGAAGAGTCTTAGAAAGTTATTAAAGATAAGGTGACATTACCTTGGAGGGAAAATCCTGCCCTGTTCAAGTTTGTTTGGAGTTTCTGAGTCTTTTGATAGCTGAATTTTGTTCTGCTTGTGGAATGGCTATTTCCTAAGTGCTGATACAGGAGGCAGCCAAGAGAAAAATGTGTTCTTTCCTTCAGCTGCTTTTATGTGATTTGTCTTATCTGCCTCCTGAAGACTGCAATCATGTGGAGTGGGCTTCCCTCAGCCAAACATCCTTTTCTTCACAGTTGTTTTCTCTCTGGCATGTACTAAGGGGACTGGAGGTTTTTGGGATAGCTGAGCTGATCTGTCAGCTTGACAAAAAGGAGTCATAGCCCCACGTGTGTGAATGGTAGAAACTTTCAATTTCCTGTGAAGGTTCTCATGAGAGGCATTCAAAGTTGCTAAAGGTCTGTGGTACTAAATAAGATAGTGTAAAGGCCTAGAGCTAGGCTCGTGGTTGTTTCATATGACCAATTACAAGAAAAAATGAAGCTTGACTGCCTCTTGCTGCCTCTTTGTTGATGATTGTCCTACTTCCTAAGCTGTTCCCTGGCAACAGTATATAGTATAAAGAACAGTAGGAGCCCTTTAGTCTGATGTATATGGTCTGGAGGGTTGTTGGCTGGTTACGGAGGATAAGGGGAAAAAGGTTCCTTTTTTGAGGATGAACGTTGCATAGCATCACGTCAAAACTCTTGTGACAAGGATAAACAAAACATGTCTTAGCTTTTCTGTGTATGTTCATTGGGATTTACCAAGAAGCAAGCTGGGATAAAACAAGGTGCTCTACGGTGTCCAAATAGCCTTAGGAGAAAAAGCCTCTTGGTGTCTGTCAGTGGGATGTGATCAGGCTGTGCAGTACCTCCATTTGCCCTGGGAGAACTATCTGCAGTGTAACCTGTGACCATCTCAACACCGAACAGAGCTGAGTAGCATTTCAGTCCTACAGGGTTTAAAGGCATTGCATGTGTATACAGGTGCCAGGTCTGAAAAATGTAGTAAGACTCCTTTTTAGCTTCTTCCTGACATGTATCCAGTTCTGAAGCCATTTGAAATTTTAGGAAAGGAGATAGGCTCATAAATGAAGAATTGCTTTGTCACCATTGCAGCTGATACAGCAGTAATTCTGGGAAAGATGCTGTAAAAATAAATGTCTGTATTTTGAAATGTTTACTTCTTGGTTTCTCTGCAGCTGTTGCCCTACTGACCTTTAATATTATCTCGCTCTTCTCTCCTTTAGCTTGCTTTAGTACTTTTTAGAGGGGATGGAGGATCTTCCTTTTTTAATTTCCCTATTTAGTCTTAGCTTGTTCCTTCTTTTTATGCCCTATATTTTTGTGGTGATAAGCCACACCAGTATTTTAAGTGAGGACTGTTGATCTGGACAGCTTCAGGTGTCTGGTGTTATTCAGACTGGCCACTAATGAAGTTGCTCAGTAGTTTCATTGAAATTTCACTTGCATGAAGGCTTTCCAAGCTGAGATCATGGTACAGCACTTCTTTGCTCATAGTTTATTCTGGCCTCTCAATTAGCAATCCATTCTGCTTATATAGGCAAGTAAAATAAGAAATGTCATTAACAGAAGGGTTAAAAATACTAACTGCAAACAGGTACCTCAGTACCAGAAGTTGTCAGATGGTTTTTCATATTATGTGTTAAAATAAAATAGGAAGTTATAGCTTTTTCAGAGGTGATGAAAGTGTGAGCTGAAGAACAGCTTTCTGCAGTATTTTGTGAGAGGCAGAAAACTCAAGCAGAGACAGCATTGCCTGGAGGAGAGCGTTCTGGCTTCCTTTCCTGACTTCAGCTATTGCATTGCAAAATTTAAAGTGCACAAAGCTTTGCTTAAGCCAATTACTACTTGGGCGGGGGGAGGGGTATTTCCAAAGACTGAGGTCTTTCAAAATGACCTTTTGAAATTTTTCTGTGAAGTTTTTGAGCATTAGGGAGAAGGTAAGAAAGTTAGTTACCAAGCTGAGAGCATGAAATGTCTGTCCAACCATTTCACTGAGCCCCTTTGAAATACTGGCGCTTTTGTGCCTGAGCAGAATGTAGGCACTCTAACAAATCTGATGATTAGTGCAAGTGTGATGCTTGAGATGTTTTAGCTTGTACAGAACAGATCTTGCCCACTCCTAAACCCCATCTGCTTAATGTAGAGTGCAGCACACAGAAGACTGCTGTGAAACTTCATTTGCTGTTGCCTCTCTTTAAAGCTGTGCCAGCAACTGTACAGCATGATCGTTTCACTGAAAATATACAGAGCTCTTCATTGTCTTATTAAACTTCTCAAAGCATGACATTAATCCCTAGTTGTGTTGTAATCCACCTTGCTTAACAAACACGTCACAGTTTTATTCCAACGACAAGCATGATTTATGGAATTTTGGGGCCCTGTTCAGTCTTTTATGGTTGGTGGCAAGAATCTTTTTTAATTTCAGTGGGTTCTGGCTCTAGTGGACCTGCTGACCTCTGTAACTGCTGAATCCTTAGGATAATAGTGGAATTTTTGGTATTTTCTGCTTTCTCTGCAGCAAGGCTTTTCTTGAAAATCTGAAAACTCATGCTAGATTTCAAGAGGTAGAAATTAGAACACAACACAGGAAACTGTATTAGGAACAAACTGAATCTGCATGAGATACAGGTAGAGAGTTAAAAATGTAAATTCTGATATAGTTATGTGTTGCTTCTTTAATGCAGTCTTGCTCTGGTGGAAGAGCAGTGCCTGTGTTTGCATAAATGTCACGTGTCTGCAGAGATCAAATGCTGGATGAGAAAGAAATATTTGTTTGTGTCCGTAGGAGTGCTTGTAAGGTAATTGGTTACAAATAGTCAAGCACAATAGGGGTATCCATTTATTGCTTCAGTTCCACAGCATTCATAGATTGTTGGTGTACCAGAAAGTTTCCAAAGTAGTATTTTCCCCTCTTTAATTTAAAGTAAAAATATGTATGCATTAATACTAGAGGGATGTAAGTTGCAAAGGCATTTCTAGGAAGTTAATAAAATACGCTCCATTCCATCTTGTTGGTGTAGAAGCTACTTCTGTGCTGTCCAGGTGCTGAGAATACAAGTGTATTTTTTGAGACTTGTAAAGTCCAGTTTTCTGTGATAGCAGTACTTCATGAAAACATTCTGAAGTTATTTCTACTGAATCGACAAGACATTTCTGACAAAAAGGTTTTATTCTTTCTTGACGTTCAGACTTCAGTTTTAATGCAAAACCTGGGAAACAAAGGACAGATTCAGTGAATCTGACTGGCAGTGCTTGCACAAAAAGCATAACTTGCTTAACTTCTTGTTGGCAAAGATGATGGAGAATCTTTGTAATGATCAATTGAAAAGAGAAAAATAACAATCAAAACAAGTGCTGTAGGGTATAAAGTTGAATGCCCAACTTGTTTCTAATATGTAGCAGAATGGTTTAAAAGATCTAATTCCCAACAAAATACTTCACAGATGGTAACATTTTGCCCATTTCTGCACATCCTTTTTTTTTTTTTTTTTTTTTTGCCAAAAGGCAAGGTGGAAGTTTCTCTCCAGGTTATCAAAATGCCAAAGAGACTGGAATAAGATTTGAGGTTAATTGAGGCCACTTTCCGTCCTGAAGGAGGGCTGCTGCTCTTTGGGAAATGACTGCAGGAGCTTTCAGGTCGCAGATAGTAAGCTAGTTAGTTGGGTTGGTACCAGACAGTTCAGTGGTCATTGATGACTGAAAGTATACTACCCATGAGAGGAAAGGTTAACTTGCTCCCAGATGCTCTAACAGTGAAGGGGAGAAAGAGAAACTCTTTGTTCTAATAGTTTCAGATTTGGTACAAAATGGAAAAAGTTCTAGCAAGCCACATGAAAAATAGGCAAAACATAGCTTCTTTTTTTTCTTTTTCTAGAACACAGCCACTCAGCCTTGAAATAGTTAAAAAGTTACATCAGGAGCAATTCATTTGGTTCAACCTCTATTTAGTTTACAGTAAGAACCTTTAGGTTGTGAAATGTACGCTGTGTGTTCTTGTCCTTGTGCTAGAATGAAATATTTAAAAGAGGAAATGTTTTCAGTAATATTCCAGGAATCTTTGAATAAACACTGTTCCTATCAGCAAGAATGGTTAAAATTTGAGCTTTTGGTCCCTTGAAAACAAACATGTTTCTGCCTTGATTCAAATTCTGCTCTGCCAGTGTAAAGGAGTTAAAACCGCAACCACAGTAAAATAAGTATATATAGGGGAATCCCCAGATGGCACGGAGCTGCCAGAGCTGCTTCTACATAGGGTCCTCTTCTCTACTAACAGCACACACAGTGCCTCCTGTAGTGGGCTTGGAAAAGCAGTTTTTCCTTCCAGGTTTACAGAGAAAGGGGGGAGGTTGATCTGTATGGCCATTGTTTCTCTGGTGGACTTGAGCAGACAGAATACTGGCAAGCTGTAAAATCCATCTGGGATGGCCCCATTCCAGAGCTGAATTGACCAAAATTGATGCATGGTTCTGCCCTTTTTGAAGTTGGTTACAAAAACTTCCAAGCCAAATGCAGCTTTAGGTTACATACAACTTCAGCTTTCGCATCACTGGAAATGATTGGCAAGACTCTTGCTTCAAATGTCTTCGCCGAGATTAGGGATTTATGGTAATATATAAGATTGAGAATAAAATCAGTGAGTATGTTTGACATAGAATCTGCTAGCAATATTCTTACCGTATGTACATAAAAAATGTTGCACCTCTCTGCTTCATGCACAGATCTGTCCCTGTCTTCAGATCTTCATATCCACCCTCTCTTTAGACTGTAACTTCTTTTGCATGATACAGCTTTCATCTGCAGGGAAGTTTGTTTTAATACAAATACTGCTGTATCAGTAGAATCAGTACATTGTAAGTATTATGGCATTACTAGAAGTTGCCTAGCCTTAACCAAAGTAAAAAATAACAAGTAATAATTTTGGTGCTAATCTTACAAAGTTTTTGCCTTTAAAAGGACTTCACAATTAAGTTACAAAGAATAGAAGGTAGATTGGAAGTCAGTTAATATACATTGGAAAGGTGAATGCAGAGATAGGTAAAAACTTTACAGGTAGTTCATTAGTTGTTCTTTACCATGCTTTAGTGTTTGTAAAGTAAAAGAACAACATCACTTCTCTATTATGAAGAAAAAACAGTCCACTAATTACAAATTTTGTTAAAAAGAAAGGAGGGAATGCAAAGGAATGAACTAAAACTAGTCAAGAGAGAGAAGCTCTCTCGGGCAGCTTTTTTAAAGGGAAGCATTATTTTTAATGCAATGTTTTGTTATGTATCTATGAAAGAGCAAACTCAGGCATCTTAGGAGAGTACTTTCCCTGTGGCATAAGACTTCTTTCTTACCTAGGCTCAGGACTTTTCAGTGTTGCCAATTGTTCATGATTTTTATAGAATTTTATTGCATGCTCTATTTTTTCTTATTCTATATGTGTTACTGCATTTGCTTTGTTTTACAGTTGTACAATTTTGGAGAGACAGTTTCTGTAGTTTTCTGGACAGATACATGGAAGCCAGAGAGCTTTTTTGACAAGATCGAGAAGAACAGGCAGAATGGAATGCACACCCTGTGCTTACTTGGTAAGCAGCAGCTACCTCGGTTCCTTAGCTACCATCTTCCACAGCATCCAGAGACAATAGTGATAGGAATAAGATGAAGGTGATTAAACAGATGTTCTTAGCTAACATGTATCTTTGAAAACATACCAAAAATTGGAACGTTTGTGTATGTGTACTGAAGAGTCAGTTCAGCCATTTTTCATGCCACAGCGGCCAGGAATTTAATTCCTCTTCAGAAAATCCGTAAGAAATGATGCCTTTGTAGAAGTCAAATAGGAACAGGAAGCCTCTATTTGCTCTGAAGATCACTGTGATTTTAGGCTAGCTCTAGCTCAGGATCCAAATCAGATTGCAGTGAATAGCAGCTATCTTTTATTGACTTAATTAGGTTAGAGCTCAACATATTTGACTTTCTGGGGAGCTAAACTGTACATTTAGCCACGTTTCTATTTTGTAAGGTGATAGTCTTTTTCCTAAATTATCGAAGGATGTTTTGTCAGAAGGCGATTGTCACATGAGAAGCTTCAATGCTGTAAAAAAATCCTTGCTGATCATGGAGCTGAAATGGAATACTGCTCCTAGCTGGCCACTGTCCCCAGGCTCTCCCCTGGTGCTGCCTGATCTTTATCCTACCGAACAATCCTCGGCTGAAAGCCACTTTCTGTGTAACTCTACTAGTCTAGGTAACTCCTTAAAGATTATGGAACTGCCTGCAAATAAACTGTAAGGCACTTGCATATTTGTATGTATAGTTCTATACCTTTCTGTATCATCTTTTAGACACAGCTGGGACCTCTCAGTGCTAAATAAATTAATATTTTAGGTAAAAACAGTCTGTGGTAACTGGAGGATCCTGAGCAGGAAACAATTTAAATGTGTAAGCACCACTGCACATCAGACTTTCCAATGCCTTGAAAAGTTGTTTTCAAAACTGGCTAAAAATCAGAATTCTGGTAATTTGTTTTAAAGGAGGATGATTTCACAAGTGTTTTAAACAAGGATTATTACAACTATAATATGTTAAAACAAAGAATTCTTTAGATATCTTGTATAATAATTTCTACGATCTCCCTTGTTCAATTTTTTTAATACAGTAGCGAGAGTAAAAATTTTGAAACCAAAAAATTGCATTTTACATCTCATGTTTCAGGGACAGTTGTGGTACCTGTATCTAATTGTAGCTCACAGCTGAAAAATAACAATTTCCAAATTAATTGTCTATGTATTGATTGTTTATCTAACTAGATTAGATTACCAGATAAGGTTAGTGTTGATAAACTTCTGATTTCAAAGTGACTTCACAGACATATAAATGATTTGGTAAACTGTACACTAAGAATCTTCCAGCTTTGCATTTTAAAGCCCTTTCTTCAGAGTCACTTTGGTTTAGGAGTTCATTCTATAACTTAAGCAATACACTTTTTTAAAAAATCAAGATTAAAAATGTATCCAGCTTTCACTATGATAATATTTTGGGGGCATTTGAATACAGATAATGTTCAATTGCCTCTTGGAGAGATTGTGATCAATTAATTTCATAAAATTGCAGATGTGCAGTCTTACCTGACCCTTTCTCTATTTGCCCAAATCATTTTTTTTCCCCATAACAGAAGATTGTTCTAAATTTTGATTGGGACAGGAAGGAAGTGCTAATGAAAGTCAGGTTCCTGCATGGCAGTGATGTAATCACTGTCGATCAGTCATACAGTTTTACCTTTTGTGACCACAATGTACTCGTAATTTAAGAGCAGTCCCAATACCCTGGTGTGCTTAAACATGCTGGCATTTAACTATCCTACGGTAAATATGCCTGCTATTTGTATATTTAGCAGTATTTTTATTCATCTATGTTGCTCTGAAATCTGTGAAACCTGCCCTATTTCTGGGTAAAATCACATGCATAAAATCACAATACTTTGTGATTAACATATGAAACAGTAGAATGTAATCCATATTCTTTTTTTCCTGTAATGGGTAAAATGTTGTTATAAAGTTTATAGAATCTCCTAATTAAATCAAGCTTTACCTACTTAGAAAACTAAGTGGCAAGTTTGTAGGGAACCTGTGTTTTAATATCTCTTTTGTTCCACAGATATTAAAGTGAAGGAGCAGTCTCTGGAGAATCTAATGAAGTGAGTCACCATTTTGAAAATACATAGAAACACACACTGTATTTACAAAGGGGTTTTTTTGTACAAGGAACAAAGGTTCTTTGCCCACAGTCTAACACTGAACTTACCTGCCTTCTCTTGTACTTCTCAGTGGCCATGGTCTTTTGTTTCTTAAAAGCAGCGGAACTTTTTTGTTCATTACAACAGGACCTGGCTTTAGTTACAGTAACTGAATGAAGTTGCAGCAGTGCATAATCTTTTTTTTTTTAACTGTTTCTGTGAGAAGCATTAAGTCAGAATGGGGTAAGCTTTCTGCTTGGCAAATGAAGTGCTATTTTACTACTGTTCTGTCCCATCCTGAAATAGATTAACAGCTGAAATGGCATTCTGAATTCAATCTTCCTTACGCTGGCTAGAAACAGTGTGAAGTACTGAATACACGCCACCCTTTTTAAACAGCTAAATAAGCAATATATAGAAAACGCTCTTAATTTCATTTAACTGTATTCAAAAAAGCTCTTGCCACATCTTTGTCATCTCTGCAATCTGTTATGTTTTGACAGTGGGGAATATAACTGGTTACATTATACACATGCTGTAACTCTGCTCTAAATTAACATTTGTGAAGTCTCACAGTATCATTGAGGTTTGTTTTTTCTGGAGCTTCAAAATAAAATCTGATTGAATCCACAGTTGGCAAAGAAAGCAGCATTTCATTTAAGAATATATTTCTAGTCTGTAATCATCTGTCTACAGGGCATTTGAGAGAAAAACAGTAGTTTGCCCTTGAATTTTAAGTCTAATCTTTCAGGAGTAGCTCCAAAACCTGCATATTGCTTGCAGCAGCTGAATTTGCTTTTAGGATTCAAATGATCTGCCAGCTGGAGGCCCTGCTGTTTCACAGGTGGGGGGGAGAGCACAAGAAACTTCTGTCTTCCTTAAAAATTCCACTCTTGTCTGAAAGGCCCAGCCTGAGACCCTGGGCCTGTTTAAGTTCAATTTGCTGGTCTAGAGGTTTCTTGAAATAAACAGTAAGAACGCTAGGGATAATGAAATGCATTATATGTGAAATTTGTCTACTTTTCTTTCCCTGCAGAGGAAGAAAGATTTATGAGCCACCACGCTACATGAGTGTGAATCAGGCTGCAGAACAGCTTCTTGCCATTATTCAAAACAGGAGGCTCCAAGGAGAAGAACCAGGTATTATTACTGTAATGTTTCTATCTGCTACTACCCCTTTCAAGTCACACTTACTGATGAGCCTCTGAACTCCCTTCCTCTTAATCTTGGTGTTCTCTTGCTCTGCAGTGCAATTGGGCTGCCTTAAATCCTAGTCACGAGACAGACTTGGCAGAGCTTGAACATAGTGTAGTTCAGTGAGCACAGATGAACGAGCACTAGTGGCTCCTGGAGGTTTAATCAAAGCCTCAGTTTGGTAACCCTGCACTGTTTCTATCCATCTTTAACTGTGAGCTCTTTGATCCATTAGAGGTGCAGGAGGTAGAAGGACTCTGAGCACTTTCAATCAGTCAAGCTTCAAGTATCTCTGCTACTTTTAATTTAGACTGATCACACTCTGCTCTACATGAATACCAGCATGAATTTAGGGTAACCCAGCAATGCAGAACTGTGATTTTGACCTTGAATTCTTAACACTGGTCAAAAGCAAACTGTGAAAGATGTTTATTGAGACCAAGGGTGAAATCACAGCAGCTATAAAGATGACGCAGTTGTGTCACAGAAAAATTCTAATAGAAATTCATCTAGCTATATTCCTACTTTTAAAAGTTAATTCCTTAAATACTATTAAAAGCCTTTTATTTTATCCTTTATATAGAATGAATCAGAAGCAGCAGTTTCCTCAAAGTGAACACAATTCCTGAATGAATTTCATATTCTACTTCTGCTGTCCTCCCATTCTTGCTTATAAACATCCCTAAGATACAGCTTTATTTTCTTTAAACAAGCTTCTCTCCAGGTTGCTCCAATGACCTACTAATTGGAGGTTTAAGAAAGCAGTGTTAAGCATTTTGAGTACTTTTTTCTCTATGATAGTCAACAAATTAAGCATTTAATCATCTTTCTTACAGAAATTACTGAAAACACAATTTGTGTTGGCCTTGCACGTGTGGGTGCTCCAGATCAGAAGATTGCTTCAGGCACACTCTATCAGATGTCCACAGTGGAATTAGGGGGTCCACTACATTCTTTGATTGTTACTGGCACTATGCATCCTCTGGAATTAGAAATGCTTAAGCTTTTTTCTGTAGATAGTTCCAGTTTTGAAAATAATGCATTTCAAAGGACAACTTAAATAAAAGAGGCATTTAAATTTTTATTCCATCTTTAATTTCACAACAGCAAAAAGTTATTCCTGTGAATATTTAGAGCTTGCTTAAGTGCAGTTAGATTGTATATTGCTTCAAAAGACAACACTGTAGGAACACAGACCTGCTTTTACCTGAGGCTACAAACTGCCAAGCTGCACCTGCTGGTATCAGTTTCTAACATGTAGACACCTCCAGAAGCCTTTAAACCTTAAAAACCCTATGTCTGATTCAGTTCATCGACACCTACATCAGTCTCCGGTTGATGACGAGGGTAAGAAGCGCAAGTAGAGAACTGAGGAAGCGTACCAGATGTCTGTCTGGCAGCACATTAACCAAGCCTACTGCACGCATTGCTGTAAGTGCATTGGAGATGTTAAGTTTTGGTTTTCAACTTTCCAGAAACTTAGTAGTTCTCTCACCAGTAGAAACCACTAGTGTGCAAAACCTGTTAGGTCTGGATCCATCTTTACACTTGGGAGAGTGAATACAGACAGGTGAGAATGTTCTTTATGTCTAAACCAAGAAAAACAAGAACTCGCCCTGTTAATGCCAGCATTTATAAAGTGCTGGACTCAAACTGCAGCAACCACAATTAACCTCAAGCCAATTCTCAGAAAACAGACTGCAAGAATTCTCTTTAAAAAAATCATCTAATGGATGATGGTGGTTGCTATTTCAACTAGTCTTCACAGTATGTATGAGAACAAAGCAGACCTGTATGCATATTTTTTTAAACTGAAAATTTATTGGAAATAAATTTGATCCCATATTTTTTCAGCAATATAGGATATTTAACATTTTATATTGACTGTATTCAAGTAGAAAAGATTACATTAAAAATTTCTAATATTGCACTTGGGACAAGTCATGGCTAAGCTACTAACATTAGCATTCCAGAACAAAATCATACATAGTCTTCAGAATTTTAGTGAGCTGCCTTGTGTCATCATTAAGATTTCTTTACAGGTATTTTGATGCACCGTACTATTCAACTTACGCTCACTGCTAAGAGTAATTCCTGTACTTTAAAGGTAAAGGCAAGCTATATGCTGAATGCAAGCAATGCTGTATGCTACCAGGAATGATTTTGGCAATTTCTTCATTCACAATATTTCACACTTCAGCCAAAATACTGTACTGATTCATTTAACTCTTGTACAAGATCCCAGCATACACATGAAAGACTTCAATGCACATGGGAAGTGAAATACACAACTCCTTTTAGACATTATTTCCGCCAAATTACCACATAGGCAGGAACCTTTTGTGGCTCACTGAAACAGACAAGTAGATTAACCAGTATTTGCACACAGTGAGACATGTAGTCTTCACACGCCAGGCACAGCAGAAGCATAACTGGCATCTTTTCACATTATAGCGGTCTCCAGCCAATGAAGTCCCAACAGGGATGGTCACTGCAACAAAGCCTGAATGGGGAAGAAATCCAAAAGGAAATCCCTGCAAGTTACAGACAGGGATTTTCATAGAAGTGTAAAGGAGGAATTAACCACTGACTTGGTATTAGGGATCAGAGAAATGGATTATAAAGAAAAAAAAAGAAAGAAAATCCCTCTACACTCATTCCCAAACACGCTTAAAGGGGTGGGATAATCAAGAATCATAGCATGTGGCAGTCTGATGGCTGCTGGGGAAAACAGGATAGCGCTTAATTAGTAACTAAAGCTGTTGTTCTGAACTGGTATCTAAAGGTCTTGTTACTGGAGTATTAATTGGGATTTGCATTTTACAGAAGCATGAAGGTTTCTGCAATGAAATCTGCACTGTGAGAGAAAAGCCATGAACTTCACAATTTGATTGCACAGTGAATGCAGAGGGTGGAAAAATGCAGTTCAGCAGCAGCTTCTCTCCCCTCTTAGATCTTGTTTACATTCCCAAAGCAGGTTCACTTACAACAGTTACAAACATATACCCTTTCTTTCCTTCACCTTTAAACCCAGCTTTATTACTTTAGAAGAAAAAAAAAAAGAATGTTAAGAATCACTAAGGTCTGTTTTATTAGTAGCGGCATTTTCAATTTTTATGTAAAAATAGTGTCAGCAGCTCTTACTAATGATGCAATTAAACTTTTGTTTTAGTAAGCAGTATTACATAAAAAGCAGAGTCATTTATTTGGACCAGCACTTTTGGCCTTAGTTTAGCAAATTGCACAAGTAATTTAGCTCTCTGTAGGGGCCCTACTGATGAAAAGAACAAGTCTATCCATATGTAGAGACTTACAGGATTAGCCTAGGAAGGACCAGTCTTCACTGTGCATACTCTTAAGAATAAGAGGAATTTTCTTCCACTGTTATTTACCATGACAAACATTTGAGGCATTTTAATACAGACACTCTGTATCACTTGTTTTATCTTCTTATTTTGCTGTAGGCCCTGTAAAAATCATGCAGTTTGCAGGCTTGGTCTTTGGGACAGTATGGTTGAAAGTTACTGTTTTCCATCACAGAAAAAAACCCCACAAAGACCAGTAACCCCACAGTGAGCTTTAGCTACATGAAAACATGAGAAAAATCATACTTGGAAAACTTGGTTCAAAATTCAGTACTGGATACCAGGAAGCTGGAGTTTTAGCAGATGATCTGCAGATAGTCACCCATGTCTGGATGTCATTCACGTAAATCTTCATTTACATGATGCAATGCATCTCCAATAAAGTGTTAAAAGTAAAGTGTTACATAAGCAGCTAAGTGTTAGGTAATTAGCAAAACACTAAATAATGGCGCTTTGACTCTCAGGATAAGAAAAGCTGCACTTTCAATTGCACGATTTGTACTTTTCTAAAACCTGAGCAAGTATCCCCTTGGTGAAAAAAAGAAATCATATGCCACGCTGTTTACTGACATACTAGATGTGACTGTAGTTACCTACTGGACACGTTATCTATTGCCTTTTGTAGAATTTTGTGATGCTTACCCTTTTTCAGAAAGCCTAAAAAGACAAAGTCTACTTTGAATTTGACTTCCCTACACTATCCTCAATTATATTTAACAAACAAATGATATATTTCTTAATATAAAAATATGAAGTTGTCCTTAGAAATAATGAAGAAAGTGCTATCTTGGTTAGAAAACTCAGACTTGTACATATGCTTCCAACAGTCAGGTAAGTCATAGTAAGCAACAAAAATATGTCAGAAGTTATTAAAATCAATATTGTGTAATTATAACCATCTTACAGGCTTTTTCAATCAATTTCCCATATTTAAAACTTTGTAGAGGTACATCTTAAAAAAAACCAACAAAACAAACCCAATTGCCACTTGGGCAGGTTCTCACTTGGAATCAAATTGTAGCAGTTGTCTTTTCATTAAGAAAACTAAAAATAGTGGCCAAGCTCAGCAACTTTAGCAGCACTACAGTATTTCAGCAAGTCCAGGAATACTCAAGTCTGGAAACATGCTGGTACAAAAATGATTTAAACCAAAGCCTGCTCTTGGGTCAGATACAATTGCAATGAAGTTGGCTGGTGCTTGCCTTTAAAGTGGTATCAGTTGATCTTCTCTAGCCTCAAATAGTAGTATTAACTATAAAAAAACCCAAGAAATCATGCTGTCAACCAATAAGAAGCAGTCTATATGCAACATACTACAAAACAATATGAGACATCTCTGCCCTATAATCACAACCATTTTTTTAAATACCTTTTGCATGAACATATATGCAAATGGTATCTCAAACTGCAGTACTCAAATCTGCTCAACAGATTCTTGCACCCTGCCCTGCAGCGAGTAACTTTCAGATCCCATCCTCCCGTCAGGAACTCCAAGCCTGGCAGAACATCTGCAAAACAGCACAGGCAGCTGAAAGGGGACTCTGCACCTGCATCCCCAGGAGCAGCCAGCAGGATCAGAAACCAGCAACAGGAATAGTGAAGGATCTGAAGACTGGAAGAGACTCTAAAGCTTAAAAGCAGCATGTATGTGGCTTTTTACTGCTATTTTTCTTTACACCCAGTTTTCAGTTCCAGGCACAAGAGTACACCCCCAAGCTTTGTACAAAATCCCTACTCATGTTTCAATATCTCATCTGGAAAATTCAGGAACCACCTATCAATTTGTCAACCATCGTGTTTTCACATGAAGAGAGAACAAAATTTAGGTGCTATATAGGAACAACAGAATGAATGCAATAAACTCTTCATCTCTATCATGAATTCAGCAACAGTGGCAAACAAACTATTTCTGTAAATGAATCATTGGTACTTTCATGCCTAGCAGTTACTACCCAGACCTTGTCAGCTTCAGAGGGCCTTGATTTCAGCATTACCACATATCATGCACCAGAAGAATACTTAAAATCTATACCAGTCAGTAGCGGCTATGATTTTTCAGAAAAATGCCTGCTGTCTTGTTTTTAGCTCCACAATGTTCTGTTTGTAAAATGTCATCTTATAAAAATCCTCCATTACTAAATTATCTACTACAGCATAGTGGAATTATCATCTGTAATACCAAGTATATCAGATTGTCTTTGAAAACAACATTCACATCTGAAAGTGTGAAATGATTATAAATGCTAGAAAAATATGACATACTAATGTTTCTGGAAAAAAACAACTTCCTGCACTGAGGACTTTTCCTTCTTCCCCATGAAAACACACAAAGCTACAGTAAGATAGTCAAAAATACCAGACTTGTCAACCCAGAAAAAGCATAATCTTAAACAGCATGAACCATGGTCCTTATTTCCATTTCAGGTATAACCACCAGGAACAACTATTTTCAGTATTTGGAAAGGCAGAAGTTAACTCACCAATCACTTTAATAAAAATTATTACAACCTATTAAAATCAAGGAGATTTAAGCTTGCACAAACAATTTAGGGATTTAATTTTTCCCACCACATGATTTGGAAGATAAAAAACTTCACGCATTGTGCCCATCACCAGCATCTTCCCTCAGCTGCCTGTTGTTTCCATGACTATGGACATGAGTAGCATCGTGCAATGTCTCATTACTTTCAACAGTATGAAGAGACTAAGAATCGGAATTAAATCTAGTATTTTGACTAAAATAATTTCCACAAGATATATGCAACAAAATATCCAGCTTGTTTTGGAAGCAAGTCTCTTCACAACAGCCTTGCCTTTTACATTTAGAATTTTTCTGTCTGTTTGGTAAGATGCAAGTATAAAGGAAGTCTAACATCTACAGTTATGCAAGTACACAACCCCCCCCACATACATCACTAGTAAATAATCAGACTGCATACAAGATACTTGTAAAAGTAATAAAACCCTTTGATGCTCCATATTTATGCTGGCAAATACCTCTCCTGATATAAAAGGCACTTTGAAAACCCAATATGGTTTGGTTCATTAAGTTTGCAAAGTACAAACAATTGTACAAACATACAATTATATTGAAGCATGTCAGCCATTGTGACATTATCTACAAAACAAGTTTCCAATTGTTGGTAACACTGGTTTTATGGGAATGAGCAGTGGTTTCAGCAGCTTTACTGAAGACATGACAGGGTTTCCAGTACCACAATCTTAGTAAGTAAAAAACCCTCAAAAACTTACAAGTTTAGGGGCCACACAAAGACAAGACCCGAAGTCCATAACATTCATTCAATATTTGCTCCTTAGAAACGAACTCCATCCATAGCCTGAGGGCAGAAATCTCTTCAGTCCATTCCAGAACAGTGGTGGAGGCAGGCTCTGTCTTGAAAACTATGTTGTTATACCATTACAGTACAGAAAACTTTGGTCCAACAGCACAATTCTGGAAATTCACTACATGGCTGCGACATCAATCTGTATGTAAAGCTGTCTTACTCCTGCCTATGGAAAAGAGAAGGAGAGTTAAGGAAACCCTGTAAAGCTAAAGCAATTTTAACCACCCTGAACACCAGTCCACATCAGTAAGTTACCTAGCAAAAAACCTCAGTATCTTATTTTTCTGTAACTCATCTTCCACATTTAGCACATCACTCACTGAGATACTGGCAATTTGGAAACCTACAAACTTTGAGAGCGCTGTACGAATACATAGTTCTTCACACAGTCAAGTGCACACATGTAATTATGTATTAACATTACCTTTGCTACATTACCTTTTCTGATTCATCCTAAATAATTCACACATGAAGCTGCACAAAAGCAGTTCTTTTGTACAAGTTTAACTTCCCAAAAACCCAGTTGCTTGAGGAGCTGTAAGTTTAAAATGGAGCTAAGCACAAGAGCAAAACATGGGATTTGTTGTTTGAACCAGTTCTACACTAAGATTTTAGCAAGAAACAACAACAGCTACAGTGAATTTACAGAGTATCATGACACATTAAAATAGCTTCAGGTAAAGGTATGTGAATTGTACTAAAGCATTTCGCTTCTCAAATCCTATTAAACTAGGCTTAGATGGACTTGCTTAGTTTTATCATCATTCAGTATAAAACAGCACAAAAAAATCAGTTATTCATTTTAAGCTCAGTGGCAGGCCAGTGACAATGTTGTGATGGTCACTGGTTATGCAATGTGAACTTAAAGCATTAGGCTGAACACTGCTAAAAATCAGCTTGTCTTCAACTATCATCAGCTTGCTTCTAGTTCAGTTGAATGGCAAAACCATCAGTTTTATATCAGTTATATTAAGATTAATGAGGGCCAATATTACTGTGAAGAAAAATCTCTACTTGCTCCAACTGTTCTTCCACTTATACCAAAGGTCAGACAAGTGATAGATCTTGTTTAACCAACTCCCTTCCCTAGACACTGGCTCTTGATACCTGACACAGCTATCAGCTGAAGAGCTAACAACTCACTTGGAAAATTCAATCCTTTAGAGACTTGAGATGTAAAATTAATTTTAACGTAATAGAATATTCTGCATAGTCCTTCCTCAAAAAAATATCCCTTAGTTTAAAACTACATAGTCTGCAGAATAAGCCGTGCAGACTGATTTCTAGAGCTGTATGTGATGGAACATCTCAAAAAGGACCAAACTTTATGAATAAAGTTTGATTTTAGAATATCTGTAACAACAAATCCTCCTTCCCTAAATCTCTAACATAAAAACAGGCATATGCGTTTATTTTTATTGGGTTCCCCATTACCGACTATAAAATTCCTTAAACTTTAAGGAGTTCAAAACAATTCATGCACTCAAGCAGCAGGGCTGGCTTCAGTGGTGTTTCTTCTGAGAGTCCAGAAACTGATGCAAGATGCATAAAAAACCCCCAAAAAATCCAGTCTGGAATTTTAAACAAATGATATAAAACAGTTACTAAAAGGGGCACTTATCAGATGCATAAATGATTCACTAAGCCATCCACACACAAGCTGCCAGTGCAATAGACCAATACAAGGGAAAGAACATGCACGTGAGCACACAAGGACCTTTCCCCACTGTAAAAAGCTTTGAAAAGAACATTTTTGCAGTCACTAATTAAACTGTTGACACTTTTATTTAGTGTCAAATATACTCAATCAGAAACCCCCTTCCTTCACTGTCCAACTGACTTAGAGAAGTCAGTAGTTTACATATCTCAAATATTACCCTTTAGCTGACAATATTTTGTGACCTAAAAACACTGGTTATAAGCAGGAATACTTGTCTCTTTCAGCTACAGAACTCTCCATTACTCAAAAGCAGAGAAAGGACATTATGGAAAAATACAATAGTTTTTTCAAATACTCCAATGTCAAGAATAAAAGCAGGATGTTTACATCCAGATGATATAAAATAGAGAATAAGTTTCCAGCTTTATTCTTCACAAAGTTTTCTTGCTGGAGAAGAATCTTCTATTTTATCTTAATAGACTCTAGGTTCTACATGTAAACCATTCACATCCAGTAGCTATACTGGAATAGGCAGTCAAACTGAATTTCAAGTTTCATGGTTAGAAGTGTAAGGAAGCAACAGAAAAATCTGAAATTTGTAAGATTTTGATCTTACGACAAGAACTATCAACTTCTAATAAAGTTTCTGTTGTTCACAAGAATTCCAGCATTTCACATCAGCTACAAGTGCTATCAAATGCTTCACTATCTATATAAAAAAAAATATAACCTGTAGGGAAATAAACAGGAACACCCTGGTCATATACAAACATGACAACTGATTGTTATGCTTTAACTAGGGATCACCATAGCACAAATACTACTAATAGACAACAAAATATGCAAAGACTACAGATTCTCAGAGGTACAGAAATGAATGACAAATACAGCATCAGCACAGTGAAAAACTTAAGTAGGTTCAGTCTGTGGTCAGAAGCCCTATCTTGAGGGAAATCTAATATATTTTCTTGGTTCCTCATAGGTCAATATAGGATTTCAACTTAATTTGATAACCTCAGACAACTACAGCTGTTATTTCCATTAAGTGGCATCAAAACCTAATGCAGAGAGGAGCAGTAATTCTGTCTACACTACTGAGTATTTTGAAATTGTTCTATAGAGCTGGAGCAGAGAAGCTTTTCAAAACACACTGATACCAAAACCAGAAGCATTCTTCTTGGTAAGAATTACAGTGTCACACGTGACAGGCAGTTTACACTGAGATGTGACTTCCACCAATGAGACATACCTGAGTAAAAATATTGTGAGTCTGGCTTAGAATCCACCTTCCATCAGCATCAGGAGCTACTAATAGTTTCAAAGTCCCTATGTAAACATCAGTACAGAGGGTCCAAAAATGTGGATCATGTAAACTGTAAACTCCTTGCAGCTGCTGCACCTAAAAAAATACAGGCAAATTTTAAAAAATGTATTTCAGAAGATGTTTGTCTGTACTATGTTTTTTTTTACAGAAAATATAATGAAAGCAAATGCATTCTTTTACCTCTAGTTCTCTGTGTAATTTGTGGTATTTAATTTAAATTCCTTATTACTATCTCAGCAATTGTAAGGAAGGTGAAGACATGCAGATTGTATGTACGTGTCATGATTTTGTATCTTGCTACATTTACATTCTGCATATATTTTAACTGAAACCATTTCTGAAAACAGTGGTGTCCAAGAGAGAAAAGTCAGTTACTAGATTTCAGAGGACATTAAATTAAAACAGCAATTTTTACAAATGCAGGAATTTTCCAGTGAAACAACTTGAGATATTCTATTAACAGAAATATACTGGTATTTCTGTAAATATTTTGTGAGGGCTTAGGCTTGTCCTGTTGAAACCCTTCTTTTTCCTCTGTCAAGTTTTAGCAAACCTTCCACATAACAGGTACAATCCTGTAAGTTCCTGAGGAAAGATGGCACTCATACCAGTGCTTTGTATTAACTTCGCAAAGGTGCTTAAATGTTCAGGTCATGACACAGTAATAGATAAGTTAAACAAGAGTACCAGGTGAGGTCAAATCCAGAGTAATCTACATATTCTTATAAATACACTTCCAATGTTACTCCACCTCAGAAAACAGAAAAACATTATCCACTTTGTATCAGTACAAAGTACTTCAAGAGGAAAAGCTTCAGGATCTATTTTTCTAAACCAGCATAGCACATTTGAAAACACAGAGTTGAACCTACATACAATTTAGGACTTCAGAAAAATAAGAATTAACCTGGCACCTCCCTTTGTACAATCTAAGGAACCTTTCACAGGCATTACTGGGAAAACATCACAAAATATCCTCATACACACAGTTGAGGCTCATTCAGTCAGCAGCTTGATCTGAAGCAAAGTCTAAGAGCTCACCCTCTGGTAGCACTGAGGCAGGGTGTTTTCCAGGGAAGGAGGAGTTCGCTGCATCAAAATTCCAATGGATTCTTTTAGAAGTGGAACAATACTGGAAAAAAAAAAGAAAGTTAGCTACTGTCACATTTTTAAAAGATGCCGAACAAAGAGCAACACAACATTCCTTAATGCTCTTGAAGTTTTTCTGTAGCTGTTTCATGAGAAGCTGAGAAAGTTGCCATGAAAACCTGGTACGCTAAATAAAAGGATTGACAAAATTGTTATGGTTTCTTACTAATGGCAAGATTACTTCTCTCCCTGCTTTTCCACAGAGACAACTGGTGGACAATCACAAAAGATTCATAGTTTAATCATGGGATTTGAGATGAAATCTCTTAGTGTCGTAGAAGTTATATGACAAAGCAGCTGGTAACTATAGCTCAAAACCAAAACTTACTCCAATGGCAATCACTCACAACCAACCATAAAAATATGCAACTGAAATGGTTTTTGCTTTTGTGTTTGGCTTAAGGCATATTTTTCTTATGAACTAAGATAATAATGGGGAGATCATGAAACAAAATTAGTATGGACCAGTCCAGCTATAACAAAGTTATTTTGTCAGAAACAGACAACTATAGCATATAGAATACAGTAAGTGTAGGGTCTCATCCAAGCTCAAGGATTAAACATTTGGAAGCAATTAGAGGTTCCCTCCTGGCCAAATAGTCTGGTTTAATCAGCAAACTAAGGTGACACTTAATACCCTTTTTTATTATTATTACTTTCCTTTTTTTTTTTTTGATAAAACCAAGAGACTAGTAAGCCCATAACCTGAAGCTACCACTAAAAATGTATACTCTTACTAAGTACGGTGATTTTTTTTGTTCAGGGGTAGTGCATCATGTCTGGCTCAGTAGAGCATCCCCAAATTTTCAAGAGGATGACAAATATCTATAGCCCAATACTAAAACTTAAATAACAATCTAATTTCAAGAGCATATAAAGTCACCTAACACTCTAAACCAAAAGTGATGATATATTTCAGAAATTGTAAGCTGAATTTCTGTGTTCAGCACTGTCATCACAGCTGGAGTACATAGCGTGATGGGATAAAAAGCATCCAGAAAACATCTGTAAGAGATTGAGCTGTCTGTTAAAGGAAATACAGAAGCTTTGCTTAAAATCTCATCAAGTGATGTAGAACGCACTGCACAGACCAGCTGCCTATTTGCCCATCATGAAGAGCATGACCTAACCATTCCTTTCCATTTTAAACAGATGGTTCCATTTGTAAATGGAAGCAGTCCTGGCTGATGGACTGCTCAACTCACTCCTTGGCTAATCTTTAGCCAGCAGTGGGAGTTAGAGGGTTGCACGACTACTGACTAATGAACCCCTGGAAAAACAACCACCTAAAATTAAGTCTTCTTGCAGACACACTGGTTATTCCACCCAAATTCACTGCCTCATGCATTCCATCACACAGCCTCACACAGTTGCATTGCTACTAAGGAATCAGTTCAGAAATAGGAAGAAGCAATTAGGGGCAGGCAGGAATTGCCTAAACTGGACCTGTCACCAAGACAATTAAACATTTAGCAATGCAATAACTGTCAATGTGTCTAAAGGAATCTTAATTGGAGTGTCACATTCTACAGATGGTGGATTACAGGAGTTTAGGGGAAAAGGTTCTCTTATCAATGGACCCATCTCACTAAATAATGTCCATGTCACAAGCATTACATCAAAGGCCGTTGGAGCTGCCAAAATACTCTACTCCATTGCTGAATTGATTTCAGTTTAACTCACTATTTAAAATGCAGGTTTGCTTCTAAATAAAAACCTTGAAAGACCAATACACAAGTTCAGGATGCAGACTGAATACAAGATTTTTGAACACTGACTCCATCCCTATGAATTTAACAAGGCCCCTCTAAAATACGTATCCAAAGGCTTCAAAACACACACACGCACAGGCTGCATATTTTTTCCCAGGAAAAGGACTAAAGGAATGGACAATGTAGGAGCTTCCTTTTTTATTGGAACACACTACTATGAGTGTACCAGAGTGAAAAAAATCCATGAAAGAAATCTAACCAAATCATGCCTGATTTGCACAACTTATTTACAATATTTGATAAAACTGATGAACATTAACTGATGGAATGGAAATTAACTGGCAAGTAGGAGATTTGGAGAGACAGCCTACTGAAATTTAAGACTAGCAGGTTGGGCATGTTAATCCATTCCAAAAAGAGGATTTGGTCAGTGAAACTGGAACAGGATTGAAAAGAGGAAGTTGAAACCCTGTTAGAGAGCTCTTCAGCTGAAGATGCATTTAAAATTGAGATTGCTTCATTCTTAAAACTTTGTTGCCCAAGAAACTGATCTTCCAAGATTAAGTCTATGCAATCAGCAGGGTCCATACAAGCATCAAAGACTGTCTCTCCTTGCCAGGCAATGGGGTGTAGTTTTAAGCAGCATGTATTGGAACCATTAGCTCAAAATCAACTAATATACAAAAAGGTGAATGGGGAAAGACACTCCACGCCTAGTATAGGTAGTACAGCTTGACAGTCTCCCTGCTGGCAAGATTTCACCTATTCATGTTTTTGCAATGGCTCCACACTAAAGCTTCAAGAGAGAAACCTCCTGTACAAGATTTTGGCAATAATGCTGCACAAATTATGCTTTTATCCAGACTTCACAAAAAAGCTAAAGCCATGATGTTTAACTGAAACAGCAACACCTTAGAAGTCCAAAGAATAGAAGTAAATCAGGACATGGCTTCATACTGTAGATGAAAGTTGAAGTATACGCCAGGTCACACCTCCCTCCTCTAACAGACGCAGCATTCAGTTAGAGATTTGTCTTTCGCAAAGCTGACAAGGCCAAAAGACAGCTGCAGTGATGTGATATGCCCTCACAAATGCTGTTAGAGCACAGAAGCCCATGCAAACATCTCTGCATCTAAAAGGACACTATCTTATAAGGTAGTCTTTTACTGTAAGCCAAACATGACAAACTATAGAATCCAGTTTTCTGATGTCTCAGGTTTTACATTGTTTCATGCATACTAAAGTACAAAATCTTTATTTAAAAACCAAAACTCCACAGAATATGCTCTTTTCTCAAACACTAAAACCAATCACCAGGAGGCACTAGAAATACTAGTTCCATCTCATGTGACTGAAGAAAACACTAGGAAAGATGACTATACCAAGCAGGCTGAAAATGCAGTTAAAGAATTTGACCAAGCTTTCCTTTTTTTTTTTTTTTTTTTGATTAGTCATTAGTGCAAAATACATGTGGTTGTCTCTGCAGCAACTATTGCACTGGTACTTCCCCTTTTTTTTTTTTTAATTTACAAAAAGATTACTGAGCAAAAGAAATAATGCTGAATTCTCACTAAGTGGAGGGTTTTTTCATGCATAAGCAGTCTGTAAGCTTTGCTGCTAAAGCAGACACAATTTTCCAATGGTCTCCGATTACCAAGCCTTGAATCTAAAATATCATTCTTTTACAAGACAATTGAATTTGAAAGAGGCACTAACTCACAAGAAGACTTGGGACATAAACACATCCTCTACAAAAGCTTAATAGCAAAAGCAGCTAATGCCGGCAGAATGAGTTTGCAGCACATCACACTTTCACACACATGGTTACAGAGGAAAGGAAAGGTGTTCAAACAGATAAAAGCTATCGACATGAACCTGATAAATCCAGCCTGCCACTGCTACACATGGCTTCATTAACAGTGAAGAGTAAAAGCATCAGACTCTTAATCAACTTGCATCATCACATTCAGCTAATACTCATACCCATTCCAGTCCCATCCTGTTTATGCCACTGTTCTTGCAGGCATAGCTAGCAAGACTCTGGCATCGTCGTCATCTTGGGCAGCAAGGCTGGAAACAACGCCGGGGTAAAGAACCCCGACATAGAAAATCTACTGCCAGATTTCAAAATTTTTTTTTTTTCCCCATCCATCATCCACAACTGTAGTGCCAAGACTGTCAACCTAATTCAGAACTTGAACTTTAATAAAATTTTTCTATTAGGCAATGGCAATTTTAATCAGACTGTAAGCTTTGCTCAAGACAAGGATCACAGGTTTAACATTTACTTTTCCTATTTTAAATTGTCTGTTCTCATAATAATGTGGTGCTTTGACTCTCAGGCAAAGCTGGCAGGTACCATTACCCTGTAAATAAAGGTAGTGCATGCCATTTAGCAATGATGGCTCAAAACACCAATGACAAGCATGCTAGTTTGGGGGAGTTTTGCTATAGAACATTCCTTCTGAATCTTACAGAATGCAGCACCTCATTTAAAAAAGTGATTCTTTTTTTATGCTGCTATGCCCCAAACATTATAGGCATATACCCCAAATGTTACAGGCGTGTCCTCCCCCAAAGCTGTTTCATATTATATCATGTTCAAGCAGCTCTAGACTCTATGTAAAAATGATGTAACCCATGGAAACAACTTCACTAAATGACTGAAGTAAATTGCCTCATCTCTGACCACTTAATATGTAGTCTGCATTTTCTATCCCATCTAGTATCATATTTAGTCTACAGTGCCTTTCTAGAAACATGTGGCTCTAATAGTGGTCTTGCTTTATACTGGAGTTGTGGCTTTTGCTTGGTGACTAATTTCACATAGCTGATCAAAATACTAAAATTGCTTCAACATTTCAGAATAAGGCTTAGAATCCTAAGGCTAAAAAATAAATGAACATTTAGTTTTAAATATTAAAAGCAGTTTAGAGCCTTGAGAAATTGTTTATTGGTTCAGGCACATTAAATTATGAGGAAAACACCTTGGAAAAAGCTTGAAGAGTGTCAACCTGAAGAATTATGAAATAGACAAGCTTTTTTTTTAAAAAAAGACTTCAAGCAAAATACTAGTAAAACAGACTCATCTATTTTAAGCATGTCCTATTTATGCTTTATAATTAAATAGACACTTCCATGAGATAGTACAGAAAGTAATCAAAGAAAGATTCATCAGATGTTAGTGGTAGCATCCAGGATCACTCAAGAGCTACAATGTCCCACCCACACCAGCTTCACCATTCAGGCCATAGATTTATGATGCAGAGATTTTGAAAGATTACAGGATATAGCCCTCCAATTGAGAAACCACAAACTACTAAGTCCTCTGCTTGTCAAGACTCAACAGATAAATACATACATGGAGAAAACACAACTTTCTATAGCAAGTAAAAGCATAATGAAATTATGGAAAGTATCTGACTTCATGCCTTTACCTCTATATCAGAACAGTGATATGTGGGCTAATTTTCTTCCTCCAAGAAGATAAATTTTAAAGCATGAGATGTAATAGGTATTAACAATATTCTAAACAATCCTACTGAAGACAGGCTTTTAGTGGGATGTAGAGTCATAGTCTACTAGAGGGAATAGACTGATCTTACCTGTCTATACTCTAGTAAGAGCTACCCGATTTCTGCTTCCACTAAGCTTCAAGTGTATTTATTTGTCAGTGAAAACAACCTCAGAAGAATCCCACACTGGATTTTCACTGTGCAGCCGGAATGTTCTGTGCTAACTCACGAGCAGTTAGGCAGAGAATATGCCACCTTAGAGCAGCCTTAGTGAAGGATCACAGAAGCAACACAGAGCAACCATGTGAGTAGCTGACAATTTGCACTAATTAGAGATGTTGTCTACAGGAAGGCTCAGCCATTTGAATTAAAAGCGCTGCTTGACTTCTCTGAAGAGGCATTGCTCAACGCTTCATGCATCTGCATAAGGCAAAATAAGTTACAAATTAGAGGCTGTACAGCTTTATATTGCAATGATAAGTTCTTTAGTCATCCTATACAGATATTTTTGTGATTTCTTTTGGCAAGTGTTGCCATCATTTCAGAAAACTGAAAGAGAAGACCCACTAATAGGAGCAGGCAAGACCTGAGTAAATCAGAGCGCCGTCCAACACTGCAGCAAGCAAACACTCAACATCATCTTCATCCAGACACAAGCAATCTTGGATTAAGAGCAACGATTCCCCTCTGCATTCACATGCAACTGCTCTGATATTCTACTGATGACATAACTCCACAGAAGGGAACAATGATTTGTGTTCTAGCTTTACTCCCTCTTTGGATACATAAGTATCCCAAAAAGATTACAGATTAAAAAAGAAAAAAAGGACCCCTGGATCAAACCTATCCCCTACCCATGCCCTGCACACTTTAAGTCAAACTCAGACCATTAACTTGTAGGATATGTGATTGAAGTCAAATCACTACCAGGTTAAACGGTATATGCACATTCTATTCAGAAAAAAAAGCACAAAAAATAAACTTCATTAAACCCTCAAACAACTAAAAGTGTGCCAAGTATTAAACACTAAATTCACCAATTACACAGTAACTTATTTTTAGTTTGTCTTTTTCATGTAACATTTTCTTGAGAAATGCCTCACTAAAAAGCAAGCTATTAAAATGCTCCTCAAAGACTCTCACAAACCTCTAAAGGCATCACCATCACCTCATTCAGCTTTTTATCACAAACATTAACTGCACATGAAGAATCAAAAGCATTACTTTTACAGTTCTAGTTTACTTAAATTCTATACAGTGTACACCTTTGCCTGATACATTTGGACTACACAAAATATTCTATACACTTTCCTAAAATTATGCTTTTGTATTTTGACCTGTATGAACACAGTATCAGACTTTCAACAGAAGCACAGCTTACTGCAATGGCATAAATAAACTGCAACAGCTACTTTATGACCTTAAAGTATGCTAAAAATCTAAGTGCACTATGATATCCACAGTTTGTATGTCCAAGCAAATATTTAATCAAAGTGTAAGATACTAATGCAGATATACTGGTATATATTTTTAAATTAAACTATGTTTAATCATCAGTTTCATGAAAATTGTGAAATTGAATTGCAAAGTATTTTTGTAAAATTTGAGCCAAAATTCAGTCAGATCATTATTTTCAAGAAAATTTCAATACATACTCAGATAATGAAGCAGCTAGAGTTGAGAACCCGAAAGTTCTTTGTGATAGTTTTATTAGTTCACAATACTACTAATTTGCTTATTTCAATAAAGAACAAAATATCATGTGATTTCATAAATACTATCCCACATCCAGTAATGGATACCAAATTCAACATCTGTTATTTTTCCATTTTAATCTAATTACTTTTCTAGATTACTTTATACTACTTGCATCATAGTATCTTTACAGGATATAAAAGCGATATAAAAGCTGTGAGTTGGTTACACGATGGCACCACATTAATGCATTATTTAGATCTTCCTATTACAATCTCTCATCAGTCCAAAAAACATGCCAATGTAATTTCTTAAAAAAGACAGAATGGATTCTCACTAGTCTCAAACCCACATACATAACTACTGTCACACCATTATCTTTGCTCCACCTCCACCTATTACCATAAGAATTCCTCAATTCCTCTTTTAAATACATATACCTAAAGTTCAGCATCAGAAAATAAACCTGGTTTTGTTGAAAATAGTTCAAACATATTTCTGAATACATACTTCCAATAATACCCATCATAGTGCAAGAATGAATATAATCTTTCCCAAATCTCAATAGTGACAGTGTCCCAGATTGTTCAGCTGATTAAGAAAACTACTTTTTAAAGTTTGGAATCCAAAGACTTCTTTCAAGGTACCTTATTATACCGTTACAAGAATGCTGTTTATCCTGTAGAAGACTCCTGCCTCAAATTTACATCTACAGTTCTGTCCTAATTCATCTCTGTGCAAACTCATTCCAGCTGGAAAGTTTATGAACTACTTAGACTAAACACACATCCAAAGCAACACTGCAATCTGAGGATCCTTCCCT
This sequence comes from Strix uralensis, assembly GCF_047716275.1. Taxonomy (NCBI): domain Eukaryota; kingdom Metazoa; phylum Chordata; class Aves; order Strigiformes; family Strigidae; genus Strix; species Strix uralensis. The sequence continues at coordinate 21,934,624 of NC_133979.1, read as the reverse complement.
TAGAGGAGAAAGCCATCAACCAACATGAGTAAAAATTCATTTACCAGTTTGTATTTTATTGGGAATTTTCAACTTTATGAAAATAATTTGCTCAATGTATACTTAATTTTCATACGCAACCAGCAGGGTTTCGAGACTGTGACATGCAGAATAGTGTATCCTTGTTATCTAAAAATTAACAGAAAACATTCAAGTCTGGACCCCTCTTCCACCATGACTTAAAATTTACACTCATGTAGCCACCTGCAGTATTCACAGCTGTTTCCTAAGATACATTCCTGATGACAGAAAAGCACCTGTACCATAGGCAAGTCTTAATCCAATACAGTAGTTTGTCATTTGAGAACAAGTGGCAGAAGGCCAGCACAACAAGAGCTCAAAGATATACACACATAAAAAGACATTCTCCTAGGAAAGAAGTCTCCCTCCCAAATAACAACTTGACAGCCAAGAGCAAAAGCATTTCCATACAGATTTTGATGTTTCAAGTGCTTTATTTTAAAGCTTCAGAGTACTCAAAGATCTAGAAGATCATGCTCAAGGTTTTGCTTTCACCAAGAGCTGTTGGTTAACCATTAACAGCAGTAAGGAGAGTATTGCCTCCTCTAGTTCATCAGTTAGTAACTAATATATTTGATGTAGAACCAGAGGTCGAAGCAGCTAATTAAAATGGAAATGGACGATTTCATACACTTAAAATGTGGAGTCATGAAAAAGAGCTTTGGAATATCAGCAATAAAAAATACACTACTATTTAGATTTAAACCAATCAGCTGAAGTACTCTTCTAAGACGACACAGCACCTTGGGGCTTTTATACAACCCCATTTGAAAAAAGCAAAGCTTTTCAGTCCCAACTAGTGGAAAGTCCCCAGACAGCATTAAAACTTTTGGGCAACTTTACCAGACTGGCTTTTGCATCTCTGATTCAAAACTATGCTTGCTTTATTACAGCTACAAAGAACAGATCCTGATTTTTAAACACACATGCATGGGTCCACTTGTCAGAGCACACATGTACTCTTATCGCACTCTACCTTATCAAAGTTGCTTTAACTAGTAAGAGGGACCCGAGTGGGATAGTCCGCAAAAGTAAAATTGACAAATATTCTTCTGAAACAGCACAATCATTTAATCTAAAGCCAATTCCCCCCCAAAGGTTATTTATCAGGGTTGCAAATAGGCCCACAGAAGTGGGCAGGAATCCCTGTACTAGATATTGAACATCCCCCTCCTCCCAACCTCAAACCCACACATGCCCCATCAACAAACAGACAATTAAAACCAAATACACACCTGTTGCCACTAACAGTTTAAAATTTTTGCAGCCAATGTTCTTCCTCCTCAAGTTTTGAGTTTCACAAAATTTCAGTATAATCTTTTCTCTAGGTTAGATTTAGGTGACTTGAAAAGATTACGGACAAAACTATTATATTATATATCCTAGCAATCATCAGCTGGACCCTCATATTACTGTTACGAAAGATCATCTTATGGGAAAATCTGACAAACCTTTTGCAGTAATTCTAGAAGAGCACTTCACACACATAGCATAGTGAAGAATAAGGCAGAATAAACAATGGTTTTATGTCCAGAAGTGTAAATGAAGTTAACTGAAGTCAAACAACACAAAAAGGGACTCAAGCTCTCAAAGAATATCTATCTGAAACAGTCATCTTGTTTATGATCTTGTTTAAGTGTATTTCAGCAAAGCTGTTGGCAGTTAAGTCTGTTGGACTGCTTAAAAAATTTAAAAAGAAACACCCTGCAATTAGTGTTTTCTCCACTGCTGTGCCAGGATGTGTCAGTCTGCACAAAACATAAGCTTGCTTCTACTGACTATGATGCAGCTGACTGCACTCAGCATAGCGATTCTAGAGATCACTTACAGCATATTGGACCAACAGAATAACATTACAGGCTGAGGTCTGGTATTAGGTCAAAAGACACAACAAACAGTGATTTCTCCAGCATTTTCAGCACAGAGCAAGGACCTCAAATATTCCTCCTAATTGTGCTAGAAGACCTATAAACAGCTTTATTATGAAGCCTCTGTCATGGAAGGTAGTCTTCTTCCAACCTCTGTACAAATGGCAGAAAAAAAACTTCATGCACATGGTATTCTCTGACCAGCACTCCACCTGTGCTTTGCTGTACACAAAGCTAGACCCTTAAAACACAAAATGTATGAAAACCTGTGTTTTACTTAGCTATTACCTCAGCAGTAGTTTCTTCCCCCTTGGTGACCTGCACATTTTCTTTCCCATTTTTTAAGATTTCACTAATAGGCTTAGTTTGTCATAATTTGTCCTTTATAAAATTACAGGAGGTTTAAGTCAAAATACTACGTTTATATTAAAGTGGTAATTTCATGGTGATCTCTAGCAGATTTCTGTGGGCATTTAGCTCCTGAAGCACGTTGCCCTACTCTGGTAAATAGGGAGATTCACATCAATAATTCTGCGAATGCTGCCATGCATATGGTATAAACATGCCATATATGGTATAAGCATAAGTAGCTGCAGTTAATCAGATGACATTCACTGCTGAAGAGACAAAGGTGTTCAGTTATTAGGTTGTAACTGGAGTTGTGGCACTCTACCCTATGTCACCACTGAAACTGCTGCCAGAAAAGCCTCAATAACAGCACCACTGAATGAAATGTTTGCTTGTCCAGTCTACTCCAAAGAGCTTCACATTTACAGCGATCTTGGTAAGCAGTAACTGGGAAAGCCCAGAACTATCTGAAGCATTTCCATCAGATCTTAAAAGGAATAAGGATGTCTCAGAATACAAATACAAAGGAAATGACAGTTCTCACTGAGGAAAAAAATAAATAAAAATTACCAGCCTTGATTTGTCAAGGACAAGGGCACATCCTGTGCCAGCAGGCTCAACTCTGCTGCCCTCAAGCCATTCTGCTCCATTTACTGGAGCACACTGGTTTATATAAGCATGTGCTAAATACAGAGAGAAAGCTTTCTACAGTTTGAACCTGAAAGACATTTCTGTAGTGTTATGCAAACAGGGGTAAAATATGCAGATTTAAGAGCAAAAGCTGTAGCTGTAGAAAAGGAAAAGAAAGATAGTTGACATAAGAGCGCACCAGAACAGCTGTACATAACAGAGGTAACGTATCACTCTTGGAAGAAAAGCAAATGTCATAAGTCATTAGCACAATAGACAAACCTTTTCTTCTGAGCTGTAATCTGCACTGTAACTAGCATCAAAACTACCACACATATCAGAGATAGCAACACTTACCTTACACCTATAAGCAGCGCTATCAGCATTGAACAAATAGGATCTGCTATCATTAGACCATAGTTCTGCATCAGTATAGCAGATATGATTACACCAATACTTCCGAGCGTGTCTGCAACGATGTGTAGAAATACACCTGCAAGAGATTAATTGGTATCATTACAACTTGGTGTTGTTAAAGCTAATGGAGTATTTCAAAGACAGTTTACTGAGAAGAGATGCAAGAACTAGATTACACTTGTTATATTTGTCAGTTAAATTGGTCAGTTTTTGGTCAAACACACAGAAAGCAAGCACAGGACTTTAACACACTTGTAGAATATAGAGCATTTGAAAAATTTACATTATTTTCTGCACTTAGCAGTAAGAGGTATTTCATGGCATAGTTATCAACTTAAGCAGTGATTAACTGATGTAGATAAATTTTTTTCATTCAATATCCACCCATATTACAGTAAAGAAACTTATGCTCCCTGATGCCTACAGACAGTAAGTACTGTATAAGATGGAAAGACTGTTAGCAGAAGGAGTTCTGTGAAGCTCTAAAAGATGCTGATGTTTCACTGACAGTATCTTGTGGAAGTTATTTGGCAAATAAATCAAAGACAAATGATTTTGAGAATTAAAAAAATACCGCAGACATGAACAACTTCACTCTTGTTTTGAAGAATAACACACTACCTTAAAAGACAAAGAAACAAGCACTTTGCAGCTAGCTAAAATTTAGCCTTTGGAGCTCTCTGCTGGCAATGACAGGAACAGTCATTCAGAAATAGCATTCTGAATACAGTTCTTCAGACTCTGTAAATGCCTCCTCATAAAAACAACATACAAATATAAATCAGCTCTTTAGTCATTTTCCCAAGTCTTTATTTGTACTGGGTCCGGCTGGGATGGAGTGCGATTTTCTCCATTGCAGCCTGCATGATGCTGTGTTTTAGACTTGAGACTAGAACACTGCTGACAACAAACCAGCGTTTTAGCTATTGCCAAACAGTGCTTGCACAGCATCAAGGCCTTCTGTAAGCAAGTAGGCTGGGGTGGGCAAGATGCTGGGAGGGCACATAGCCAGGACAGCTGACCCAAATGGACCAGAGGGATATTCCATCTCATATAGCATCACACTCAGCAATAAAACTGAGAGGCAGTCTTTCTAAATCAGCAGTTGCTCAGAGACTGGCCAGGCATTGGTCTGCTGATGGGAGGTGGTGAGCAACTGTCTTTTGGCCTGATTTCGGCTGGGATAATTTTCTTCCTAATAGCTGGTATGGTGCTGTGTTTTGGATTTAGTATGAGAATCATGTTGATAACACACTGAAGTTTTAGTTGTTGTTAAGTAGCACTTACCCCAAGTTAAGGATTTTTCAGTTTCCCGTGCTCTGCCAGCAAGCAGGTGCACAGGAAGCTGGGAGGGAGCACAGCATATTCCATACCACAGAACATCATGCCCAGTATATAAACTGGGGGGAGGATTGTTGCTCAGTCATCAGGTGGTGAGCAATTACACTGTGCATCACTTGTCTTTTCTTGGGTTTTATTTCCTTTTGAAATTATATTCCTTTTCATTACAATTATTACATTATATTTTATTTTAGTTACTAAACCCTTCTTATCTCAACCCACGAGTTTTACTACCTTTTCCTGATTCTGCTCCCCATCCCACTGGGAGAACAGGGCAGGAGTGAGCAGCTTAGTTGCTGGCTGGGGTTAAACCACAACATCTTTGCATTACTTGGGGTTGGGTTTTTTTCTCTTCCTCCCCCCCACCTCCTTACTAAACTGTCTTTATCTCAATCCAAGAGTAGTTCTTGCTTTTACTCTTCAAATTCTCTTCCCCGTCCCCCTGGAGGAGTGAGCAACCAGCTGCTGGGTGCTTAGTTGCTGACCAGAGGCAACCCACAACAGTATTGAAAAAGTAAAACTATATGAAATTGAGTCTTTTTAATACACGTCAATTAAAATGTGGCTTTCATGAAAAAGGCTGACTTTCAAGTATCTTCTGCTATGCCTTCTGGAAGAGGTTGAAAACGTTCCCTTTCAAGGACTACAAACAAACCAGAAAATCATCCAATAAGAGAAAACAATATGTACATTTGGGTATGCCAAATAATTACTCCCTCTTACATTACATGATTTTCTCCCTCTAACTTTTGAACACTTCAAAAAATAATTCATCAAAGCTCAAAACTGACATCTAAATTATCAGTAATTTTATTTACACTAATGCTCAGATCAGGGACTCCAATACTCCTTCAAGCAATTTAGAGTGAATTACCATCTTGTCTAAACCAGCTGCAATAGCTTGATGAAATGCAAGTTTTAAGCTCAGGTGCCCTTTAACAAATAAATCAATCTGCATTTTTCAAATACATTCTATCTTAATAATACTGTTTTTCACTTTCCGGAGCATACATTGCAATTAGGCTCCTCACGTTTCTGCTTTCAGCCACTCTTTCCTAGATTTTTATTATCTGATTTTTCAGCATCTGTAACAGAAGCTAAATCCCAGCTTTTGGGATCTCCCTTTCAAACTGTATTGACACTGCATTACATTTAGACTTCAGTGAATGTCTCGACGCCTAGCTATGCACAGGGTATGGCACTGCTCTGTTTACAGGTAGAAGGGGACTTCATAAAATAGCTCCTCTAAAAAAATCGAGCATTTACCCAGAGGCACCCTCTAAACAGTCACAGGCAGGCAGACCATGATAAAACTAAGAAGCCACTATACTTATTCTCATCATACCTTGTAAAATCTGTTTGCTGGATCCAGCCATCCCTTCAAGAGAATGGTCATCTGTGAAGACAATTATTGGCATGTTAACCTACATAAAGGCTCTCTCTAGTGGTATATTCTGTTATGGTCTTCCTTTTCTGAAATTTCTTGAACAGACAAGCTGCTCAATACTTTAACTATTGTTTTTAAATGCAGCAATTAAGTCAAAAGTCTTAAAACACATTTTAAAAAACAAAATACCACTTTACATATATAAAATTTATTTTACATATGTAAAAATAAAAAGAGCAACATTTGTTTTTTAATGAAAACAAACTGAGAAATAAGACCTTTGTAGTATTTAGCAAAATAAGGCCCCCTCAAGAATACCAGCCATATACACAAGCAAGAAGACTAAGATCACATAAATTTGCTAACCAGAAGTATTTCACTTAAGCAAGCATTTATACCCAATGTAAAACAACAACAAGACTTGGAGAATGTAGAACTAGGTCAAAAAAATACTCTCATCCAAGCAGATTTATTCCTCTGAAAGGAATGTCAGAAAGGTATTTTAAGAAAAACTTGTTAAATGATAGCAAATGACTTCTAGTGAAGATATATAATAATTTATGCAAAAGTTGATTTGCACAAAACAGATGGCTACATTCCCTGTTCTACTGGAGTGGTGGGGATGGAGAGAACGAGACACAGGATGGGGGAGCTCCTGCTTTCCCATGAAACTCCAGGAAAACAAGCCCCAATTTTCTACTAAAAATAGCAAGAAAGGGACAAGTAAATATTTTTATACTCTTTGTCACCTCCTGTCTGCAAGTTACCACAGTATTCTCTGCTCTGAACATGCACTTTTTCAGTCACATCAGATTCTTCTTTATGGCTTAGGCAGGAAGGATTGACAACCCTGCATTTCAATAAGGCTTTCATTTGCATTGTTTCAAATAGGTAGTAAACAACACACTGTCTCTTTCCATGGATGTCCCTTCACAGATTGTTCACCTTTATGGAAAAGATTTAAGCATAGATAAGATACCAAGTACCTTTTTCATATCGCACTTAAACAACTACATAAGATGTGGAAAATCTTATATTTGAGGTCACAAACCAAGTATGACATATCAATCCCTAAGTACCCGAAGCCAAACTGCTTGTTCATCTTTCCTAATATCTTGATCTATAAAATTATTCAAATGAAGAACATCAGCAAAGCAGCGTAATTTTGTCTATTGATTTTAATGAAAAATTGAAACAGAGCACTTCATAACTAATTTAATTATATTTCTATAGCATACATCTGTTTTATCTTTTGCCAACACAGAACATTATGGTGAACATTCAAAAAAAAAAATGTAGTTTTTAAAGGTTTTGCTTTACCTAACACTGAATTTATTATAAGTGAAACAGCATTTACCAAAATGAACCACAGAACATGGTGGTGGCATAGCATACTGCGTATTTAGTGAAACTACTTCCGTGTATGCTTGCAACAAGCTGCAGGACCCACTTTTTTTTTTTTTCAGTAAATCATTAATAGCAAATTTCAACTGAGTCAAGATGGTCTATGACATTAACTAAGTACTTACCATGACAATAATCCTGACCGTGAGAGTGTCCATGGCTATGGCCATGACCGTGTCCATGGGCATGTTTATGTTCATGGCTGTGACCATGACCTCCATGACTGTGCCCGTGGCTCAGACCACCATTAAATAGAGAATGGCTGTGTTCATGCCCTATAAACAAATATCACCATCAGAGTATAAATTTAAGTGTTGAATAAAAGTATGCTTACATTTGTTTCTAAGCTTCCTGAAACCTATGAATCTTTTAGGTCATCTTAAAGTATGACTTTAAGTAAGTTTAGAAAATTAACACAAACTGTCATCTAAATCTATGCTTTGCAGCCATATAAAATATATACCTGATTTGAGAAGTCAAGTGCTTTTATACATTCCCACTTCTGAGACAAGTTGTGCTACTCTTTTAGCACAATTTGAAAAATGTACACATAATTAGATACACGCACATTAAAAATAGCCCTTATAAGAAACCAGAAATTGGCTATCGTTTACACATTAAAAATTAAAGCTTAAATTGCTGCTTGAAGACCAAAACCTATTTTCTTCCCCCACTTCTATAACATTTATTGTTAAGCTGAAAAAGATACCAATTAGCGTTACAGAAAAAAACTAAACAAAATGTTTACCATATATATTTAGGCAAATACATTCTGCATTTAAATTCAAAAGACACTAAGTTGAGAAGCACCTGAAGCTGAATCATCCCATACTTAAAATTTGGTTCAGACACTGTTTTGTAAATTTTCCAGCCAAGACCTCACTTAACTCCAGTTTAATTTTGTCCAAAAGACACTCTGCAAACCTCTTCCAATAAGGTGCAAAAGAGTGCATGTTCCAGGAAGCAGATTCTGGAGTTCTGGGTCTTCCCGTTACAGATATTAACATGAGAACTGCAGTAGCGACATACTAGAGCTAGTGATAAAACATAAAAGTCAATATTGCAACAAGTCACATACACATTTAGCTAGGATTGGCACTAAAAAGACATGAAAATTTAATCCTGGGTTTCTCAAATCCTGGAACACAGGGTGCCAAGGAAGTAAACTATTGAAAATGATAGATATCCTACCAGAGCCATGTGAATGCCCATGGCCACCATGTTGAAAAACAAATATTCCTATAAGATTTACAATGAATCCTAGTATAGAAACAGGAAGAAGTCTCTCATGATGCACATCAGGAGGCTCAAGTGCTCTCTAAAAAAAAAAACCAACAAAAAACAAACCAAGAAGTAAATGTAGTTTAACAATCTCTTTACATTATTAAAAGGCACTGAAAAAAATGCTTAAATACAGGAGCATTGTCATAAACCCAGGCATACATAAAGATGTAATTAGAAATTACTCAGATCTTTCAGTTTTTCAGATGGTACACAGACTAATTCCTACTGTCTGAAACTGAAGTTTTATTATTAAAGCTGCAGAAGTATAGTAGAATATTCTGATAGTCCAGCTAAATTTTATTATAAGATTTCTTGTGCTGTGGGATGTGGCGCAACACCACATGGAAACGTGCAATTTTGTTGGATGACTTGCGCAATCCACGTCTTACAAACAACTTCCAAGAGTCTAGAATGCCATTTCTTCCTTTCTCCTTAGAAGAGTGAGGTGATGAGGGGAATGAAACGAAGACTGAGAACAACTGTGGCATTTTTCAAAACTTCTAAAATCTAGACTAGTAATTTTTTTAAAATTCTTTTTTACCCTACTTTCTTTGGAAGTTTTTTTTAACGAGACATTATATGCCTAACACAATGTGCATCTGAAGCTAAGTGTTGGAGAGTTTAAATTACTATTGACAGGGGAGAGAGACATTCACCATCTGTTCACAGGGGTGAAAGGTACAAGCAGTAGCAAGATAATGGAACTTTCAGCAAATGTTAACTTTTGAAATAACAGGGAGAAAAGGAGTCACCATCACAAACAAAGGGAATACTCAGCAGGGGAGCTAAGACCAGAGAAGAGTGATGTTTCAACATTACTCTTGACACTTCCAGTAGTAGTTTTTCATTTTTCTAGTAAGTTTTGTTGCTGATTCTAGATTTGGAGTGAAGTTTTCCCAAGCTTTTAGGCAATTTCAGCCCAGTTTGTACTGATTTTGAAGCAATTACAGGCTTATCTATGTAGAGGATATGCTCCTGAAAGCTCCCAGTTCTCTATTAATTCAAAAAAACCACCGCTAGAATGCCTTCTGAACTAGAAGTCTAATCAAATTTTTAGTGCACCTCCCATTAAAAAGTAAAAGCATTAATGCAAGCTGATCAGAATCAGTTATTAATTTTACTCTTACTCCTACCTCACTTTAGTGCAGACACCCTTGATGTCTAAATTTTGATCTTGAAATTAATACCTGAACCATCTTGCAAAAAAAAAAAAAAAGAATTAAAGAATAGTGCTTTTGTAAATGTTAAAGCTATTACTACTTGCCATTTATATCAGACTTCAAGATTTGGAAGATAATGCTCTTTCTTTAATGAGTTAGTTCAACTTCTTCACAGAATGTATTTCCATTTCTTATGATTAACTTCTCTCCTCTGAATGACTAGTTTTGGCCTTTCTTTCTTGGCTCATTTGTCCTTTTAACAATGAGAAGTAAAGATCTTTCTATGACATACTTAGCTGGCTGAAAAAAGCACAGGGTGAATCTCACAGAATCTTTACACACAGTCAAAACAAACTATTTAAGAAGCTAGTACAGATATACAGAAAAGGCTAGGTTTCTATATCACAAAACAGCAATTTCAGATGGCCCTATTCTCTGTTCAAATCACAGATTTTTAACCAATTATGAACATAATAAATTTCAAAAATTTTATCCCCATTAAATACGCTCTACAAATAGAAATGTGACAACTGATAGTGCAATTGACTTCATAACATACCTCAACACCTTCAGAAAAAATGAAGAATGCTGTAAAGATGAGGAATAAACCATTTACAAAACCAGCAAGTACTTCTGCTCGAACATACCTGCAAGAAACAAAAAAGCAAAAGTAAATACTATCACCTCCATTTAAATGGTGAAAATTAAAAGTAGAACTTAGAGACTGGAGTAAAAGCTTCTAGTTCTCAAACAGTTGTATTACACAGGGATTTGCTACATGGAAGATGCAGTATATAAACTACAGGTAAATATATGATTTATTTCAGCTACTAAATTTTTCCAATAAATACCAGCCAGCTTAGAATAACATGTAATTCTAATGTAGCAAACATCAGACTTAATAAACTGTGGTTGTTCTCTAATAAATGGAACACCAGCTGTTTAAATGCAAAGCAGTAATTAATACAAAACCTTCTTTCACAGCAATTAGTTCATGGTACAATCAATTCTTCCTAAACTGATTTCTAGGCACAGTGGAGTTTCCACATTAATTAAGCAGTGCTTTAAGTTTCAAACTACCTGATCCATGCTTAGGCAAGACAGCTGAAGCTAAATGTTGACATTCAGGTCAGTAATGCTATGGGGAATGCAGCAACCCATGTTATAGCTCATTTGCTGGTAATTAATCAGTATCACCAATTAATAATATTGTATAACCAGTATTGTTCTATAGGGCACAACTGCAGTGTGCAGTGGAAACAAGTGCCCTTGAAACAGAACGAGCTGCAGCAGCTATATCCATGAAGGGCAGTGTGGGATGACACACCTCAGCCTAAAGGATCTGTGCTAATGGCAGCCACTGCTGTTGAATCCTCCTGGTTCCAAGAAACATGGCTTATAAACTCAGGTGCAGCACCACAGAGACTTAGCTCCTTTCAGTTGTACCTTTCGGTTTCAAAGGTGGCATGGGGCACCAGCAGTCTGAGATTCCTTGTAATGCACCTCACTGCACGGTGAGGACAAACCCATGATGCAGATGCTCTTACTTCACTGCTGCCATTAACACATGACAGTGCTCAGCAATTTTCTGCTGCGTAACTTGTTTCCACTAGTATGATAACGGAGATCTTAGAAGTGATAAACCTGCCCCCCGAAGGCAATGCCTTCACATTTTTACTATTTCTAGAGGGACCAACTTAAAGATTTACATAACTCACCGTAAAAAAAAAATACTTCCAACATAGCTTTTCCATGTTCTGCAAAAAGAGGTTTTATCCATACAGTGAAAAATTACTACCTAGACGTTTACTGAAATACATTAAGGTAACAGCCTGAAGTTTCTTACCCATATGAGAAAGCATCGTTTGACCTCCATTTTGAAATAACTGAAGCTGCTAATCCAGCCAATAGAGCAGTACAGTCAAAAAACATATGAAAAGAATCTGATATTAGACCTAAACTGGAAAAGAACAGGGAAAAAAAAATGTTATGTTCCATATACTGCATGTTGAGTATGAAAAAACCCAGCATTTAATCTTTTACACACTAGCAGAATGCACTGTGTGTCTAAGCTTCAGTCACAGTTTTGCTAGTGGAGAAGAGAAATCCACCCTAGATCACCAATACAAATATGATCACAAAACTTTTGTCAGCTTAGGGAAGGCACTTTGGAAGAGCACTTGGCAAAAAATCCTCCTAGCATATTATTTTGGTGGTATTGGATGGTGGTTTCCACTGACACAAACCAAAGCCCGTTGAGTAGATAATACCCACAGTCGCATCTCTCACCAACATAATTCTAGTAGCAGATATTTGTTGTTATATTTCGATTTATAGTTTGACCATATGAGCAAATTCGGCTAGAAAAGTGTATATATACAAGTTGCATTTAAATACTGACCCCACATAAATTTGTAAAAGTAGTATTTCATATCTAGTTAAAAAAAGAAAATTGGGTTTAAAGATACAGCTTTTGAGTATCTATTATATAGGTTAACTAGTACGGTAACAGTAAAACTGTTCTGCTGAAGACTACCAATACCACCACAGTGATGGCACTAAGCCTTTACAAAAGAAATATTCTCAAATCCATTTCCAAACTTGATACTTTGGAAGCATCCACATACGGAAAAAATCGGTCAAAAATTCTTTGTCTGCAGTAAAAAACCACAGTGAATCAATCAAAATGCAGTTTCATAAAATTTTTACAGACATATGCCTGTGACAAAATATTTTAGGCCTGTGAAGACTGATATCTTCCACTTATTCATGATGTCAAACATTCCAAGACTGTAAAGTCTACTTCAGCATAGCAGTTTTCCTCTCAAACATCTTATTTCAGACCTAATGCATCATCAGATGAGAATTTGTCTTTGATGTTCATTCACACTGCTGCAACTTCACAATTTCTATGAGCAGGGCATGCTGAAAAAATGGAGTTTGAGTACACAGGGAATTCTAAGAGCATATTCTCTTCTGTCTGAAATAAAAGCAGAACAGCAAGCACTGTTAAGTACTTTTGATTACTACATACCTTTCCTAAATAGCCATCTTTTATGTTTACTTCCATTTTTATATTTTACCTGAGCAGAGAATCCAGTCCCTGATGGCACTGACAAAGCACCACACCTACATTCTTTTTAATTTATTGCTGCTCAGTCTCCAAATTTCAAATCACAAACCTTCATCCAGTGTTTTAGCCTGAATCATAAACAGGTATAGAATTTATCCAAGGTGCATCAAGTTCTTCTATCACAGACTATAATGAGAGAGGCATAAGTTACTACATTACTTCACAGCAAAAAGCAAGTTTTCCAGCATCCTGATCTCTACTGGGATTGCACGCATTCGAGGTTAACATACTGGGATGAAGCTACACTAAATCAAAGGAAGCAACAGTAGTACCCCTGAGAGCACAGAGCTCTATCAACGATTTTAAAAAATAAAAAAAAGTGGACAAGAGTGCTAAGTTGCTATGGATGGCTGCTTCTTCATTTTGTTAAGTGTTAAGATAGCAATCATTTGGTCCTTTTGCTGGTGATCACCATTATTCTTCTAGTTTGACCAGAGTATGTCCACACAGAAATAAAAGCGAACAAATACTTCTTCTATCTGTGCTTTCAGCTGAATGGATCCAAGCTAATTCCCATTTAAAAATGAGAGTGGTATTAGAAAAATGATGAGCCACTGCTTGTAAACCTTATCAGTCCTTAAATCTTTGCCTTATCAACTGCAAGGCATTGACTAGAAGACACACACTGCCCTTTGATCTAGAAGCTGAAGGAAGCAGAGGCTGAAAGACCACTTCCTTAAATGGTTTATTTCAATGACCGATGCATAACTACAATCTTGATTGACAAACACGGGAAAAGTTTAGCATGCTGTTTTACCCTACGAAGTTCAAAGCAACTTAACATAGTGCACGAGTTACCCAGTCAGTAGAACTCGTACCAGTTTGTAGGCTGTATGTAAACTGGATTTAACACCACATACAACAGTTGCCAAGTTTTACTAAATTACTAATCATAAACAGGTTCTGTAAGTTTGCAAGAAAGTACATGCACTGAAACACAAAAATTGCTTCATATTTGTAAAGACATTTGATACAGAGGCACTAATAAGCATTTGTTATAATTATCCCAAAAGTTCCATTTTCACAATCCTTTGGTTGTCTAAGAACAATTACATACACAATCAGTTCTTGGCAACTGAAGAACCAAAAGCAATTACTGGTAGCAACAAGTTCTAGAGGACAGCCATGTTTTCACACTGAAGGCAAACACAAAGTTTCATTAGCCAAAGTTCAGACTACTTCACATTAAGAAACCAAAGCATTTCAGCCTGACTGAAATCAATTTCAAGATTAATCTGAAGTGTTTCAGATGAAACACTCAACTGTGGAAGAAGTGGGTTTGGAGGAGAGCAGAGAGAACAAGCGTCTTGCTCTCTCTCTATATTTACACATATACTTTATGGACACATACAAAGTCATACATACATACAACTGTAACATTTAAGGCAGAGGATGACGGCATGACAAACTGTGCTTAGGTGCTCCAGCCACCAAAGCAGGAAATAGATGAAGTTGTTCTGAACAAACTGTAAAGGAAGACCAAAGGCTTTAGCTGGATGACTATGAAGCAGCAGAATGGAAGTCCCTATCGACTGCCTGAAGGGTGTAGGCAACAGCTTCCCTCTCCCCAAAATCAGGTGACATCCCTAGGGAAACAGCTCATTTTACGTTTGGTTCTGAGCAATAAGGAAGATCCAGTGGGGGGAGGGAGAAAGAATCACAAAACACACCAAACATTCAGGTAGAAGGTAACTAAGGTGACAGTAACGCAAGTCTGTAATAATTATGAAATGGAAGGAATAAGCATAGCTAAACAGAGCTAGGTGGTGGTTTCTGAGCAGTTTTTCTCTATAGTCTCTCCTGGGAAAGAGAATAGTGTATAAGGACTGTTACTGAAACAAAATCCCATATGAGCTCTAGAACCAGAAATCATACAGCAAGTTATCATGGCACTGTGCTCACATCTGCAAATCTCAGAGACAAGACCTACCATAGGTGCAACATCAACAGAGCTGTGCTGCTTTCAAGACCTAAGCTAACATCTCCAAGTAACCAGAGGCATGTGGATTTATCAACGGGGGTCAGTACGGACCATGCCTGCAATGCAACTCACCACATGGCATCAAGATGCTCTGTATTACAGGTACAGCTATAACTGATTCAACTGCACAGACAATAGCAAGCCTAGTAAGAGGCCAATCTGATTTCATCTGAGGCTTTTTTAAAACGACCTGTAAATTAATGAGACCTTAAAAAACTGGGTGCAAAGTGATTACTAAAGTAAACAAGTGATCCAGTCAACCACTAGCAACATGAATGTATGCAAGAACTTCCATTAGAACTGGAACACATCATCCAGAGTATAATCTAATAGAAACCCTGTACTCAAACACATTGTGTCTAAATGAGGATGCTTCCACAGTTGATTTTTTAAAAACACAAGTTGAATACCAAATTACTCAAGTTTGCACATAACAGTATTTTAGAACAGAACAGCCAAAGTTGCAGATTTAAACAAGCTCTCAGCTAGCAAAATACCACATCCAGTTCTGTTGTATGTGCTTCAAGACCATCAACATACCAGAGTATTTGCAAGAGGATCACATAAATGTCAAAACAGCTATGTGGGTTCAGGAAAAAAATTACTAAGCAAAAAAAAACCTAAGAAGAATGTAAGCAGTGAGAATTAAAAAAAAAGGAAATTAAAATTGAAGACTTTTAGAACTTGCCGACAAAAATTTTGGGGGGTGAAATAATAGATCTGATTTTGAAATAAGAATATCATAGTCAAAGAACTCACAGAAATTTGCTTAAATTTAAATGGATAGAAGTGTAGTTTTCAGAATCACAATTAAAAAGAAATTCCTTAGTCTGTGGAAGCCAAGGGAAGAATCATGCGAATAATCATGGCAGTCCGTTAGCCTTGCTATCTTACACTCACTGACATCATCAAGGACACTAGAGAGAACAGAATTCAAGATCATGCTTCCAACACTTGCAGCATCAGGCACTGGCCATAGCCAAGACAGGCCATGGTGGAATAAAGAAGTGCACCAAGATGATACAGAAAATCCCCTTTACAAATGTTCCGTTTCTGCATGTCTCGTGGAAAGCAAAGTAGCTGTGTTTTTCAAACTCAAGAAATAATTTTCCCTACAGGGCTCCTTGTTTGCTTGTTACGTGTTTGTTCTTCCAAGGCATGAACTGTCTTGTGGCACCTGAGGCACGGACTCTCCATTGAGGTGCAGAAGGAAAATCCTTTATTATTAAAATGGTACATACCTATGCTCTCACTACCTTAGCTCTTACTTCATGATAAGCAAATCAGCAGCTAGATGGTCATCAACACTCTTATCCCACAAACAGTTCCATACCCCACAGGCAGTCTCGATGCTGCCATTTTCTTCCTCACAGTAGCACAGCCTGGTATCTCTCTTCGAAGGCCTGTTTCTCCTCTAAACCTTGGTGCTTCTCCAGGCCAGCACAGAGTAGAGCTGATGCTTCTCCAAGCCAGCGCAGGACAGAGCTTCTGCCTGGCTCGCCAAGCAGAGTTCTTCTGGGCAGTGCTCTCCACCTTCACCGAGCTCCCCAAACTGAGCTCTCTGGCTGAGCTGATCAGCTGATGTCAATTTGGCTCTTAAGTATTGAATCTCCCACAGCTGTGCAGGGCTAACAGGCCAATGCCGACTTGACTCTTAATCATTTACCAATAACACATGATTTGACTCTTAACATATTCAATCTCCCACAGCTGCACAGAGCTGACACTCCCACAGTCTGCTTTGACTGAAGGCATTCCTCATTATATTTCCTGCTACTCCTCTCTACTAAAGAGATACTTGCTAAAATACAGTTTTGTTCTAGCCCAAAATCTAGGTTTAATGCAAAAATACCTGAAATTAGTGACTTGAAATATAAACAAGAGGTCCAACGAATAACTATCTAGCAAATCCCAATTCTTAATCTCTAGAATGAACAAAAATAAGTAAGAGTCTTCTCCATTCCAGTAAGCCAAATTCTTCAGTGACAAATTTCCAGCAAGTGTCACTTCAGTCTCTCAGTTTAATTATTCCATATACAGGACTTTTTCTGGTACAGATTTCACTTCTGGTCACACTGTCAAGAAAGTTATTATGCTTAAAAGAAAGACATCAGAACAAACTCACATGAACATAAAGCTCCTTATATCTGAACCACTGAGAAAAATATTTGCATTTTCTGAGCTATTAAAAAAGTCCATACCTGAATAAACACGCCACGCATACAACAATCCCCACACAATTGCAAAGTGAACCAACACCAAAGTCGAAACCAAGCACATCCAAGGTGGTCTGCACATTGCCAAAATAGTCTGTGTCCAAGATAGCACTGTCTTCTCACTAGCACTACAGTAGGAATTACTGTAATCAAGGTTAAGGATTTCATAATACAGTTTGAGAGATTCAGAAAAAAATGAGAAATAGTAGGATGCAACTGTTTCCCAGTCTGCATTGTTGCTTTCATTCAAGACTCTTGATTAAGAGTCCCAGTAATCTATGTCCATCCTACAGCTTTTGATATAGGCTACTTTTAAATTCCATGGGGAAGGACACACTGTTGGGCTTAAATGACATTTCTACACCTGTCCAATTCGAACTGAAGTACTGACTGCAATACCGCCATAAAACAACTGTCAAGAACAAAGCATGATGGAGATACTACCACCATTGACTGTTTTCTACCTGTAGACCATACATCAGTACTAAAGGTGTTTTGCATTTCTGCTTACATTTTACTACAGATTGTTCAGTAGCAACTTGGTCAAGTCCCCCCTGTTTTTTCCACCTTGGTGAATTTATGTGCTACATAAAGCACCACTTCGCTATACCAGGAAGTGCTAATTCCTGTTTCTCACTCAGAGACAAGGATGTTTGGTGCAGTGCTGGGTTTTGTCACCCACCTATCGACTTACAAATGAAGCCACATCCCCAGACAAAGGACCTCTGTGGCGAGCCGCAGGCGCGAAACGGTTACAGCCCCTGGGTCCTGTAACTCACGCCCAGGCCAGGCTCCCTCCTCAGCAAAGAGCCGAGCAGCACGGCCGGCCAGACACCAGTTTCAAACAGCATTCCTCCGTGAGGCGCCGAGTCGCGCCCCCCGCAGGAGCGCCTGAGCCGCACGGATCCGGATGGCGGAGCCGGTCGCTACCCACGAGAGCGCTCCCGCTCGGGGGAAGCTCCCCAGCAGCCCCCAACGCCCCGCCGCCCGGCCCCTCCGGACGGCGGCCCGGCCCCTCGGGAGGGCAAGCCCGGCCCCTCCGGACGGCGGCCCGGGAGGGCAGGCCCTGCCGCACGGCCCGGCCCGCGGCGCCCCGCGCCGGCCCCGCCGGGAGGGAGACGTGGCACTGGCCGCGGCGGGAGGCGCCGCTTCCTGCGCGCCGGGAGACGCTCCCGCCCCGCCGGACGCCCCGCGCCGCGCCCCCCCGCCCCGGTACCTGTTACTCCAGATGCCGTAGAGCAGCTCCACAAAGGCGAAGGAGAGATTGAGGCAGAGAAAGAAGAAGAGGTTGCGGGAGGTCTTGTCCGCCAGGATGGACCTGCGCACAGAGCAGACAGCGGGTCACCCGGCACCGGCACGGCGGGAGGCAGCGGCGGCGGAGGGCAGGCCCCGCTCGCCGGGCGGCCCGGGCGCCCTCGGTATCCGCCTTCCCCAGCCCCTCCGCGGGGGCTCGGCCCCGGCCCCGGCCCCGGCCCCGGCTGCGCCCGTCCCGTCCCGCCGCGGGCCGCTTACCTGAACCAGCCCGACACCTTCCTGAGCAGGTTGAACTTGGGCGGCTTGTACTCATCGTCCTTGATGGAGAGGGGCAACATCTTCCCGGCGCCGGGGCCGCGGCGTGCCCGGCCGGCAGGGCGGGGCGAGGCGGGGCAATGGCGCTCCCCCCGCGCCCGGCCCACTCGCCACCCTCACTTCCGGCCTACCAGCGTGCGCCTGCGCGCCGCGGCGGCGCAGGGGGCGGCGGGGCCCGGTCGCGCGCTGGGGGCGGGGCCGGGGCGGACGGCGGCTCCCGCGGGCGGCGGCGGGTGCTGCTGGGGCCGGTCGCTGTCCGGACGCCGGGGTGCTGGGCGCAGGGTGGAGCGCGCGCGGCCGACTGAAACATCCCCCCCCTCCCGCAACCCCCGTGTGAATTACCGCCCGTCCCGCCTTCTGCTCGCGATGCCCGCTGCTCCCAGAGCGGCTGTGGCGGCGGCAGCCTTCGGTACGGGGGTGGGGCGGCGTCCCGGCCCCCCGCGGCCGGACCCGGGCTGCGGTGTAACGCCGCGCCCCGGGAAGCTGCGTGGCGGCCGGAGCCGGGCGAGGGGGGACCAACTCCCTGCCCGCAGCAGGACCCCGAACTACAAACCGAGGCCTGCCGGGAGGAAGCGGAGGGACGCCCCACAGGAAGCGGGGTGCAGCGGCGCCGCCGTAACGCTGCGGGGGTCCCGCCCGGGCCGCCCCTGAGTCACCGGAGCGGCCTGCGAGGGCGGGCCGAGCCGCGGGGTGCCGGGCCGGCAGCCCCTCTCCTCTCGGCGCCGTGCGGAGCGGTGCAGGGCGGTGGGGCCTGCCGCCGCGCTGGCCGCTGCCGCCTGGCCCTGGGCAGCGCGCGGCGGTACTGCCGGCCTCCGGAACGTGAGCGGAGCCGCGCGCGCGGGGGCGGCGGGCGGGGTCGCGGCGGGCCCCGGCCCGGGGGCGGCTGCTCGTTCTGCAGCTCCTGTGAGGCGCTGCCCGCGGAGAGGGGGAACCCGCTCCAGAAG
Source organism: Strix uralensis (assembly GCF_047716275.1). Lineage (NCBI taxonomy): Eukaryota > Metazoa > Chordata > Aves > Strigiformes > Strigidae > Strix > Strix uralensis. The sequence goes on along the minus strand of NC_133979.1, from coordinate 21,914,882 downwards.
AGTTCTTTTTGGAACGAGGATCCAAATACCGTATTTTGACACAGGGGTTTTATTTTCGTCAGTTGTGTTTTGAGGAGGCGCTCTTCTCTACGAGCGGTATTGTAAGAATATTTTTAAGAGGTCAACCTTGCCTTGCAGTTTCATAACTTAATTGGCAAAACGGATCGGCACTTTTTTACTGGAAAGTGTCATGATGCTAACTTTAATGCTTTTGTATAGGCATTTATTTTAAACAGTATATTATCATCCTTACTTACCATTACAGCTTCTTGTATACAGTTGAGTAAACGCAGGAATGTATGGCAAGCCAGGAAGTCTCATTACCACAGTAAACAACACTTATATTTTCATCTTAAGTTTTAAAGATTTTAACTTTAAATTTTAACTAATTAATCATTACAGCAGTATTGGTAAGTATTGTTGCAGCTAGGTTGCAACTGGCAAATGAGAATCTAAGGTTCACTTTTTTAAAAGCACATACAAACAAGACATGGTGGACCTTGGAACTGCTGAGTAGCCACTGCTGCCAGTGATTTTTAGAAATCAGGCATGATTGTTTACACCTACAAAAACAACCAAAGCAAGTGATTAGCTACTGGAAATAGTTTTGGTGACCTCCCTGGCCTCACAAAATAAGTCAGTGGTAAAATTGTAATTCAAATTAGGGAAGGCATATGTGTGGACATATTCAGGTTGGTATACACACAAATTGGCAATTCTGTGCTTTTAAGGACCAAGTTTATATAAGCTAAACAAATTACTTTTAAGAAATTTCACATTGGTTCAATTATTCAATGAGTTCAACAAATTCTTGTTCTCTAAGCGTTCACAGTACCATTCCTAAATCAAAAATAAAAACTCTGTTCAACTAGTTTTGAAATAGCAAAAACCCCTCCAACCACCTCAGACCCTTACAGACACAGGTTTCTTAAGCTGCTGTCCTGCATTGTGTATATCTGTCCTTTTTGCGTTCACACGCATGTTTGTTTTCCCTTCTGCCAAGGTGCCAAACTAGATGGGAAGAACAAAATGCTGGGTCTTAAACCTCTAACACAACTGGTAAGCTTAGTGGAAAGAGAGCATGAAGGGGATGAGTCAGAAAATAAAATAATTTTATTGGGACTGCTTGCCTGACTGTGGTAGCCAAATCCCTATTTTAGTGGTGCCTGGTGAACAAAGCAACAGGCTGTGAGGTTCTGGAGATCTACTTGTATCTCTGTAGTTGACCTCAAGGATGGAATACATTGACATTGCGTTGGCACAAAGTAGCAATATTACAGGCAGAGAAATATGCTGTGCTTTTCTTTCTAACCAGCTGGTGTAATAACTTCTTTCTGGAGTGTTCATTGAAAGACAGTTATAAGCAGTAAGAAGAGGGATTGGGTAATTGCCAAGAACACGTACATCAATCAGTGATTGAAAGGAATGTTTACTTGTAAAAGAATGCTGTGTAGCATGTGGGAGAACTGTTGATCTTCAGTTACAGAGTCCCTTTATTTTCCAGCAGATTCAAAGATCACAACTGTCCTGTAAACACAAAGGGAGAAAACCAATCCTACTTGGCAACAATGAGGTAAGTTGAGAGGTTTTTTAGACTAAAATAATTTACATTCATATTTTCAAGCATGGTATATGCACTTTGGAAAAAAATGATCAAAACTTCTGTGAAAAAACACACAGATAGTCTCTCAAAAGTTGTAGTTGATGGGGCTGTCCTGGGTCACTTAATTTGATCAGAATTCCCTGCTGAAAGCCTAGAAATTACTAATGGAGTAACATAAGTAATATGTATGGATAAGTAACTGTTTAGCAGTAATCTTAGAATATTAATCTTGTATTTAATTCATACTAATCTTGTGAGTAAAGGAGGAAGAACTGATGTGGGTGACACAACTGAGGGGCAAACTATGGAAGGCAGTGACTGCTGGATCGTGCTGAGTTTACAGTTTATAAATGTCTGGAGACCTGCAAGTGCTGCCTGAGAGGCATGAATGTCAGGGCTACCTTTGAAGGAGCTGTTTTTTAAGAGCTGTTTAGTTCCAAAATCAGGAGGATCCAGAAACCCCTGCCTTATGCTAAGGCTGCTCCCCCAGTTAGCTGATACATAGCACCTAGCATCTGACATTTCCAGTTGCTGCTGAGCTCTAGATTTAGCAGACCAGCTGTTACTGATGTCGTTGCATTCCTACATGGCTCCATTTGGCATGTTTCTTTTGCTCCACCTGTGTTACAGCCTCAGTTAGTATGATCAGAATCGTATTTTCCGCATTAATAACCATTATTGAGCAGATATACAAACTAGTGACAAAATGTCCAGCAAATCAGTGACAAAGATTGTTCCTTCTGTGTATGGTGCCTGAGCAATGGAAAAAGAAAGAGCATTTAACTTCCTCCTTTCTGCCAGAGCTCTTGAGGAGGCACCTTCTCTCCCTTTTGTTTCCCAGCTAAGGCAGAGCTCCTGCAGTGCTGAAAATCCTGAATCTCTGTACAAATTTGCTTTCTAATTTCAGCTGGATGGGTTTGGTGAGGTATGTAAGTGTTCAATCAAAAATGCAGTACTGAGAAAATAAGAGAGGATGAACAATTTAAAGAATTATTCTAGATTCATTTTCACAAAACAAAGAAATTCAAAGTTAACAAAAAAAAGTGAAAGCCAAGTAAACATAGAAATGGAGTGCAAGAAGTATCTGTCCTGATAGTTAAAAGTAATTGGCCCAAGTCCTAAGATCTTCCTTATTTATTTACTTAAACAAAAGTCTACTTAGTATTTTGGAAGTTTTGCTCAAGTAAGAGTGATAACTATGCATGGGATTAATGACCTCTCCTTTCCTGTTACTTGTTTTGAAGGTATTTTCACTTCTGTAAGCTTCCAGGAAGAGTTATGGGAATCCGCCTACTACGTTTCACTTCTGTGGTGATCATTGTCTTACTTCTTGTGGCAGGTGCTTTAACAGCTTTGCTTCCCAATATCAAAGATGACAAAATGCCCAATTTGAGAAGGGAACCAAAAACTCAGAGTCAGTCTGCCTTGGATTCATTTACTCTTATTATGCAGACATATAATAGAACTGACTTACTGCTAAAGCTTTTAAATCATTATCAAGCCATCCCCCACCTACATAAAGTAATTGTTGTGTGGAACAACATTGGTGAGAAGATACCAGAGGAAATGTGGAATTCCTTGGGGCCTCATCCCATCCCTGTTGTCTTTAAAGTTCAAACTGTAAATCGCATGAGGAACAGACTCCAGAATTTCCCTGAGCTGGAAACAAAAGGTAATTCATATCGTTACTACTAATATTATTCTCACACTTAAAATCTGAATGCTAAGAGAAAGATGGTTTGAGTTATACTATGTAATAAATCCATGGGTCTGTTGGGCCACTTAATAGAACGTGGGTAATATAGAAGAAACCTATGTTATGATATCAGATGCACGTCACCATCACCACCACCACCAGCAGGCTGTCAGTGAAGAGTAAGGAAAAAAAGAGGGATGTCAAATGCATTTCATGGGCTTTTACAACTGTGTCTGTTCTCCATTTCCTTTGTCAGGGAAACACGGGTAGTTCAGCCTCTCTTCCCTTTATAGTGTAAACTGAAATTCATAGTGCATGTATTTGTTGCGTCTCTGCATTATAATCTGGACTTAAGTCATCTGATAAAGACTTGATTTAATCCATTCATTCTAAGACTAAGTTCTCAAGCATGTCCTGTTCTTCACAGAAACTTCCCTCTCTAGCTGTCCGGCTTTCTATCTCAAATTATGCATCCTTTTTAACAGTATTTTCCCCAGTCTTTTGGCTATTCATCTAAATATTCTTCCTAAGCTCTTTCCAGGAGAAGCACAACAATAAGCCCTGTTTGTTTCAAGTGGAAAAAAACCCCATATGTTGCATTACAGACCTGACCTTACTCATGATTAGTAAAGGTAATTCTATTTACTGCCCCCTTCCTAACATGCCTTGCTACTCAAAACCCATGACTTCTAGGAAGACACTAGAAACTTCAACTTCCCAAGTGTTTTATTTACTATAATAGGATTTATTCTGACTATAAACTTAAAAAGCTTTTTAATGCACCTGGAGTTCTGATCTAAGAATATCTTTCCTTTCAATTTCCCAATAGTTTTTTGCCTAAAATTCAAGGCAAAGATTCTTCCTTCTGTAGTTAATCATACTGAATGTTGCCTGTGCAATTTATTAAGCTTGCTTATTTAGAACTTGCAAGTAGTTAGGAGACGAGTAAAATTTTATACTAAGAATCCCATCTAAATCTTATACACTAAAGAATGGTATCTAACTCTTTTAGTTGTATTTTTACACAAGATTAGTAGAATTTTAAGTTGCTTTGCCAAACACTCCCAAGTTTCCCAACACACATCTGTCCAGCTGTACTACAGATGATCAAAGGTTGCTGAGTTTTGTTACAGCCTAGCAAATAATCTAAAACTTAGGTTTGCTTCCCATTACCACAAAGCTGCAACCTTGCTTTAGAAATGTAATTTTCTCAATCTGCTTTCAAGGAGTTACAGTTCAGTTCTGCAATTCAACTTAACGGTTATAGAAGTTTCACAGCTAATTTGTCAAATACTGTGCTGTATGCTGTGCTCATGTATTTAATTTTTTGAGAAGTTAAAAGTTGGTTTTTTTTTTCCTCCCTTCAGCTGTTTTAATGATGGATGATGACACGCTAGTCAGTGCTCATGACCTTGCTTTTGCCTTTTCTGTTTGGCAGGTAATGTTTTGCACCTTGGCAGGCAGTATCTGTGAGTTACAATTGAGATTAGTGGTTTTAATTAGAGTAAAACTATATCATAATGTTTCGCCATTGATTTTCTAGCTATAAAGTTAAATTTTAGAAGGATTGAAGCATTGCATAGTCAAAATCGCAAAAAAATTATTCAATAGTAGCTATACCTGTAATCTATACCTTTTTAACTCTTGTACATGAACACTGAAGTTGCTGACTGCTGAATTTATTTAAATTGATAGTAGGCTGCAAAACAAAAGTGTGTGGCTTTTTTCTCTCTCAGAGAAATTGTCTGTAAACTTATTTTGAGTGCCAAATATACAGCTGCAAATTGTGGATAGATGTTTCCTGGCACTACATGCTATGGAATGAGGCATATTGTGTCAGTTTTGCAAAACTGTAATTGCAACACATATGCCAACAGTTTAATTATTTCCTGGCAATAGTCTTGTGCTCTTCTCATTTATAAAAAGCATAAATCTCTTATGAAAATACTTAACATGCATTTCAGTGTGGGTTTCATTTTGATTTTTTAAATTTCTTTTTTCTTTCAGCAATTTCCAGAGCATATAGTGGGATTTGTTCCTAGAAAGCACATTTCTACTCCTTCAGGTGTATACAGTTATGGCAGCTTCGAATTGCAGAACCCTGGATTTGGAAACGGAGATCAGTATTCTATGGTTCTTATTGGTGCAGCATTTTTTCATAGCAGGTATTTAGAAGACTTTCAAAGACAGCCAGAAGCTGTTTATGCCTTAATAGATGAAACTCAAAATTGTGATGATATTGCCATGAATTTTCTGGTGGCCAAGCATACTGGAAAGCCTTCAGGGGTGTTTGTGAAGCCTGTTGATATAAGAAATTTAGAAAAAGACACTAACAGTGGCTATTCTGGAATGTGGCACCGAGCAGAGCATTTGTTACAGAGATCTTACTGTGTAAATAAACTGGTTAATATTTATGACGGCATGCCTTTAAAATATTCTAATATCATGATTTCTCAGTTTGGTTTTCCTAATTACGCCAATCACAAAAATAAAATGTAAGCCAATGAATTTAAGGGGTTACATGTTAAACAATACTCAGTGAACTGTACTGAGTTCAAGGAGAGAAGAAGGTGTAATTACTGCATCTTGGCCATCTTATTTGTAGCCTCTGAATTTTTTCCATATGGCTCTTTATGTATTTTTTTTCCCTTTCTTACTAATTCTCCAAGGAAAGTTTTTAGAAAACTTAAAGAATATATACTAATGTTTAGCTGTGATAAAATCATCTTCTTTCCTTAAAATCTGAAAAGCTATTAGTTAATTAGGCCAGTTCTTCAGAAACTTGCAGACAAAAATGCACTCCTATCCTGCAGTGCTTATGTTTTGATACTTTAAAAAAAAAAAAAAAATGTATCTAGTCAAATGAGGTCTAGGCATATATTTGATAATTACATGTTGAGATGCTTCCTTGCCTTCCCACTCCTGTCCTCACCCCCTCCTGCCCAGTTCCCAGTGAAACTATAGAAGGGCTACAGTAAACTGTTGGCCAGGCTTCTAGACTCCTGTACAAAACCCCTTTGAAGTTTGTATATAAGCTGTTCTGTATTCTGAGATGTTTCTGAAGCTGCTATGAAAGCAAGCCAGAAAACAGTACCTCATCTTAATCTCAGATAGTCCTAAAAACCATTGCCTGCAATAGCTACTACTGCTGAGATAGTGGAAAATGATCTCTGATGTGGCTTTTTTCCCTATTATTAATATGCCTAAAGTTGCTGAAACACTGCAAGCAGCTGAAAAGTAAAACCTAGCAGTTGGAAATGTAAGAAACGTGAATACACGAAATATGAAACTTATATAAGCAGCCAGAAGAAATGGATGGGATATTGCTTATTAATACTCTCTTTAATACTTAGTTTTATTTTGATATTTTGCATGTACATTGTTACAAAAATGTGCCCAAGAAATCCTCACTTTTGAAAAACGTCTTATTTACAATTCCTAATAAGAGCAAGCTGTTCTACATTTATTACAGAGTGTACACTTTGTAATACTACAGGTCTACTTTTTTTTAACTACTCTTTCAAATGAGTATTCACTTTACTTTTTTTTTTTCTTTCCCCCCTCCATTTTTGGTGGCTATGACAACAGAATTAAAATGTGCAATGAATTGGTAAAGCATTATTAAAAAAAGTTTTAAGTTACAGCAATATTTGACAGGGCTGGACTGTTATCAGTCTCTGAACTCCCTGGCTTCATCTATAGCAAGAAACAGAGCTATTATTAACAGCTTTTGATAGATTTGGACTCTGTAGTTCTGGAAACGTCATGTTAACATAGACAGGGCAAACCTTTTACATTGCAGTTACAGAACATTTTTGTGGTATGGAGGAAAGAACAAAAGATGGTGATTTTCCTGGATCACAGGGAGGAATCCAATCTGGCATCCAAAGTAGATTTATTTTGATCTGTATCAACTCTTAGTTGATTCTTAGTATCAGTTCGAAGGTATCTGTGGGTAATCAATAACAGCTAATACCTAGTACACAAATTGCATCTGCACAAATGGTGTAGAATTTTATCATTTTTTGTAATGCTAGCTGAACAAAAAGTGGTTGAAAAATGTGACAAGTTCTTTATAGCAGGGATGATTCTGGGTGTGAGTCTTTAAGTTTCTTTGGGGGAATGGAAGATTCTGTTGCCTTGTTCTGTCAGTGTTAAAGGATTTGGTTTCTGTTCAGTGAAGTCTTCTGAGTACTTTTGCAAGATTTAAAGGACAAAAATCCTAAAACGGCAATGTAAAGTCTGCTTAATTTTGTTTTAATAGTGAAAAGTAGCTTTTAATTATTGTGCAGTAGTGATAAGTATTATACAAACAGGTCTATGATCTTTCCAGAAATGCAACTTTCCTAGTGGTAGTTTATTGCATTTCATTTACTTACTGGTCTTCTGTAATTTCTGTTCTGTGCAGTATGAAGTAGAATTGTGAAGACTCACAGATGTTGTTTACCTTACTTTTGAAATGTGAAATGAACTGTCAACTCAGCCAAATCTTAGTATTGGGTTCTTTGTTGGGCAGAAGTTGTTGTTTTGGGTTGGTGGGTTTTTTTTATTCTTCTGTATCAGTGAAAGAATTAATAGAACAAAGCTTTTATTATACTGGTAAATTTAATTTGTACTGTTGTCAAATAAAATACATAAAACAGATTTGCAATGTAATTATTTTCAATCTATTGATCAAATTTTTCAGTGTTAGATGTCTAAAGTAAGCTCACAGTTTGCATACACATAAGCAGCACAAAGATTTCATTTTTTAAAAAACGTGTTTTTGTTGGCACATACATTCACTTAATTTAGGTAAGGCCCACTCATGAGGAAACAAAGCCATCAAAAACCACAGCCTTAAGCAGTTAGGCTCAGATAGCAAAGAAAATTCAAAGTCTAAGACTTCAGCTCTAGTCATAATTCATTGTGCTTCGGAACAAAAAGGGGTTTGTTTATTTTTTGAAGACTGGTAACTTTTTATCACTTCATAGTTATAAAAGTGCCTTAAGATTCTTTAATGAAATATATTACTGAGACTTTATATTTTTAACAAAATTATATGCATGTGATGATCTTCTAAGAGATTACCTAGATGTCATTTGGTAATATTTTGGAGTCTAAACAGATTCATCACCATCTCTGTAGAAATGAATGTTTATGCAATACATGATTTTAAAAATGGTATCTAAAAGATATATTTGAAAAATCCTTGTGGAAAAAATCAGGATATAGTCTTAAAATGATGCAATAGGACTACAAGAAAATTGCTTCTTTACCTACAGGTAAAAAAATGCCACAAGATGTCACTGTAGCCTTGATACTTGATATCAAAGGTTTAAGTCATAATTGGAATTGATTATAATAAAATTGTATGAGGTGAAAACATTGTTAAAGCTAGCATTGTACAAGGTAAAATTCATTAGATAATCATACTAAAAGTTATGAGACAATACTAGAACTGAAAAAACATGGAGGTTATTTTGTACGTATTTTTACAGGGAAGAAGAGAAAGATTAAGTATTTTCTATGCCCACAAAGGCTCTGGCTAATTGCCACAAATGAGAACTTGCATGCAACCAAAACAATATCTGTAATTTTGCAAAAGGTAACTATGTGGTATACAAAACATTTGTCAGTGAGGCTTCAGTTTCTAGTCATGTTTACCTCCTAGATTCGCCAGTCTAGCTAGATGGATTTACAAATAATAGGCTTTAACACAAACTGTGTATCTAGGGATTCTAGGTACTGGATAGCTAGCCTGTTTCCTGCTCCATCTTTGCTTCTGTTGCCCAAGATACCTTAGTTAAAGCTAATGTGAGTATGTTCATACAAACTCCCCTCAAGTAGCCTGCAGCACAGACTGTAGTGAAAGTTTGAGTTAAAAAACAAGTTCTGGAGAAAATACACTGGTATCTCTTTTCTTACACAGGATATGTTACACCTTAGAGAATTACTTGTAAATACAAATATGCAATATTTTATTTAAGGGTTAAATACAAGTGAAAGTCCTATAGAACAATATAGGAAATTATAAACCTTGATTTCCATGAAAAGCAAGTACCCTCCAACCACCTTTACTTAGTTTGCTGTTACAGAAGACTCAGTCTTGGAAGCATCTTGTACGGAATAGTACTTACTACTGAGAATGAGGTTCCTTACCTAAATTCACAGAACCAGGCCCAAAGAGGGTCATATTTAGGAATGTTAGTTCTGGAGCTATGAAAAAAAGGAAAAAAGATGAAAGTAAAAACACAGGTACAAATTATTAGAACCAATATCACAAATAAATAAGCAACTACAGTTGCACAAGAGAAGTATTTTCTGTAGTACTTCAACATATTTGTAAGGCTTTAAAGCTTATCCAGTGCTTATGACACTAGATTAAAAATTGAAGAGTTAAGTGTTTCACACTTGTGTTTAGCCTCATCTGCAGACACACTAGAATTAATTACATGAACTGGTAGTTACAGTAGGTTATTTATAGTGTTAGGAAAACATGGTAATAATAATGCAGCCTCGGGGCTGCATATTGCTTTGCATTACGTCTTTCTAAGGTGTTTCAAGGGTGGGTTTTTTGGTTTTGCGGAAGAACCTCAAGGTACTCTCCTTTGCAACCTGTTGCTTGTTTAACTGTAAAAATGAGATGGACCATCTGCTCTGTTTGGCACGTATTCTTTCTAAAGAGAAGGGTGGTAGAAGAAGAGCATTTCTAACACTTTATTTCTTTGGCAAGTAAGTTGATTGCAGACTGCAAGCTAATATGGACGACCAGGAAGTCAGTCTTTCACTTTTTTTTAAAGCATCAAGCTATAAGTAATTTTGTGTAGTTTTACCACAGCCTTCGAAGCATACGTGAAACTCCTCATCGCTGGATGACTTCTCAGGAAGAGCGAGAGCCCACACCTCAAACCAGTGCGTTAAGAGACTTCCTTGCGACAGCGGTGCACGTCGTCCCGTTCCACGCGCAAGTGGCTTCCCCGAGATCATGCTTCCCCTCAGTTCTCCCCAGCAGACGATGCTGCCCGGCAGATACAACTCCTCGGTCGGAGGGAGGAAGAGGGGACCTAGCAGGTGAAAGAAACCCCGTCGGGCGGGAAAGGAGGCTCCCGTGCGGCGGCTGGGCAGCTGGCGCCACAGCCGGGACTCCGCTGAGGAGAGCAGCGCCCTCTCCACCAGGCACCGCTCGCTCATTGGCTGGAGACGTAAGAACGCAGCCTTTCATTGGTGAGTCGGTTTGTCTGTCAGGCTAAATGGCGGTGCCGACCCGGCCGGGCCGGGCCCTGCGAGTAAGTAAGTGTCCCGGCCAGGGGAGAGGGCTCTCCGCCGGCCCTGCCCTGCCCTGCCCTGCCCCTCTCCTCTGGGGCGGTCTCCCGCCCCGCCTGCGCGGCTCGCTCACCTCCCTCCCGAGCGGGACCCGCGCTGCTGAGGTGCTAGCTCCGGCTCGGGTCTGCTTCCCGCCGTCGCAGGCCCTGCGAGCTACACCTCGAACCCGCCGCTGTCTCCCCGGGGCCTTTTGCCACGGGCCGCCCTGGGGCGGGGGGGGAGCAGGAAACAGCGCGGCGGGGCGCGGCGGCGCTGCCTGGGCGCGGAGCGCGCCGCGCTCGGACGGGAGGGGGGCGGGAGAGCGAGGCGAGGGCGGCGGGCGGGGCTGTGCCGGGCGCAAAGCCGCTGCCTGGCGGTCCGGGGCGCGGGCGGGCGGGGAGGCGGAGGGCGGGGCTGCTGGGCCGGGGGGGCCGCGGGGGGCCGGTCACTCGCACGCCTGGGCCGGGCGAAACAAAGGCTCAGTAACGCGGTTGCTAGAGCGCCGCCGGTCGCCTGGTAACCGCCCGCTGCCTCTTCTCCGGGGGCGTCTCCCTGGCTGGGGGCGGGGTGGAGCTGAAGTCCCTGCGGGCGCCCGCTCGCTCGCCGTGTCCCGGAGCTAGTTCTCCTCTCCGCTCCCGTTCCTATGCGGGCTGCGGCAGCGGCGCTCCCAGCGGCGTGGCTTCGGGCGGGCGGCCCCTCCGGGCAGCCGGTTGCTTACCAGCGAGCGCGCCCCGGCCTGGCCGGGGCTGCTCGGGAGCGCCATGAGTTCGGAGCCGCCCCGCGCCTCGCTGCTCCGCGCCCTGTTTAAGATGGAGCCGGCGGCGGCCGCCTCCGAAGTGCTGGGGGGAGCTTCGGAGTTCGTGAAAGGTGAGAAGGGGCCGGGGAGGACTCCCCAGCCCCTGGCCGCGGGGGTCCCGTTCGCCGGAGCCTCCCGCGGAAAGGAAACCCGCTGGCTTCGTCTTTCCCGGCCTCCCCGCCTCCCTCCCCCTGGCCCCCCTGTGCTGCGTGCCCCCCTCGCCCCGCGGCCCTCTTCGCCCCGCGGTTTTCGCGAGCTGCATGCGGGGTGCGTCTCAGCGGTTCCTTCCTCCTCGCTTTTCCGGTAAGAAGCGGGGCCGGCACCTGTTGCTATGTGCTGCGGCGTGCTGGCTCAGAAATGTCCCCCGCCCGCCTGAAGTCGCTCCCGAGGGCTGCCCGCAGCGGGGCGGGGGGTCCCCGTGGGCAGGGCCCGCGGGCGGAGCGGGACTCGCGCTCCCGCCACCGCGCACGCAGGAGAAAAAGGAGCAGCGGGGCCGCTTCCGCTCCCGGGCGGCGGCGGGGCAGGACGGGCCCGCGGCGGGGCAGAGGACGGGCCCGCGGGGTGACAGGCGTGCCGCGGGTCGGCGGCGATCTGCTTTGTCCGTCCTACGCCGTTGCCCTCATCTGTCTTTCAGATCGGTTGTACTTTGCTACTTTACGAAGTAAACCGAAGAGTACCGTAAACACCCACTACTTCTGTACCGATGAGGAACTGGTCTATGAAAAGTAAGTGTTGTGGTCTGGTGTGTTTTGCATACTTAAAGTCATCACCTGAGATTCTTCCCAACACACTTTAATGCTGTATGGAGTACTTTTGCCCCATTTAGCTGCTTACACAAAACATGAGTATAAAGTTAGCCTAAATATATTTTTACACTAGCTGAAACTAGTTTAACAAGATTGCTGTTTAAAAAAACCCCACAAAAACAGCTGCATGACCAGTTAAATGGCTTAAATTGTGATTGAGCTAGGGGAAGGGTATCTGAGCTTTGTAAGATTTGTTTATAAGGTGGAGAAGATCTCTTAAGACGAATTACATCTTATTAAATGGTGTCTTAAATAGAAGACTGTTGTTTGGTATGAATAGATGAAACAATAGTTTGGTTTATGTGTATTTTCTTGTATAGAGAGTATGAAGTGATCACCTTTTATACTGAATCATAAGAATGCACAGCTTAAATGTGCTTTTGAAGAACATCTGCAACTTTTTTTGTAAGCTGCAGAAGGTTTTGAGATGGCACTTCCTGTTGGATTTTGTAGCTTTAGAACAGCAGAAAAAGTATTTTCTGTGAAGTAAAAGCTTCATGTGTTTGGAAGACACAGACAGCATATAGTATTCACAGCTATAATCAATTTTACTTTTGACCTTCTATTAAAGGACATAAAAGACACTAAACAGATAAAGTAATTGCTCTATGCTGTGGTTAAAAAGTAGTTGCTTTGCACTGCGTTCCCAGGTCAACTGTTTCATGTGTGATGATACATCTAGCCACTTGACAAAGGGTTTGCCGCAGCACAAGTGAAACAAAAAACATGGTCTTATTTTAAATGACTTTTTTTCTATGTGAGTTGAAGAACTTGTGAGCATCAACGTTCTTCCTTCCCTTCTACAGTTACTTCAGTACTGCTTCTGTGAAGGTGTAAACCAATCTTTCTTGCTTCCTAGCTTACTTGTTATGCACAGCTTACAGTTTTAGGGTTTCTTTTCTACATATGTTTTTGAGTCTTTGTTATCTTAAGCTGTGTGCCTTCTACTGGAGTTCCCAATGATTTGTTCCCAAAGTTGACTTTTGTAATTAACTGCTTGGGTTGGGAGTTGGCTCTGTAATGATCATTAACTAATTTAGATTGGAAGGGACCTCAGGAGTACCCTAAGACAAGGTTGACCTAACATTAAAAGCAGAATTCGGCTGGAGAAGGTCCTGAGCAATTTGTGTTATATGAATACGTTCCACTTTAATGAAGGAAAAAGTTGATCTTGTATCTCTTACCAGGCTTCTGTGTTATGCTTGACCTGAGGTATTTTGTTTCTCATTCTTAATATGCTTCTAGGAAGGGTGAAGGAATCTTATGTTGGATTTGATCTTGGGAGTGGGAAGGGAGAACAGTTCTATACTCTGTTAGTTACAGATGATTGTACTAACCAAGGACCGTAACTGGGTTATTTTGTGTATGGACAGTATCATATTTAAAAAAAAACCCCAAGGTACTGAAATTTGAGGAGAAAAAAAAAGTAATTTACTTTAACATGTGTAAAGGAAATTCAGTAAGTATACTCCTTAACCCAATTACCTGTTAACCACATACCAGGGTGTAACTTGATACTAGATATAATTACAAGATAATGGAAGGAAGCAAAGTTTCCTTTATCTTCTAGGGCACATCTAAGGATTCGGGACATGTAACTCATGGTGTATTTTCTGAAATGATAGTTCCTAGTCTGTTTGGCCCCTTTGAAAGATATTATCCTATATCTGATACCATAATGGTACTCTCCCTTTTGCGCCCTCAAATTAAAATACTAAAACGTAATATGAGATAGAAATTAAATGACAGTTAACCAGGTGGTATGAGTGAATTTTGTGTAATAGCTTAACTCTTTTACATAACAGTGCTAAACTTCCCCTAATATCTGTATTGCAGTACCCATCGCTATCAGTGTATGCAATATTTGGTAGTAAAACCATGCCTGATTTTATTTTTATTTTTTTCCTCTCTCTTTTCCCTCTCATCTCTAAGGAAGTTTATATTGTCTCAGGGAAGTAATAGCAGGTGTCAGTAGGGTTACCATTTTATATATTTTTTTCAGTAATCCTTCTGAAATTGGAAAGCTAGAGGCAAAATGAGGAATAGAATGCAAATCTCTTGGTTCTTGGAGAGATACTGATTTTACTATAGTTTCTCTTTTCCTTATGCTCATCAGCGAGCTTGACATCAGTCTTATGTTTCACAGGCTGCACAGCAAAGTGAGGGGCCTGACATCAGGGGTTGTCTGTAAGTCGTAGTGGAGTGTAACTTTCGTACATCAGATTGGATCTTCTGCTAATTTTCTCAGAAACGCAGCCTTCTTCCTGAGAAAGTGGTTAGAAGTATCTGTTACATGATAACAAAATACACATTTGGAAGTGAGTTTTGAAGTGCTATAGCTCAGAACAGTGGTTTCCAGAGTCTTCATTCAAAATGGCCTGCCTGTGCTGTTCTTGCTGATTAGAACTTCTGCTTTTTAATCAAATGAGTTGTTCAGACTGTTACAAGGAGGAAGATAGGAGATGTCTACTCACACACAAACTCCTCAGCACCTGTGGGGTATGTAAGTAAATTTCTTAATCAAATATTTATTGACTTAATTTGTTTAGATGTGTCATTCTAGTGACAAGACAAAGATCTTTGCTGTGCATGGAAGTAAACTGTTTTTCTTTGGGCTGTTATTTTGTTAACTTTAGTGATAACTCTTTAAGTATGAAGTGATACAGAAATTTATTTAGCTGACTTTATTGAGGTGTCAGCTTGCTTTCACTGACGCAATATATGATCTGAAAACCTCATGAATATGTAGGTTTGGGGTTATTAGATTACAGAGAGCATGTTATTGGATCACATAGTACTTAAAATGTCACTGCCTCGCTTCCCTCTTTTTCCCTACTCTTGAAGAGATATAAGGAAGTAATAGTGTACACTAATAGTATACCCCATTTATTAAACAAAACAGCTGTAGTGCTAGATCTAATGGTATTGGAAGTTTTGGTCTGATAAATGCTGACTTGCCTTTGCAGCCTGTCACGTGATTTATCCCTAAATTGTACACAAAGTGTGGTTATGTCATCTTGAGTGCTTTAGCCTTCAGTTTTCACTTGAAGTTGTCAACTGTTCTAATGAATTCATAATGCTGTCTTCACTTATTTAAACATTCACACTTTTAAAAATAATAAAGATAGGCTTAAATGCTTTTAAGGACATCTCAAATGCCAGCTGACTAGGAACTCGCTACTAGAACTGTCACTATTTTAGTTAAATGTGCCGCAATTAAACCTTGAACCTATTATGCTAGGAAAATGGTATGTAAATTCCTCAGTTGAGGGAACAAGAAACCTGAATGAATTTTTCCAATTCTGAATTCTCTTTTTTGGTTGTTCTGTTTCTGTAAGATTTTGTCAGTCTCCTGAAACTCTGAGGTCTCTCCTGAGAAAGTCTGCACTGCTGCTTATAAGGGAATACAGTCTTTCAGGGTAGCGTAGCGCACGTAACTCTTACTTCAGGAAAATGAAGTTAATGAGAAATAATCCAGCTTGATGAAGACTCTCATTTGGCAAATAGAAAAGCCTTGCCTTGGCAAGACCTCTATTAATGAGTTAGGCACTACTAAGAAGCTTTTTATTCTCTAAGAATAGTGTCTTTCATGTTTCACCTTTCTGTAAACAGATCTGGGTTGAGAATACTACACTTGACTGGTTAACTTGGCTTTCACATACTTTTATCAAAGCAACTTTTTATGTCCTTTTTATTGTTGAGTAGTTTTCTCAAACAAAATTAAAATTTAGATAATGAGAAACAGGAATCTCTTACTGATAAATTACAGTGTCAGCTTTCAAAAATCATAATGTCTTTATTTGTTCTGACTTTGAATCACTTGTATAAGCAGCTTTTGCAGATCTGGTCTCTGACATCTTGTGAGCAGCTGTAAAAGTAATTAATATATTCTTTATCTCCTATGTTTTACACCAAAACTTTCTTTCAAGCCATGGTATGTTACTTGCCTGTTTCGCAGCGGTCTTAATGTTAGCTGCTACTTTGAGTTCAAGCAGCAGTAGAATAAGACTCTCAAATGCTTAGCTACAATAATATTGTGAGTACTGTTTGGACTTTGACTTGTAGGACTTGTTTCACTGCATGTGTATGTGCAAAGAAGCAGTTTCTCTTTCCTGTGAGAAGAATAAGGGTTAACTTGTTTATTTTTACTTTGGCTAAATGCATCTTTACTGTGGCTATCCAGTAGTGGTACTTGCATAGGAAACCTGAACTTCTTCATCGTTCTGTGGCTTATATTATTTGAAGGGAAAAAGAAAACTTAGCCTTGTTCAACAAACAAAGCTGTTGTTCCACACAGAGAACAGGGAGTTCCTTGTTCACATCAGTAGCTTTTGAAGACTTGAACTTGACTGTCGGATAACCAAGATAACTTAGTAAGCTAAAGTTCACCAAAAAAAAAAAAGAAATTAAGAAAATTCCCAACTTCTAACTTCTGTCAATGTGAATGTAAACACAGAGCAGAAAAACTTCATATACTAATACCAGCTTTTGTATGTCTGATTCTTACAGATGAGTATTAAGAGTAGTACTGCAGCTTTATTTTGTTTTCCATCTTAAAATGAGAGACTTAAAATTTACTGTAGACATGAAAATCAGATGATCTAAGAACTGGGAGTGTCAGTTTTTCCTTCAGACACGAACTACTGACATAATTTTACATTTGACACTTGTAAAGTGCTATCACTTAACACCTGTGGTGTTCTCTCCAGTCCAACAGTTTCATAAATTTTATACCTACACATTGCTTTACCATATCTGTCTTCACTTCTTTGTATGGAAAAGATAAAAGCAGTTGCCAACAGTATTGAGGAATTTTTTTTTTTGTTTGCAGTAAAAGGGTACCAAGATAAAACAGATGTTTTCTACGCTCCAGTTTTATATTCAGCAGGAGTGTAGCTCGATATAGGACATCTGTTATGAGAAACTTAGCCTCTGTTAAGATGACTTTTCCATAGAGTGGGTTTTTAACATGATCTAAACATTCTTCTACAGGGAGACTTTTTATGGGAGAACCTCTTCACAGACACTTTTTTTCTTGATGTCAAGGAGCATTGTATCAAAAATGCATATGTCTGGAATAGCTATTACCTGTAATTTAGATCTGTTAGTTCTTGTTGGATTTTGAAGAATCAGGAACTTGAGGAGGATTTGGAACATTGAAGGGGAAATGGAGGGAGTACCTGGTGTTTTGCATAATCCAGAGCCTCTGCACTATTCCTACCTTTAGATGCAAGCAGTGAGGTGATATATAATTTCTAGGGTTATATTTGCTTTATCATCCTTTGTCTATTCAGAAGTGTGCAATCCCTAAGTAGTATTAAGTGTTAGGGATTGTGTCTCAGCCCACATAAGAAAGCTTCTAGAAATTCACGTGTTACTGGAATTGGTGGGGCTAGAGCAGGGAGTCAGTGCCAATGAGCATCCCACCTTTTTCATGCGCTTGAGAAGTAGGAAGGAGAAACACACTCTAGGAAACAGGAGTTGGAGAAAGAAGACTGAATAGGTAGGACTTCCTGAGCAGTAGTTAGGTTGTAATGAATGTGTGGACTGATCCTCTTGCCCTTCATCCAGAAACTTTGTTGCATGTAAGATGTGTTCAGTTCATGTTTTGGAGCGTTTGTCTGTAGTAGCCAGTTGGCCACTTCTGCAGGAGTTGGTTCTTGTACTGCTTAATGCTAGATTCAGAGCATATGCAGAAAGGGCCTTACAGTGCAGTGACCTGAATGTTCCAGTAATCCAGCCTAGGAAAGGGGGAGAGAAAAGCAAGTGGAGAGTTTTTCTTATTCTAATTGAGTCTCATTGCTTAATTTTAATAGTAAGCTGGATCTTTGTAAAATGCTGGAAAACTAGTGTAGTTTTGCAGTTAGGAAGCTGTATTTCTGCTAGTTCCTGAAGTTCTTGTGGTTAATCTTCTGGTTTGAGTAATTGCAAGCTTGGGATGCTACTGTTTTGGCAGAAAAATTACTTTATATGGCTGCTAGTGTCCAAGAAGGCAAGCTTCCTACCTAAAGGAGTAGTTGTACTCCAATTCTGAAGTATATACTTCAAAAAAAATATTGCAATTGATAAACTGTGCCTTTGTTTTCAAGTTACAAAACCAATAAATGAGTAAGCTGCCATGCAAGTAGCATCATCCCCTTTGATCGTTATTGCATTGTTAGAACTGACTTGGTGGATCTGTCCTATTTTTTCCCCCCAGTATGGTGATTAGGCTTTGGACCATATTTAAACTATTGGAAATGCTTACAAGTCCAATAAGAATGTATGCATACTCTCGTGTTCAGTGTGGCAATAACATTGAACTTAGACTGGTCTGTCATGAGGAAAAGAATCCTGAAATAGCTTTTCAGATAGAAATCTCCTTTTGTCCATACCTCTGTTGCTGTATCACAAAATTGTAAGTGAATGGCAGCATAAAACTACTGCGCTGTTGTATTCATCAGTGGGGGGGAAAAAAAATCAGGCTTCTGGGATAAAGTAGGGTGCAATTTATTTCTGAAAGGTAACTTGATACCTTGGCCATAAATAGATTGACTGTGATGTTAATATGGGGGTTATCAAATTATTTCGAAGTCTGCCAGGTTATAGTATTCCTTCATTGATCATAACCAGGCTCTATCCAATAGTTCAAGATATAAACTTGAAGAGTTTATCATTCTTTTGCTGTACTAGGGTCAGTGGTATTCAAATAATTAGTAAAAAGTGACTTTAGCATTCAGAAGAGGTGCCCAAGGCTTGAGCTGACCCACGGCACCTTCACATGTCATCTTATGGAACTGCAGTCAGAAACAACTTGAGTTGCTGTCCTAAAGAGTTGTGGACTACGTTTCTTTCACCATTAAATTCCCTGGAAGAACGTACAGTAACCGCTTGCATGATGGAGTAGACCAATGCACTCCTTATGGACTGTCCTTTCTAGGTGGATGACCATTCCTGTGATACAATACAGCAAATACCTTGGATGTTATGCTAGAAGAACTGTTAGGAAGGAGTAGTTCTAGGAGTATTCTAAGGAGAATACAGATACAAGAAACCTATGCTACTGCTTCCAGGTAGCATTGTGATAGTATTTCTGAGGTAGAGTATTTAAATATTCATCTAGTATATTCTGGGGTTTTGTGACTTCTTAGTTCGAGAAGCATAAGGAAAGCAAGTTTCCATGGGTTGAGGGGGAAGAATAATTTAAGCTATCATCTAAGTACTTGATTAAAACAAAATATAATTAAATGTAGATTAATACCATACTTGCCTTCTGTTCCTCATATCTGGTTCCCACCTCCATTCTAAATGGCTGTCTGTCTTCACTGGCTTAAGCTTCAGAGGCATCCTGATTTCTTGTTGTGTATAAATGCTTATTAAAACATCTAGATGCAAAGAAAGTCTATTACCTGTAAAAGAGATAGAAGTAAAATAATACTGGGTAGATTTTTACCAGTGACTAGCATATAATAAGATTTGGTTTCTTTTATGTTTTTTTTTTATTTTCAACTTTTGTCAGATAAAATTCTTTATTCAGATGATGACTTGGTGTGTCATTTTTTTCTTCAGTCCCTATAGCCCCCATTTCCCGTCTTCCACTTGTCTTTAACTGTGTTAAAATTCTGTTCTTGAGAAGAAAATTCTCTGGATGAGTCAGGATCAAGTGTCTCTAATTCAAGTACAAAACTGGCCTGTTATACTAAAAGTAGTGAGGGTGCATAAGATTAAACCCTTCTGTTTAAACATGGCAGAAACTGTATTTAGTTCTAAGCATATAAATTGAAGAAGAGTGGTTTTGTAGATCAGAGTCCATTGACCTCAATACAGAGCCTTGTGTTATCTTTCAGAGAACTCTTTGATTTGGAGATTTGTAAAGCACTTGTTTCACTTAGCCCCATTAAAAAAAAAGGACATCCAAGCTTGTTCCAATTTAGAGGTATTAAATGAAGAAAGTTAAAATTACACATGTAACAAATAACTTTTCTCCCTCACATATCTACCATAATGTTTTGTCGATGGCTGGTTTATGCTACCTACGTATTGTTATGTAAGTAACTTGGGAATTGCCAGTGTTTGGTATATGGGTAATAATGCTGGTGCAGCAGTGACCAAAAGTGTCTTTCCTTTATGATTGTGTTCTGGATTCTGAGAAACATCTTGTTTCTGCAGTACAAACAGTGGTAGTACCAGAATCTTAAATGCTGATACTTTTTCCCCAGCTGCCCCCATCCATGTTAAGAGAAAGACTGACATCTTTAGCTTGTCAGCTAAGAGGATCTGAATAGCTTTATTTTTGTAGAAATAGAATTACTTCATGGATAGGGTCAATAAATGTATTTCTATCCTTATCCCCACCAAAATATTAAGTAATTTGTTGTGGATAAATTGATTTGTAAATTCATTTTAATGTGCTTTTCCTACACTTCTGTTTGAGCTTAATCATGTGGAAAAGTAGAAGTGGATATATGACTTTATATTGATGTACTTCTAGCAAATGAGTAGTAATAAAAACTTACTATCGTAAAGCATGGCTGTAGTTCATCAGTGCTTTAGATGAACTGTGTATTCAGTTATATCTTTGAGCTGATCAAAACTGCTTTGCTCACAGTGGTTTAAAAAAGTATTCTGTATTCCAGTAACTATCATATTCCACACTTTCACAATACTTTAAAAGTATTTTTGACAAAATAATCTTAAAATCCTAAATTCTACTCTTTCATCATATATTTGAGTGAAAGAATATTCTAAAGTTAATGGAACAAGATAGGGTTGGTTTTTTGATTTAGAGAAGGTGTTAGGGCAGCAGAATGGGAAGAGATGTTAGTAAGCCTTCTATATAGCTTTTGTGGAAGCTACATTCACTCTAGTGTTGTTAGAGCTCCAGTTTTAACTTCTTGTCATAACTCATACTTGTCCTTCTTAGAACAATTTTGTTTATTTCATCTCTATTAAAAAGTGTATGGAGGGTTTTGTGTTAAAAAAACCCCTATAACTGTTGACCATATCTGGCAGACTTATTTAAGAAAAGATGAGGAATTCTAAAGCTCAACCCTACTTTACTGCCACTGCAATTTTTCCCTTGAGTTAACTTCTGTGCAACCTACAAATAAATTCCTAGTAGTTGGACAGCTTAGTCTTTGACCCAGCTGATGAGCTTCTGTAGTTGAACTGAATCTTAACAAGCACTTAAGTTGTTGTTTGATACTGCAAAGTAGATGATATTGAAATAGCATTGGTGTGGCAGGCAGGCTACTTGTCCCAGACAGTAATCAGACTAATATAATTGTCTCTTTTGCACTGGGCTTGGCTTTTTTGTTTGAGGAAAATTTGGGGAGGAGGATGAAGTTATAAGCACCAGAAGGATAGGGTATTCCTACTTGGTGGTTGTGTCCACTTAGGATAGCAGAATGACTGAAACTGGAAGGCACCTCCAGAGATCATCTAATCCAACCCCCGGGCTCAGAACGAGGTCAGCAAGAGCAGGTTGCTCAGCCTTGTACAATGGTGTTGTGACTCTACAGCCTCTCTGAACAACCTCTTCCCAATGTTTGACTGCCCTCAAAGTAAAAAGTTTTCTTCTTATGTTTAACTGGAACGTAATTAACTTTACTGAAAAATAAACCCTCTGCCACGGGGAAGAAAGCTTGAAAGGTACTACTGGCTATTCTATCATGTGATTTTTGGTAAGTCTTTACTCCTTCAAAGCCCAGAAGTCTTAGAACATAATTACCTTTTTCTTTTGTCATTCCCTGAATAACACCGTTCAGATGCTGATGGTGTGTTTTGTTTGTCAATAGGCAAGAAGTGTCCTGTCTATTTTATCAAAAGACTTAAGGCAGATTAAAACAGTTTAAGTTATAGTCCAATCCTACTGTAATTTAGAACATATGCATCAAGAAATTTTCATAGACTATCAAGATAAAGACTTCTGTACACAAAAAAGAAAAATATTGAAGAAAGCTTGCAACTTAAATTTTGAGCAGTTTTGCACAATGGTTGGGGAGGGAGAAAACTCTAGAAGGTGTCTTGTTACTTGCATAAAGGCTGCTATTACTTGTAAAGATGCCTATATGAAGGATTAACTAGGAAGAGCGCTGTGAATCCCTGCCAGGAACTTAATTCTACTGTGCAATAATTTTCCTGTGCACACTACTGCTACAAGTTCTTATCCTAAGGACAGTGATTGCTGCTTCAAAGGTAATATGAATGTTTAAGAAGAATCTAGAAGAGAGAAACAAGAACAATCAGAATTTATGAAATAAATAATAAATTGGAAGAACAGCCTAGAGATAACAGGATTGGGGGGACAAAGAAACAATTATTTGTAAAGTGTATATGTAATCTCTGAAATAGTGGAGGATGGGATAAAAAGAAATAAGCTGAGATTTCAGACAGAGATTGAGATTGGATGTTACTAAATTTTACTACCCATGAGAAAGTCTATTTAGCTTATTCTTCATAGTATCTAAATGATCCATTCTCATCTTAAGCAGTTGTAGAACCTTCATCTAGGATGAGATCAGCATGCCTTAAAGGGGAGTAGATCATGCCTTGAAGTTTTTCACTCTGTAGTTTTGGCTGACACCAGACTGGATATCATGGGATGAAGAAAAAATTCTGTAGTGTGTGTATATAATGGAAAAGGTAGTTACTGGAGCGTCTTAAACTGAAGCTGCAAATGCTTTCAAATTAATTGTTACTATCGTGCTCTCAGATGAATCTATAAAGGGCTTATCTGTGGTATCATATATATTGGCTACTCAGTATCCCCCAAAAGTTACTGATTTGCAGCTTTAACTATCAACAAACATGCATGTTGAAATTCGCTTGGCTCTTTTGTATAAATAACACATTTTTTTTGTTCTTCCAGTTTCTATGGAGATTTTGGGCCTTTAAATTTGGCAATGTTATACAGATACTGCTGTAAACTAAATAAGAAATTAAAGGTAAGCTTTGTTTAAAAACAATGTTCCTATATTTTTGTATTTTGAAATGCAACTAAAATGTATTATCCAGTTTGAAAATGGTTGTTAGGTGCTAGTTACCTAGATGGTTACTACTAAGGTTTAAGGTTATTCTTTGTTCTGAAATATTTTCCCTTGAAAGAATGGAAAAAATGAATATGTTCTCGTTGTTGCTTAGTAGGTGAGGCACTGAAGGCTGTGTTCACCTTTTTTCATAACCTTACAGTTTCAAGACAACAGGAACAAAAACCACTCTGGATATTTCATGGGTTTGCAGCTAATGGAATGGGTGTGCTAGTATGAACTGAAAAAACAGATATTAAAAAAACAACCAAACAAAAAACCCCACACCCACAAACAAGAACAAAACATGAGCCCTAAAATCACACTGTTTAATCTAAATCTCACTCAGTGGAAAAGTTAAAACTTCTATATGTCATTCAATTTAATAAATTGTTGCTTCTAATAAGTGTTATGGAAATGTGGTTTTACACATATAAAAATATTTCCTTTTTTTGTCTGTCTTGTAGATGTGTCACTCCCTATCAATTAATTTGTAGAAGCTTCCTTACTTTCTTGCTTCCATATAATGATTGTTGATTCAAGGCACTTTTGAGTAGCTCTTCACTAGAGAGAATTTTGGTATCATCTTTGGATACCACAGTAGCTTTTTCTTTTCACTGCAAAGCGTTGGTCCTTTCTTTATGCAGTTGTCTAAAATTTGTAGATGCCACAGTTAATTCTGAAGATGACCGTGACTGACTTTTGTCCTAACAACACTGTCCTGTCATAAAACCATAAGCCTGATCTGGGTTGACGCTGACCAGAAACTAAACGCCTGACAGCTGCTCATTCACTCCTACCACAACCCCACTGTGGGACAGGGGAGAGAATCAGAAGAGCAAAGCCAAGAAGAACTTCTGGGTTGAGATAAAGACAGTTTAAGTGTGGGAATAAGAAGTGGTGAGAGACAGGGGTGGGGGGTCGATCAAAACAAGTGGTGCAAAGGCAATCACTCACCACCTCCCATCAGCAGACCAATGCCTGGCCAGTCTCTGAGCAACTGCTGATTTAGAAAGACTGCTCCTCAGTTTTATTGCTGAGTGTGATGTTATATGGGATGGAATATCCCTCTGGTTCATTTGGGTCAGCTGTCCTGGCTATGTGCCCTCCCAGCATCTTGCCCACCCCAGCCTACTTGCTGTGGGGGCAGAGTGAGAAACAGAAGGCCTTGATGCTGTGCAAGCACTGTTTGGCAATAGCTAAAACGCTGGTTTGTTGTCAGCAGTGTTCTAGTCTCAAGTCTAAAACACAGCATCACGCAGACTGCTATGGAGAAAACTGCACTCCATCCCAGCCAGACCCAGTGCACTGAGCACATAGCTGTAGATTTAACCTGCTCCTCAAATGCCTGTGAAAGTGACTTGCAGCATCTATAAAAAAATTATCAACTGCAAGAAATGAAACAGATGTTTTAATTCTGAAGTACTAATTAATATCACCTGTATACAGATAGCAAGGAGACCCTTCACTAAATATTACAGATTTAAAATCTTTATAATATAAAATGTTAGACCTGTTACTGACAGAAGGGTAAAATGGGACAACAGATGTGTTAACATTGGCCACCGTAAGAGGATTCCTGTATCAAAAATTACATGTTTTGGGACTAATATTTGCTGCACAAATGAAACCATTATGCAAGTTGATTCATGCTATCTGCTGCTTCCAGGGATGTGCTGCCTTAAAGTCAGCTAGTCCTAAGACGAGGTTTTGCAAACTGGGGGGTTTGTAGAGTTGCTATAACCTTTTTGCAGAAGAGTGCTTCTAGTGAAAATTTACATTGCTTCCGAATACAGAAAGTTAGTTATAAATAAAATTAAACTGTAGTATTTCTAATTTTGAGTGCCTATGTTCATATTGGGAAAACACTGGATTTGCCATTTTTGTGTTAACACTAAATAGGTTGATACGATAAGTATTTATAATCTATTTTCCAGTGCCACTGTCCCATTCAAACTCATGACCAATGATGCTCACTTGCTAGGTATCTTTTTTTAACATTAATTCTGCTGTTTGTGACCTTTTATTTATATTTAAAAGACTGTGGAGAATGCTTGCTCTGTGAAGCGGTTACTCCAGAGAAGCACCAATAATAAACCTACTATTCTAACTTTCACTGTGCCTATGAGAGCTAGGGGACTTAGTTCTGTTTCTTCCAGATTCATATTGAGGTAGTGATCAGTTTGGGACCTGAAAACAGTCTCATGTATCACTGTTGAAGTGTACCTTTATACTTCTATACTACTAGAATGCCTTCAAACTGGACCCTAGATACCAAAAGCTTCACTCAGAAAATAAGAACACAACTAATAAATACCTCAGGACTTGTTTGGGTTTTGTTTGTTTTTTGTTTTGTTTTGTTTTTTTTTTAATGATTCAGTAGTAACCTGTTTAAGACTGTCTTTACAGTCTTCATTTTTGTTATAAGACCACCATCTGCATTGAATGAGACAAGCTGCTTGTCACAAATGGCTTGTAGTCATGATACAAAGATCATATATTATAATGGAAAGAATACACAAGGGAGCCAAATTCAAACTGATTAGTAACTCTGAAATTTACATGGTTGATTTAGCATACTGTGATGTCATCTTAATGTAACTTGGATATTTTTTGAAAAAAGCAAACACACTTGCAGTGTGATGTGAAGAGTACAGATGGTCAGGAACAGGACAGAGAAATCTCATGCAGATCAGCTGCAGTCTCAGCTGGGAGGAGGAGCTCTTTGTTCCTGTTATCTTACCAGAGGCTAATTCAAAATAGGTTAGTTTAAACTACTAGTGCATAATAGAGAAGGGTAATGTGATAGTGCAACCCCTTGAAAGTAATACCTGAAATCAAACAGCAAAAGCTTGGAATACCACCTGAGTGGTATAGAGACTTGTACATTAATAGATTCCAGTCTGTCTGATTGTCACTAGCCCTGAGGTAGGTCGATACCTGCTGATGTAAGCTTTGTTCCTCAAATAGTTAAAATATACACCAGACTCTGTCCTACTTTAGATACTCTCTGCAGTGGATAAGTAGGCTTGTAAGACCAAATCCCAGTGCTGAAGCTTGCATTTAATGTGTACTGTAGGCCCAGCTACAAAAGGCTGCTGCTCAGCTTCACAAGTTGAGAGCTATGGATTCACAGTTTCTACCCTTCTACCCCTCACCTTGTCACATCTGTCCTTCAGAAGTGTCCCCAAGAGAATTCCTGAGGCCTGAACAAGTGTCTGTAAGACAGAAGTTCATGACCTGTGACTTAGCTGCCAACAAGGCATTGATGCAATGAGCAACTACAGTGGCAAAAGTATGGTAATTCTCTCGTGGCACCAAGGGGACATGCAGGCAGCCTGTGATCAGTGTTTCAGAGATGAGAAGTGCCCGTTGGCCTAACAACATGGAGGAAGAGTCCCGTTGAGCAACCTGCTGCTTGCATACCCTTGCATTAAGGGTAACCATGCCCCATGACCAACAGCAGGAGCTGGCTGATCATAGATTATTATTCTCTGGAAAACCAGCCTCTGCTGCTGGATGGCTGCTGTTACTACACTGCAACACTTCTGGGATGCTGAGGCAATCATAGTACTTAAGCCCAGGTGACTCCTGCCATGATTTGGTATATACCTGGTTGTGTATGAACTTCACGTACTTTTCTTAGGAAAAGAGACTTAAAAAGAAGCGTGACCAAAAAAAATAAATTCACAAAATGTGATAGTTTTTGTGTGGATATGGTGTCTGTAAAGCAATATAAGACTTAGACTTTCATTAAGTTTAAAACTTACATAAATAGAAAGAGGAGAAATGAGAGTATAAAATCTTATTAAGACAAACAAATCCCACAAATGTTCTCTCCAAGTCTTTCAGTTTTATCTCTTTCTGTTTTGGGAGAGGAATTAGACACAGAGGCAGTTTTGGGTTTTCCCCTCTCTTTTCTTGGGGGACAGGTGGGGAAGGCGAAGGCTACCAGTTTGAAATGTGCTAATGGGAGACCAACATTTTAAAGGAAACTATTGTAACTTTACGCTGACTGATTTTAGAAACAATGAACCGTTCTGTTCTGAAGAGCTGAAGAATTTATTCAGATATCCATTTGCTGAAAAAGTTGGAGCTGAAGTCCTGGTTATGCTTTACAGGAAAACCTTTCTGACCTTGTCATGTTTGTAATGT
The DNA here is from genome assembly GCF_047716275.1 of Strix uralensis. Taxonomy (NCBI): domain Eukaryota; kingdom Metazoa; phylum Chordata; class Aves; order Strigiformes; family Strigidae; genus Strix; species Strix uralensis. The sequence goes on along the minus strand of NC_133979.1, from coordinate 21,887,536 downwards.
TTTGATTGCTGATTGCTATGGAGATGATCTTGACTAGCCAAGTCAACAGCAAGAAAAATGCTTGGCCATGCTATCTTCCTACTTGTTCTTTGAATTCTGTTTGGGGAAAAAATGCTTGACTAAGCAACTGTGATTCATTTATGAAAGAAATTTTTTTTTTCCTGTTTAAATAAGTCTGATTTCATAAAAACTGCTTTAAAAAACCTGCTGTGTTTTATGTGTATATAGCCTTACACAACCTCAATGAATTCAGAAGCAGGGGTAGTCAGAGAGGGGGTGTTGCTGAGATAAATGATACAAGTATGGAAGATCAAAGACAGGAAAAGGAAGGTTCTGGCAGGCTTATGGAATATGGGTTTAACGTTTCTTGTATGCTAACTGTATTGCTGCTGAATTACAGAGGAGTTTGGTTTTGTTTTAATATAAATAAACTGCTGGGCATACACAAGGAACTATAGTAATTGCAAGCACCTCTTTTAGGACAGCTTAGACTTTGAGGCAGGTTGCGTGTACATGTTTTAATACATCATTTCCTATGAACAGTTTGCCAGCCTTGTATTCACTGCTATTTACATGTACATATTACATATATATACGTGTGTGTATATATAAAAATAGTATTTGCATTGATCCAGGCTTATTAAACACATTGCAGTAATTTCTTACTTGAACAATGCAAATATATTAAAACACATCCGTTAGATAAAATACTGTCAAATAATCTGGTGAAACTAAACAGGTATCAATCTAGTACAATAATAGTACAATCTAATACATCCGCAGTGGCCCCTGCTAAGTCCCCCATCCATTTCTGTGCAAGTAAATTTCTCTTGAGGTCTTCAAGAAACAGGAACTGACCTATTATTTTTTAAAAAAAAAAAAAAAGTAATGTCACAGTGAAAATAATGTGTTCTGAAACTCTTTCATACACCCAATGAATTAGTTTTATCACCCAAAACAAAACCTGCCACACTCTTCATGTAACCTCTGCATTTAGTTCAAAAGATTGTCTTTGAGTATATTCCTCTGGGATATGTCTTGACAGATACTGTTCTGTTATATTGTTACATTTTGTCTTCCAACGATGTGTGAAACTGCTAAAATTTTTTTACTGGTAAAGAAAAGTATCTTTAACACTTCATAGCGCAGCCTTAGGTTTGTTTTCGAAAAAAGATTATTTGCAACTATGTTACTATGTTACCTGTGACTATAGCTATTATGTAGACAACCTGCATTGAAAATTCTTTGTTGAAACATTTTTGGTTCTTCTGAGTTGCCTAGTATCTATGGGAACTAAAGCCTTAATCAATTCAGGTGGAGCTCTTAAAGAACCTTAAAGAACCATCTTTAACACTTGTTATCATTGAACCTAGCCAAAGAAATAGACTTAGCTTGTTAAACACGGTCAGAAAATCAATATTTTTCGAAATAGATCATATAGCTTAGTATTGATATTGAAAGTGTATTGAGAATTTGTGTGATAATGTTAACAGAGGCACTGCATTGATACTTCAGCAAACACTTACTGTAAAACTTGATTTTCTGTAACTTGTGTGCAAATAAGAACAGTGGTTTGTTTTATAAGCTTCTGAAAAGTAAAATCCTGATGCAGTTTTCCTCTGGTTGCTATGCTATAAGCTGTTAATTAATGTCAGGTTTCAATTTTGTGTTAAAACTTTAGTCAGGATTCAAAAGACATTTAAATATTTTATATAGCAATATGGCTCATAAGGATTAAACCCTTACATTTTGAAAATGAAGCAATATATATTGCTTTCATTTAGATGTTCTGGGAACTTTTACGGTGAGCTGTCGCTTTTTGTCTACTTCAGATCCAAAAGCGTCTCAAAATTGAAATGACTTGATATACCCATACGATTAAAAAAATCCATTCTGTAAAATAAAACAAGAAATATAGTCTTGCTATATAGAACTTACTTCTGGCTAGGTAGCAGAATATGCTTTTTGCAGTTTAAAATAGTATTTCATGTGAACTGGAAACTATTGCAAAGAACTTCACTTTACAATAAGTAGTAGTCAACAAGTTATAATTGAAGTTCTGTCACTGTTGCATAACTACTGTAATCTTATCCCACCTACACATAATGGGTGGAATTGCAGTTAGAGAACACTAAAATTAAAAAAATTGAGGAGGGGGAAGAAAGGAGGGATCTTAAAATATTGGAATTAGTTTTGTCAAGTTTTAATAATAATTGAATGCTTCACTAATTAAATAACTACTTGTGCTTTTTATGTTTGCATATACACTGAGAAAGATGTTGCTCGTGGTCTCAAGATACAACCTCTTCCAATCAACAGCAACCATCTACCTCAGGAATTAGCAGTCCTACTTAGATATACTCAGTTGCATTAACTCTCACTCCTTCCACCTGTGGAAGTTGTGGGTAATAAGACCAGACTGGAATGTTAGAACTGCTATTAAAGGTGCTGTTTCTGTGGAAGGTGGGAGTAAGATGCTCACTGTGATACATGCATCAGTTCTCTCCTGAGTTTATCAGCTATTTGGGTTTTTTTGCACAATTTGATTCTGTGGTTAAAGATGTCCTAAAATTTGCAACAAGATTTGAGATGAGAGTCTACATTTACAGATTTGTGGAAGAGAAATACAGTTGGCACTACTTAAATAAATAAACCACAATTCTGCTGCAGTTACCTTATCTCCCACCCCCAAGTGTCATCAGTGCCAAGAGCAGGAAAAGAAAGTAAATTAAGATTGTCAAATTGAAGTTAAAAACCTGAAGTTGGGTAACAGCAGCACTGTTATAAAGGAAGTTTATAAAATGTGCAACTTTTAAAAATAGAAATGGGCTTCAAATATTTAGGAGCAGAATCCGTTATGTCTGATGATGACTTCCTCAAAACTGTAGGATTACTGTAGAAATCTGCCAGGAAAAACATGAGTAGTAGTGTTGCAGAATATAATGAAAGTGTAGCAATTAATGATGCTAAAAGTATAATAATGCAATAAACTGTCCAACTTGCCATTTTTAAGTGATAATTATACCTCTCTCTGGCTTTAAATAGTTTTGCTGCAGTTTGTCATAATTGTTCTTGTCTACTGCTTGTTGATCTTGTTTTCAATGGGAGTTTTGTCCACAGGATTCTGACAGAGACTTCTTCCTAAATAAAGAATTGCAAGTGTTCCTAGTTCTGTCTCTGCCTAGCCTTTTTTTTCAGGCTTTTCACTTGTGCAATTTTTTTTTAAAATGAATTCTTGCTGTTGAAGATTTCTAAAGATGTCTGTCACTCCATTTTTAGGTAGTATAGATGGAAGAATGGTGTTTAACTTATAAAATGCCTGCAAGATTGATTGCTTCAGTTTTTCTATTGTCTCCTCCACAGAATTACGTTCTAAATAGATTTAACATATAGGAGGGCATTTTAGTCTGAGAATTTCAGTGTCTTTAATCAATGTTCATAAGCTATTTTTCAAATATTTAAACCCGGATGAAAAAAACCCAGTATTTTATACTGAACATTTTAGTTCAACTGCATTTTCTAAGATATTTTCAGACAGCAAGCTGAGAGACATACCCTCATACAGTGACTATTTCCCTGCACTCTTATCTATAATGTAAGAAGATTGTTCATGGTATCAGTAATATTTTTGCCTTTAATTTTAAGAATCTCTGTAAGAATTTTTTCTGACTTATTTTTCAGTTTTTCAAAAGTTACTTTTAAAAGTATTTTTAAAGTGTATTCTTCTCTTGGTAAATATGCTGTCTTTTTTTTTTTAACAGTATTTCAGTCTATCAAGAAAGAAGATAGTATACTATACCAGTTTTGATCAGCGGAAACGAGCAAATGCGGCATTTTTAATAGGTGCATATGCTGTAAGTATTATTTATCACATGGATACTTCTAACCTTCCTTAGGAGACATCTGCTATGTGTAAAATAGCATCTCAAGGGATGGTCCTTTAGGGAGGTAGGCAGATTGTCATTTGATTCTTCTTTAAGCTGTCTTTGAAAATTCTGCTGTATGAGTTTTATGGAAGTCCTGTCTTTGGCACTTAACTCCATTTACTACACAGGGAGTGGCTTTGGTGGATCATGTGCCTGTTTCCCATAGGATACCATTTGCTTGAATGTCAAAATTGCAAACCACAAACTTACCTCTAAACTTGGCTGTTGTAGGATCAATCACTGCTCATGGCTGCTCATAGTGGGGAGAAGAAAGCTTTTTCTCACAGCCTTTCTGAAAGTTACTAGACCAGAGGCATAGTGATTATTGGATGGATTTCTTTTCTCAGTTAATTTTCATAGGCTACGCAGAATAATGGAAAAATTGAGATATTTCAGCCTTCTAATATTACAGATAATATGCAATACACAGGGCTGCCTTAGTTACACAAGCCTAGTTTATTATGATATCACATAAGTTTTGATAGTCCCAAGCTGGCACTTGCTCAACCGCTTGTGTGTCTTCATAGCAGTGTAGCTCAAACTTCAATTTCACCTTCCCGCTCTACTGTCCAGAATTGGAGCACACTTGTAGAAGACTCAAAGAGTCTTTGTGATAGCATGTTTTACACTGATAAGTATTGAAGCTAACAAGCTGCTGGTCCCAAGCTGACATCCACATGGTCAGCTGAGTTCTGGAAGTCTCTGGTAAGTCAGGCTTTATACCATGTGAAAGCTGGTATGTTTCTTTCAGGCCTGAGGTCATGCTGAAGGCAAAGCTCAGTAAATACAGATGATAATATTGAAAGAATTTAGGTTGCAGATTCTTGTAGTTAAACAAAATGTTTTACTGTAAGTATGGGGATAGTGTGTAAATGCTTTTGAGAAAGAAGATCTATAAAGATGTAAAAACAATTGGGGTGAGTTCAAATTTTAAAAATCTTTTGGATAGATTTTTAACCCTTGGGAGTCAACCTGATGGAACAACTCTGCAAAAGGAATAATAAGAACAAATGAGTTAGAATGTTCTAAATTTGGTAATGTTTTTGACCATACAAGGCTCTATTTAAAATGCTGGAATTAATTTCTAATTCTGTGTTTTATATTCTGTTTAAGGAGCCTCCAAATTTGGTAGCATATCTTTTTAAGCTTTACTGTCCCTTTAGATCCAAAATGTGTCTAAGTTGTAGCATCTTCAGTAGTGATTCCCACACTATAGTTTGTAAACAAACTTCAGTTGTTCTATTTAGACTGCTTTTTGGTTTGTGTTTGCCTCATTATAGCTCCAGTTCTGTATTTAGAAAGATTCACTTCATGTTTTAAAGCTGGTCTAATTAAGCCTATAGCTAGAGAACACTCATCTAGCACATTTGTAGATTACAGCATCTAATTGCCTTCACTGGATTGCTCTTGTCTGATCCTGCCTTCACCTTCTGATACATCTTAGAAGCCTAGGAAAGAGTAGGACACTGGCATTTTGAAGAGGACAAGATTATCTTTTTATTCCCCTTGTCCAGTCCTTGTTATATGACTGTCTCAACTAAGTAGCTGTTCTCTGTGGTAAGGGGTTAAAAGGCCCTTATCACAATTAGCTAGACCCAAGGAAAGAGTGCTGCTGTCCATAAAGAGAAATTCCTGCAAAGCCAGGTTGTAGGAACAGAAAGTACAGAGGTACGTATGATGCAAGACAGAACTCCAAGCAGAGGACTGATCAGCTATGCCATACTTACAGTATTTAAGACCTAAACACGGGAACAGTCTGGTATATTTGGTAGTCCTTATTTGAAGGAGCTGCTCAGCAGCTAAAATGAAAGTACTGGGGGGAAAGGCAGCAGAAATCCCTCTAAAGAAAGTCGAGGGGGAGCACATAGTACGTGTACCATGGTGTGATTGTGTTTGTACTCTATAATGGATATCAGGTGGCACATCACATAAGGAGTCAGCAGCTTATGTGTGCAATAAGGTAAATTAGTGTGCCACAACTGTGCACGTTTAACCCTTGCCTAGCCTGTTTTAAGCTGCTTATAGCTCTTAATTGCTAGCATATGCAAGTGATCTACATCTGCATTTGGTATTACTCTCCTGTCAGACTAGTAGGTGTTTTAAGTATCTTCTGATTATTGAAGATATTATATACCAAGAGTAATTCTTTACTAATACATTGTTACCGGTACAAAAAAGTATTTGTTCTCTTGTTGAAAACACCTTATAGTCACTCTCCAATTCATCTCAATTTAGGAAGACACTTTGCACAAAGGTATCCAATATGTTACTTAGTATGTCACCCCAGAGTTATTTCTATAGATGTGTATTCCTAAACTTGCAAGCGTTATGGGAGTTCATTCACCTTCTATAGTGATTGATACTAATGCATAAAACTAATATTTATTTATTCTTAAAAGTTATTTACCATTTATCTAATAATCTGATTTTTGTTTTTTTAACTGCAGAATCTTAGCTTTTGTAATCCAGACATATTCATTTCACACTCAAGAAATAATATTTGCATTTTTGGAGTGTTTTACCTGTAATTGCTATGTTCATCAGATGCAGTAGATGTACACTCTTGGGTTACGTGATAGGGTGGTTCCTGACCTGATGGAATCTAATCATATTCTGCAGTAAAAGAACTCTGTATAATTGGCAATTTGATCTATCACGATTTGAATATCCAAATTGTGACAAATATAGGTACTCTTTGATTTAAGGTGTTCTAGATTTTATGTCTTGTCTTTGATTATACAAGCATTTTGAGACCAGAAAGTCTTATAGCTATTAAGTCTACCAATGTGTGAAAGTTAATTGAGAAGGCTTGTTTTGTTTGTCCTGGTGTTAAAATATTAAGTGTAAAATGAAACATGGAAAACAGTGGGTCAGGTTCTAGGAATGGGTTTCCAGTGGTGATTATGCAACTTAGATTGTTCCATTAAACAGCTTCTTAGACCTTTGTACTGAAATACCCTATAGCTATTAAAATATTTTAATAAGAGAGTCATAAGTTTAAGTGAAAGTTAGGTCTTAAAACTTTATTGGCAATAGCTCGCCTGTTTGTAAATTGCGTCTCAGTAAGATGTGTTTTCTAAATTTCAGTTTTTACAGTGGACTTTCAATACATTTGGGCTAATTGTGTCCAATTGCTAAATTATTGTCCTTGTTCTTAAGAATTCTGCAAAAATCACTTCTGTAGTAAAATTCAGATTAAGAAGAAAAAAAATTTTTAAAGTGTTACAAGAACAGAAGAACATGCAGACTTCTCTGATCTTACAGGGAATTTCAGGGTTTCTCCTAAATGGCCAAGACTACAACGCAGAGTGTTCAGTGATGTCAAAAACAGGGTGCTACTAGGTTTTACAAAGTCTTACCAGGCACCACAGAGAATATTCTGAAGCTAGTATGGCTTTGCTTTTTCCTTCATCAGTCATTTCCTTGCAGGAAACTTTTCCCCTAATTTAAAAATACAAATTAGACTTCTCAGCCCTACCTGAAACTTTAAGGGTTTGTGCTCTTGTAATCTAAGCATATCACACTACTGCTCAAATGCATAATCCCTCCCTTGGACTGCCAGCAAGTACAAAAGCTTTTCAGTTACTGCAACATATACAGCCTCTTTGCTGTTTTGAGCAACACCTTTCTTCTGATTGCTTTAGATTGGCTTCACAGAATTCTTGTGATAACTTAGCAGCTCTAGAGTGGATCTGTTGCATATACTTCTAATTTGAAAATGCCAGCTGTGCATGGGAAGAAGATGAATCCAAATTCTATTTGAAGTATTGTGGATGAGTGCTAAGGTGGACTTGCAAAACACTAATTGCCTTTTTGTTTTGTAAACTTTTTAGGACATATGGTATGAATTTTCTTGGCAGCGTGTATGTGGCCAGTATTGCTACATCTCATGTGCCTGCATAGTGTCCCAACTGTGGAGAGCTTTATCTTTCAACCACATCATTATTCAGGAAGTGAGAACATAAGAATGGAAATGTCAGAGAAAAAAAAAAATATTTGAAAATTTTCAATATTTGATGAATCTGTTTTTTACAGGTAGCAGTGCCACAGGATATGAGTTATACTAGTGACAGTGGGGAAAGGGAGGAGAACCTTGTCCCTTGTAAAACAACTCTTGTAAAAGAATAGTAACTGCCTGGAAAGTGGTGACTTTTTTAAAAGGCTTTTACTCGCATTACTTCTTAGATACAGGATCAATTTATACAAACTATTCACAACAGGCTCTTTGTGTTGGGTTTTTTTATGTTAATTTGTATAAGTTGCAGAATGAAAGCCCTCTGAAGATTCATCATATTATTAGATTAAAAAACTAAGTTTCAGTTGCTGAGTTTTCATTGATAAAGTTCAGTTAGAAAACAGTCTCCTCTGTTTTTCTTGATGAATATCACTACTTTTTAAGTACTGAAGCATGTACTGTAGTGTTTCCTTCTCCATTTTATTATCCTTCCCCCTTCAGCTACTGCGTTATTCTTGATATCTGTGATACTTGTGTTTTTTCAGGAGCTCTGTTCAGAATTTCTTTCCCTTTCCTCCTTCCTTTTATGTTCTTAATATCTTTTTCCTGTTTCCATCCTGGTGTCTTTATTATGAGCTCTGTGGACAGACAACTAGCAGTGTTTGGTTCAAAACATCATGTGTACATGTCTTTGAGCAGAGACAGCTCTCAAGTACCATAACTTCTGTTAAATAAAAGCTGCAGTGTTGGGAAAACATTCATATAATACAAATTTGCCCCTACTTCAGGTTTCTGACTCCCTAACTGTGTAAGATGGAAACTCATCTTTCCCTGAAGTCCTCTGAGCTACCTTCTAGGGATCGTTTGACTATAAGAAAGAATTTAGGCTTTAAATGGAAGCTAATTAATGTCATTATTAACATTAATTGACATGAATAAAATCAGTATTTTTCTCTGAAATACACCCCCCACTGAAATTTCTTGCACAGGATGCATTGTTCTTAAATGTAAAACCTTTGTGGTGAGGGGGACTATAAAGGAAATATAAAGGAGACTTCTTTTACAGGCTAACAGAATCTTTCACAAATGAATGTGCAAGCATAATGGCATTGTTGTGCTGCAGGGGTTGAAAGCATGAACTTGGTGCCATTAGTTAGCAATCATTGCTGTAGACAGACTGTTACAGCCTAAAAAGAAATGGGCCCCTTTACTTTTTAAATTATGTTAATACATGTATCCATTAAGTAAATCTCTCAATCTGTTCCAATATTAGTAATCACTGGTTTGACCTCAACAACAAAGAATCCAATAATTGAGTTAGAAACAATTGTTCTGATAACACAGAATAAATGGGATGATATTCGTGTAGAAATTATGGTCTGTTTTGATGGTGGAAAGGATGCGTTGCTTTCAGAGATTAAGGAGGGGAGAATATGGAAGTTCAGTCAAATACAAGGACATTAATTTTGAGAAATATGTAATTTGGGCACTTTTGCTAAATGAAACAGCAATGTTGACACTGCTGCAGTATTAAGATTTAATATTTGAAGATAAGTGGCATTTGTTCCTCTTTTTTGGGTACTGGTTATACTGATCTGTTCTATCAGTGTGACCATGATGAGTGGAGCAGCGACATTGGAGACCGAGACTGAAATACAACTCCATGTCAGAGAATTGATCTTTTGAAGGCAAATCAGTTTGTGTAGAGGGTTTTGGTCCAAAATTAGACCAGTTGTTCAAAGTAGTGAAATAGGTGGTAGTTGAAAACCAGAGATGATTCTGGACCCTCTTTTCATTGTGTCATGTCAAAGAGCTTTCAGACTATTTTACTTGAGTCAATTTTTTTTTTATCCTTATCTTTTCTGTGTGCCTTGTCCACACTTGAAGAAATGCAAGAAAATCTACCTACCATGTTGACACCCTACAGAATACTAAGAATCCCATTAACTTGAGATATAACTCTAGACATAAAGCAAATAGCAAATATTCTGGGAGTGAACACCACTTACCTATAGTCTCATGTATTCAAGGTCAAAAATTGAATAAAGCTTTCAGATCAGGATCTAACCTAGGTCTTGGTTAAGAAAATATTTATTAAAATACTTTATATTCAACAGTTAAGTGTGTGTAGACCTAAAAAGTAGCCATGTAGGTGCTGGTTGTAAGGTGAGTAGTGGGGAAATGGCTAGAAAAATTGTGTGGCTTTGTTTACAAAACGTTTGTGTGCATGAAATATGCCACTCCAAACTGGATGAAATATTTTTTTTTTTTTTGTAAATAATGCACTTGCTTAATATGTATTCCAAGTTAGGTTTATTTTAGGACCAGTTTTACTGTACAAATAAAAATTGAAGTGCAGCAAGATATGGTTGTATTCTAATTTCTTACTTAAGCCAGTGCAGCTGATAGTGTTCAGTGATAGCAGAATGAGCCTTGGCTTAGGGTGTTACATTAACTATATGTTGGTCTCATAGTAACAGGTTCAGCTTGTTGAATTGGGTATTTTTGTTAATTAGTAGTTTGATACTGACAGTTAAGAATCAAACAATATTTGTGTTGGAAAATATTCCATTGAGCTGTGGTGGAGAAATGTTTCCTTTGTCAGCTGCTGTGATAATATTTTGATTCATCTGAAATTGGACAGAGAACTAGTACAGATGCGTATTTTTCATCTTAGTATGACGTTGAGTCTGTCTCGAAGTCTCTCAGTTGCAGCAATATGATTATTTTTACATTTTTTTTTAAAGGAGGGAAATGACACAAAACAGAAATCCCAGTTTCTGTTGACTTCTGTTGATTTCTGAGTCTTTTACTTTGTATGTCTTTTCTGACCTATAAGTGTCATAGGAGTTGGTCATGAAGGAGTACAGTGTACATTCTTGGGAATTTAGGGGCTGAGGGAAGCTTACATGTGTTTAATGACTTTTCAGGCTCAGGGCTCATGTTTTTTCGTCTCCCCCCATCCCTTTTAGGTAATATACTTGAAGAAAACACCAGAAGAAGCTTACAGAACACTTTTGTCTGGATCTAATCCACCATATCTTCCATTTAGGTATGTGAACGTGAGAAATGGGCCTAACTTTGGTTTTTTTGGTTGGAATTTGCTAAATATAAATTTTTCAGATTGACTTCCCAGAAAATGGTTTCATGTCTGATACAGACATTGTATCAAAATGACTGATCTCCAGAAAAAACTTTTTTAGTTCTGTTGGAATAACTTGCTCTGTGGTGGAATAACAAAGCCATTTAGATTGATTTAAGTTTTAAGTAAGACTCGCAGTCTTGCAAATTGTCAGGTTTTGAAAATAGTTCTTAAAATGTTTCTGATTTAGCAGTTAAACTTTTCTTCATCATGTATCATGTTTTACTATTCGAAGTCATTCAGATCTTTTAAATTACCTAGTACCTAACTAGACTTACATGAATGGGGGGGGGTTTATGCTGTTATATTTTCTCTATTTTACAGAACAAGTACTTATGTTCAAGTAATTAAATTGCTTTGCCTTTCTGTTTTCAACGAATCATAGATAATTTCTATCAATCTGTCTTTATTCTCTGTACTAAGGTCATATTGAGACTTCAATCTGAGTAGTTTTAGCTATCATGACTATCTATTAAAGAGACTCCCAAATTTTTTTCATAGTGTGGACAATTAAATGCCCTTGTGCTTCATGAATGAAAATACCTCACACTATTCCTATGCAGACACTGGCAATAAAAGGCAACTTCAAGAAGGTCAATATCCTCTTTTTTAGGGGAGTCAGCATTTTAGAAGTAGTGTTCACTGTCAGCCAGTGCATTTGTAAATGTAGACCTACCTTGTCTATATCAAATTCATCTGATTCTACAGCCACTCAGCAAAGGAAGATCATATTGTCTCTCTTCTCATAGCTTGTGCAGGAGCCAGATACAGTATAAACTGTTGGGATGGTAGATTTGGATGTAAAGACCAGTTTGACTATGAAATCTTAAACCATTGAACACATCTTTTTAAAAAAGATATCAAATCAATGATAGCTTTTATTGGCAGAGAGTTTATACACTGACCTGGTCATCGATAGGTCTCCAAAACCCAAGAAGTTTACTGAGCTATTGATAACCGTATTTTTTTTCAGCTAATTATAAAAGATACTGGATACAATGCATAAAAAAATCTGTTATTTTAAACGTCAGTGTTTTTTAACATCTCCAAATTCTATATAAAATACAGGAGTGATGATCTAAATTAAAGAATAATGTATAGTTTTCTCCACCTTTTAGATTCTTTGGTTCCTGATCTTCTTCCAGTTTGAAATAATTACACTGGTCCTTTCTGTTTACAGAAGGTTCAGCTATTGGAAAATTGCTACAAGAAGTTCTTTGAAGCAAACTATTATTCTGAGCACAGAAACTGCCAATACATTCTTCTGTCTCCTTATCATTTTGGGGAAGCAACAAGGGAAATATTTCCCTGCAATATTTCCCTTCCTTCCAGGGATTACTATGTAGCATTTTAGTGGATTCTAAAAAAACCTGACTCTTCCTTTCATATCAAATTCTCAGTGGTTCAACTTTGGTAGGAGTATTTCTTTCATATAAGAGCTTTTAATACTAAAGTGACTTAAATTTTTCAGAATCTTAAACTTAGTTTATTCAAAACTTGCTTAAAAAGCAAAACTCTTAGTAGTGAAGGATGTATGTTACCTGAGAATGGTTGTATCTTGTTCACCAATTAAAGAAATTTACTGTTTGGAATTATGGTAAATTGCTATGTCTCTAGGTTCCTTTCTTCACCACCAAAGTCAAGATTAAGATCTGTAGGAAAGACGTTCTGACAAAGTGAAGAACCTTAGTTGTTAGGTCCCAAAACTGTAAGACAGAAAACTTGGGAGGAATAGTGGTTTTGCAGAACAGTCTCATATGACCCTATTTGCTCAAACCAAAGCCTATACAGACCTTCGCCTTGCAACCAATTCCTTATAATAACAATGATGATAATAGTAGTGATAATAATAAAAAAATGCTGTTTCTGCTTGACTGGTAGGGAGTAGTGAAAGTAATTGGCTCTGTGATTTCTTGTGGGGCTGATAAAAACCACAGTAACAAATTTAATGATATGAAACTATTTCATTTTAAGTGTTAAATAATTATTCAAAGCAAATCCTTGTAGTTTGAATTCATAAAATTCTATTCTGAAATAGAACAGTTAGCTACTCTGAGATCAGCAAAGCAGGGGTCAAGAAATACAAGAAACAACAAGACTTTCTGAAGATGACTTTGTATTATATACAAAGAGCATTTCATGTTTCCCAGGGGAGAGAATACTAACTGAAAACATTGAAGAAGGCAATGTCCAGCAAAGGGACTACTCAGTTTTTGCAGTCTGGATTGTCAAAATGATTACAAAAGTAATAATCACTTCATTCCGTTGGTCAGCTTCAGGAGAAAAGGGCAATAAATGTATAGAATAGGCAGTCTTCTGACATGTAACTCCTCTGCAGTCTTTGTCCATGTGTTTCAAACCCTGGGTTGCTGGGAGAAAAATGATTAGCTAAAACAAAAGCTTTTATGGGAGGTTGTGGGATTTTTGTGGTGGGTTTCCTGTGGTGTGGATGTGTTTTGGTATGCTTTGGGATTTTTTTTCTTTTTTTTTTTTTTTTAAACGCAAAACTTTAGCTATTTTAGAGGATGGGAGGGAGTCAATCTTCTTGAGGAGAGCCTTGCTGTTCCTAGAAGGAATATAGTGTTATGAGCTAGAAGAGTTAGTCTTATTTTGCTAGAAGAATTAAACATCTTGATTTCTTGAGCATTCTTTCTTATATGACATGGGGCTGGAAATCACTTAAGTTTCTTTTGGAGCTGCTTTGGACTATGTCAGGTCTTGGCACTGGATTAGAGCCTAAGCACGTTCTGTTATCAGTGGTATAGTTTGTCCTGCTTGGAGAGAAGGCTGTGTAATCTAGCTGCATGGGAGGTAAGACAAAGAGAAGTGAGGAAATAAACTGAAGGATTCTGACAAGGTAGGAATGTAAGAAATGGGGAGTCTGATAGGGAGGGGATATTTGGGAGCTGAATTCATAGGAAGAGGCTGGAATAGATACATAAGGAATTTAAGAATTACTGGGGCTGAGAGAAGGGCAAGTAGATCTGATGAGGGCCTGCAGTGAGACAATCTAGATTAGCTGGGAATGGGGAAGAAATAATTTATTCCTCCTTCCCTGGTTTTCCAAGGCCTTTGAGATTATTTTCTCTTCCTGTCCATTCTAAGACATTTGAGACATCTCTGGTGCAAAATATAGCATGATACAGAGGCTCAAGCAAATGAATCTGTGCTGGAATCAGTAGCACTGCCTTAGGTAGTATATCTGCTTGGCATCAGGCTATACTGTGAAAAAACAAGTTGGTGCTATAAGAAAGTTTGCACTCCTTCCTCATCTTTAGTGTCTTGAAAAGGACTAAAATGACTCTTATGTACAATGAAAAACATAACCCAAATGTCTTACCTCTTCTCTCCTGTTCTAAGGTCTAGGAAGGAAATAATTTGAGGTATTAATCATTGGTGTTCAGTACTTATTGACTTGAATTTATTCTTGGAGCCTGGAACTTAGATATTATATAACTTCTGTAGTATAGGTCATCCCTGAATAGTTTCAAGTGCAGGAGTTTATCAGTGAGCAGTGATCAGTCAGATGTTACAGGTAGACTATTTAACAAGTTCATTGATTTGATATCTGAAGTGTCTTCTATTTAGCAAAAAAAATAGACAACTTTCAATAGGTAGAAGCTGCAGGATTGTCAGATTCTTTATGAAGTACTGAGTTATGTTTACATGAAGTGATCACTGGGAAACTGATCTGCTTTCATCTAGCTCAGTGACCTCAAAAAGCCTTAATCGGCTTAGATCTTCAGCTGGTATTTCATTTAAAGACAGCTTCAGCAAATACTGTTCAGGGGTAGAAGGAAATCAGAATACCCCTCTTACAAGATGCATGGAAATTTTGGGGGTTTGTTTTTATAACAGAAAAACTAAAGAAAGCAGGAGGGTAAGGAACTACTGTCTTTGAGACACTTTAATTTTATTTTTGGCTGATTCCCTGTCAGTTGGTGATGCTCTAGTCTCTTGAAGATCTTGTACTGTGTCTTCTCACTTCCATTTAAGAAAATGGTGCTAACACCATTTTAAATGATCACAAATACCAGTTTCCTATTGTGAAACTAAGTTTTAGATCTTTACCTCAAACTACTGTGTATTGACTTTATATTAAAGAGAAGAAACATTTATTTTAGTATTATTGTGTTCAGTCTCTAGATATGACATGAATTTCAGAGCTAGATTTGTAGCTTTTGGGTTTTGTTTCTTTACTGGCAAGTGCTGGGGAAACAAGCTATTTTGTTATTGACAGTGTTTAGAGGTTTGGTGAAAGGGAAAGCATTATGCAGTATTGAGGTCAGTGACAGTAACTGTGAAATCGGATGTGGGATTTGCAGCTCTGTAATGCTGGCTCAAATTCATACTACATCTGTATCTCATAGAAATATTCACATTTTTTCTAATTTTGAAAGCAAATAGCGTACTATCAGGTAATAGTTGGTAAAACACTGTTTGAAAATCAAGGTGGTTATGCGCTTGGCCATGAAAGACTGGAAGAATACTCTAGTGAAATATGTGATCAGCAACAGAAATCAGAGCACCCACACTGTAAAACTGTGCAGGAGATGTCTGTGTGTGCCCTATTCTATTATTCTGATATGAAATGAGGTCTTCCTTTCTCTTCTATGCTTTTTTAAACACAGAGTTCTGAGTTGAACAAAAAGCATGGTTTCCACCAGTAAAAAAACACCTGAATGTTTTTGTATACACATAAGTAGTCCCAGTAAGTTAAAAATTACTACTGTCTTAAACATAAGCACATACATTAGTTTTCTGTAGGATAGGATGCTGACTGTGTACAGTGGACAGAGGAGATGAATAATTTTAAATAGGAAGCATGTCTGGAATTAATTTTAATTTCATCTAAAATTATGTTTCTTTGAGGTTAGTAAAGGTATCTTTTCTTTACAGTGCTCTTCCTCATAACTTAGTGCTTGCATTTGGTTTTACTGTGGTACAAAGTGTGGCCCATTCAGAATCTATTGCATTTTATACAAGGTAAAATTAGTATTTTTAATTATTGCTCTAAAACTCGTGAAATATATCTGTCATTAGTAGAAAGAAAATGCATGGTGGTGGATCTAGTGCTATATAGACTTCTCAAGTCAGTGAGGTATGAAAATAGCTGTATTTCTAACGGGATTTTTGTAAAGGTTAGTACTACTTCTGACAGCATCCAATATATTTATCCATGATCTGGAAATTTATACAAAATCAGTAGGAAGACAGCTTGACCCGAAGAACAATGAAATTGAACTAGCTGTTATGCATTAATCTTTAATTATTTAGTTTTCTCCAGTAAATGCATTCATTCAGGAGGATTCAGAAAATAAGATCAAATTTATTTTTTAAATATTTCCAAAGATGTTTAATGATTTGACATGACTTCTAACTGATTTCTCTGGGATAGAAAAAGAACTTGATAACGGTCTCAGCCTGGAGGAAGTCATCTGGGTGACTTGAGGGGGAGATTTGTTTTGGTTTTGCCTTTAACAAAGAGAAAATCAAAATAATTAGTGACTTAAAATACCTTATACAACTCCCTCTAAACAAAAAGGTTTATTTGAAACATTCAGGAAATCTGGTCACAATAAACTAATAATCTTTGCCTTTTGAGTGTTTCAAGGTCTTTCTAGGCATGTAGTTGGGAGTAAGACTGGCATTTAGGATCTGATCTTTAGGATTCTGCAAAATGCTCTTTGACTAAACTCTAAAGGAATAGTAACACTTCTCTGGAATAATATGAAATCATCTATTTGATAGAAAGATTGACTATAAAAAATGTCACTTCATGAGCACAGTGTGACTTTGCTTCATAAATAAGCTACTTTTAAAAATATTGTTTTAATATTTAAAACAGCTCTGTAAAGTGCATTTTGTTGCTTGCTGTGTGTTCTGAAACCAGTAACTTGGGATTTATCTCTTAATACTGAGTCCACAAGCACTTGCCTTACCTGTAGTTCAGATATCACTCTACTATATCAATGGATCCAGCATGCAGAGTCCTCATGGATTATACATAAAACTTCTGCCAGATAAATTTCTTTGTTCTTATACCTAAAATTTAATGCTTGTAGATAGCTTAGCTTAAAATTCTGTAGCATAAAACAGTAAAGTTTCAGAAAGGGGGTTGCATCTGGAATTGATTCTAATGAGCCAGTTATACTTTTGAAAACTAGAAAAGAAAAAAATACATATATTCCTGCATTTACCTTGAAAAGGATTGGGAGTGCTAAAATAAAAATGTCTATGGCTTTAAGGAAAAAAAATTGCATAGATTTTGTTCCATTTTCTTGTTTTCCAAATTACGATAAAAGGAACTTTTATGATTTGCATGTGTTTTCTTACCAGAAGATACTTGAGGGGCAGAGGGAGAGAAAGAGAGAGATTATGGCAAGGTCTGAGATAATATGCTCAGTATTTGCCATGGTTCTTCAGACATCGTGCTTTCTCTCGAAGCATTAGGTAATATTAAGCCACCACTTCCAGGTGTTATTTCACTACCATGCTGTACTGTCATTCATATCTACTGTTTGTTTATGGTTTCATATGGTTACGCTATCGCATTCTGCCACAAAAGATAGATGGGTGTGCAAGTTTTTCAGATGTTAACTCAGTGTGTTGCATTTCTTTAAAAAAATGTTAGAATGCTGCTATTCTTTGACACTCTGGGAATTTGGAATTAGGTTTAAACAGCTTTTTATTTGTTCATTTCAAAACTTTGCCTGTTTGGAATTTTCCTAGCTTTCAGTCTTTCTATTATTTCACTGTGTGTGGATGACAAGTGATGAAAGCAGAGCTGCTTTCTTTAATGGTTAGGTGCACAGCAACAGAAATGAGACGTTTGAGGCATGGATGATGTAGGCAATAGATGTTAGTTGCCAGCATCCTTGTGTACTCCACTGGTAATAGCTGTCTGTGGGAACTGGAGCTAAGAATACTCTACACCTGTAATTGTGATAGGCTTATCTTGTACATCTAGGTCAAGTTCAATGTTGTCCTGCCCTCTCTCCTCTCCCTTCTCTCTCTTGCTCTCATAGCACTTCTTATTAATGGATTAGAGATTATGTGGCTTTTTTTTCCTTTTTTTTTTTTTTTTCTATGTACTG
Organism: Strix uralensis; assembly: GCF_047716275.1. NCBI lineage: Eukaryota > Metazoa > Chordata > Aves > Strigiformes > Strigidae > Strix > Strix uralensis. The sequence continues at coordinate 21,869,416 of NC_133979.1, read as the reverse complement.
CAGTATCAGGTGCCTTATCGGTTGAAGTAGTTATGTACATATAAATAAAATAAAAATTATATTCTTGTCATAGCAAAATAACATGTAATATAGAACACATCTGCTACAATCATATCTTCCATTCATATTTCTCTATAAATACTTGATTTTTTGGTTTGCATTTTGTGTTTTAGGTTTTGTTTTTTCTGTCAGGCCCTTCAGAAAACTGTTACAGCTTTTAAAGATTTTCTGCTATGTACGTCTTCCCATTGGAGCCTCAAGATTTTTTGCTCAGAAGACCTTTTTGTTTGCTAAAATGATTTTGTGCTTAAATGATCTGTTACTCAACTTTTCCCTGTCAAAAATATATTGTCTGTAAAGTTTATATTTTACATCTTTGGTATGTTCTGCTTATCTAATGTAATGAAAATACTTTATGAAAAAAATATTTGTTGCATTTGGATATTGAATTTCACATTGTAAAAATTGTGGCTAAGTATTTTTTAATAATCTAATAACTTGAAAGCTTTTCTAGAGTAGCCTGCCTGCAATATGACACTACCAGAATTGTAGCTTTTAATTTTCTTAAATACTTTTCTATGAACACTGCTTGCTCAAAACTGCTGTACTTATTCTCCTCTTAAAGAATGGGTGGGAATATTCTATTCTTAAAGTACTTGGGATTGAAGGACCATATCAATACAGAAAATTTCATACTACTTATAGCAATTAGACTATCAAAAAAGGAAACTTTTCAATGAAAGATTGAAATTTTGGATCAATTATAGATTAAAGATGTATCTGGTTGAAACCTAAAATTTTGTTATTCTGATAAATTGCAGTTCTTAGCCCTCTGGATAAAATAGCTTAGAGCAAAAATATAACAGATTTCTTTAATGAGTGATTAGGAAATAATCTGCCCAGGCAGGATTTTGTTAAAATGCAAACTGGTCTGAAACACACTTTGAAAAGTACTTTTTCTTTTTTCTACAATGCATTTGTTGCTGTTACTTTTTTGGTGGTGTTGTTTGCTTTTATGTTGGTGTCTCTTATCACTTGAATATGTTTTGCTTTGGGGTATCCTGTCATCTTTTAAAGAGAAATTTTCATAGTGGCAGAACTGAAGTTAAATAATTTTAAATTTAATTATATCTGGATAATTTTTAATCACATCTGTAATCAGGCATCAAAATGAGAGCCTGTAAATGAAATCCAAACTAGTAGTCTATTTGCCTTTCCCTGTTAGACAGTGTAACTCAATTAAGACTTGAATAATGGTTAAAGCAAGTTTTGCTTTGTTTGCTACTATCATTACACAATTGAGAGAGGATGCAAAACTTCCTGTTCCAGGACAGCATAAATAATTTGGTAAAGAATATGTATTGAGCTGATGTAAAATATGCATTTAAAATTATTTGCAGTATCTAACTGCATTTGCACTGAGCTACATCTTTGGTAGGGCAGTGCTTTAGCATGAACAAGCTTCTAAAAAGATGTCTGCTTTGAACTTTAATTCAGAGTTCTCAGAGGGGATTGAATAACCTGAATATATTATGTCGTGTGTTGCCTTTCCATGAGTTCTTAACATAATTCTGTGTATATTAAATTAATTTGTATTAAATCTTTAGGGATGCTTCATTTGGGAACTGCACGTACAATCTTACAATCTTGGACTGTTTGCAGGGAGTAAATAAGGTAATAACACTTTTCCTTAGCAAAACATTTAAATTGACTTTTAAAACGTGAAGGAAAATACTGTAAAAATACAATAGAAAATCTGGTTTCAAAGCAGAATGTGTGTGAATGAGTAGTATGCTGTCGTGAAGCCTAAGTTACTGAGGACTGTGTTTGAGTAGTGACAATGGAAGAATGTTACACTTTTACCTGGCTGGCCTGGGCTTTGACAGCTTTCTGAACTTCACCTTCCGAATTGGAATGTGCAAACACACCAGGCCTGGCTGGGGGCAGTTCTTAACAGTTCAAGGCAGTGCGCTAGATCTGCTAATAGATCATTTATAACCATTGGTAAAAGGCAATAACATAGGTTGATAAAGTCAAGTGAGACAGACACCTAGGTATACTGTGATTTAATCTGAGCAGTTTTTGCATGTACTTGGCCCCAACTTTCCCCCAAAACACTTGGTTCAGTGTTTGAACTAATCTTTTCTGAATTGTTTAAGAAGAATGAAAACTACTGTATCTTACTAGTGTTTTGATGTGTCACTTTCAACGGTCCAGCGGAATATTAGGCTCCAATATTGCTTTTTAAAAAATGTTACATCACATCTCAGTCGACAGCCTTGTGTTATAGTATATACTTCATACTGTAAGCAAAGATGAAATTTCGTTCATCACTTCCCAGTGATCTTGGTGAAAGGAGCAGTCTATATGAACAGTTCTGTACAGACACTTTATGGACTATTTGTAATTCTTAAAAGTATGGCAAAACAAGTGTTTCTTAAACATTTTAAAAAGAGAGATCAAGCTTAATATTTTTAGTTCTGTGGGGGTGGGAAAGGAGCTGTCAGTTAACAGCAAGACTCTAATTTGTGTGGCATTTTACGGATCCTGAAGCTCTGTGAAGCAGTCAGTGCAGTCACTGTAATTTATCTGCAACAAACACGTCAAAAGGACTTTGAGACTCAGTCTTTCCTCCTTTGTTCCCATAAAATTTATTGTTAATTTTTTATTCAGTTCATCTACAGAGGTAAAAACACTTTGAGCAGAAACCGAATGCCTTAATCTAAAGTAAAATCTTAGTCCCCCTGGGTAAATTTGGTGTTTGTGTGCACATATATCATATACATGTAATTCAGGGAGCATACAAATTCTGGAGTGCAGCCAGTCAACCATGGTTAACTTAAATACATTTTTCAAAATCAGCTGTTCAGACAAACCTCTCAGTATCTTAGGTTTCATCACAGGTCCAATCATTGAGCCTATGTGGTCTATAACAAAGCTATTTTTGTTTTGTCTTTAAAAAGGTGCTCTATATGTAGCAAATAATGGCAGACTGATGATTATTGTTTTTTGAATCATAGATATGTGGTGTGTTTTTTATCACACCTTAATCGTAGAATGTTGTGTAATATCTATACTTCCCAGAATGCAGCAGATTCAGTATAAATATATGCTGAAGAACTCTTCCACCTATTCCTTGGGGAATTTGGGCTATGAATTACTTATTCATGGAATTGTTTTTAATATGGTATTATACACAAATCTTTAGTACAAAATTGGCATATTTAATAATAGTACAGTAATCACATACAAAACTTGACTTCTTTCAGTGCTGTAATAAATACTGTCTAATGTAGTCTAGTGAACTTCATTCTATCAGTGAAATGTGTATTAAAGCAAATCATAAAATACAAGTTATACACAGTACTGTATTCTGTATATGCCATTTTGCCTGGGTATTATGGTGATAAAATCAGACTATCATATTAAGTATAGAAAAATCAATAAACTCTTAATGTTCTGTCCAACTGCATGAAAACGTATTCATCATAGAAATCATTGAATGAATGTATGACAAAAAGGGAATTGGTTTTTAATTTGTCATCTGCCTTACAGAAAAAAACATACATAATGGGGTGGGGAGAATCAATTTAATGATTTAAGTGATATGCAACAACCTTATGTCTCATTGTAATGTCTTTGAAGAAGAAATAATGAGCCTGACATGCTTTAATGACATTGTTGGAGTTTTTGTTGTCTGTGTTGTTAATCTGTGTAAAATGTAATGTTGTCTTAACACAGAGGCTTCAATCAGCCAAAAGCACAAACATTTAGTGATTTAGTTTCGATTCTCAAAACCAGTATTATAAAATGAGATTATATATCATATTTCAGTATAAACTGACACCTTGTTACCTTTTAGGCTTTGCAGCATGGATTTTTTGACTTTAAGACATTTGATGTGGATGAATATGAACACTATGAGGTTTGTACATTTAATAATGAGTTGAAGTGTTTGGTTTACCTAAAATAAGTTTGAAGATACAGTAACCCACAACTTAAAACATACTGGAAACACATTTTAATTCAAGTAAAACCCAGTGTTCATATGTCAGGTATGTACATCCAAACATGTATGCTGTATGGGAAAAACATGCAGGATGAATATCTTTGCAATTTCAGTGCGTCACATAATCAGTCTACTGCTTTCTCACAGCCTTTCTGGCTTCTGGGACCTCTTTCATGCTTTCCCAACCTTCTGCCAGGATACGATCCAAGGTCTCTCAGCTGACCCATGGAATCTGTGTTTTCTTTCAACACTCATTGAGCTGCTTCGTGAGATGCTGTTTTTCCCAAATATGTGATAAATTTTTTATGGCCCCATAGATTAAGCACATCTTGAGCTTTTTTATTAAGGATGCATTATATGGGGATTCCAGTAATGAGAATACATCCAAAATATTTCCCTAATGAAGTCCTAGAAAGCTGACAGATGTCATTCATTGTTCTGCCAGCCTTCTTACAATTTAAGAATAGATACTCTGAATGGCTCTAGATGCTTCTAGGGCTTTGTTCTGTAACATACATGCCTTTATCTGCTAGTAGTAGACAGTTATATCAAGCTATATTGCTGCAGAGACCCTTTAAAATATGCCCATGCTGCACCTGTGAAGTGAGCTGTGTACAGAGGAAATCGCAGGCACAGAAGGTGTATATACATCTGATCCAGAATAGTTGCATGATCTTTGCCTACCATTTCCCACACTCAAAGGAGGGGAAAGGGTTTTTACTGAAGTCAGCGACAATCGTGTAGTTGTATTGGACCTTGTCTTTGGAACTCCCTGAAGTTCCTGCATTTGCATTAGTTAAGGAGAAAGATATTTAAATTGGAGGTGTTCTAAGCATTTGAATATATATTAAACTATCTTTTTAGAGTTATGTTACTTTCTTGTAGCCAGTATTCTTCCCCCCAGCCCCTCCATTGCAATTTTCAGAAAACTTTTCAGAAATAATGAGAATAAATTTGCTTAGTCTGAAAACATCCATTTAAAAATTTATTATCTTAAGTTGAATATTTCTAATATCAAACAAGTTTTAGGGATAATTGCTTTTCTTAAATCTCTAACATTTGATAAATAACTATTTTGCTTTACAAGCAAGAAGATATGGGTGACTCAGTACATATCTGAAATCCAGCTATAGGAAATGCTTCATAAATTGTCAAGAAAGAAGGCGAGGTCAGGAGAGGAATAAATAGTAGAAAAACTTAATTTACAACACAATCTATATAGTAGATGTTGGCTGCAATAGGCATAATATAACATATAGCTATTCACAAAAATTAAAAGCATTTGTAGAAAGATTTCTGTATACTGTAATGTTCCATAATGATTAGATTGAGAAATTGGTATAACATTTTTGAATTACCAAAATTAAATGAACAGTGACTAAAATTTCAAGTATGAAATTGCTGCTTTTTTGCTTACTCTATGTGCAAAAGGAAAATGTTTGTTCTAAAAAGAAATGATGGTTGGGAATTCTTAGGATTCTGTATATATAGTAGGCATTAATCTGCCTGGAAAAGTATTAAAATAATTGACTAAAGCTATCCCATTATCTTGTTTAACGCATAACTTTATTTTAGTTTGTGAAAAGTATGTATGTGTGAATGATGTTTAAAGTATGCTACCCACTGTCTGAGTTTAAAAAGCAGGAACTTGGAATCATCTTTAATTTTTTGTCCATTTTTTGGTATGTCATCTATTATTTTACACATTGTGGTCAGCTTTGTATGTTTAGATATGTTCTGTGCTATATTTCTAAAACTTTAAATGTTCCAGGTTTTTGCTGTGTTAGGTCTTCAAATGTGTAATTATGTGGAGAAAAGTTGCATAAGACTTAAAGGGAGCAGGCTAAAGGAAATTCTATTTCACATTTATAGTTCTTTCACCTTACTACATTATCAAGGCAGCTAATTCCCCTTTTGTTGGAATAGATTTAAAATACTCGAGTTCTCTTTTTTTTTTTAATACTAATGTTGTTTGCATGTAGTGTTGAGTATATATATATACACATATATATACATATCTGTAGTTCAGGTTGATTAAAATTTAAATTATTCACAATAACTCATGTAACTATAAAGAACTACTTAATTCACAAATAAAACTGGTAATACAAATACAAAAATACTTTTAACTTATTGAACAGAACTTATTCCTTAAAGGGGATGGAGGTGCTACAGTGTTGAGATTGCAGTCTGTGATACAAATCTGGGGGGGCGAGGAGTCCTAACTTGGCAGTAAGATCGGTTCACTAGTCCTTATGCAACCTTGTTAACTTCCAGGAGTTTTCACTGGGTGAGGGCGTTTAGAGCAAGCCTAATGGGCTTAGCTAAGCAAACAGTTGGTGAATTGATTACAGTAATGTGTATTATCAGAACCTTTCACTCATTAGAATGTTTTGATGAGCTGAGAGCTAAAAACACAAGCTTCATAATGCGGTTGAACTGAGTGCCGTGTCCTCAAAAGTCATGCTGAGAATGACTGCATTGCCAAATGAGGAATGAGCACTCTTCAATTAAAAAAAACAACAGTTTTGAACTTTAGTTCTGTATTTCCAAAGAACCTTCAAATTTTGACAGTGACAGAATTTACCAAACTTTTTTTAAATTTTCATTTAAAAGTGAGCAAGAAATGTGTAATGTCACAGTTTATTATTTACCCTTTTAATTTGATTTATTCTTTGCTTCTATGATTACTGGCTCATCAGAGATTATGACAATATGTAAATTTCAGTTCCTACAGGGAAAGGATAATTGTTTTTGAAAGATAATTGATTTTTAATTTGTTTTCTGTGAATTGAGTTATTTATCCAGTGCCTTACAGGGAAGCATTTTTCCATATTCTTTGATGAAAATGTACAAGAATATTGGTGCTTGTTAGTATTGTTATAAGTAGGTGTATTAAAATGCTGAACCCTCTAAAGAAGAAATATCTTCTGTATGATCTTTCTTCTCTTATTGGAAAACTTCAGCAAAATTTTTTGCGTTTCATTTTATTAAAAGTTTTCAGAGAAGTGGCTTATGGTTAGTTAGTTTGTCCCATGTAGGTGAGCCAGCTAATTACATTTGAAGTGGTTTTTTTAATGCAGCAAGAACATAGTAAAAAGTAAAATAAAATCTTGAGTAATTTTTTAAAATTTGTGCGTACAGATATTAAAAAGCTTTTCTCTTTCTCATCTGGAATTTTTATAGCGAGTGGAAAATGGTGACTTCAACTGGATTATTCCAGGAAAATTTTTGGCATTTAGTGGACCACACCCAAAAAGCAAACTTGAAAATGGTATGGTATATATTTTAATGCTATTCTACGATCTTATTTTCTCCAGCATGTTAAACACTCACAGCAAATGAGCAGAAGATAATAGAGATTTATAGATTAATTTTCATCTTCAGAAATAATCATACAGTGAACATTTTATATATGATCATAGAACTTAATTCTAAAGGTTTTGGAATTCTTTGCTACAAGAATTCCAATTCTTCTAACAGTCAGTGACTTTCATTCAGTGACAAAGTGCCTAAGAAATTCAGATCCCTTACTTTCTCCTGGAACCTGACACCTGATACGAGAAATATTCAGAATTAAAGGTGAGTTGCATAAAGCAAAGGAGACTGTATTAAGAGTTTTGTAACAAAGGCCAGGAAGGACTTTAAAAAGAAGCTTGCCTTTTCTCCTGAAGATTCTTGGGATAATGGGAAGAACCTATGTGATTCTAATGGACTAAAAGAGAGAAACTAGACTGACGAGTGAAAGTAGAGATTTGGTCCAGCTAAAAGGAAAATTGGTCATTTAAAAACTACAATCAGATTTTTGCTGAATTTCACCTTGTTCTTTGTTCCATGTCACTTTGTTTATGTGAGCATGTTTTCTGAATATCTACTTTTTTTTTTCCTCCCAGTTCTGCTCTCTCATGTTTCCTTGATGACTAGAATGCTGCTAATAACATAGTGTCCACTGAAGATTTAACAAAATGCAGGGAGAAAATATTTAAGTTGGTTTGGGTTTCTTGCCTATTCACTGTTACAGTCCCTTCTTGCAGAATTTTTTCAAAAATCGCCTAAATTGTTCCATGGAATTTGGAAAACCTGTTTTATTTTTAACATGTATATAAGTGAAAATTACTAAATTAACACTAATGCTTAAAATCCAGTTATGAGGCTACAAATAAGCCTCACCTAGGTGAGTGTAAGTACACATTAAAAAGCTACATTTTTCTCATTATGTTGTGACTCTGATTGCATTTACTAATTCATATATGACTTCTGGAAATGACCTGTGTTTTGTGAGGAAGCTTTTGGACTTCATTTGAACAGGAATAAAAATTCTAGAGATAAACCAGTGAATTTAGTCAATGACAGGCCTTCTGATTTTTGTGGTAGCCATGTTGTTCCTGTGTTTTCTTTCTAAGGCTTAATTGTTAATGGAAAAGAATAAACTACATTTTACCTACATACATCCCATAGACACATGTGCATGTGCACACACTCCCTCACACCCTTGTCAACATAGAACATCTATTTGGTGAAAGTGTCATAAATAGTTGTGCTGTGGTTGGTCTTTGACCTTTCTACCTGCACCCCTGTCTTTGTCCTGTCTCAACTGAATCAAGGCACTAAAGCTTTTTTACTATACAGTGGAGCCAAGAATGTTTCTGGTACTGCAGTTTGTCCTTTGACTGTTCCTCTTGTCCTTGATCACCAGTCTGTTTTCCTCAAAAACACAGTGTTTCCTCTTAAAGCATGTTCTTATTCTTTGATCTACAGCTTGACTATAGATAAACAGCTATTCTGAAATGCTGAATTCATATATAGAATTATAGAATGGTTTGAGTTGGGAGGGACCTTAAAGATCATCTAGTTCCAACCCCCTGCCACAGGCAGGGACACCTTCCACTAGACCACATTGCTCAAAGCCCCGTCCAACCTGGCCTTGAACACTCGCAGGGAGGGGGCAGCCACAGCTTCTCTGGGCAACCTGTTCCAGTGCCTCACCACCCTCACAGGAAAGAATTTCTTCCTCATATCTAATCTATATCTCCCCTCTTTCAGTTTAAAGCTGTTACCCCTTGTCCTGTCACTACACTCCCTGATAAAGACTCCCTCCCCCTCTTTCCTGTAGCCCCCTTTAAGTACTGGAAGGCTGCTATAAGGTCTCTCTGAAGTCTTCTCCAGGCTGAGCAACCTAGACTCCCTCAGCTTTTCCTCAGAGAGGAGGTGCTCCAGCCCCCTGATCATCTTCATGGCCTCCTCTGGACTTGTTCCAATAGATCTATGTCCTTCTGATGTTGGAGGCCCCAGAGCTGGACACAGGACTCCAGGTGGGGTCTCACGAGAGCGGAGCAGAGGGAGAGAATCCCCTCCCTCGACCTGCTGGCCACACTTCTCTTGATGCAGCCAAGGGTACAGTTGGCTTTCTGGGCTGTGAGTGCACATTGCTGGCTCATAGTCAGTTTTCCATCCACTACTACTACAAAGTCCTTCACCACAAGGCTGCTCTCATTCCACTCATCTTGTATTTGTGCTTGGGATTGCCCTGACCCATGTGCAGGACCTTGCACTTGGCCTTGTTGAACTTTATGAGGTTTGCCCGGGCCCACCTCTCTAGTCTGTCCAGGTCCCTCTGGGTGCCATCCCTTCAGTGTGTCAACCGCACCACACAGCTTGGTGTTCTCACGAACTTGCTGAGGGTGCACTCAGTTCCACTGTCTGTGTCACCAACAAAGATATTAAACATCACTGGCCCCAACACTGACCCCTGAGGAACGCCACTTGTCACTGCTCTCCACTGGGACATTGAGCCATTGACTGCAACTCTTTGAGTGCGACCGTCCAGCCAGTTCTTTGTCCACCAAGTGGTTCATCCATCAAATCCATGACTCCAGTTTAGAGCAAGGATGTCGTGTGGGACAGTGTCAAATGCTTTGCACGAGTCCAGGTAGATGACATCAGTTGCTCTTCTCTTCTCCACCAGCACTGTAACCCCGTCGTAGAAGGCCACCAGATTCGCTAGGTGTGATTGGCCCTTGGTGAAGCCATATGTGCTTAGCTTTATGTATAAAACCTTACTTGTAGAGAGGAATGGGCTAAACAGAAGACAGGTCAGTGTTTCACATAGACCGTGTTTTAATTTTTTTTTTTCTGATCCTTTTTTAAATTATAGTGGTCTTTATGAGCATTTGGTGACAGTTTTTAATATCATTTAAATGCTTATTCTGAATAAAATATTAAAGCATTTTCAGTATTAGTACGTTTATCATTCAAAAAAGTTTTTGGGGGCAATTTTGATTAGTAGGACTTCATCTATGACATTAAATGATTGTTGCTTTATTTTTTTATAGGTTATCCTCTTCATGCACCTGAAGCCTACTTCCCCTATTTCAAGAAACATAATGTCACATCAATCATAAGACTAAACAAAAAAATTTATGAGGCAAAACGCTTTACTGATGCTGGTTTTGAGCATTATGACCTGTTCTTCATAGATGGAAGCACACCAAGCGACAGTATAGTTCAGAGGTTCCTGAACATCTGTGAAAATGCTGATGGTGCTATTGCTGTACATTGTAAAGGTATGTGCACTTATTTATTTCTCAAATTGAAGTTCAAAATAAGCATAAATCCATAGAGTTTATTCCAGAAATAAAGCATTTAAAAAAATAACACTTTCTGGTTTGAAAGTAATATTGTCTTATGATACTTGACTAAATATATGACAAATATTTGTTATTTTCATGTGCTTTTTAAGTTTTTTCACCCTACACTACTACTTACAGTAACTGACAATCTGTTGTTCATTGTTCTGTTTTTTTTTAATATCACTTGAAGGCATGAGTTTTATTCATGGAGATTTCTCTTTTGCATTATGCTTTCACTGCATTATGATAATTGGCTAGAAAATGCAAAAGACTGAAAGGTTTTCTTTGTGCTTTTGGACTGTTCTACATTTTTCTGTGGAGCATGACTTCCACATTTCAAGTTAATGTGAGTTATTGTGATTCCAGCATTTCAAACCAGCCTATTTCAGCAAATCAACCAGAAAATACACAAAACATGCTTAGTCAAGAACGATTAACAAAGGCTTTGAAGAGTTCAGCTTGATTTATGTTTAGAGTTGTGTAAGGACATTGTGGAGACAAATGTCTTGCTGCTCTGAAACAAGAATAGTGCTATTCATAATTTTTCCATGAACAATAAACATGCATATCAAAGATAAATAAGTTTACTTGCTAACAAGTTGTTATTGTGGCTAGAACCCAGAAATTCTGGCATTAATAAGCTGGACATCTGCTAATTGACTAAATGAGAGTATAAACAATTGGTTAGCAGGAGTACATCGTTATTCTCCGGGCTTAGTGGCTAAAGGAATACAGTATACTTTTCTAGTGACATAGATATGCACTTGCTAAATTGAAGTATTTTTGGTCTTTCATCTGACCATTTAATAAGGAAATGAACAATCTCATTCTTTTTAGGTTTTTTACACCCTTCTAAATAAGTCTATGCAAAGTTAAATCAACAGTTAACTCGGAGTTAATGTATTGTCTGTATTTCGCTTGTACTCTTATTGCAGAAGTATTCCAAGCACAGCTCCCACACTAGAAGTTGCTTGTCCTAGAAGTTATGGAATGGTTTCATGCAAAGGGTTGCTATGGAAAGTTTGTGCATTAGCAGGAACTTAGAGAAAAGTACTGAAAACTTGGTGATATACACAGTTGCTAGATGTTACCTGCAATTTTCAGAGATTATTTTCTTATTCAGATGTATGTTTAGTATAGTACAGCTCTTGGTTATCTATTTGCATGTTGCATTCCTTTTGCATTTAAAACAAAACAAAAACACTCAAGCCCAAAACTCACTCTCTAACAATACCTCCCCTTTTTAAATGATTCTTCAGAGCTAGTCTTCCAATATGCAGTTATAGAATCTCACTATTTGTGAACTTTTACCTTCATCCTTTTACCTGAATCATCTTAACTTTCCAAAAAGTCACAGCAAAATTTAGTTATTAGTTAAATGTAAAGAGCTTGTACTTTTGTGTAGAATTGTCAGCAAGGATGTCTGGCAGCTTAGAGAGTTTGCATTTAGATCGTTGTTGGTACATAAACAATAGCTGGCCATCATGAGACTGTAAATCGCAAATACAATATTTGTGGGAAAATAAGGTTTAAATGGGGAGACACTTTACTAGTAGATAAGACATGGGGCTAGAAAGAGATTGATTCTTACTCTATAGCTAGAAATTTGTCTGATAGTAAAAGCTGATTTTTTTTTGTCTCCATTCTCCCCTTAAAACCAGGATTAGTTTGTGATTTGGAGGACGATGGGTTAAATTATTTTAAGCTATTGATATATAAAATCATATGCTGGTCAACATTCATTGCTGTTTATACAGATAGCAGTGAATAGTTTTATAGGTTGGTTTTACAACAAAACTGAGTCAAAAAGAAAAAGCCACTGGCTGAGAAGACACATGTTTGCATGTATTTGAACCTTGGTTTGTAAAGTATGTATCTTGGCCTCAAAGGTACTTTGATTTTGTTTTTTACTGGTTTTATAAATATGAAGCTTGTATCCAGCTTGGTCGCAGCTTTTTCTAAAATATCAGCCTTTTTTAAAAAAAAATAAAAGTTTGAAGTAGAATTGTACAAGTACCAAGAGTGATCACTGTTGCATGTGTTCTTAAATGCTGTTAACTTTTTCTAAGTATGATATATTTGTTCTTATATCTACAGCATTGAAATCCAATTATATGATAAATGGGATACTGAATCAGAAATTATTTCTTCAAATATTAAGGCGGTGAATAATATTGCAAAGATGTCTTCTCATATGCCATACTTTAATTTGATAACTATGAAATGCTCATGTCTTTGTATGTGGATGTTGATATTTGTGTTTCTGTAGCTGGCCTGGGGAGAACAGGAACACTGATTGCCTGTTACATAATTAAACACTACAAGTTCACACATGCTGAAGCCATTGCTTGGATAAGAATATGTCGACCAGGCTCTATTATAGGACCCCAGCAACACTTCTTGGAAGAGTATGTATACCTTCTTTGCTACCAAGAATCAACTGCTTCTCTACATCCTTATCCATCTTGCACTATTTATAGGATCTACTTTCTGTCTACTGATGTCGTATATTACTGCCTGTTGCAATATATTTAAGGTTAGTTAATTTGGGATTGAAATGAAACTTACTCAGTAGCAGTTTTCTTCTCTAGAGTGCTATGCATTTTGTCACTTTAAGGAGCAGAGGGTCTCCAGAGTCTGCATGTTTGTGTTCTGGGGAATTTAGGAGTTAAATGTGTTGGAAGTGTAAAGTCCAGATGTGGACAAAAGATTAAATCAACAATAAGGATTTATTTAAACATGAACATAGAAAGGATAGACTTTTATATATAGCCATGCTGACACTTAAAATGAATCTTACAATAGTATAATTGATATGGTTTTTTTCTTTCTTGTAACTAAACATTAAATAACTATGTGGTGGACAGCTTATGATCTCTATCAGATTCCTAGCATGTTGTATGAAGCATTTCTGATTTGAAACTAATAGTCATTAGCAAACAAATGTATGGCTTTAATACAGCTCCTTCTCAAAATTGACTGTATAGTTTGGATTGAGAACATTATATGTACAGATAATTTGACTGGGTGATTCAAGGTTTGATCCTGACTGGAAATGAATGACAAAATTGCACTGGCTTCAGCAATGTAGACATTGTTTAATTTCGTAGTGGTTTCTACATTATGCATTTACTATTACAGTGGTTATCCTGATATTTTTTGAGTTGATACCATGATGATATTTAGTTGTAGGCATTTTCGCTGTTATGACAAAAAAACATTTTGAGAAAATCCACCACAAATTTGTCTCTCTTTGGAAAAAAAGAGAATGCAACAAGTCTGCTAGATACTGTGTAAATACAGTAAAACATGCACTGACCTTGCATCTTAAAATCCATAGGTTATCAGAGAGAAAGAAGGAGTATTACTGTAATTCATAAGAGAAATTGAGCATGAATGAGGATTCCTATTTACTTTCCAGTGCAACTGAATGGGGTCTCCTTTTTTTGAGAGGTGGCCCACCATTATTTCAAACTACTGTGAATCACAAACTTTTACAAACCAGAAGTGCTCACTGAAGGCATGATGCACTCTTAAAAATAACTTCCACTATAGAGCAAAATGAGGAGAGAAAGGTAGTAGATAGTGTGATTAGTAAGTGCTGTTTACTTGAAAGATAGGAAAAACAGGGCCTGTGTCTTTTCTGCAGTGGTGTATAAATACTTGGTTTGATTTTATAGATAGGCAAAGACCCTTCAGATTTTTTTCATTCATACCTACATTATTCATAACTAAGAGCTGTAGTATTGTTCAGTTAGAATTTTCTATGGTCCTAATGGCAATAGATACCTCTTTTGACAATCAGACAAGATTCAAGCAATGTCACCAATAGTGTCAAAATGGGATGGAAAAAGGAGCTGATATCAGTTGAATCATTCTAATAGAAAATATCTTGCCCTCAGGGCTGCAAAGTTGTATCTGACAAAAAGGTAAAATCTTGCAACTGGTCTCCCAGCCTTCATAGTTGTCAAAGCTTCATCTTTTAGGTTCTTCGAGATTTAATAAGGGAGGTTTGAGTAGGATTTTTGTAGAGACTGTCCCACCCAAGTATGTATTGAATCAGTTTGTTACTGTGAATGCAATTAATCTTGAAAGATTTCAAGGATATTTCCTTTCAAGCATGTTTTCTGTTAGGTGGAATAAGTGGTGCTCCCTCTCCTACTGTTCCCTCCTTCTCCCTTCTTTTGATGTTTTCTTGGGACATAGTGAAATTTTTCTGGAAATGCTTACCTTTCCCATTTATTATTGAGCAAGTTTAGGCAGCTGTCTCAGACTACTTGGCTTTTAAGCTTTGCCATAATATTTTGTTTTCAAACAAAGAAAAGTTTCCAGTGAAAGTATATTCTGATGTAGTTCCTCATTCTTTTTTACTCTACTCAGTATAGGAATTTAATTTTGTTAGAATAATATGTAATAGGGCCTCAGTTCTTGGATGGAACTAGCATGACCAGTACCTACCCAGCAAACTTCTTTATTGAGGACTAATGAGGTCTCATCAACTAAAGCCCGCTTAGCCCGTGCACACTGTAGCAATTAGATTATTATTTTTTTTAACCACCTGTCTGAAGGATATAATCTTTCATTTTCTGAAAATTGATACTAGAGGCCTGTTCAACTTTACATAACTATGATGACTTCTACTGTGCAGGTCAGCTGTAGTTTTATTGCATATCTGTATACACAAAACTCATGCTAATATGAAGTTAGAAAGTGCTGTGTCATTACTTATTCTACACATTACGTATCTGAAAGCATTATATGAATTTTTAAGTTGTGTTTTAAAAACCTGAAAAATGCCGTTTCAAATTCCTGTTTAGTTAATCTCTTTTCTCAGTAGGATTTTTGTAAAGATTTAGTACCTGTTATATTTCTGTGATGGCTACAGATTTGTTTGGTGATTCTGGCATTTTTTGGCATTTTTTGTTGTTGTTTTTAACCATTGAAAATCTTTTTTTTTTTTTGTGATAGGCATTCAAATTTTTTTTTTTCAGATAAAGATGTAGAGAAGATTCACATGTTGGCAATCTGTAAGAGTAGCATGTTTTTGTATTTTTTTATGTATATGCAAACTTGTTGATATGACTTGATTTGGTTTTATACCCTAAAGGAAACAAGCAATGTTATGGCTGGAGGGAGATCTCATCCGATCAAAGCAGAAACAAGGAGTAGTTGATGGAAACATAAACAGAGTTCTTTGTGGTTTGAATGACATTTCAATCAGTGACAGCTTGAATAAAGTGCAAGACTTGGATGCATACAGGGAGGTAAGAGTTTACAGGAAAAATTTCAAGCAGAGATGGAGCTGATCTTTTAGTAACTAGCTAGCTATAATTTTTAGATTTTTTTAGGCTTGTATTTGTACTAGATTGCTTTTTCACAGCTAAACTTCTTGGTTTTATAGGTCGTAATTAGAACAAATCTCTACTTTTTTAAAAAAGCTTAGGTTATATTTAAAACTGCTATAGGTCATTTTGTAAACTTCAAAAGGTTTGCATTATTTCAAGTCATTCAGGGTTTTCAGTTGTTTATTAGAGAAAGAAGGAAAAAAAAAAAGTCAGTTTTGCTCCTGGAAATCTATTTATTCCAAGTTTCTAGCTAATAATGCATGAGTGTATAGATGTCCATCCCTTTATCACAGTGTTATGGATTACTGATGTGATGTGTACACTTAGGGTAAGGACCTTACAATTATTTATTGGAAGCACAGGCATGAAGTGTGAACTAAAGTGAACATAATTCTGCTTCCAGGTAGTAAAAAATCTTAAACTGTAGTTTCCTACAGTATCTGTGAGAAGCAGTTTAGAGGAACTGCACATTTGATTAATCCTGTCTTAGCTCTGCAATAACTAAAGAGCTTTTACATTGCTGACAGAATCTTTGACTTGATGTACAAGACCAGAGATGTAGTGGGCATCTTCTTCAGATAGTTATTAATGTAAATTAAAATAATCATCTATCATGTGATCTGTCATAATCTGGAAGAGCACCCTGAATGCATTTCTGTAAAAGTACTATTTCCCTTTTGGAAGTCCAATTTGTGGCTTGGAATATGTAAAGTTTAAATATCTAGATTACTAACTGGAGAGTATAAGACTGTGTAGAGATGATCTTGTATGCCTAATGAAAACAGCTGGCACATAGCCATATGGGTGAAAGTAATGTTTTTGAATCTAAGCTGCTACTACAACTCTACTGCTTCCAGTATTCAAGGCAACTTACTTGCAGGTAGCTCATCTACCTGTACACTGTGTAGCAGCTTATGTACAGATTCACAATATAAGTTCACAGTGCTGCTTTTTTCTACTGTAACCCTCTCTGTAATATGTGTATTTCAATTTTTTACAGATGTCATATTAAAGCTGTATAACATTCAGTTTTCAAAACATTTAACCTTATCTCTTTAGATTTTTGGTTATATTTCAATACCTCATTATATTAGGCTCTGTAGAAGCTCAAAACAAGTTAATGTTCCCAGTCCCAAAAATGCTTAAGGTCTAAGAATCAGAGGACAGAACAGCTACATGCAGTAACTGTTGGGCAAGTAAAGAGTGGGACACAATTTACCAGCATTGTGGCTGAATGATAGGTAACGTTGACCTAACATATACTCTTCAATGAAATCTAGCTAAAATATTTATATTTTCTTATAATTAAAGCAACGCTTGGACCATCACATCATTTGATTAACTTCTATTTTATTACTTCTGTCAATCTTTTATCTTGGTTAATGGCAGAAACTATTGTTCTATGCAGAGCAGTGAGGTCGCTTAGGTACAATAGGAAATGCAGTAATACAAACAAATACTTGATCTGACGTCAAATGAAGCATAATTGGGATAAGGTTCTTTTTCATTTGGTAATTTAAAAAAAAATGCAGTTCTCTTCTTGCTTTGTGTAACATTTCTCTGCTACTTAAGATACTGTCTCTACTTAATACTTGGGTCTTAGAAAAGTCTTTTGAGATCAGTAAGAAATTATAAATAGGCATTTAAACAGTGTTAGCATACACTTTTAATATTGCTTAGAGTTTATAATATTTTCTAAAGCTGAAAGAAGTGGGATAAAACTTTGAAATCAATATTTTTTCAAAACTATTTTTCTAGAGGTCATGAAAACTTTCATTTTTTAAAAAAAATCTAGTAATTTAGGAAATTTGATTTTTAGCTCCTCTAATTTATCTAAATTTCTTCCTCATCTTGTGCATATCACAAAATTGTGTGTTACTGCTTCCCTTCCACATTGATGATAACTTTAAAAATATTTATCGAGGAAGGAGTTGGAGTTTACGTTCTATAAAAACAGACTTCTTTGAAGTAAATAGATACTGGTATTGGACTCAAGCATCCTGAACTGACTTTGAAGTCAGATTCTGCAAAAAGCCTCTGTGAATGTGCGTTTGTACAATGACACATGTAATTTACTGGAACTAGGCAAAGACAGAGTAGTGCCCCATATATGCAGAAGAATGTAATTAGCCTTTTAAACTATAATCTTTGCAAAGGAGATGTTCAATACTTTGGAATTACACTACTCCTAAATGCTTGATACATTTCCTTGCTTGCATACTTTGTGTTTCCCAGAATGATTTTGAAGACAAAGCAGGTATGGAAACTCAGAATGGCATGACACAGGGAGATAAGCTTAATGCCTTAAAAAGTCGGAGACGGCCATGTTCTGCTACAACTGGAGCTCTGAGGTAATTTGCAATTTTAAATTCAGTCTATGTTATCAGATCTTTATGGCATATACATGGCCTTATTTAAGGCAGTGGTACTAGCTGCACCACCTTCTGTGGTGGAAATTTCTCTAGGTATATTAGTTGCAGATTTGGTTTATTAATTTCATCTTCTGTTGTTTTTTTATCCTCTATCTCCCTGTTCAGATACCTACTTATTATGTAGCAGTAAAATCAAAGTAAAAAAATATCTCCAAACCTTCAAATTTATATCTATCTAGCATTTTAAAGCTTATGTCTCAAACAGAATATTCTTCAATGAACTTAGTTATCTTTCTATAATTACTTATCCTGTACTCCTTATATAAACTTTGAATTTTTCAGAACCAGTAAAAATGTGAAGTTTGAGAATAAACCTGAAGTACTTCTCTGTTGTTTAACTGTAAATTAAAATAATGATTGTCAATAATTCTTAACTCTTGTTAGTCTTGTACTTTAAAGCTTATACAAGACATGCAAGTATGCTTTGGGGGAGTGGAAAGGCTTTTTATCCTTTGATAAAGATTGCAGCTTTTGTTTCTTTAGGCTGCAAGACATGAAACTGCACACCAGGTCAATATCACAACCTTTCAGGTATTAACTTTGAAATTATAGTTCTAAATGTATACTACTCAGGTCTTAAACTTTCAGTGTTTTGAATTATACTTATCACATTAATTGATTAGCAATTTCAGACTTCTGAGGAAGTGGCAGGTAACAAACTTTTTTAAACACCTGCAAATAAGGGGGGAAAATCTAATGGACAGAGGGATACAGCTCTACTTTGGCGATACCTTGAATTCTTAATAATTAGCAGATACAAGTAATTTCCTCAGTCAAATTTTCTAGCATCTATGATGTTATGTAATGAAGGATGACTAGTTAACTCATAACCACTTTAGCCCTGTAAAATTAAATACTTGTCTCAAAAGCCTAAATTTGCTACACATCATCTGTGTATCGCAATTTTTGTCCTGTGTGTTAGATGAACTAGAGGTATTGCTTAGTGGATACAATCAGTACTTTTTTCCAGAAGATGTACCAGATGAATATGGAGCTTTAGTACCTTTGCATGTTTTAATACAGGGTCCTCACTGTACACTTTACTACATGCTTTGTTCAGAACTTTCTGTGAAGCCAATAAAGCCAATAGTTTCTTCTCATTTTCTAAATGTTTATTTGATTTATGACCTGTACTATTCTCAAATCAGTACTGACAGTGTCCCCCAAAAGGAAATAAAACATAGAGCGAAAATTGACTTAATTTTAAGAGTTATAGGAATAGCAAAATTGAGTCTTTTGTTATTGTAATCATTGTGTCCTTTACCCTATTGCATCTAAAATACAACATGTAAGACAAAATTTCTGTCATTATAAAGCGTTAATACTGAAAAGGACACATTCTTTTCAGTTTTGTGACAACCTGCACTTTTGAGATGTATTACTCCAGATGTCTAACCTTGGAGATGTCCATTTACCCTTTCTTGGTGTGGAATTAAAGCTATTTCTGCCAAATGTCATTCCTTCTGTGCTTGTAGTTGGAGACTTGTACCCATCCTTTAAGAGCTGATCATCATAGTATTCCCTGGTCTAAGGATGGAGAGAATTTCATTCTATTGTGAGGCTATTCATTTATTAGTTTTTAATAAACTAATATGGACAGCTATAATGCTAACATTATGGTTACAATGGTCCAGTGTACCATTCTTACAGCTCATTATCAAAATACAAGGAATTTGGTCATTAAGAGTCCCACCCTAGAAAGAGCTGTATGTTCTGTGCAACTTTGTAAAAATATTTTTGCTGTCATTTGGAAATGATGATGATCTTCTCATGAAAGCTACAGTGTTGTTTTTTTCTACTCATGCTTGCTTTATAAGCAAAATTATAATATTTATATATTGTAAGCAAAATTACAATATTTAAAAGTTATAATCAAATTTACAATAAATTTGATACAAAATGGACATTTAACCTTCACAAATTATCAAGGCAGCCTATAACGGTATCATGGAGTGGGATATTTGAGAAGTTTTTTTGAAAAGATATTTGAAAACAGGCAGACTGTTGATTTTTTGCTGTTGAGTTCTCAGTACTCAGACTTGAGAATTCCCACTTTTTAAAATACCAGTCTATGTATTGAAAGACTGTATGTCTTTCTGGGATGAATATTTCAATTATAAAAATCTTGCTTCTCACTAAAACTATGCACTCCTTTTAGACTGAATACTTCAGGTAGCACCGAAGGATCCATGTCTCCTCTGAAGGCCTCCAAAGTGATGGCAGTTAATTCACCATCTGCGGAAAGAATAAGCAGAATTCCCACATCCTCAGGCTCTAACCTTAAAAGGTTTTTTATTTCTTCTCATTTTGGTACACATACTTACTGTATACTACAATGGTTTTCAGCACATATGCAGTCTGTGAAGCACTTGCTGTTCTTGGGTGTTACAAGGCTTAGATTTATTTACAAAGTGAGTTGCTGTTCCACTAGCCAAACCTTAGTTGCATGCAGATTAAAAAACCAAACAAAACCCAAAACCTATACTACTGGTATGAGAGTTTTGGTGGCATTATATCAAGTCAGAAACAGTATTATGTTGCTCAGGTTTGGTTTTTTTACTTATCTGAGTTTATAAAAGTTTTGCAAGTATTCCCACAAGTCCAGGTACTATTAATCTCAGAAGAATATACGGAGTGGTAATTAATATGATTTTTATGAACCCTTGATTTATTGCCATTTAATTCCATTATTACTATTATACTAAGTAATTATGGATATTAAATGAATTTTAGAATGATTGATGCATTTTTAATAACATCTGTGCACAAATATTTACTTTAAGAAAATAACTAACTTAAAGAGATATTTCAGGACACCCTATTTTTATTCTCAAATTTTATCATATTACTTCTTGGTTACTTGAAGACTTGTATCGTGTTATTGCTTTCAAGAAATAGGAGAGGAGTTCTTAAACTGTTACCTGTACACAGAGTACTTCAATGTAGATCAGCCACTGCCTAAACCTTTTAACACAATCTCCTGCATGTGCATGTGGTTTGACAGAGGTGAAAGCTGGCTGTGATAGCACTTGAATAAACAAAGTTTGGGAACTCCCGACAAAGAACTCTGGTTTTCATTATTTGAGAGCTAGAAGATGAACCTGTGTGCGAACACAAATTAATTCAGAATGGTCTATGTTATTCACCTAATGTCTTCTGAATTGACTGTTATTTTTTTGTATATATCTGTACATACCTTGTGTATATTTTTTTTCCCCACATGTGTTTTCCATTCAGCATTTCCATAAACTCCAGACTAGCCAGTTCTCTAGGGAACCTGTATGCCGCTTCAGATGATGATGATGAGAGCAAAATGACATCATCGTACTCTAGGACAGGTTTTTCTGTAAGCCATATCTCCAGTCACTTGAATGGCAGCTTGCAGCTGCCTCACAGAAATAACCATGAACTGAACAACAACCTATACAACAGAAACAGCAGTAGTGGCAACAACCTGAGCAGCCAAACCAGTTTTCATAGCGCCGTGACAGATGAGTACGCATCAGCCTTCCTCTATGGACCTTACAACTCCTCCAGCATGATACCAGAGTCAATCAATTCCTGTAAGTTCATAGTCACAACAGCACATTCAGGCATCTGACCAATGCTTATCTTCCTTGCTTCTGCGAGAAAAGCTGTCACAAAAAAATCTTAACACAGCATAATTCTCTGAACAGCACCTTTGTCTGTTACCTTTTTAAGTAATTATCATTTCAGCTGCTTTTTTTCCATCTCTTTCAAGCATCTAGATCATGGAGGGTTCATGAAAATAAATCACTCTTGAACTTAAACTAATGCTTTTTCTGATACCTCTTTCTGATATCTCTCTTTTATGGACTTTCTTACCCTTTAGATTTTTTTTTTATTTCAATTTATCCATAATGTAGTTTATAAGTTTCTTATGTATCTTAATGTTCATGCAGCAACAGATTTAAAGAAACCTTTGTGTCCATCATACTAAATGGAAGGTACAACATTCTTAATGATAGGGCTCATTTGAAACCTAGTCCTTTTCTAACACCAAATGTGAAAAGTGTTTTAGAGCAAGATATTTCAACCTCTGTTTAGTAGTACTGACACTTCCAATTTTTATGTTTTTTAGCTGCTGGAAATAGAATTACCTTCACATAAAATTAACTTCAGAATATTACACCTTTCTTTTCTGTTTTCTTAACACTGATAAATTATTTCAGTATAAGGAAAGTTTTAGTGTTATACCTGCTACTGGTTTTGAGTGTGGCGAGTCCCCTGTCTTAAAACAGCTAATACACACATTGCTCGTAACTAAGATGTCAGCCAAAAATATAATTTATGGGTTGTGTTCACTTTTTCCTGAAGAAGTGGGGGATCTACCCTCTTTTAACAGCTAGGATGTAGCACCACTTACAGTTCAGAAGCCACATGTTTATAGCTTGGGAGTATAAATTGCACTTTCTGAGGACAGATGACAGTACAAAATAAATTCTCACTGTTCCACTGTGGAATTAAATTGCATGTGTGACTGAAACCTAACTAGTATATGAAGTACATTGAAAATTAAGTTAGTTGAGGGAACTTGATTCTGTATTCTCTTTAATTCAGTGGATACTTCCACTGGAAAAGGAGTAGAGTTACTGTGCTAGGATGTGCTTGATCTAAAGCAACTCTTTAAAATGCTTGATGCTTTCAGACTCCTTGTTTGAAAGTACATTTAGTTTCTTATCCACTACAACTTATCTGGAAATAAATGTTAATGTTGCATGATCTTAGGATCACTGAGTATTCTGCACTGAGTTCAAATTTGAGTTTCAACTTTACTTTAAACATCAGCAGTAACTTATTTGCAAAGGAATGCTTTAATATTGCCACATCCTTTCAGTTTTTTGAAGTTGTTTTACCTCTTTAATTTGGCTGTGTTTTTTACCTCCTATGTGGGATTGAGGTAAACTATACATAACTGAGATACTTCTCAAGTTGGATATAAAAACATGCCCAGCTTTCTTATGATGAAACCAGTTCTAGAACAAGAGAACGGTTTTAGTTTAAGTAAAAAAAGAAAAAAAAAAAAATTTGGTTTAATTCCTCCAGGCATAGAGATGAGGAGAGAGGTGAAAAGCTGTAAAGCAAGCAGAGGATGTTTGTTTTGAGACACATGCATGAGTCTTTCATTTGTTCATGAATTCTGATGGTTCTGGAAAGTCAGCCTTTTTAGGTATTCCCAGTCTTTTATCCAACACGCTTACAGAATTTCAGTCATCAGGACTGACAGAGGCTCCAGTTGAGTGTACTGAAGCCAAAAGCAATATACCAACAGCAGTAGAGAGCAATCACTCATCTGAATAACTAAGTGGCAAAGTGTTTTTTTGGGTTTTTTTTTCACCTTCAATGTTGTCTTGTATTTAATGTATTTGAATAATAATTGTTTGGAAGGTCAACCCATTCTAATTCTTTTCTATTGTATCTTCTGTATTACTACCAGCAGCAATTCTTAAGAGTTTTTTTCCATATTCTAGTTACAGCTGCATATTATCCATAAATATGTAAACCTACATGCAGAACCCTAGGGGGAAGAATGCCTTATAACTGTAATGTGACTTGCTCATGAAAATAAGCTGACATTGTTCACAATAGGCCAGAAGTTACAAGAGTACCAAATGATAATATAAACCATTACAGAAATAATAAGCACATTTCCTCAAATGGCTTAAAAGGTTGAATGAAAATGTAACGTCTTAAAAACTAAGAACTGTCATCTTCTCTGGAAAGGTGGTTTCCATACCTTTATGCTACAAATAATTTTTAACAGTGAAAGCAAAGTTAGTGGGCTTGTTCCATAAGCACAGGCTAAGAAATTAAGTAATTGTTGACACTTTGTTTCTTATTTATGGCTAGATATTTACAAACTTTTAGGTTAGCACTATGTTTCTATTTAATCTCATAAACCTTCAAGGTTCAACATAATGGAATTGACACAGAAATTTCCCAAATATATGTGGGAAGAGGGCTGGCTTTACAATGTAACTCTCTCTTCTAGTATTGTAGCACACATTTCTTTCTTAGATAAGGATGACTTAGGAAAAGGGAGAAAAGCAAAGAATGTTGATTACTGCTTAATTTAAGAAAGAGAAAAAGAGCAATTCATGAACAGGTGAACAGCCATTTCGACATCAGAGAGGGACTATAGCTGTGTGCCTCTTGGTAATGAGGGAAATTAATTGTTCATTTGTAATAAAACTATTAAGTGACTTAAAATGGTGATTTAAATGAAATGTGTTAGGCATAGTATAAAGTTTTAGGTTGAATTGGAAAAATTTTTGCAGAAACAATAGCTTTCTAGAATGCACATTTCTTCTGTTCTAAGAACTTTTTTAATCTTCCTATTTATCTTAAGGACTTAGTAATGCATGGAACGATGTAAGGGTGTAACCTTTGAACAGTTCTTGGCTTTGTATCGTTTGCTGATGAGGAGTAGAGGTTATACACAGTCAGATATAGCAAGATCTTTAAATGAGATGCTATATCCAGTCTTCTCTGAAAGAGTGAGGTGAGAGAAAAAGGATTTTATGTATTGTGATGTAGAAGCAGCATTTCTTAGGAAGAATCATGCTATGCAAATTCTATGTAGCAATATACAAGTTTCTGACTTATCTGTAAAATAATCGTATTTCAACATAACAATGGTGAAACTGCTTCCCTGCTTGGAAGACATTTTTCAAACACGTCCTGCATGTTGCTTCTAAATATACCGTATGGCCCTGTGCATCTGTCACAATCACAATGGAGTGCACTAAATTCTTACCTGGTTTATGCACAATTGACAGAGTTGAATGCAGTTACTGCAATGTCACAGTGTTTAAGACAAGAGTAGATTATTTGATCATTTAGTCTCTGAATGCTTTCTCTCTGGTAGCGAGCCTCTGACTTACCAGCTAATACAGATCCATCTTGATGGTGTTTTATTTTGAAGACAATATAATTCTTCTTGATAATTAGTCCCACTGGTTGAATATAGTCAAGCTTAAAACCATTTTACTTTTAATCTGAAACTTGCTGTATCTCTTCATTATGTCACCATTATAGTCCTTTATTGCCTTATTTTCTTGTCATGAAGATATTTCATGCTAGTCATCTCAACTTGATTGTCTTTTGATAAGCTAAGTTGGCACAAAGATCCTTTTGGAAAGTGTTCAAATCCTTTACAGTTTTTGAAAATCCTTTTTCGAGAAGTATATGCAACACTCTAACATTCATCTTGCAGGTCCAGAAAGCTGCTACTTAGTGCTGTACTGCTTGTAAATCCATAGCTTGTGTTAGCTTCTTTATCTGTAGTGCCTTGAGAGTTCATGGGGAGAAAAAAAAGAGTTCTTGCCATCCAAGATGCTGACTTGTATTTTAGTCCAATTCCTGCATTCCCTGTTTTTTCTATGTGGAACTCTGTGGAAAAGCATCATCCTTTTTTCTCTTTTTTTTTTTTCCTCCCCTCTTCTTAATGGGACCAGTTAACCAACCAAGGAAGATTGTATTGTCTTACCACTTCAACCACTGACATCCAGCTATTTTGCTTTTGGTGATATTCATCAGTGGTCTTAAGCTCATGAGCAAAATATGGAGTAGCATCAAGTAGCATTAATACCAGTTTTGGCAGAATTCTGTTGCTTGATGATAAAAACATTTTATCATCATGCTTGATGATAAAAACATTCTGCTTAATGATTTCGACTTCACTGCTTTAGATGCTGAAATTACTTAGAAGTCTTGACAGCCAAACCTTTGTCTTGTTGCAGTAAGTGTATTACATTGCACTTTTCTAATTGGAGCACATCACATAAGGTAGTGATAGACAGAAGTCTATTACATATACTGGTGGTTATGTTCATTCATATAACTTATCTCACCAAAGAAGTCTTGAATGATATGAACTATATTCCTCTTCTTTTTATTAGCAAAATCTCACTTATCCAAGTTTAGGTATCAGGCTGTAATTGCATAGGTACTCTATTTTAGAAAATCATCTTATCACTCTTATTTATCTTTCTAAGTTTGTTAACTATTAACACGAGTGGTGCAGGAGCATTTTAAGATGGTTACAAAAGTAAATTTTCAGTTCTAATTAATGTTCTTTAATCTCATTAGTGGGAAAATTGGGCACTTCATTTTTATGCAATGCAAGTACATTATTTTTTTTTCCAGTATGGAAGAGAAAGTTATTCTTTTTTTTTTTCTGTTTTGTAATGAAACATTTAAAAAACATTTATTAATACTATTGTTCCCCATTCCATTTAAAACAAACAAAAAATAGCCATGACTATGACTTCCTGTTATTGTCAGCCATATATTTTTCCCTAATGGTTTTTGTCCTTCAGCAGTGTAAGCTTATAATCCACTTCCTTTTTATCGTATTCATGCTGTTGTATGCTGATGAGCTAGAAGAAAAGCTTGATCTTCATAGAATAGACAACTTGTCATTCCAGCCAAATAGAATAAATATTTTATTTGCAAATTTTACATATTGGATGTTTTGATTAAACAGAATCTCTCACAATTATAATCTGCAGAAATATTATCGAGTATAATCACATTTAAGATACCACAGCAAGATTTTTACTTTGTTCTTACAATAGTTATAAATCCAAATATGACTCTTGAAAATGTATTTTTATTGAAGAGTATGTAACTGGGTAGTCTTAAGATGAGTCACCTTTTGCTTCTATAGCTGTCATGGAAACTGGCAAGATGGAAAAATTTCAAAAAATTGAGAAGTGTAGCAGTATTTTAAAATTCATATACATGATCTTTATCCTTCTAGAATAGTTTTTCTTAGTAAGAACTTACCATTAATGAATATAGGACAGCCTTTGCGAACAGACAAACACTAGTGCACCTTACTGATCTGTAGCTTTAAAAGGATCACTTCAAGTGCGTATGCATTTTCTATAATTTAGCCTGATTTATTTTAGTGGATCTTGTGTATTCACAGTAATTCTTACCTGCTGCAACACTCCTGTTGCAACAACGTTTTGGGAGAGCTGATGCACAATTCAAAAAACTTAAATTACTTTTTGCAATTATCTGGAAAAAGTGCATGTTCAAGTCCTAACAAATAGCCCTAAATGATATGGGGTTGTTCCCTCTTAAAAGTTAACTTACAGCTGACTTTGTCTTGAAGTTGAATGCATGAGGTTACAGCTCTAGTGTCTAGATGGACCTGTGGCTTATTTTCTCTTCCAGGAGGCTTTCCATGCCTCCTGTTGAAGAAGAAAAATGATAGTGATCTAAGCAGTTGCTTCAGCATGAACTTCATTAGATATCATTAACTGTAGTGAAGTTATCTAATTCTTAGTTCTTTGTTTAAACGTCTGATACTTGGGTATAAAATGCCAAGCCTGACACTGCATGGGACCGCTGTAGGAGTACACATTGAGAATTCTACTCAATTAACTGATTTTAAACTCTCATCACTGCAATTCAGCAGTCAATTTTCTTTGTTTTTTTCCTTCTATTTTTACCTCTATTTTAAATAAGATTTTGTTAAACACCAGCATATGACTTGTAAAGGTGGATTGGGGATTTTTGGTTTTGATAAAGCTTTCAGAATCACAGGCCATACTTTGAGTCACTGCAAATAGGATGTAGGAATGTAAATTTTAAAATAGAAAACTTCTCAAAAGATTTAAAAAAAAAAAAAGGGAGGGGGAAAAAATCACAATTACAGGCCTTGAAATATTACAGTCAATCTCTCTGGACAATGTGGAGAGATTTAAGAGCACAAATTACTTAACTGCAAAAGAAAAAAACCCAAAACAAAACCAAAAAAACAACTCTCCCTAGCTATAATTTAATTTTTTGATCTCAAAAATTAGTCTGTATACTTTACAACAGCTCCGTTGTTACTGCTATCACCATGTTTTTATTAATAGGAATTTTATGGGAAGTCACATCAATTAATCTTAATCTGGAAAAAATGCTGCTTAGATTTAATTCTTCCCTGTATTCAGAAAAGGCTTTGAAACATTGAGAAGAAATTGCTATGTGAAGTAGAGCTACGGTGATGGTGGGAACACACTGAAAAACATATTTCTCAATTTGAAAATAAATAAAATAAACCCCGCCTACCCATCTGTAATGAAAATTAACAAAACATACAATCTTATTTCCAAGCAATCTGTGCTGTGTGAGTATTTGTTCTTTTTTATATGTTGCCATTAATTTTTTCCTTATTTTTGTAACTTGGATTCCTAACAATTTTTAGAATTTTAGTTTAAACTTCAGAATCTTTAATTTATGATTTTCTTGTTTGTTTATTTAAATTATGATGTAGAATTACTGTCTGCTACATAAAGGGCTGCTGTTCATAGTTTTTTGTCAACTAACACTAGCTGTTCCCAAGATCACCAAAAGTATACAGTGTTTTCTGGTCATCTTTCATGTGTCCAAGCTTAAAGTAATCCATTACTGTACAACATATGAGAGTATATAATCAAATTTCATGCATTTTTTAATGTTTGTTAATCAGTTTTACTTGGAATTCAGTTTTGAAGGATCCATTTCAAACACTGCTCTAATTAAACATAACCATCTTTCTGATTGTTAAAATACACATCTGAAAATGAGAAAGCTGTGGGAATCATGAAGAGAGCAGAAATTTCAAGTGCTCATTAATGAAGGGCTATTCCTTCTGCCTCACTCTTACACATGTAAAAAATAGCTTGACAAATGCCCTCACCAAAGCTAATAATCCAGAATGATTATTAGGGAATGGAATGGGGAAAAATAAGCTTCTATGACTGAGTATTCCATGGTGATTCTGAGCCTATAATGAAAAATACTTGTTACATCTGTTAGTTTTATGGTGTTTTCTATTAAATGATACCCTTCATGTTGAATCCATCCAGTACTAAAACCAGACCCTTTTTAGTCAGTGGTATTCAAATCTTTATATGCTGACAGCACTTCTTTTTCAACCTAGGAAAGAATATCCAGATGGTCTCAGATCTTCAAGATGTGAAAATGAATTTAAAAGATAACTTTGGAAATATACACTGAGACTTAAGATACAGAAGAAGAGTGGTTTTGTGATATTAATTAGGGCTCTAAAGGTTTATATATCTATTGTGCACTTCTACTAATAGGTTTCACTGTGGATGGCAAAGAGCATTTCTATAGTGACAAGTTAGGAGTAGTGGGAAAATGGAAGACTCCAAGGTTCTAGGCATTCTTAGGATCCGTGTTGTTCTCCAGTAGTTCTCTCTAATTCTGATTAATTGATGCCATTTTAAAATATGGTTTGGGTTTTTTATTTGCTATTTGTTTGTAACCATACTAGTACAGTGAAGAGCTCTCTCAAATAAGACTTTTTATCTATCAGAATGACTTCCTGAACATATCTGTACAGGAGGTAATAAAATGTTTGGATGCTATCTAAACTGACAGACTTAAGTAGAACCAGAAATGTAAATAAATACAGTAGACCAGGTTAAGCTTTCCTCTTAATTAGACTGACTGCTTGCTAATCCAGATGAACCATTTGCAGTGCTTCATTTTCATCTGGTTTTAGTAATTGTACATAGGTATTCATGTGCATAATTGTGCTGCTTTGTGTGTAGTTTCTCAGTAATTAACTACACAGTATACGTTTCCTATGTCATTACCCAAATCAACATGTAAAGTATGCTATAGCACTTCGATTCTCATTCAGGATAAACAGAAACAATTACTGTAACTGCAGTCATATGCTTTCCCAACACATTTTGAAGGTATTGTTTTAAGGTGGTGTTTTGAAGGACTTGTAACACTTTTTTCAAGAATCTCTAGAATCTGATTTGGAAAAGTAAGTGTAGATACAGGGAAGTTGATGGACTTTACTGTATCCAGTTTTTGAGTTTCTTCTATTTTATTGATCTTTACCTATGCAGAGATTCAGCTCTCCCTCCAACTCTGTTTATTTTTCTCCTTCCTGTCCTTCCTCTACTCCTTATCTTTAAGTGCAAAATCATATTATATTCAAATATAATCTCCCTAGTGAGTTCTAATCAGTTTTTCTTCTCTGCACAGTCCCTTCAGTCTGAGTATGTTCAGTACTAAAGCCTTGCTGCTTTGGTGAAACCTGTTGAGCTCTTAAATTGAAGTCCTTCATGGAGGAGAAGAAGAATTTAAGGAAAGAAGCTGCTCACTCAGAGGAGGAATCTTCAATATATTAAAACCTTAACACCAAGAGGAAACTTGGCGGGCAGAAATTTGTTGTTAATGACTACTGCAGATGCACTGATGTTGAATTTATGGAAATTATTACCCCATGTTATATACAGATTTAAATTTTTAATGAACAGCTTGAATATATTTCTAATGAGTTTCATTAAGACATTTATTAACTTGTGTACAGTGTTAAAATATGTATTAAGAGAATATTTTGGTAAACAATATATATAAAAATTATGTAAAAATTAGAATATATTTTAATTTAGTGTTCACTTTGCTACAAAAATGTGTATTTTAAAGAATTTTTACATGCTTATCAAAGATATGAAAATTTTTTTTAAGAACAAGATGTTTTCCTTGGTTTATGGGTCCATCTTTTTGCTTAAAGTCTAATGTAATTACTTTTTCACTAATTGGTCTTCTGGTAACTTAATGGAAGTCTAACTAGTGAGAGACTAGTTATTACACTATCAACTGAAAGCACTTGATACATAGTCTGCTTTCCACTTTCAGCTGCTAATGTTCCATAAGGAAACACTATGAAAGAAAAATAAAGGGAAAATATTTGTTGAGATGTAATGTAACTTATATCCTCCACTGCAAAGATAAAGTAAGGTATTTGATGATTCAATTGTACAATTAACGCTTTCTTTCAATTTGTCTTAAAGGAATGTTTTAACTTTTTTCTTTTCGATGTAGAATGTTAAATTTTGCTATGTGATATATACTGCAGAAATGAAGGCAGACCAAACTTAAGTTGGTAAGAATGTACATGTAGAATGAGTTTGGCAGTGCTGCAAACTTACATGTTTTTAACCTATATTTGGGAGTATGTGTACAGTTTCATTAGCAAAGCACATTAAAGTAAATGTGGAAAGTATATTAAATTTTCACTTCTAAATTGGACAGTTCATAAACCTTTAATTTGAAAACTATTGTTAACATACAGCTAATGTAACCTCCTGTATCCCAGAATATTTTTGTCTGTAGTTAAAGATGCTCTTTAACACATAGTTTAATCAGGTGTGATGAGGAATAAGACTTAGAACAAAGTGGTGTTACAGTGAATTACTAGAGATCACATATAACATTTTCAGAACTCCATAAGTGCACAGTAAGCAAAAAAAGTGTAAGCAGCTGTGAGGACTTGATTTGCCACTAATTTAGAACACAAAACCAGATTTGTTACCTATGAGTTTTTCCAATGTCTACAGAAACTTGAAAATAAAACTTGATTGAATTGTCAATCTTTATTCCTGAAGACCTGTGAATGCCCTGCATTTGCTTTACAGCTGAAGTTAAAATAAAGTGCCACATTAATTTTTAAAAAGACAAGATCACAAATTGCTATGGAAAGTTGTACTGAAAGTGTTAATAAGCAATACCGAGAGCAGCTATATAAATCACTGAATAAAATCTACATGCAATACTGTACTTTTTTCACAACTGTGTATATGTAACATATACACACACGAAGTAGCATATGTGTGTGCATATATATATACAATATACTGTATATGAATTATAGATTAACGGTAAGGTAATTCTACCTCTTATAAAGAATTTTGTCATATACTTTGTTATAAATAGCTTTCCTTAATAAAATATTGTTTAATTTTGAAATGTAGATATATATGTGTACATACAGCTAATTGATAATAAAATGCCTTTATCAGCCAGCTTCTGTGTTTCTTGGCTTTTCTTATTTAGATCTTTTGATGTGAACCACTACAATTAGATCTCTAATTGAAGAGTAGCTCTTTAAAGTCACCTTCTTTCTTTTGAAGGATGTGATATATGTATAAATGACATTGCAAAAAGACATTAGTATGATAGGTATCTTTTATAACTGATCTAACCTTCTTGTATTTGCTTTGTATAACAACAAGTATTTAATCATCATGTTGATATCAGGATGTAAAGGTTATATTTCAAAATACTGTAATTTAAAAGCTGTCTGAATTGGGGAAACTTTTTTTTCCTGGACAAGGACCCCTATTAGAGGTGTAATATACCTTGGTTTTTTTGCACATGCAACAGGTTTCTTAGTCTCACTAACAGCAGAGTCTTTGTCCATAAGAACCTAAAAGATGATGCTTTCATTTAGCTTTTTATTCTTCCTTCAATTAAAAATGAGTCAAAAATGGTTCTAACATTGTTTAACTCTGCTGCTGATTTTCAGCAATTTTGTTGTGTTGCATGATTATTTATGCACAGTGCTTAATATTCCTGTCAGATAAGTCTGTACTGCAATAGACGATGTGGACAGTATGTAACTGTTAGACAGCCACTCTAAAGGAATGGCAAAGCCAGGAATAGAGCAGATGCTTTGGAAGTTGCCCAAATAAGAGGCTTCTGCCACTACATTCAGATAATTGATGGATGGTGATTTGGATGTGTAAATATAAAGGAAGAACAGCCAATTAAAAAGTTTCAGGTACACAGGAACCAACATCTCCCTTAGCCTTTTTCTAGACTTCTATTGATTTATTGTATGAAATATGTAAATGCTAGCTAATGTACAACATATTTTTTTGTTCTTAAAAATGAACGGTAAATATACCCAGTATTCTATAACAATCAGCTTCTTAACAAGAACAAATCTGGGGACAGTGAAAGGTCAGGGAGGTCTTTAGAGCCCTGTAGCTTTTAAGAAATACCCTGAAATTTGATTCATATCTGCTGTTCACTTACCCTTGAACTTCACCATTTCTGTGGCTTCATATATAAATGTATCTTCTTGTTATGGGAGAACAAGCTGTAGCACATGAGATTTTAAAAAGAGGTTTGATAAACATGTAAGGATGGATTAAATAAATCTAGAGGTCTCTACTGGGCCTGTGAGTGTGTGGCTAATGCCTTATGAAACTGTTAATCATCTCTTTAAATATGCTTTATGAAGCTTTTTGGTTAGGGAGGTATTTCTTGTTACAGATTTAGAGAATATTTTTCAATTACAGTACTGCAGAAAGAGGAGGATTTTAGTTTCTATAATAACTGTTCTCTACTGACAGCTAAACAATGAAAGGCCTCAAAAGGTTTGACACTTGATTAGATCTACACTGTAAAGTGCAGCAGGCAAAAAATATGGTAATTAAGGGCCTGATCAAGTAAATCACTCAGGTATGTCTTTAACCTTAAGCACATGAGCAATCTAATTAATTAAAAAAGAACAGATATTCGTGTTTGAAACAAATCCACATTTGGATCAATGGTCCTGTCAGTTGCAAACATAAGCCTTTTTGTCAAATAAAAAATGTGCTATGTTGCAACAAAATAATCTGTTAACCCACACAAATTAATTTAATTGTCTTAAAGAATGTATATGGTAATGATAATTGCCTCCTGACAGATTATGTTGGTATTGTCATTTGTTAGCATCGTGAGTTTAACAGTATCTGAAAACACCTCATAAGGAGACCTGTGGTCACTATACAGATCATACCTTATGAGATGAGACTGATTACTTCTGTAGCCTACATAAAACCCACCTGTAAAAGCAGCTTTTCTCATAAACTCACCACAAAATTAATCAGCACTCCTTTTCTGAAAGCTCTTAAGAGGAAATATAAGATCTTTTACTCAATTTCTTATTAAATCTCATCCAGGGTAAGAACAGTTAACGTTTTGTCCCTGTTTGAGTAAAGCACTGTAGGGTTCCTGAGAGAATCCCACTACTAACTCTTGTCCATTTGAGAAGCGACTGTTAAGCCCTACTCTTCAACCAGCTTTTAGTCCACCTAAGAACCTGTCATTCACTTCTGCAAGAACTTGTCCTCTGAATTAATTTTGGTCTGAGACCGTTTCAAATGCTACACTGATTCAGTTTTATCTGTGGACTTTCTGACACCAGTGTTCACCTCCAGCAGGTTGGCAATGCAGGATTTCCTGCGGGCTGAGACAGGCTGAGTTTTATGATGAAATGTAGAATATTTAGATTGAGAACCAGCTTCCTCAAATAAGAAGTACCATCTTACCAAGGATCTGTGTATCTATTGTGTTCGAAAGATTTAATTTGGAAAGCATATTGTTATTACAGACCAGTTCTAAAATTAACTTTAAGCTTGCAGAAGCATAGTGTGCTTTCTCTTAACAAGATCAGAAAAAAAATCAGTTTAAGTGAGTATCTAGCAGAAGAGTTTCTGCAGTAAATGGATTGTATTTCAGACAGAAGTGACTGATACTGGTTTGAAAGCTTGCTGCAAATGAAAGTTGTGTAAATGGGTTAGAACCAGGAAACTGGTAAGGCAGAGTCAGACTGTGTAGTTGCAGTATTTCTGGAGCATGATAGGGTTTGGGGTTTTTTTTTTTCTTCTTGATTTAACAAGTTGAAAATCTGCTGAATAATTCATGAAGAGTGGAAGGGCTGAATCTTCCTGGAATGATATACAGTGTACGTACTGTGGCACAGGAGAAACTGCAAAGCTTTGTATCGGTTGCTGCCGTTTCTGCTGCTGATTGCAAGGTGCTGCTGCTTTTGGCATTTTCACAGCTACAGAATCTTCAGTCGTGCTCTGGTCTGCTAACAGCCATCTGCTCCCTATGGACCCACCTTCACTCACTACAATCTGTGGGATCTCTTGCCACCCACCTGCCTTGGACACTGCTAACTGTGTTTTCTGGACCTTGCAGCTTGTATGACTGAAACCTGCCTTGGAGTCCCTCAGCTTGTGCTTGGCGGGGGACACCTCCTGCAGCAGGATCTTCTGGCCCAGACAAGGATGGGATTTACAGGGAGAAGTCAAAACTGAGCTGCATTCAGCGAGATGCCCAACGCCTCTTCCTGGAGTGCTAGCTCGCCGCTGCTGCTGCTCTGGGAGGACTCCTCCGGGACCCGCATCTTCCTGTCGCTGCTCTATGCCGTCTTAGCCATCTCAGGGACCTTATCCAATGTGATGGTCATCTACTTGGTCTTCTCCTTCAAGAAGCTGCAGACAACCAGCAATGCCTTCATTGTGAACGGCTGCGCGGCAGACCTAAGCGTGTGCGCCCTGTGGATGCCCCAGGAGGCCGTGCTGGGGTTGCTGCCTCCCAACTCCTCCTCCCTTCGCTCGGCGGAGTACCGGCTGCTCCGAGGGGGGCTCCTCGGCCTCGGCCTCACCGTCTCCCTGGCCTCTCACCTGCTGGTGGCCTTCAACAGGTACGTGCTCATCACCAAGCTGCCCAGCGTGTACCAGGCCCTCTACCAGCGGAGGCACACGGGCTGCATGATCGGGCTCTCCTGGGCCCTCGCCCTGCTACTGGTCCCGCTGCTGCCCGGGCTCTGGACGCCGGGCCCTGCCCAGCAGCCGCCCCCGCGGCAGACGGACGGCAGCTCTCGCTACACCGCCCTGCTCCTCGCCCTGGCCGTGCTGGGCCAGACCGCGCTGCTGCTCCACTGCTACCTCGGCATCGTGCGGCGGGTGCGGGGCAGCGCCAAGCGGGTCAGCGTCCTCAACTTCCACCTCCTCCACCAGCTGCCCTTCCCCGCCGCCCCGCCGCCGCCCCGCCGCGCCCAGCGCCGCCTCAGCAGCGTCTCCGTCCTGCTGCTCTGCTGCGTCTTCCTGCTGGGCACCCAGCCCCTGGTGTGGGTGAGCCTCCTGGGCTTCTTCCTGCGGCCGGCGCCGCCGGCGCTGCAGGCCGCCAGCTGGCTGCTGCTCTGCGCCCTCTCGGCCCTCAACCCCCTGCTCTACACGTGGCGCAGCGAGGAGTTCCGCCGGGCGGCCCGCTCCGTCCTGCCCCGCGGCGAGGGCCCCGCCGCCGCCCCGCGCCCCGCCGCCGCCGGCCCCGCGGCCGCCCCGCCCTGCCCTCAGCTGCCGCGGCGCCGGGGGACGGCGGGCAGCGCCAGCGCCGCCGCCGCGCCGCGCTGAGGGGCCGCGGCTGAGCGCGGGGGAGGACGAGGGCCCCCGGGCGGCCCCAGGCCCCGCCGCCTGGCGGCGCCCGCGGGCCGGGCCGGGCCGGCCCCGCGCCGGGCGGGAGCAGCCGCGGCCCCTCAGGCCGTGGCGCGCGCCGCCCGCCGCCGGCCGTCACCTCACGTCGGGGAGCCGAGCCGAGCCGCCCGGTGCCCTTGCTGCTGCTGCCGCCGCCCCGGCCCCCTCCCCGCTGGCGCGCCCGCCTTTGTAATTGTCCTGCTGCCCCCTCTGACCCCGCGCACCTCCTCCCCGCTCCCTTTCACCGCGCTGGCAGGCAGACCGAGGCTCCGGCTGCTTTTCGGGGCACCGGGCCGGCGCTGGGTGGGAGTCCCCCGCCCGCCCGCTCGCAGCGCGGCCTTCGCCGCCCCCTCAACTCTGCTCCCGCTCGCGGCAGCTGCCCGCCCCGGGTGCCAGCCAGGACTCCAGCCAAAAGCGGCGGATTTAGAAATCTGGGATAACTGGTAAATATGGCAACGTACGTAACTGTTGTTATGCTTTACAGATTTCAATATGAGACAGGCACCTAGGCAGCTCTTTTTGAGACTTACTGCAAGTTTGTTTTTATAAAATCTATGTAATGCTTTCAGCACCTGAAGTAATTCTTTGAAGTGAGCTCCCTGAAAACAAGGTTCACTTGTGAAGAACTGTCTCGCTACACACACACCCCCACCCCCCCACCCACCCCACCAGGAACGGCCTCCTTTCTCCCAGGTTACCTAATCTCTGTGCTCCATGCAAGGTCCTCCTTCAGCTTTCCCCAGCAAACTTCCAGATGATGTTGTCTATGGAGACTGTTAAAAAGAAAGACACGTACACCTTTGTGGTGATCTGATTTGGGTTTTTTGTTTTGAGAGCTCTTTATATAAGGCCTGTTTTGACAAAGGCCTCTGCCTGTGGTAATGCACTTGATAAAATACAATGCAATACAAAGACCAGTGTTGTCCATCTAACCTTGTCACCTGTTCAGTTACTAGTTTATTTTGTTTCTATTAAATGCATTATTGCTGAAGTGCGATTTCACAGCCTCTGCTAAATATAAAATGACAGATTCTGTGTGGCATTTGGAAAGGCGACAGCTCCTCGCACTGAGGGTGGCGAGGGAAACAAACTGTGGTGGTGAGTGCTGCAGCCTCATTCCTCCCAGGAATGGACCTAAAATCGTTGCGTTTCCTCCTCTGTTGCTTGACCACCTCCTTCCTCTTTTCCAACACAGTTGCTGTTGTTCTTGTGGTGATGATATTTAGCATTCTGTTTGCCTTTTGGCCCAAAAGAGTGAAAGAAGGTATTTGTTTTCTGAATCCATGGGCATCCACAAGCAGTATCACCTAAATTGTGCTATCTTGAGATGAATGGACACAAGGGAACATAGGAGAGTTCTTCACAACAAGAATTTGTTGCATTCAGCGACTAGCTTGGCAGCTCTCATGAGGATTTTTGAATGATGGGACAACAACAAGGAAGAGACAAGCATGATGGGTATAGCATAAAAGGCCCTATTGCCATATTTTATAATGCTCCACACTTTGCTTGCCTTACCTGATGGGGTTTGAGTTTCAACAGAAGTTGTTTTAAGACAAAGAGAAGAATTTAATTTTTTCACAAGTCTAATATCTGTTAGGCATCTGTGATACAATGATGTATCTAAAATCCCCATACCAATATTTTATTTTTCTAAATAAAAAAATTTGTCATCATCACAGAAAAGATTCTTCTTGAGGTCAGGATTTGACAAAGAGAAGGAACCAAGGCCTCAAAAGGAAAATTAAAAAAAAAAATAATTCTTTTGACGTCCTGAAAATGTATCATCTTGAAAACAGCTTTAGCCACTTGCAAGGACCTGTGGAAAAGTAAGAGAAGCCTCTAGAGTCTGAGGCTTGCAGAGAGCTTCTTCCTCCATCTTTGTGACAGTGTGAGAGACAGTTGCCACAGAGCGACAGCATCAGAATGATGGGGAGGGCAAGCAAGGAAACACGAACATTTAAGATATACAAGATTTCTTTTTTATCAACACTGTGCATGTATCTTAGAGAGTGGAGGAGCCACTGTGTCCTTGTTGTAATCTCATCCTAATCAGAGCAGCTGTGCTTTTGCTAGCTTTGTGCAGCAAATGGAGAAGGAAAACTGTTCCTGGACCACTGCCAAGATAAAGCTAAACGAAGGGCCACACAGGGGTGAGACCCTGTTCTACTGTAAAGTAATGCTTAGGCTGGAACCACAAAAGGATGCACATTGCCACTTCCCACCATGATTAAAGGAACTGAAGACA
This sequence comes from Strix uralensis, assembly GCF_047716275.1. Lineage (NCBI taxonomy): Eukaryota > Metazoa > Chordata > Aves > Strigiformes > Strigidae > Strix > Strix uralensis. Next base: position 21,830,670 of record NC_133979.1, on the reverse strand, counting down.
CTTGGTAAAGCTCAGTACCAGGCCCATAAGCAAAAGAACAAACATTAAAATAAAAAATTAGACAACGTCCCGCCCCGGTTTTGGCTATGGAACATGTTAGTCTGGAATTAAAGCAATAACTTGTTTCAGAATTCAATGTCCAAACATCAGATAACTGGAACTTCTGCGCTTCTTCCCTTGTAAAATAGCATGCAAGTTAAATCTGAAATGTCTGTATTTTATATAGACTATGTTTTAAATGCAAACATGTATAAAAAATGCTATCATGTACAAAACTCCAGTCAGCTATCCTTATGCTATGCATTAATTCCAGAGAACAGCTGGAAATCCCTTAGAAAGTTTGATGTAATTACATCTGACTGTAAATCTTTGACTGTTTTAATATACTCAGGTGACCTAAATAGCAAAGTAATTTTAATTTAAAGTAATTAAGAAAGAGTAATTGTCTCAACTTGAGATGAGTTTCTCTGAGAAATTACTGCTCAGAAAAGTCCTGTATGCCTTGTTCTACAGCCATATTCTTTGTATTTCCACATTGTAAATACTCCACGGTAAATTGCAATGGAAGCTTGGCTTAGCTTAATTTCTCCTGGCTCTGTGGTACTGCTTCTTGGTTGAGAAAATTAACCTGACTTTCAGTTTTTGGCATCTATGCTTTACTTTTACAGCTGATTCAAATGTGTCCACTGCTAGTTTAATGGTGACTTTTCTTCAATATGAATTACTGTCGTGCTCAAACAACTAATTTGCAGATGCAAGGGATATGTTGATAATCGTCCTTTCAAGTGTCTCAACCAAATAATCTTTCAAGAGGTGTAAATGAAGATGGTGGAAAATCCTGTTATCAATTCAAGCAAGGTTTGCTTGAATTGAATTGCTCCTTTGCTCTGGTTTTGTGCCAAGCAAGTTGTCTGAGCGCGGCCTAAAGCTGCCCTTCCTAGAATGGCTGTTCGATTGGCTTCACATATATTAGATGAGGGGGGTGATCCCATTAAAACATTGGGTTTATTGTACCGTAGTGCAGATCAGCCACGTTGTTCGTGTGCAATAGGTGCCTATTCCTTTGCTGTTTTCTCAGGGCTTCTGGAAACAAGAGCAGCTAGGAGTTAGTAATAGGGCTGGAGGAATTGTAGCCAGTTGTACTGATGTGACTTGGAAACAACCATTTGGTGTATTACGGCCTAAGTAAACCTGCCACTCAGTTTGTGGTTTGCCCCTGCAGAAATGCATGTGGGTCCTGCTTTTTGGAGGTAAAATTTTGAATATTGTGTCAGAATAACACCCTAAGGCAGAAATACAGTTATTTGTGAAAATTGCTTGCAGAGGGTGTTCATGAAGTTATGGTTTGGTTTAAATCTTTTGAAGTTACCCTTAATTTAAGATAGTTGTAAAAAGCCATTGAGCTGCTTGTGGAATCAGGTAGCTACAATAATATGAGCCTCCACCAAAACTGGACAATCATTGCCCTAAACAAAGGTGCATAAAAAAGTACAGGCAGCAAAGTGAAGCTAGGAAAATATGACAAGAGGAGATAAAGAGATCAGGAGAGGGGCACTAACAGTGTGATGCTGAGAAACAACACAGAGAAAAGTCTGAAAGCCAAAAGAGGCCTGGGATTATGATGAAATAAAGCATCTTGAATTATTTGATTCTTTATATATGTGAGGAAACAGAATTCTATGCTTTTCTTAATAAAGAAAAACATGCAATTGTATTCTCAATTTCTTCTTTTAACAAAGCATTGAATATACCAGCAAATTTTCTTTAACCTCTGGAATCAAAAAAGACTAAAGGTATGAATTACATCAGCGTTCTTATGGAGACTGCATTCAAATGCATTGCTGGACTTACAAGCAGGGTTAACATCTTAGCTAACCTCCAGATTCAGTGAGCCATAAGCACACTGTGAACCTTTTTCTTCTAACTACCAAATTGATGCTATTTTTAAAAAAACCCACATACAGATTATTTTCAAATGAAGACGTTTAAGTGTAGCATTTCATTAAAGAAAAAGGTGACAACATATACTTTAGCTTTCTATTTCATCTTAAATCACATAACTAGATTATTGCAGTATTCTTTAAATTCAGAAGTCCCTTTCCCAAATAGCAGCGAAAATAGCTTTTCTCGTGACTGTTTAACTTCTGAGAAAGCTACCTTTTTTTGCTCTTTTATGTCAATCCTTCCCATGCACTGTCATCATTTTACCAGGGTAATAGTCTATTTTCTTTCTTTCTTTTTCCCTTGCTTCAGTATTTTCTGTAATTTCCTTCACTAAGGGAAAAGTACTTGATCCTGCTGATCAGGACATGACTCCCTGAGCAGTGTAACTTTTGGGAGACAATTGTAAACCAAGACTAAAGAACTGAGGGACAAATCCCACATACTTAAATTTCTACTTAAGACTGAGTTGGTTTTGAAGGTGAGTTTTTTCCTGAGTAGTGGACAAATGCTGTGTCTGTATCTACAGGTACTTGCGTTTGATTAAGGCTATGTAAAAAGTGGATAATATGGAAAAAAGTCACAAATAGTTTGAAGGCTGGAGAGAAGAACTTGGTAGCTGAAGAGCTCATTACGATTAACTTTTCAAAAGTGAACTCATTTACAGAATACACGCCCTTATGCAAGTATTCAAAGCAATCTGTTGCCATTACATGGTGATCTAATGTTCTCTTCTGGCTTGGAAAACATGAACTTAAAGGAAAATGGCTCTGCTTTAGGAGTGTGGGCCACCTTGTTTGTTTATTGTTGATGAGTTCAATATGGCAAGACTTCCTCTGCAGTCTGTCCTACACTTAGTCTGGACAGGTATTCATGAAAATAAAGAACTAGAAACAAAATAACCCTGAAGAAAAACCACTTGTGGCTGCTTTCTGGCCTGAAGCTTTGGGTTTCTGAAAAAACATAACCACCACTCCAGGAAGGTTAACTATTTGGTGTTTAGGGCAAACTGCAGAATACCTAATCTGCAACCCCACACCAAGTTTATCAGAAGTATAGAGCCAAACTTGTAAGAGGTGTTCAGAAGGAAAGCAAACTGCCTGTTGGAGCGGGAGCTTGAGCCAAACAAGGGAGCTATGTAGCACCATAGGCTTCACCATGCTGAGCTATGCCTTTGTGGGACAACAGGTTGACATAATAACAGAAATGTGCATCTGCCAAAATTTTTCAGCATTCTTTTTATGCCTTTTTTTCCTGTGCTTCTGTGAGATCATCCTCTATTTCAAAATTTTCTTGCTGCTCTGGAATTGACAGTGGATGAAAACCATATTTAGTATTAATTATTAAAGAAACACAAAGGAAGAAAGAATAATTCTCATTCTCACCAGACAGAACCAGCTCCCGTGGTTCAAGGACCAAGGTACAAGGAACAAAGATGGAGCTGCTATTACTAAAAAGCTTCACTTAGGACCAAAGATGCCTTGTGCTCAGGAGCAGCCCTACAAAGTGAAACAGCTGCTGGTGAATAATGCCATTATAGAGCCATACCGTAGGTGGCTGTCACATTTGCTCTTTTCTGAATGGACACACTGGTGGTGTTTGCCTGTGATAGTACCATTAGAGAAGGTATTAATAATTTTTAAATATAGCTGTGCAGCTTGAGCTTCTCAATAAGGCCAGATTTTGATTACTCCAGTAGGACTTGGCCTTTCTGTTCCCTGTCTTCATGAGAGTTCAGAGAGCAGCTGAGTGAGGAAAGTGGAAGTGCAGTCCTGGGAGGAGAAACAGCAGGAACTACCATACCTGGAAGAGATATTTTTGATATCTTATTATTTTATTCATAGCTTCATGAATCTGCTATCTCAGATGGAAATTTCTTCATAAATGTCTTCAGGCTGTCTGGAGTCTTCACCTGTCCTGTGACAGTCTCAGGGCAGAATTAAAAATGCAGATTCGCTTCAGGCAAGAGCAGCATCCGTCCCAATCTGTTCTGAAGCTGATTATACGATGGAGGTGCAATGTCAGTCTGAAAGCAACAAAATGAGCATTAACAACAGAAGAAAACTATGAAAGAGAGAGCCTGAGAGACAAAGTTGATGAATCAAACAATAGCCAGAGTTTTGCAAAACGTTACACAAGCTTTGCCTCATGTTTGTTCCACTGAGGTGTCACAGTGAATTTTCTCTTTCTTCTGCCCCCTTTGTGTGCCTCGCCTCAGTGTACCGCAGTGCTGGGATAGCCACTTTCTTCTCACCCTAGAGCATCTGACACTGATGTAATTTCATAAAACACTGCTGCTGTGATTCTTTATAAACTTTGCATCTTTCACTCCAAGGCTCAGTGAAATGGCTGTAGCAGTGCTGTAGCTGTGGAGACAGGAGCAGCAAGGTTTGAACAGAGCTAATAATCAGAAATATTGTGAAGATATGTGAGTAGTACTAGTTCATATCTATGTTTGAGTATTACTCCTTTGTCTTCTGTTGCATTTCATCTGTTGCTATCTACACATATTGGAATAGCTTCATTGCATGGGTCTCCTTTTCCATTAAAAAATCTCTTTCAATTAATCCTTTTTTATAAAGGTAGTGGTAAAATCTTGCAGGATTTGAAATGTGCAGCCATGTTATCTCCTCCACTGAGCATAATTATCCCTCTTTCATTCAACAGAGCATCTTCCTTTACTCTAGATTAGTTTATTTCAGTTTGTGGCATTATTTCTCTCAGGCTGATTAAATGAAAGGGTTGGTAGACTGCAACATGGGAAAACAAAAGAACAGCCTTACTACTGCTTCTGTTTGATTTCAAGGCAAAGGCACTTTTCATAGCTTTCGCTGTGGCTAGCAGCTTTTTTTGTATGGTACTAAGACAGTAGATCTATCATGTTAGAAAAAAAGAGATAAATAAGAACAAAAAAATTATTCATTGTATATGATGAGTAAATGTAAGCTCTCTGCATTCCGTGGTAGGTATCTTGCTTGGCTCTTTGTTACTTACTGTAACTGTTATGTACATGATAACAGGCTTAGGGAAGTCACACACAAATATAACAAATGATGGCTCTGAGCTGAATTAAAGGCATGAATTAATTTTCTTCTATCTCATGCATCATTAAATATTGCTATTGTACTGTCTACTGATTATCTATATTATACCTGTCACCTGATAGCAACCATGGTCGTTATGGTAATGTCAAGATTATAATTATAGTCCCTTCTGCAATGTAGTCATACTATGCTAAAAAATATATCTTTGAGATGGTAGTGTCCCATGCTTGGTCTCAGCCCAAACATGAATACATTTTGAGATTTTTGAGGGGAAAAATATTTTGTTTCTGAGTTACTAACATTAAAGGAAAATTATATACTTAAATGTACATATATGTGTATATATAAATATATATATAGCCTTTTATTAACATTTAAGGAAGATTATATACTTATATGTACATACATCTGTATTTAATTAGAAGTATGTAGCCCTTTGAACTATGGCTTTACTTCATTTGAGATAAACAAAACTTACCAGAACTTCTTATCCCTTGCTGAACATCCCTTTGACTGAGTTTGGGAATTTAAGAGTATAAAAAAATGCAGTTATTAGAGATCAAAGAAATCACATGAAAGCTTGTTTGGCAGCATGTGTCAGTGTGGTAGATAAGCTCATACCCTTTTGCAGTACAACACACGGTGTCCTGGGTGTTCTGGCTGTACCTCCCAAGGTCTCTCTCGTGGCAAAGGCTGGTGACCTCTAATGCCCAGAAGCTGATCCAGGAACCACAGCCAGGACTCCTGGGAGACACATGTTTATGAGATGGCAGATTGTGGGTGGCAGGTAGAGGGTGACTTTCCAGAGAATAAAATCTGTGCTTTCAGAGAGTGATCTGATTTCTGTAGAATGGAAGGGCAGAACTCTGAGAACAAATTTTAAGTCATTATCTGGTATCTTCTTCAGATTTTATTACTATTATTGGTCTATTTTCTTTTAGATTTTGGAGACAAATGTTCATTTAATTCTAAAGAAAAAAAATGTTGTCTCATAAATATACTAATGTATAAAACAATTTTCTTCACAAATGTAAAAATGTTCTAGGGAAACCATATTGAATAATCTGTGTGAATACAATTCAGGGGGCAAATAGCATGTAAAACATGTAATACATGTAATACATGTAAAAATACATGTAAAACATGTAATACATGTAAAACTAAGAGTCTTGTAACCATTATCTCATTTAGTAACATATAACACTATAAATATTATGTTAACCTAATGAATAAAATAACTGACTATATGTTAATCTTATATGTAATTTGAAAATAATTATGATCAGCATAATCAGGATAGAATGGCACATACAAGTTTTTATCTTTAAATAAGATACCTGTAGAAATACTGCCATGTTGTTTTTGTTTCCTATTCTCATCACTTACACAGTACTGTATTGAAATACTGCTTTTTATTAATTGATTTTGAGAACAAAGTTGGTGAGTTGTAATATATTTTTGGTAATATTTTGACATCAACATTTGGTTTCAAACATGAGTATACAAAGCTGTTTATGTGCCAGCCATTCCTAGGTTGGCATAGGTACCTATTATGTAAATACTTTTATTCAGATAGTCTATGACCAAACTATTGCCAAGAATGTCCATGAAAACGAATATTCCGTGATCACAAAGTTGTCTGTAGATGTTAAGCAAGGATGTCTGATGCTAGTGGATACTGTCAGCAGTGAGGATGGCAGTGTCTGTATGCTCTTTAGGAACAAGAAGGCTGCTAACCTGCAGCCTACTCTTTTACAATGGCCAGCCAGGGGTCTGACTGAGTTATTCTCCCTGATACAAGCCAGTTGCAAAAGGTCACAACTACTGCATCCCTCTAACAGCTGCACACATATGCCACCTTTACACACTCAGTAGCACATTTATCCTCGTATCTTCACAGACTTATTTATGTGAAAGGGAATAAGGGCAGTGGAATCTCAATTAGTTTGTTAATTATTTAGGGATTAAGGCCTTATTATACGCTAATCATTTCAGAAGTTTGGTTGATTAGCAGAATTTTATGGAAAATCTTTTTTCTTGCCATTGAGTCTAAAGTGAAAGTTTGAAGACTTAGCTGTTTTACTACTGGGCATCAACAGTGAGGAGTTCATGTAATGGTGCCAGTTGATGGGAGCGAACCATGCTCATGAGACATAGCACGAAATGTCCCTCCTAGCAGTAAAGAGCACATCAGTGAATTAGAAACAAAGATTAAGAAAACTAGATTGGATATTGTATGGTCCTTGCTCACCAGAAGCTGCCCAGGACATGATCCAGACCCAGATGTGGAAGAGACTTTATTGGCTCTTCTACTGCAGCCTTTGTTATGAGGTTATGCTTTTGTTAAGGGGTCTGGATTTGTTGCATGCTTGCATATAGGTAGGTCCTGTGTATATTGCTAAAGCGAATGAAACCCAGGCATCTTTGAGTGGGGCTCAGTTTCCAGGTGTATAGAAAGAAATCCATTACCCAAAAAGGTTTCCCATTTCACACAGCCTGTTAGAAGGAGTTATGGTGGACCATTTCATGTCTGCTCTGCTATTCTCATAAAAATGTCTTTGTTACTAAAGGAAGAGATACACACACCCCTTATGTGAATGAAAAGTATCTTTTTCTATCATTTTTCCTTTCTTGGCACCTCAGGGAATCTTCCAAGTCTTTTCCAATATTGCTCCTTTGAGAGCAGGGATTTTTCTTTAAGAGACAAATGCCTTCAGCAATGTGAGAGGATTTGGCCACTTGCCCTTGATGTCCTGTGAAGTGTGATTAGTAGCGGTATGGTGCCAGCGCTTTTGCAAAGACACAGGTAGCTTGCCTAGAGCATTGGTATGGATCTTGATTTTCCATTTTGGAGGGAAGCAGTAAGACCTATTCCAAAGGAAAATACATACTTTTGTCTCCCCTTTTTGAATGGATGATCAAAGAGGAGTTTATTGAGAAGCTCAGTGGGTAATTTCTTCCCCTTATTCAGCTGTATGTCTAGATAAATCATCAAGGCTATCTTGACAAATATATTAACAATAACTCCCTGGACCTGCTTTTGCTACATCACACAATCGTGTTCAGCACACAGAATTACTGAGGTCGGGGAAAGAGTAGCTAGATGGCACTATGGTCCAAAGAGATCATGTGCTGCTGGTGAACAAGAAGCTATGCAAGTCATCTGGTTTAAAAAGCCTGTAGAGTTTAATAGATATCATCAAAAACAGGGTCAGAATTCCTGAAGTGAAATTAGGGAGAGAACAGGCTTTCCACTGATACAATTATTTAGCTTTTTTTTTTTTATAACACTAACAAGCTTAAACTTAAGCATATAGACATGAAAGAGGAGATTACAGATGTAAAATGGCTTTAAGATTGCCTACACAGATAAAACTGTGAGAAGTAGGTTGTGCATCATTGCCTCAACATAACTTAAATATATTTGTGTTTGTGTGAGCGTATGTAAACATACACTCAGATACTTCTGCTCAAATATGTTATTATTTATGGAAGTAGATAAGCAATGCACCACATGTGTGCAGTTAAAGGAAACCAACACACTCATCTTATTTGGTCCAGCAAGCTAGAGGGGAGAAAAATCCACCCTGATCCACTCATGAAACTTTTATTTGATGATTTTTTAAGGCTGGAGATAAAGGGACCTGCACTGCCAAAGTATAAATTTTGTACAAGCAAATATCTGGGGTAGTTACTGTAAGACATTAAGTTATCTTTATATACATATATTTTGACTTTCATATGTCAGTTTTCTTCATCTCTGTTTTTAGGACACTGCTTTTTTTACTAAGTTATACTAGTTTTTAGTTAACTGATATATGTAATTCATCCATTTGTATTTTTATCAGAAATGAAAGTCAGACAAGAATATATTTATATAGTTTTTATTAAAAGTATAAGGTGAGCCAAAACCTTTACCTAACCAGCAATTAGTATTTAAGAGTACAAGTACAAGTAGTCAGTTTAAGCTTAAGAATTCCTTAGAAGAATGTCAAACATTATTAAAACACAAAACAAATAAACAAAAATATCCCTAAGCTTTGGAAGTCTGGGGAGGTCTTACTTAATAATGAGTTTAAACAAGGTCTCAACATTTGAAAGTAAATAAAATCCAGGCAGGCAAACAACTTCGCATCTGTAGTAAAGCTAGCCTCTAGGCTTTTTCATTAGTACATTTTGCTTATGCAATGAAGGGGTCTGCGTTGTGACACACTATGTTTGAACCAAGGTCATTTGCTAAAGGAAGAGTCCATTTTTTTAGAGGAGTTCAATAGTTGTTGGCTTAGAGGTAAGGTATTGCTATACAAACTGGCAAGTTACACAAACATGCCTCTGTCACAAAACAGATGCAATAAATGACTAATTTTGCAGTATTTTATCATGACAGAAAGTAACCATAGAATACCATACTATTCCTTCAGAGTTCAGTATGTCATTAATGTGACAGTAAGGGGTATTGATGGGCATGTAACTAATTTGGAAATGCTAGAAAAGCTTCAAGCTTAGCAGTTGCTAGGTAGGCACTTGAGGAACTTCTGGGAAACCAGCAAAAAAGGACAAGAAAGATGAAATTAAAAGTTTACTATAATTACAGAACTTTAATGCTTACACAATTGCAAAACTGCGTATGAATGTTGATAAAGCAAATTCATAGAACTGCAGTCCTACAAGGACAGTGTTAAGGAACTAGCAGCTGGAAAAGAAATAAAGCCAAGGAGTAGGAATGAAGAGGAGAAAGTGGGGCCAGAAGGAACGGGAGGACAAGACACCTCCTTGGAAATGAAAATGAGATAATGGACATATCTAATACTGGCAAGGAACTAGAAAGTTTATCAAAGATGCGCCATGAGAGGCTAGAAGAGAGGGAATCATCTGTAGACAGAAGACATAGTGGAAGAAGGTCAAAAGTTTTGTAGAAAGTGTGCAGAGAAGTAGGTCTGTATTAATCGGCACTGAGATTGAAAATCTGAAGAACCAGGCTATTAGAACAACCATACACTGGAGTAGCAGAACACATTTACCTTGGGCTAGCAAATAGCAAAAAGTCAATTACTTTTAACATGGCACTTTGTTTAAAAATAAGAAAAAAATTAAATTAATTTCACAGCAATTATTTTTGAGATCTTCCTCCCATTTGAAGATACACTGAATTTGTCAGCTCCTGCTTTATTGTGTATTTGATGATTCAGGAGTCCTTTATAGCTCCTGTGCTTAGTATCAGCATGCTAGGAGGATGTACTTCAAGTTTAAATGGGAAAAATTTTGCTTCCCGAGAGATGGAAAACATAAAAGCCCTCCATGACCAAGATGGAACTGGATGGTTTAGGAAGAAAATTCAGAATAAATGACAAGAGATTACAGAATCTTTTCCTTCTGTCAACAACATGTGAAAAACTCTAGTTCCTGTTAAAACCTTTTAGAAACACTACCTACTTGCTGATCTGCCCCCTGTTTGCATGGAATACGCAGCTGCTGTAGATTACCCAGAAAAATGGGCATCAGCCAGTAAGTAGTATCATTCTTCCACTGACATTAAGACATGGCAGATCATGAGCCTTGTTCTTAATTAACCATGGATTACTGCTGCTTTATTAAACACCAGTCTTTATTTTTTTATTTCTTTTTAACCTTGCGGGAATCGTACAGTTTTTTCCTGTATGGGGACCATGCTGTGCAGTTTGCCACTTGGCTCTGGACTTCTGAGAACTGACTGCAGGTTTCAGCCTTCAGAAGCCCTAAGAAATACAGTAGTGCTGATACAGTACTTGTATAGATGTGAGTTTTGCTTTGTGTCACCTCAGCAACAAGGAGGAGGACTGTCCACAGAGTACTGTCTGACCTAACAATGTTTCTGTTCTTTTCTTTTTTGCCATTCAAGTGCTTTCCCACTAGAATTCAAGGAAACTCACATTTTCTTCTTTCTGATGATGTGTCAAATCTTTTTAAAGTAGTGTGGATGTTGGCTGAACCTTCTGCAGGTTCAGTCTATAATGGCTAAACTGAACAAAAGCCAAGAAGTTCTCTAATGTCTATTATAAGTCAAGGGTTATGTTGTATATGGAGCAAAATACATGTATAGTGACAGGAAGCAGAGTTTTCCCTATGTTTTAAATAAACAATAGCAGGTCCAATTTCTAGTTATTGGTGATAGGAAGATCTCTTTGTTCTATCAGATTTCTGTTTCCTGTGACACTCTATAGGGTACATCTCTATCATGTTTGCTGGCGTTATTTGTATTTTCTAAATGTGTGATGCAGCAAATTCTTAAAAATAACCATCAACTTTGTATTTGTTTTCAGGAAAGTGCTGATGCTAAATAAAGTACTAATTTTGAATTGCAGCAACTGCCCTAAAATGAGCACACTCAGCAAGAAATCCAGCATGACTGTTTTTTGGATTTAGTGTCATAGGTGAGCTGAAGAAAGCAGGAGTTGATAAATTCAATGTACTTTGAATCTGTGAGAATGTTTAAAAATAATTGTTCTAAAATTTGTTTATTTTTTAATTGCTTACAATACATTGAAACCCCTCATTTTACTTCACTATGCTTGGATGAATTTATGCAGAAGTTGGTTGATCAAAACAGAGTGTTTTAAGGGAAAACTGCAATGTATTTGTAAAATACTAAAATTTTGGCTAATGACCGTTCACAGGAGGTCTAAACAGGGCCTAAGAAATAGGCCTAGGACATTGTGAATCTTCTAGCAGACAGTACATGAAAATATTAATATTTCTTAAAGGTGTTAATTGCTCTGAATTAGTGAACAATTATTTATTACAGTGAAAATAGTTTCTGAGCAATACCAGGAATGTATTAGAAATATATGACATTATAATGGGATGTTGAATAGGCTCTTCATTGACATAGTATTTTGCATTGTACTGATTTGAAGAGTGGATTAAAATTTCAGATAATTATTATAAATGCATTTATACTGCAATAGTCAGTTGAAAATCACTCTTCTGCTTAAAAAACTGTTTGTGGTAAATTAATTTGTTTAACATTCTTGGAAGGTGACAAATTAATTAAGTTTGTTTATTTCAATCCTCTGTGAATATTTGCTGCAATATTCCATTGCAAATTACATTATAAATTCCCAAACCTGCCTCAGTATTTCCAGAGATACCCTAATTTAGTTGCAGTAATTCAGCTACAATGTGTCTTCCAGGCTACCTGCTGAAGAAGGCAGTCTGGAGAACAGAGCAAGAGCAGGGGTTGAAAGACTGTTTTTCTGCTTGCTGCAGCTGAGGATGCAAACTCCAAGCCCACTACTGTGTTTGCAGATAGAGACAGCTTGTGGAAAGCCACACATCTTTCTTTTCATCTCCTGTTGAAATTCTTGATTTTGCTGGCTATGGTAATAGCTTATATGTCTGTCTGCCCAAGCATCTCTTTCCTTTACAGCTTTGAAATCGGCTGCAGCTTCTGCAATAGCTCCCCACCTGAAGACACCTTCCTGGGAGCAGCAGCCTTCCCTCCAGGGCCAACTGCCTGGGGGAGGGACAGAGATTCCCACTTGCTTCTCACTTGTGAATCACTCTTTTGCTTCTCTTTTTTCTCTATTTTCTCTATGCGTGTAAGCTTTGACCAGTAATGCAGCTCTAAAGTACAATATTTCTATTATGAGTAGGAATGCCTAAAAGCAACTTGCTTCAGCATAGGTGAGGTCTAAAGAAAAAAAAGACGGTAACATTCACAACCAGTGGAACAAGCCCAAGAAAAGATCCTTGTCCTCATGTGTCTGCTCTGCTGTCTGCAGCATTTGGATGAAGCAGGTGTTAGTTTGACCGCATGTTTCTTTTCCTTTTCTTTCTGTTCTTGCAAAATACAAGAGTGATTCCAACAAAAAATGAAGACGGGACCAATATCTAACAGAGATGAGGCTTTTACTGGGAAAGAATAGTTAGGAGCAGGAGATTTTTGGAACAACACAGGCCCCTGAGGATCTCCACAAAATATCAGGAATGCAGGAAGATTTTTCCATATTCCTAAACATTCAACTTCATCCATGACTCTGATATTAATTTTATTTAAATAAATTTTTGAAGTAATAATGCATGTGGGGAGATTTCCATTCCCTCTCTTTTACAAGGGTATTTCCACAGTTTTCAAACACTCATTAAAAGCTGTCCGCTCTTAGTACATATGTGCAAAACATGTTCAGAGCCATTAAGACGTGATTGCTATAGTAAAAGTTTGTTAAAGTGTTTTTACACAAAGCCTATGAGCCTCTGAGTTCATTGGCTAATGCCCTATCAACTAAGGGGAGTATCTTCTAGCATGTTTACATCTTCATTTATACTTCTTGTTTACTGATAGTGAGGGTTCTTTTAGCAAAGCTCTTAAGCATATATGAGACTTCAGTTACATAGTTAACTGGAACTAATGCTTTCTCTGATGTTATGTATATATTTCAGTATTTTGGAGAACTAATAACCAAAAATACTTATCTGCAGAGTAACAGTTTGAGAGTCTGTAATGTGCTGAGAGCCTACACTGAACTTAGTGTGAAGAGTATTAAGAGAATTTTTTTAGGTCCTCTTTTGGTTTTTTTCACAAATAAGAGGAATTTTTATCCATTTTTTCTTCTTTTTCTTTTTTATTCTTCTGTAGGAGGTTTCAGTTTCAACATCTCAGGTTTTTTTTCAGGTTTCCAAGTAGGTGGGGCATTTCAAAAAAGATAACTGAAAGAAAGAATAGTAGGAAATCTTAATCAATTTAATTCTACTATTTTTGTACAAATGAGCTAGCTGGAATGAGAGCAGGAACTAGGTGGGAAAAGAACAATAGCATGTTTATGCAATACTAGCGAGTAATCTGGGGCTGGATTTGTGAAGGATTTGAAAGCAAGGAGTTTGAGAAGTCAGCTTGTATTGGAAATTATAAGAAATGTAAACAGGTTAAATGCCTGCAAATATTATGCTACAAAATATCTTACAGTTTTGCTAGTTTTAGCTATCAGAGTAGTTGCAGGCTACATTCAATAGTGGCTTGAACCATTAATGGCTTGTGAAAAAGTAGTCAACTGAGTGGTCTTGCTAACTCTTTTCAGGTTCAAGTGAGGAAATATTTACAAAGGAGTAAGAGAGATGTTCAGCATACTGAATAAGAGATTAACTGTAATTCAAAATGTTAGAAGCTGACTTTTGATAAGGCTTATTGCAAAAGAAATTAAAACATCTAGCCTGTGATCTTGAGAGGACTGGAAAAAGGGACAAGAACAGTTATGGTGATGGAAAATGTGAGAACCGTCAGTGGAGACAAGAGTCTTTAAAGAAAAGAACAGCAGGTTTTTGGAATTACCCTCTGCAGAATTGGGAAGAGAAAAGAAATATGCAAAGGGAAACTGGATGTGTTGAAACTAGTGTATAAAGCTGCAGATGATTTCATAATTAAGGAGAAAGTCAAACTGGAATCCTGATAATAAGAATGAAAACTGATTACCAACAAGAAGAGTTTCAAAATAGCTCTTAACTTACTGACTGAAAGGAAATTGTCAGAGAACCCAGGTGTTTAAAGAGACACTTCTGCAATGAAGGTTCAAAAGTTTCATATAGCTGATGTGAATTTAAATGCTAGCACTTGCAACTGTTCTATCACAGGGGAATAACCAAGGTTTGATATTGTACAGACTCGTAAGGAGAGAATGACAGAGCAAGTTACCTTTGTCAGCAGATTGTCATCATCATTCTAGGTTAGTGCTGTTTGCTTAGACAAAAGTGCCAAACAGTTGCAGGGAACCAAAGGCTGCTAAGTCGTGTGATAATCAAGAAGGAAGTATAGGCATGTGGTAGTAGTTTCAGTTCCTTTGGGTCTGAGAACAATTTTGTATACATGGAGAACTATATGCTTGTGAGAAGTAGATCTTCCAGGTACTTTTCAAATAGTGGTGATTAAAGTGTTTCAGTGCTCTGCACAGTGGGGCTTCCCCAGTCTTGAACTCACCCAAATTACTTGGGGCATTTGCCATTGTAGTACTGCAAAACTGCTTGGCAGGGAGTCAGCTGTTTCCCAAGGGTGAATTTTTTCTTTGTAGCTATCTTTTCATAAGATACTGGTTCTTTACATGTTTGTGCTCATCAGATATTTATGCCATCACTTCTTATTCCCCACTTCATTAGGCCACCAGCATACTTGAAAGGAGTTTGCATGGCTTCTGACTGTCCAAAAGGAAAAGAAGAATGAGGAAATTACTGTGAGAATGTTACCTGCAGCTCTCTGTATATCTGAATAAGAAAAATATGTACATATTCACACAACGACAAAGAAGTCATTGGGGATCAGTCACTGGTATTTTTATCAGAAAGGAGCTCTATTAATATATAGCAATCTATCAACAACTTTTTAGTAAATGTATTACTGTGGGCTATTTTACTTTTTCGGGGTGTAGTTAGAGCATTTAAGAAAAAAGGAAATTTAGAAAAGAGCTTCTGCACACTGTTGACAAAGTACGCTGTTATGCAGAAAATTCTAGAAAGAGCAGCAAATCGTGTATGTTATGAACATGTTAAAAGGCAAATTATTGGTTTTGCCATTGTATAATGTAGGCTATTGTGCATGGGACATGGAGCTGGGAGTGATTGGTACTACAGCTACTTGAAGCATAAGATTTTAACATGAGCAAAGGTTTCCCTTGCAGCATAGGCCCATCCACATTTGGAAGTAGAAATGATGATAGTGATGTTCTGGAGCTTTTGAGACCTCCAGAGCATATACTTTTGTATGTTTGTTGTAAATAAACCTTTTTAAGCTTACAAATAATATAAAGTTATCTGATATTAAACAAGTTCAACCCCACTCATTTTTTCCATTGTAACTCTCTACTACAAGTGTTATGTCACACAAAATCCCTCAGTGTTAGGAGTCACTGTTGAATCTAAATTCTTTATGAGGTCTTTCTCTCTATAGCCCAAATGTTGTTTGGTTGATGAGCTCTCTGGATAGATTCTTCATGGTCAGCTTTTAAGATTTTCTTGTAGGAGCCCAGAGGAGCCTGTGCTGTGGAGGGGCTCACACTCCTGGCTGCTTGGGATCAGGCACCTGGGTTCTCCGCAAGTGCTGGACTGTTATCTGTGAGTCGCTCCTCTTCTGAGCTTTGCTGATCTCAGATTTATCATTGTGTTTTGTAAGATGGACTGTTACAGAGCAAGTTCTTTATCAGGCCCATTTCTAAAAAGGAAGTGTTTTTCTGGTGTAACTGAAGGACTCTGCATGTGTCCTGCTCCATGGCCTAAAATCTCAGTCTCTGCTTGGTAGTGTTATTTCCCTCAAGTTCTCTGGAATTCAGGTGCACTTAGTACAGAAAAAACTGTGTAGGAAATGGGACAAATGGGTGTCACTTCCCATGTAAAAACTGTCTAGAAGCTGGATATAGCCTAAAGCTGTTTTTTCAGTTGCTTGGTTATGATGCCTTCTCTTTTTCATCTGTAATCTCAAAGCATTTCCTCATAATCATGAGGATATTACGGCAATTCCCATTAGTAACAGGATTTAAAAACTTTTCCTTCCCTTCCAGTTTATTCAGAGGATAGTAGATGTAATGAATGAAATGCATGTGTTTTTACTGCACCTACACCCACACAGTTCATGTAGATGACCAAAACATGGAAGATAACTGCCACTGATTAATTTATTGATTTTTTTTACCCACTACTCTGAAGCACCTCAACTCCATTAACTTTGAATGCCTAATTTGAGCACTTGAGTTTTCAGAGTAATAAGCATTCCCTACTACTTTAATAGGGCAAAAGATAGTTCTCAATAACTTTAATTGTGACTAAATGAGGCAAAGTTCAGGTACAAAGAGTCTCCCTTGTACTCCAATTCCTCATTCATTCCCACAGTCAATCTATTTCCTATAGTAAAGGAACTGAAGGTTTCTTGGGAAAAAAGTATGTGAGCACGTAAGTAAACTTCAATTCTTTTCTTTCCCATTTTATAACATGTGGATTTCCACCCTTAATAGCATTTTTAAACATAGTATCTCATTGGAGAAATTCCATCATACCATGTCATGCTGACAGAGATCATGGGAATGCCTTAAACTTGCAGCTCCACCAGATCAGCTGAGCTGTTGAGCTATGATGTATGTACATTTAGGACTAGCCTGAGTACATGCAAGCAGGAACTGAAACATTTGCTTTGAAGGGATGGTATGTGTATAATCTGATGATACAAAGTAGTTATATAATACCTCCATTTGGAAATAGCTGAACTTTTTGGTAAAAAAAAAAAAAAAAAAAAAAAGTTAAAATTTGCAGACTTGTGTTTTAAGGAACTTCTTAAAATAAGTAATGTGAACAACTGTATATTTTTGGGTGCAGGATATTAAAAATTACATTGTAAAATGAACATACATACCATGAAATCCACTGGGGACTTTGCTATGACCAGTCTGTTTTATATAGAAGTTGCTAAAATGCTGGTGATGTGTTATAAACTCTAATATGATTGAATAAGCAAGAACTTGAAAATGTGTTTTCTACTGTCTTTGTAAAATATGTATGTACACATGCATTCATATGTGTAGAGAAGAGTCATGTCTCAAAGCTTAACAGATTGAAAAATTTTATAAAAGATCAGAAGTGATGTTGAGAATTTGCAGGTTTTACCTAGGAAATTATTCTGTAGTAATATTTAAGGATGTTGGTAGTACAGAAAATTTACACAATTCAGTGGATATTGTGAGGGGTGCAGACAATTTCAAAATAGTCTTAATTGCCAGACAGTATCTCAAAGCCAAAAAGCCTTTATTAAAAAAAATACAGTCATTCCCATCAACCTGCTTTAACTCATGTACTGTAAAGACAATGAGTGGGGACTGGTGAGGCTTTGTATGTCCACATCAAATGTAGTTGGAGAGGGGGGAGGTTGTCATTAAAGTCTGAGAATCAGGTCAGTGCAGTAAAGCAGCACAGGTCTAATCAGATTTCCTGTTGTTGCAGCCTGTACTTTGAAAACCATTGCTTGAGATATCAGCAGAAACAAATGCCCTAATCAAATTGAAAGAATCTAGAGAAATTCTCTTAAGCAGTATTCATACTTTACCAGAAAAAAATCCTGAAATCATTAAAAAGTATCTTAAGAGCTTAGACACAACTTGGGAAGGGCAGTACTTCCTAAGTGTCTACTCTCCAGGTTTCTTTAAAGCCTGACTCATTCTTTTTTTATTAAAGAGAGAAAATGGACTAAATCAGGAGATATACTTTGGAAGGTACCCTGAGAAGGATTTTGTTTTATCAAATGATGTCAATACAGAATTTGACTATGTAATTTCTTTTTGTTTCTACATATAGCTATTGATGTGGGACTTTCTAAGAAAGTGTTTTGGTCAATAGTCATCATCACTAGAATAAGTTTGAAAGTACAAAGCATTTCCATTTTATTAACAGTATTTGATCTATTGCAAATTGTTTTCATCCTATGAAGTCGTATTTCTGTAAATGTATCTTTATGGTTTTAATGAGTGTTTTTAATTTCTAAAGCTAACCCTATAGCTGAATGAACAAACTCATCAGGAACTAGGATATGAGTTTAGTTCAATGGTTCAATTTTCTTTTTTTTTGTGCATTTTTAAGGCTTTTAATTATTACTATTGCAACTCAGAAATATGAGGTACCCCACAGTGAAAATGAGAAGACAGGTCCTTAATTCATGTAAGTTCACATCAGGTTCTGATATGGTATGTACACAGTGGTCAGTCTGCATGGAATTCACAGCTGTATGAAAGTTTAATTTCAGTGAATGAGAAGATTTACAAACAGGGCATAGAGGCTGTAATGAGATGAACTGCATTAAGGTGAATCTTTTAACATTTGGCATCTGTAGCTGAGGTTTTGAAAAACAGGAAACTGTTTTAGGGTGGGGCCTCCTAAAGCACCTACTGTTCTTTAACATAATTTTGTGAAATGCCTATGTTTCTGTAACCACTACATGGGTATTTGGGGTTCTTTATTTTTCTTATCTTTGCTTCCTCAGTATTCTTAAGCTTCTGAGGATGTTATCAACTAACTGCCTCTTACTGTCTTTCAAATAGACACCAAAATGAAACAAAAGCTTGGTAATTACCTTTAGCAAAATATTTGGAAAAAATGTGGCCATAGGAGAGGGAGGAATTTTGTCATGCTCCCATCACAGATTTGATTTTCAGTACAGCCAGTACAAAACAAGACTGACTTAAGAAATAAATTTTAAGATGAATGGTCCTAAAAGCTGAACTGAATACCGAGATGAAAATTATTCTGCATCTGGCAACTGGCTGTATGTTAGCTTGATATGTATCTGTACCCAGTAAAAAGTAATGCAAAACCAACCCAATTGCAAAAGTAGCATTACAGCAGGTTGACTTGCCCCTGAGCGTAACAGTCTTCCTTCCTAACTAAAAAATTCTTAGAAATTGCCCCATTCCACGTGCCATGGCATAGCATGACATATATTGGAAGCTATGTGGTCTTGCAACATATGAAAATATTACCATATGTTTTGTTAAAATATGTCCTACCTGTTACCATGTGCTATATTTTACCCAAACCATTTTTTTCTGCTTGTATTTCATATGGAACAGCTCATCCTGAATTGTCTAGCGCTCATCAAGGGGCGTGGTACAAGCCACAGTGCATACACTTACAGCTGCCCCAAATATTGCCCTCGGTGATAGAGGAAACAGTATTTCTTTGCTCCAGCAGTGTTATTCCTGGAAGATTTTTGTTCAGTTAGGGTCGCACAGCAGGGTTGATTAGAGTAACATTGTTTGTGAATTAAGAGAACAGACTGTAGCAGCCCAGTGCTACCTAATAGTAGTTAGTTTCCAACTGTCCTAAGAATAATTTTCCTTTTAAAAGATATTTTAAATCATATTGGGTTTTATTGTTTCAAATAAAAGGCCCTACTTCTCTCTGCTCCCCAAAAGGTTGCCTGTAAAAAGATTTAGAGGGAAACTTCCAGTGACCTATTGCATTGTCTTAACATTATTTTTCCTAGCAACGGCTGCTTGTCTTGGCAGTCATTCATAATTTTGAAGTCCTTCCAAATGAAGACAAGGCTCCATTCTCTTTGAATTGGCCCAAAAGAAACAAAATTCAATGTCTAGTGCTAATGTCTGCCAATAACTTTGTGAAGTTATTGCAAATAAAGAACTTGTAATGCCCAATTAGTGGCAAGATTTACAGAACCCACATGAAGAAAGTCTCATGAGTGATAGCCAAATCACTCTGGTCATATATTTCTCTGTAGAGAAGCAAATAAAAAAAATTTAGTGTCTCTTAATTGCCTTAATTTTTCCACAATGAGTACTATCTCTATTATTATTATTAATAATAATGATAACAACAACTCTGATACTTTACTACATAACAATGCTGGATGGACATTTATAAAAATATGTCTAGAATGTCAACTAAAAAAATCTATGATAATATGATAAGGAATAGAATGTATTACACGGGGGGGGGGGGAGGGGGGAAGAGAAAGAAAGAAAAGTAAGTCAGGATATGGAAAGCAATTGTGTACCTGCGTCGGAGAGATGACTTCTGTGTTCTGCTGCTGAACACACATGACAATTATGTCAAAATCAAAACAAGATATGGGTGCATTAATTTTTTTGTCACTGAAAATGTATATCAGCCATTTTTTACAGAAAACTAAAATTGAGATTGAGTTACCTATTTGCTTGTACATGGCCTTTAGGTGCCCTGTAGAGAATATAGTACTTCTGAAGACTGACATAATTCAACCTGTAGATACATTGGTTCAGCATTTGAGTTGTCTAGAAGGATTCCAATAGAACTTGGCATGTTGTATTATTTTCTCTTCCTTTAATACTACAGTTATGTCTTTAACTTTCATGTGTAGTTCATTCACAGTGAGTATTTTCCATCCCAGCTTGAATAGCAGAATACTTTTCCTCTAAGCTTGTTAGACAAAGTCAAATAGCAGTTTCCATCAGAAACAGTAGTCCATGGCCTCCACTTGGACACATACAAACAACCTAGTGATAGTGGCATTCACCAACAAAGTGAGAAAATGTTTTATAAATTAACTTAAATTTCAATAAATATGAGATAATTTCAACTATAAATTCCTTGTCTTATGGAGAATGGGACTAATGATTTCATTGCTGAAATGAGTTGAATTTCTCTTTTTGGTATGGAGTTTCTTAATACTGAAGAAATAAATGCAGATATAGCACTCCTTGTGGCACTAGGAAACAAATTTTTTGTATTTTATGTAGCTTTACTAAAAGATAGCTTATAGGAGAGATTTTCAGTAGTAATCTGCAGTATATACATAAATCACTAAGTAAAAACTTATTCTAAAAGAAATAATATATGGAGAAACAGATGTGTATGTTCTCATTTGCATATAATTATTTAGTATATATGTCACTTAGACATTAATAACATATTATATTGATATATCTACATATGGTTCACATAACACAGAACATTTTTATGATATTACTATAGGCCATAAAGTTTTGTATGGTAAGGAGTTTTAAACCATAATTGGGAAAGAATGTCATTTCAAAGGGACATAACAGGATGGGATTAAACTGCAGATAGAAAACCCTAAATGTAGGATATCTGTGAGTGTCCATAGTCAGCTCACGCAGTTACTGAAGATCAGTAAAACTGGTCTTACAGCTAGGTGGAATGTATAAAAAATAAAAATTAAAAAATGGGTTTTTCATGGCAATGATTTTAACTTCTAGACCATCATAAAACTTGTTTCTTTTTTTTAACATTTTTTCTTCTTTCTATAACTTAAAGGTCAAATATTAAGCTTACAGCCTGAATACAGGCAATCCAATGTTATAAATATCACAGCACAGATGAAATGAGGAAGATTACTTTTCTTATCTGAAGAATAGCAAGCACTGTGCTTTGGTGAGAATTCCTCACCATTTCCAGTCAAATGTTTCGCATTTCCTTGAATTAAGTAGGTTTTGATTTCAGATAATGATACTGTCTTGATTATATGATACTTTTTAGTTGGGAAACTTTCAGGAAGTTTCTTGCTGTTTTCAGAGATAAAATTCTGGAATTTTATACAAATTTATATGCTCCAGTATTTACCTTTCTTTGTATGTGTTGTTCATTCTGCATGGATTTTGTGATTTTTCACTGTTGAAGGAATAATATTTGCAGTAAAGAAACCCAAGCTAAAGAAGGAAGTCATACTTCAAGTAAGGGGACATAATATTCTGTGCAAATAAGGAAATTATATAAAGCCCTGCATGATGAACTTGGTCTGTTATGTGCAGTCTTCATCTTCTGCTCAAGCACCCACTGTTGACTATCCCTGTAAGTTAGACGGTGGACAAACAGTAAATGCTGATGATGTGGCAGATGATCTGTTTCTCAGGCAGATTTTGCCAGAGTACAATATAATCTTGCACTTCTGGCCTGAGAATGATGGGTCTCTCCGTTCCAGGTGGCTAACTTTGTCAGGATAATAAATCGATGTTCTTTTTTCTCTGTCCTGGAGGAAACGTGGAGGAGGGAAGATGGTCTTCCTTCCAAAGGATATTTGCCTTTGCCATAGTGATAGAAAAAGCTGATGAATAAATCAACCAGAAAAAAACAAAACAGAAGGGTCAGAAAACTTATGGCAAAGGAAAAAACAGTGAGAATATTGTATATGTCAGGACTCTGGTTGCCATTTCATAAACAAACTTCTTCCTATTTTTGTATATTTTACTTGGATATCCTGTTTCTTTCTTTATCCTCTGTGTGACATTGGGATTTTGAAAAGGACTGAAGCCATAGAAAGGTTTCATCTATGGTGTATCTGGAGAAGGTAGAGATTTTTCTGCTAAAATTGAGAAATGTTTAAAGAGTGATAATAGATGCTACTAAAATAGTAAATGCCAATTTTCTCCCAAGAGGAGAATGGGAAGAAACACATCAAAAAATAAAGTGATTTTGACTATATGCATTAGAGATTTACTATTTCGTATGTTTCCTTTGAAAGTTTTTTGTATTTTGAAATCAGTTTTGATATAAATTTTCAAGTTGTGTTGCAAAGCCCACTTTCACTCTTTAGATAAAGATGTTTGTTTTTTGTGATAAAATTTGCAAACTTTTGTACTATGGCAAAGACAGCCTTGTGAACTACAGATTTACTTTGTGCTTGAGCCTTGGGCTGAGTGGCCCCTCATAGCATGAGTATAAAGTACATAAGAATCTTGTTCTTCATGACTGCAGTTACACAGATCCTTGTCAGCAAAGTAGCTCTTCAGTCTTTCAGTCATTCCAGTTTTTAGTGATAATAAATGTGATCCTTTCACTATTAAGAAATCAATTAGTAAGTCATTATGCAGCTGAAGGGGACAATGCACCATCTAATACTATCTCTAGAAGATTCTCTATTTGAGCCCATTGGTTTTAGATTAGGCCAGGATGAAAACCTAAGTAAGAAGGTGACATGATTAACTTAGGGAAAATTTACCTTTAGAGGTAGATGCCAACAGTCAGCTTTGTAACAGCATGTAGTGCAAAGTCAGTGAATGGAGAAGCTGCTACGCAGTAGAGGCAGCCAAAAGGTGCTAACAGGACTGTGAGATGGCCTGGGAGTAATGCATTAGCAGCAGCTGGCAGACAGCAACAGTTGTTTTGCAGTGCAAAAGTTTGGCAGAGTCCCTGTGCAGAATTGGGATGTTCAGAAGAGCTCATCTGGTAAAGTTCAGTAGCATTCTGGATTCAGGAATGACTGAGGTTGTTTTGCAGTTGCATGGAAGAAAAGAGATTTTTCCAGTAGTAGTGCAGACAAGATCTGTATAAAGCAGCAGAGTTGCTTTTAGAGTGTCAGAGCACAGCAGGTGATTCCAGAGTTCTAAGTGAACTAGTGTTAATTAGTACTATTAATTTCTATTTTTCTACACTGTTTAGGATAAGATTTTCAAAGGCTACAAGCTTTAGGAATACATGTTGGTAGACTCGTATTTCCAAATCTCTTAGACATTTCTCAAATTTCTTCCTATTTGCTCATAGGATTTTTCTTGTATTGAATTACACTCTCAAAAACACAGACTGAATGCATAGAGACCATCTCTCTCTGAGTCCCTGTGTAAGCATCTGTATCACTTGTGCTTCCCCCATTCTCAAGCTTTCATCTTCTCATCTGCTTTTGGCCAGTGTCAGAGATGGGATTCTGGCTCGATAAAATTCTGACTGATCCACTGCAGGTATTTATATATTCTGATAAAAATCTATGCTTCATAAACTAAAACCTCAGTGGTGTGTCAAATCTGGATAATGCCAACTCTCTCTCTTTATAAAAACTACACTGATGAAAACATTCAAACAGGATTTGGATTCAGAAATATTGTACATGAGTGAGGAAGAATAAGATCTGGGGTACTAGCTATCCTCTGGCCTACTTCCTATGATTCTTAGAAAGATTCAGAGGAATATTGAGTTAACTGGAAAAAAAACTCTTTCTCTTACAAAAGTAGACCTTTATGCCAAAAGTTTTGGTGCAGATTTGCATTTCTTTTAATATGTGATGGAGAAGATCACAAGCAAATAGTTCTAGATACAAGGGAGAAACAGCAGCAGCAGAATATATGGATGAAAAAGGTTCCTTTTGGCAAAAGAGGATAAAAAGTGTAACCTCCAACCCAAAACTCATCATTTGTCTTATAATACATGAAAATAAGAATAAGAGAATAAGAATATTCTCTGTAATACTTACTTTTATTTGAACTGTACATGGTAGCACCATTTGTCCTTCAGTTTGAACTACCTGCGAAGACAAAACATTTTTCCTAGAATGTGCAAGATACTGAAGACTTAAGATTATTTAATGTTTCCAGAAGAGCTTTTTCCTTAATATCCATTTCTGGTTTTCCAGTTTTTATCTGTTTTTTGTTCTTTTATCTATCTGCATTATTTATAGTGTTTTGTGAAGCAACTGTAAGTGATTCCTTAGCAGAAGCTGGGGTTT
Source organism: Strix uralensis (assembly GCF_047716275.1). NCBI lineage: Eukaryota > Metazoa > Chordata > Aves > Strigiformes > Strigidae > Strix > Strix uralensis. Next base: position 21,805,740 of record NC_133979.1, on the reverse strand, counting down.
GTCAGGAAAGATTTAAGTTTTAAAGTAAGAAGGACTTATGGTGTTTATCAGAATTTGTTTTACTACTCTTTCAAATAGCCTCTCACTAATTGGATCTTGGATATTTTACGAAGGAGTTCGTGGCAGTGTGGCATTCATGCATACACTTAGTAAATTTCTCTGTTGAGTAGTAAATTTCTCAGAGAAGAGCCTGTGAAATTTATCTCTGTGTAAAGCACTAATTGCATTGACAGATTTCATAACTCTTTAACAGCAAGATTTTTAAAGCTGCCTTGGGCTCTTGGGCACTTACTATATATTCATTTGGGAAGCACAAAGCTGCTCTCAATGTTACTGAACACTTCTGTGTGTTGTAAACCCAGATGTGACAATGCAGGCTATACTCGCTTTCACTCCAGGCTCTTGACATTCCATGTACTTGAGAGAGCTCTCTGAATAATGTAGACATTTCTCTTTTGAGACACAGCGAGCAATTACATCCAAGATAAAACTGGAAGTTCTCTATCACATATCAGGTTAGGCTTCCATAGCATTTCACCTTCAGTGACCTTAAAGAGTAGCTATGAAATTGTTACAACTGATAGAACTTGGTTATTATGAGATTACCAAGAAAATACAGATGACTTCTTGCTTGGTTTTATGTCCTATTTCTTCTAATTAGATCCTGCCAGGATTTCCAGTTATTCACAATGGTTTTCTTTATAACTATGTGCCAGAAAAGTGCTATTCCCAGTCAAGCCCAGTAGATAATTGTGTCAGTCAAAACACTGAACTTGATTGTCTGAGTTTTGGTCATCTAAAAAAGGATCAGAAGGATAAAGTGAATCTTAAATAGCATATTGTACAATACAAATCCTGAAGAAAATTGATGAATAGCGTAGTATGAAATGCATTCATTAAAACATTAAATTTTATAAGGAAGAGTAAGAAAATAAAAGTTCAGGGTAAGTTTACAGATAATTCACAGAAATGAAACTAACTTCACAAAGAATGCTATACAAAATTGTCAACTCATCATTTATTCATCTTTATAATAATCTGCAGCTTTAGTCTAAAGTAATAGTCTTTTTCAACTGTACTGTCCAATCTTTTTGATAACTTAGAAAGCAGTGTTGTCACTTCTATTAAAAGAGTGATATGATGATCTAGAAGGCACTAGTAAATAGTGCAGATTAATTTAATTATTGCTTTCCCCCTGGGTAGTTACAGATTTTTAAACACACTGCTTACTTTTCAACCTCATGATAAATTTCTGTTCATTCTTGTAATCATTCTATATTATAAACTCCACATGAAAAATTTTCCTCCTTTATATTAAATGTGAAAGCCTTCTAGTCATCATTTAAAATAAATTTTATTTATTAATTTTCCAATTAATAAATTGCATATATAAATAAATAAAGAACATTCCCATTAATGAATACAATATGCAGGATAAAGGGAAACATTTTTTCTTAAATTGTCTGAGATCCTAAATTGTTAATAGAATATATTTGCTGTGTACATATTCTGAAGCCATAAGATACAGCAGGATCCATATGCTGACCTTAGAGGTAGAATGAACATCTCTTCATGCTACAAAACTCAATACAGTCGTGGCACAAAACACCTGAAAGTGGAAGAAAAGCAAAGTCAGCAGTTGGATCTTGGCACCACAGCAGATGAATCAGTGTAATAGAATTTACTAATAAATCATTTAAAGACTGTGATAGTTTTATATCAAACACTTTAGATCAATAATACAGAATTAATTATATTGTATTCATTCAAATAATCTAGGAAACTGCATGTAAAATAATTTGCTCAACATCTTGATGAATTTACCCTTGAACATGCTCCTGGAAATTCCTGTGCTTTGATCCTGATGGTCTTGCAGATACCAAGTCACATGCTACTTGATATCCTGAATACGGAAAGACATTGCAGAAGATTATTCTCAAACTCATGAGCCTACCAGAACTTAACTGTATGTGATCCTTGATCAACAAAAGGATTCAGCACTTCATATGCAACATTTACATGTCTTCCTTATCTTTTAGAAACTGTGGGCTGCACAGAAATGTTTTGTTTCCCATTAGGATGTCCCAGCTTCCAAATGAAAGCCCTGGAAGTAGCTGCATGGTCGTCCGACCCAGTCAGTAGTGAATTCATTCAGCAGGGAGAGAACCGTGGCCAGAAAACCATATAGGTAGAGCATCTGTCTGGAGCTGAGCTGTTTAAAGAGAGATACTAATACCTGTTCCTCACAGTGTGGAGATAATTATAGTCAGAAATTAAGTCAGTAGAGGCAAAATTTATCTAACCAAAAGGGTCATTAAACTATCTGTTCCTTATGAATTGGTATTCACATAAAATTTTGGGAAATTTCAGGAGGGATCCTTGGCTAAGAAGCATAGGAATGTTGAAAGTCAAACATTTTTCAAGCTAATTCAGCACAGACCTTTATCCTGCCTGACAGCAATTTCAAGCACGTGTCACATTTCTTAAGTTGCCTCTCTTATCACTAGAGAGTAACATGGTCTATGATAGAGGGTGACACAACTATGAAAGTTGTTCTTGCTCAGTTGTCTATATCAGACAACAAGGATTGGGGCTTTGATGCCTAGCCAAGTAATTGGCTTGAAAGGGGAAATAAATGCCAGCAACTCACACGTTTCTTACCCTTGCTTGTCTAGAAAAACTCAGCTGCCCATGGTTTTTATCACTTAGCTACTCCTACACTAGCATATTGCTTCCATGAAAGTGTTAACAGAGCAAATAGTTAAGATGATACTTAAATCTGTGGGGAAAAAATGAGAGAAACAGTCTAAGTAACAAAATAACATGCTGTTGATTTAAGGTAGAACACGTTCAAGAGATGAATGAAAGGTGTCAGATCCTTAACAGAGTTGTGGCTGGCTTTAAGTTTCACTCAGTTTATTAGTATATGTACACACACACAAACACTACTGCAAAATGCTTTCTCTTGGATACTTGTCATTTTGTCTTAATGGAAGTAAAAATCAGTTCATTCCTTCTTGTTTCTATTTGGAGGGTCATTTTCTTTAGAAATTTCAGTCCACTTCCAGAGAGGGAAAAGTGACAATATCTAGATAAAAGAAAGATTTCCACATGTGTCTTTAAAAGTAAAAATTGAGCAATCCCTGTAATCCTCACCCATATGGAAGATTTTGAAATTATGATTCTTGAATCATGCAATGTTAATTCCTTTCTGATATCTGTGTACTATTTCTACCTGCTAGTGAGCCAGTCCACTGTGGGACTACAAAGATAAAATTTATATAATGCAGTGCAGCAAAAATAATCTATACAGCTGAACACAGCTTTTCAGAATATGAACCATTGTAAGAGAATAAAGTATATATTCTGTGATAAAGAAGTTGAAGGGTAATCAGTTAGTAGCAGTGCAGTTATCAGTAGCCTAGGACAATCCAAGTTCTGCATTTGTTCCAGCTGGAATGGTCTGTTACAGGCCTTCCTCTCATCATTCCCCTTCGTCTTTCTGGGTCCATAGGAACATACATGTACTTCGTGACTGAAGAGCAGGAAGGAGGTAGGAAACAGGAAAGTGACTGATCTCCATTTTCCCATAGTCAAGGATCCACAGGTGCCTTGGAGAGCTGGTGAGTAATAACAAAGCTTCATCAAAAGGTTCTACACCCTTTTCTTGATTAACTTCATCCGATCATGTGCAATGCTGGCCTTAATGAGGTACATAACGATATTCAGTGATATTGGAATTTCATGTGGAGTGTTGGGGGAATTAGGTAACTTGGTCTTATTCCTTGTTAAATGTTTTCAGGTGACTTTATCTTGCCATATCCCAGGTCCTAGCCAGCATCTGCACTTTGACCCCAATCCCACTTTACTTTTTTACTCTGACCATTTTGAATGAGTTTTGTGTGAAAATATATAATTCCAGTGAGAACAAATGACTTTGACATGTCTCAGTATATTTGGCTCAAAATAAAAGTAAGTCTGAACTCTCACTTCAAAATTCCTCAAGAGATTTTGAATACTCCAAGGCTCATATTTGAATTTGGCTCTTGGTATACACTGGAGAATATTTCAGAAGGGAAACTTTTTTTTACATATGTCACTATGAAGACAATAGAACCTCAGCTATCCAAACTAATACTTTGACTTACAGTACAGTACTTGACACTCTAAGTATCTGGATTTAAAGGCTGTTCAACAGTTTCACTTTTAGATCCACCATCACTAAAATCATACTTTCTTTTTTTTAGAAATAAGATTTGGAATTTCCACAGCTTGTTTTTTGCCAGCAACAAGAGACGAAGATGAAAAGTAGGGACTTTTTTCTCTAGTGGCTTCTATTTGTTTTTTAGATGAACTTCTTGTTCCTTCTGTGAAGTGAAATAGACAATGCCTCTGAATAGAGGAAAATAAGAAATTAGCTATTTTGTAGTCTATGCAAGTTATCATACTTCTGTATTATTTTATCTGGCATCTCTTCTGGATGCCTTCAGACTAACCAACGGGAAATGTTTAGTTGGGGAGCTGATGCCTGAGAAAGATAATGGAGGAAGTAGATGCACTTATTTTTATATAGAGTATTTCAGAAATTCCAGAAAAAGGAAAGAAGCAGATGATAAAACTTTCTTAAGTTGTTTCTTTTTCCCCTTTTTTTAATAGCTGACAAGTTAGATGTGGAGTGCAATTGTAAGGTGTGATGTGGGTTACAGGGTAATGCGTTGGTGTTCTTTTTGTAGCTAGGAACAAAGTTACAATTCCTGAAACAGACACAACCCTTTAAATAGATCTGCATGTAGATCTCATCCTTCCCATCCGGAGATGAAAATTACAGGGAGTCAGTGATGCTCTCCTCCCCCTCTTGGGGGCTATACAGAGGTTGTATTATTGTCAGGTGATGAGAAAGAAGGTGGAGGGAGTTAAGGGAACCCTCCTTAAGGGCCAGGGAACCAAAAAAACAGTAGGCACTGAGGAAGGAAAGACATTATATAACCTATATAGCAGGCTGTTGAGGTTGCTGAGAATTGAAGATTTTGAGGCTGGCAGATCATTATCTGCTGTATAAGCCATATAGTCTGTCCTCCAGGTTCATGTTTTTTTTCAGTTCCTTGATTAAGATATAACCATATTAAAGGTGTTGCCTTGGATGTGGTGCCTGAAGGGCATTTCTTTGTTGATGCAGTTATGTTTTACCTCCAAGAATAGTTCTCATTTGATTTACAGCACATTCCTCTTGCTTTTATTCTTTGGGCATGATCATACTGTGGAGGTATCAGACACTCTTTGTGTAGAGTGAAAGCTCTTCATCCCAGCTGCTTCCATAAAGCATCAGAAACTCTGTAAGAAGCTTTCTTATACTCAGGTGTCCAGTGCACGACCCAAGGAGATCTTTCATGAGGTGAGTTGAGGGCTGCGGTTTAATAGGGGACCTAAGTATGAGCTTACTGTAATACCTCTATGATCTGAGGCTGAAGAATTGTTGTGTCAGACCTATCTGCATCTTTTCACTTTAATGCCACGCCTTCCACTGAAGGATTCTGCCCTCTCAAGCTGATGGGACACAAAGATTCTTAGTAATAAACAAGTTGCATATGTTTCTGTGTTGGGGCCCTGTATAGAAGTTATTATTCCAGCACTGGGTAGTTTTAGCAGAAATCCCAAATGGTGTCTCTAGATGCAGATAGTGGGATGAAATGCCATGTTATTGCTGACACAGGAAACAGGATGTCAAATTCGATGAGTTTCCTTCTACCTTTTTTTTTTTTTAAAAAAAAAAAAAATCTCCTCTGCCAAAAGAGAAGGATTAGCCGCCTTCTCCATAGGTCCTTGGCCATAAATCACAAAACCAGTGGTGAAGGTTTTAAGAGACGAAATTCTGCATGAGGTTTAGCCTTTCAGCTTTCCCCTAACAGCCTCCATGAGACAGTGCAGTACATTAAAGATGCGGGAAGAGGGTTAGAAATGTTGGATAACTAACATGTTGGATAATGTGCATTTTGTTCAAGTAATTTTTTAAGGTATCAAGAATTTGTTATCTCTTTTGCCTAGAGACATTAATTGGAGTTCATCATATAGGTATTTAGTAGGGTTGTAGAAGTATGAGTTAAAGCAAATGCATAACACAGTTCTGAAATGGTTTTCTTTCTTAAATTCCAGAAAAGGCTGAAGTAAGTTTCAGTTTCATGAAGGACATTTGTATTTTCTGATGTCAGGCCAAAAATGATGTGCTCGGTATTTCCTAACTCCCTTCTGAGACACACAATTGTTTTATCTTTGTTTGTCCATCAAAGCCCAAGAGAAGTCTCTTTTGATTACTAGATGTATTGGAAAATGCGTATTTACATCCCAGTGCTTAATTCTTTTAATCTCTTTTGCCTTTAGTAATATTTTTTAATACTTGTTTCACTCCAGTCTTCATTACACTCTGCATGTGTCAGGATTTCTTCCAGTTGATCCTATAATACTTGATCTCACTGTGAATCTAGATGCATCCTCTATTTTTATGCCCAACATCCTCCTCTGTGTCATTTCAATAAAACACTAGATTATCTGAACTCTTGAGGTCAACTGCTAAAACTCATCAGCTGATCTCTACTTCTTTTCAGACCAACCAGTTCTGAAAATAAGCAGACTTGATATCCATTTTCCTATTTGCAGGTTGATGCTGTGGGTAGTAGGAGCAGCAGTAAAATACACATTCTTTTTAAAATATATAGAAGGCTCACATCTGAAGTTGGGTAAAGAGCAAGTTTTAAGATTTTTTAAAATTTCTTGGCAGATCTGTACTTTAATAATATTTGTTGGCTAACCCTCCTCTTACCTATGCTGTCTGAATTCAGTAGTAGTATCATTCAGTATAGTAGTCCCTCTGGTAAGATCCAATTCCAGTAAAGTTAATGGCAGCTGTCCAGTTTAATTTACTGAGAGCTGGGTCAGAGTTATTTCCTATTTCATGTTATCTGATGGAGGACTTGATTAGGATTTTTCCAGCGTGCGGATATGCACTCTTGTGATTTTATCTTTTTGTGTCTAGAAGCTGATTTCCCAGAAATAGGGAAATTTTGCCTTTTCTTCAGTTTAGCCTACGATTGTTTAAGCAGTCAAGGCAGAAGAGTTTCACTTCTTGTTTCTCTCTGCCTATGATTAAAAAGTATTTATTTACTACCCTGGATAGATTTTGGATTTCTGGATTTGGTAACAGTATTTCCAGAATTCTGCATTTCCTGAGACTTATGAGAATTGTTTTTTCTTCCTCCTCTTCCTCCTCCTCTAATAAAAACAATGGTGATGATAATAAAAATAATATATAAGGGGAGAATCCACTGTGGCAGTTTCAGTGAATTACAGCTTTAGTGACTTTCGATTAGGCATTGCAGGTGCTTCAGATTTCCATGTTTTATTGTCTTCTGGGTAATTCTTGGGTTGTCTTGTTTAGTTTTTTCATATTTCTGAATATTGTTGTTATTATTAATTATTATTTTGAAGTCATACTTTCTGCCTGAGATCACAATTTTATCCTTCCACGATCATTACATCCCTTTATAAGTTTATGATAAGTGTATGAAAAAAGTGGTGGATGCTTCTTATTTTACCTAGTGTGTTTCTGTAGCAGCTCATACTGTCCAGCTATTCTTTGATGAGGATGCAAATGTAGGGGCAGCTGCAGACAAGGAAAAAGCAGATAAAAACAGTTTCTGAAGAAGATATGCTGCCTATAGGCCAGTGGGAAAATACCTGAACATGGTATTTTGGAGCTAGCATTAGGTTATTAACTATTAACTATTTCAATAATTAAATTTCTTTAGCATTTACAGCATTGTTATTTCAGACTTTATTTCTCCAAGTTATTACTCATTTACTAGATATTTGAATCTGTGCTGTTTATAAAATATACTATATAATGACAATATTTCACAGACATCAGGTGACCAAACTATTACATACCAAACGATTTGCCAGAGTCATTTTAAAAACATACATGTTTTGTTTTTAATTTCTTCCTGCTTTCATTTAGTGATTCATAATTGACCAATATGAACTACTCAAGTAGTTGAATAAATAAACAATCGAAATTTGGAAACCTTTATCCATTCTTTGCATTCATAGCATTTCCCAATTGAAAATTAAACACTGAAAATGTTATTTTATTTTTTTCATAACATTGTCACTGTATTAGCCAGTAATAGCTGTCCTCAGAAATAATCTAAACTGGATTCATATACCCACTGGAAACGGAACGCTGAAAATAGTCCCAGAGTTGTATTATCAATTGCTATCAATTATACATAAACAGGACATAAGAGGTCTGAGAAGCATATCAGTACTGTAATGCAAAGCAGTAGCATCTTGAAAGAGGGACTTTTTAAAGTGGCATTGGGAAAATTAGTTCATTCAACTCATCCAAATAGGATGAGCCTGATGCAAGCTTATTGAGTCGGATCTCAAGACTTCTGTTATCTGACTTATTTCTTCATTTTTAGGGATCAGAAATACCTAGGAACATGAGTAACGTCACTTCTGAAACTAGTAGCACAGTTTTCAAAGGCAGTACTGAGTTAAATAAAGTTATTTACAGAATTGAGCAGTTAGAAGTATTTTCAAGACTCAGCCCTATAAAAATATTTTCACTGAAAGCAAACTTCAATAACTTTTCCATCTGAGATAGGGTGCCATTCAGTTGCTTGGAATTACCCACATTCTTTCATTTTATCAGTTGTTTGCAGGATCAGATCTTGACTTGGTCTTTTTAAGTCTAGCAGGCACTGCATTATAGGTGTTAGTATTATTGTTTCCGCGGGCTTTAAATTCTGTATTAAAAAAAAAAGCAGCAGAGGGCGCTGAGCCCCCCGGCACAACCCGGCATGGATTTCTTCCTCCCTGCTCTGGATTTCCCCGTCCAGGGATTTCCCACTCCACCTCGAGGAGAGCCTTTATAAAGAGCACACTGGAGCTATTCTAATAAACTGTTGCAGAGCAGCAGGATCTCACTGTGCTTCTTCACAGAAAATACAAAGCAAGGCTTTTGAATTTACTTTCTTTACCTAGTAACAGTAATTGCAAACGTTAGAACAGATGGGAAGAACAAGCCAGGCTGTGCTAACAGTTTTGTATGTGTTAACGACTGGTAAGTTGGGAGGGGGTGGGGGATGTTTGCTTTATTTGTTTTTAATTTTGTTAAGTGTAAACTGACCTACAATTTACTGTTTGATCTTTATTTCTCTTTGTTCCAGTCGCTTTTACCTTTCAGTGAATACACCTGTCAGTGAAGTAGTTCTGTCAAAATGTCAGGAAACTTTTTTTTGACATTTACTTTGAGCTTTTCTGTGCTCTGCAATGACACAGTCATTTTCTTATTGAGCTTGATAAAAGACAGTCCAGGAGACAACTGCAGTATATCACTGCATGTTTGATTTTTACTGTCACCCCTGACAGTATCAGTCAAGTTTAGTATTAAATGTCCTGTTGAAAGTGATTCTGGAGTTGTCCTTGCTGTCTTACTTACCACCCCTCCCCTCAGATATTACAAAGTTTTCAAACCAGATCTAGTGCATTTATTTTCACTGACAGCATTGCGTTTATGCCATTTTATAGGTGAGAACTGTCTGTTAAAGTCATCTGAGTCTGTATTTGACAAAAATAGCAATGTTTATGGGGTATTTTGGAGATGTAAGCCACTGCATGAGCTTTATTAGTTTAACCTCCACACAACTGTAAACTTGCAAAGTAATGGCCTCATGTCACAGTAGAACATGAGAAGAAATGGGAAAATAAAAGCTGAGAATGCTGCTGAGTTTATGTATGTTCTCCCTATTGTAGTTAAAGCTTTCGAAATGGAGATTATACCTGCTAACAGAATCGTTGCGCAGATTGGAGAAACACTCATACTCACATGCAATGCTACTGGCTGTGCATCACCAAGTTTTTCCTGGAGAACCCAGATGGACAACCCCCTTGGAGGAACAGTGAACAATTATATAACATACTCTACCTTGACTATGAATCCAGTTAGTATTGTGAATTCTCATGATTATCTGTGTACTGTCTCCTGTGGTGAGAAAGGGAAAAAAGAGAAGAGTATCAAAGTTGAACCTTACTGTAAGTAAAAATGTAAAATTCTCTTGAAGTAGTACACATTCACAGAAAAGTTCATAATTGTTTTTAGATATCGTAATTGGTAGTTAACTGATAATGCTAGAATAGTGAGTCTACTATAGCTCAGCATATATTTCCTTGAAAGATTCCTTTATCTCTCTGTTCAAGACTCTTTCTCAGCCCCTTTCTGCTTAGCTTTCTGCACTGAAGGTAGTACGTACTGGTCTTATTTATTCTTATTCTTGGTAATACTTGAAAGCTAAAACATAGACTCCCAAAAACATTCATAGAGCTGGGGGAAAAAAAAAAAAATCAAAGCCTTTGCAGTTTGCAGGGAAATGACTCAGATGTCTAAACCTGCCAGCACAGAAAACGGGATACCGCCAGTGTATAGATTGCTCTGGATGCCCATATTTAGGCAGCTGTTATCACTGCCTAGGTGCCTTGCTGGATCTTATTAGATAATTTGTGATCATATTTCAACAATTGTACAAATATAATTCCTGTTAGTGTATGAACTGCTTATGAAAGACCTGTATGTCTTCCTATCAAGATATCTCTTGTAATAAAGTTGATATAACACCATGTTCTGAATGCCTCTAAGCTCAAGATGTTTGATGTCTGGATCTTGCTCTTATGTTGACCCTAGAGCTTATCTCTACTAGACTAAAGAAATGGATTTTATTCTTTCAGTTTTCCCCAGTGATCCTATCATTGAGATCAGCCCATCCTTGGTTGCTGGAGAACCAGTCACTGTCATCTGTAAAATCCCTGATGTGTATCCTTCTAATCGCCTGGAAGTACTCCTAAAGAAAGAGGAACATGTTCTTCATGAGAAAGAGTTTTATGAAGATGAAAGCACAAATACAGAGACCAAAACTGTGACATATTCATTTAATCCTACAGCTGAAGATATTGGGAAAGACATTACCTGTGTGGCCAAGTTACCAATCTCTACTACGGGCTTTGAACCCAAAGAAAGAGTAACTTCTCAGAAATTGAATGCAAACTGTAAGTATTTTTATTCTAGGGCTTTCACACCAAGTACTGTTTAATGTTAAGTTTCATGGAATGGGTTTACAAAGTGTGTGCAATAAATCATTTATGATCTGTGCTTCTTATCTTTGTTATTTATGTAGATAATCTATTGTATTCAGTTGAATTCTGTTGTATTCAGTAACAGTCACTGAGTCATTAAATACCCACTGTTGTTCATGACAGAATTCAGGCAATGCTTTAGTAACTCTTCTCTCACTCTCTTTCTTTGGACAGTGGTACTTAGTCAGAAAGTAAAGACCGGAAGAAAAATGGCAGCATACAGATAAACAATTGTTTTTAAAATTGTCATTGTATGCTTAGCAGTTCCAAGTTTATAGTCCTAAACAATAGGGAGACAAATGTAAGAGTTGGGGGAAAAAAAAAAAATACACATTTTGTCTAGCTTAGCTTTCAAAGCTGCAAACCAAATGTCTTATCAAGTCCGGAACAATTGTTCCACTGTGAATACACATTATTCATTTGTTCTTGGTATTGAGTGAAATGTACCTCTAGAGAAGCTAGTGCTAAAGATGTGCATGTCATTCTTCATTAACTTACTGACCTTATCTGTCTTTTCTTCTCTTACAGTTGGTCCACAAAATACTATCATTAGTGCATCTCCAGGCAACTTGTCAATGGAAGGAGATCCCCTAAAACTCACTTGTGTGACTGAGAGTAATCCACCTCCACAAATAATTTGGAGAAAACATCTGGCTGATGAAAGCATTCAGCATCTGATAGAAAACAATGTCCTTTCTATTCCCCATGCTCGTTTCACTGATTCAGGACTGTACATCTGTGAAGTAATTAATCCAGTAACTAATATAACAGAAAAAGCAACTGTGGACATTGTTATACAAGGTACAAGTCTGCTTGAATTTAACTTGTATTATCCAATACCCAATTGGCAGCTGCCTGTTAAGATGGAGGATGCTGAAGCACTGAAAATTAGGAAATTATGGGGCCTTCCTTGTTATGTATTCAGGATTTAGCTTTCAATTTACTGCTGCTCTTCATGGGCTGTGCTTTTCATTTCTATCCTTAAATTTCAGCTAATTGTCTCTGTACTGCTGTTGTACATGCATACATACTCAAAGTGATAAAAGATTCTGAGAAAGTGGTGATGTGAGGAACACTGTTATTTCATGGACCATGAAGTGCTAATGTACATAACAATTTCACAGGGACGTCATCTTCTTCTTTGAGCTAGTAGTTTTAGTCATTAGTAGTAAATTTAGTAGTCATTTAATAGTAAAACTATTTAGGACTTTTTCTTTAAATTATTATTATTACTACTACTGCTACTACTGTTTCAATAGAGCCAAAAGTCTCAGATGGAAGCAAAACCAAAATGAACAGATCCTTGGGCAAGCAATCCCTGCTTTCTTAAAACCCTCTCCGTCTTTAGTACTTTTGCATTAGTATAACAGCCTTTTCTTTTGTCATGCAGGTGCTCCAAACATTGCAGAACTCTCTGTTGAACCTTCTACAACCGTTCAAGAAGGAGAAAATGTTTCCATACAATGTTCTGCTGAGAGTAACCCTCCTCCCAAGATTATTTTAAGAAGAAAATCTGACAATGCAGACATGGGGCCTTACAGTGAGGGGAGAATTCTCCTTCCATCTGTGACGTTCCTAAATGGAGGAGACTATGAATGTGTAGCAGAAAATAAGTTTGGGAAAAGTAAAAGTGAAATAACACTTAATGTGGAATGTAAGTATGTGGAATGTTTTCCCAATCATTTAAAAATAATTAGTTAATTAGTGACAAATGTAACTATCAAACTAAACAAAACCCTGTGAGTACAAAAAAAATCAGCATAGTCCTCTGCTATTCCTCAAAGAAAGAAGCAGTGCTGATGAGCAAAACAAAGATATGAAATATTTAATGTAATGGCAGTCTTAAGTCAGGATCTGAATGAGCAAGAAACTGATCTATCCTCTTAACATTCTTGGTTAGAAGTACTTGGTTAGTACGTATAGGCTACAGAGAGTTTGTATGGAAGTTCTGATACCGTGTGCTTTATTTATTCTGAGAATGACAAAGAAATTAACTTTGGGAGGCCAACAGCCTGGCATGCAGTAGGAGATGTTGAATCCATCTCTAAAAAAATCCAATGTTGTTAACTACAGGACTTTTCCTTTCAGATGGACCAAAGAATACAACGATCTCTGTTATCCCTGCTACTGCTGTTAAAGAAGGAGAAACTGTGATGATGAAATGTACTAGTTCTGGTAATCCAGCTCCTGTGATCTCTTGGAAGAAAAAAAAGGCCACTGGGGAGTCTGAGAAAATTTCTGAAGGTGCAACTTTAACTATACAGAAAATAAAAAGTCAAGATCTGGAGCTTTATGAATGTGAAGCTTATAACCAATTTGGCAAAGAAGAAAAATCTGTGAAATTACTTGTTCAAGGTCAGTAGAACAAGACAGAATATACGTGTTTTGTTTTATGTATTTTAGGTCCTGATCTCATTCTGTGAAGAATGGGGGAATTCTGTCTTTGATGTCAATGGAGTTAAAAAGTGGCCCTAATGTAATTAAGTCATTTAGGAAGATTTAAACAATGAAGGGTGAAATCTGCATTAGTACAGATAGTTTGTGCAAAGTTCTCATGTCAGTTGAGCTTCCACCACTCCTTCCAATTGGCAAATGTATGCATGAGGCAAAGAAGCTATGCAGTGCCTTTATTTTCTTCCAAACAGGTCTCAGGGGAGGATCCAGATACCTGCATACAAAAGATTCAAAGAGAAAGTACATACTGAAACTTCTCTGTGGAGGGACTGTATTACAGGCTCTCCTTTAAATTACAACTCTGTATCATGTTCTCGCAAGCTGCATTTAAGCTATACCAAATGCTGATTCCTCCACCTACGTTCAATGACAACAAAGTTACATTTTCAGTATTAAGAAAACTTCTCTGCTTTAGCCGTGCAGCTTCTGCTAATAGCATGGCAACAGTGTATTGCTTAGGGATCACTGCTGCCATTAGTCCATGTCTCTTCCTTATTCTTTGCTATTTTTGTAGCTGCACCAAAAAATACGCTTGCAATATTCCCTTCAAATACAGTGATACAAGGAAAAGGTGTTACCATCTCTTGCACAGCTGCCGATGTTACATCTGTTCAGAGTACTTTGTGAAAGAAAATAGGTGATGGGATTACAACCCTTGAAACAGTAGATGGCCAATGTACCATAGACAGGCTTAGCTAAAGGACACAGGAACATACAAATGCATATCCTTAATGAACTGGGAGGGCAGTCTCAGCACATAGTACTTCATGTTGAAGGCTAGTTAAAATAACTACTGTACAGAGTTAATATTAGGATTTGTTGTAGACAGACAGAATAACATCTTCAGTTCCTTTAAGAATTTATTGTCTTTAAAAAAAACTGAGGTGAGTTGCACAGGTTCTTGTCATAAATGGTAGGATCTTAGTGCTAATGAAAACTTCTGTCCAAAACAGCAGATGCGCAAAATAATTGCTGCCTCAAAATTTTTCATAGTTCCACTTCCACCTTTGAAAACAGGATGTAAAATTGTGGAACCTAGTGAAAAAAATACTATTCTAGGACTTCTTCCTTTGCCTTTTCTATTTATCTCCTGTTGAAAGAGGACATCAACCTCTGGGTCTGTTGGTCTGTGTCTTTTCATGAACCCAGATGAATAAACAGTGAATTTAAAATAAGAAAAGAAGAAAAACTCCATATAATGTAAAAGATAAGCACCATACTCCATCAACTCATAAAATGTTCTTTCTGTCAGCTGCTGTTGACTGCGGTGTGTGAAGGATAGCTAGTGACAGAGTAGTGTCTAAAGCTACGTGCTTAAATATTATAATGAATGCATTAACTGGATTAGTACTTTGTGTGTATAAGCTGGTGATACCTCATGAGTTTTTTGCTTCTGTTTTTTTTGCTAAATCCTACCTTGCATTTATTTTATTTCAGTTCCTCCCCAAAACATTACTGTGTTAATATATCCATCAGAAAATGTTAAAGAAGGAGAAAACGTCACTATTACATGTAGCACATACAGTAACCCACCATCACAGATGGTCCTGAAAAAAGTCCATCAGGAGAAAGAAATTATTCTCCCATCAGTGAATGGAACCTTTATACTCTACAATGTCACCAAAAATGATACAGGCAGATACTTGCTTGATGTTTTCAATGAGGTTGGAAACAACGTTAAAGTGATTGAGATAGCTGTTGTAGGTAGGTAGATCTATTGCCTTAAACTTATTTTGTTCAAATTTTCTAATGAATTTTGTGACAAGGTGAGCACAACTAACTCGTGACTGATCTTTGCACAACAATACTACAGTTAACCTAAAAAAAAAACCAAAAAAACCCAAACAAACAAAAAAAAAACCCAAACCAAATAAAAGGACAGCTGGTGAGAATAAGCTGTATTTAACCTCCTTTTAGTGTGGATGTTATTGTCTCTCTTACCTGAGTTGGTGAGATAGCTTTAATGATAGAGCCAGAAAAAGGTGGATCCTTGCTGCATTTCTGTCCACATGTATGAACAGAGAGACTAATCCAGAGAAAGTTCTGTTTCACAAAAAGATGTAACAATTGGGCTTTTTAAACACAGTCTTCTCCTGAAGCATTGTTTCCAGGAGGTAGAAACGTCCCCAGATGTTTCCTGGGTAAAATACTTGATATTCTTCTGGTATTCTTCATGAACTCCATGGTATTCTTCATTTAGATGATATCAGATAGGTTTGAACTTGCATAGCAAATTCAAGACCCAGATAATGGCTAGGGATTAAAGTGTGCAATATGGAGTTACTAAAGAAAACAGCGTAAGGAAAATGTTTTGAAATGTGCTTTGTGCATGAAAGCAGAAATAGTGTTCTGAATGAAGGTCATTAATAACACTGCTTTTACAATAATATACATGTATCTGTTTCAATTAGTTTTTACAGAACTTTTTTTCTCCTTTTGTCTCCATTTTCAGGAAGATTGGAAAAACCAGATCAAATGATACCAGTGATTATTGCATTCTCCTGTGTAACAGCAATAGCAGTACCTGTAGTTGCAATTTTGATCTACGTGTTCAGAAAGGCAAAGATAAATGGATCCTACAGTCTTGTAAAAGCACTCAGGCTGAAAGTGTGATCACATGAATATAAGTCTGTGTTCACAATAAGCAATGATATTTATTCTTGTGACTGGTTCTATTCTTCTGTAACATATGGTAACAAGCAAGTGAATTAAGAACACCACCATGTGATAGCAAATGGATTTTTTTTCATGTTTTGATAAGTATTTCAGTATTTAAGTTAAAGGGAAAGCTAGCATCCTGTCCTAGAAACTGGTAAATTACTTCTGTGTTGAAGCATGCTGAACAAAGAGTTCATTGGAGAACTAGGTTTGTACATAGTGTATGATTTGTGTTATAAATATGTTCAACTGAGTATCAGTTTGTAAAATTACTGCAACTGTACAGAGAAATTTTGATTCAGAGATATAAATCAGCATTACTTGAGCTGATCAGATGATAATATTTTATTTTGTATTACTTTACAGAGTGAATGTTTTTATTACAATTTTTCTGCTTGTGGGTAATGTTTGGAAAATGTTCTCTTTTCACTCATATTGTCATAAACTCTGTACCTTCAATGAAGTTACACAATCACTGGGCTATGCATTTCTAATTAATTTAAATTAATTTAAGATCTCAAGGCTCATTTGTGAAACATTTTATTTTAAATATTATACAGAAAGTGTCTGGGATTATAGTCTAGTTATTTTTAGGACAGCTGAGGTGTTTTTGTAGGGTTTAATCATTCTCAAATCAATGTCAGAATTCTGTTATTTCATGATGAGCCAAAGCAGACCCTTTGTTTAGAATATAAACTGCTGATAAATATGCTTTACAGGTTTCCACTGCAAAACAAAAACAACACTAGGTTTCTTTGATTAATCCCCCTAGTGATTTTTACTTAAGATTATGTCAGAATACATGTTCCTCTGGAAAGAACCAGTGAAAACTATTACCCTTAGCAACAGCAGATTTGAGTGTCATGGGAAGCCCTAGCTCTAAAGGCACAAGGCAGGCAGTGACCTAAAGGCATAGGCAAGGGGGAGAGGCAAAATCTATGCAGCCTTAGCAAAGATGGCTCAGTTGTTTCCTGAAGAAAAGCCCTTCCCAAGCTACTCACTGTGGAAAACTAAATCACTTGCCTGACAACTTTCCTTTTAATAGACAAGTGGTGCCTGCATGCTTCACCCTGGTTAGCACCTTTTTTTAACTGCACCCTCTCTCCAGTGTTGGCAAAATGGCTGTGAAAATAGTGGACTTTCTGTGCAGAGGCAAAGATGAGGGGGAAGGAGAGGTGGAGCTTGATCGTATTCTCCCTTACATCCCTTCTCCTGGCTAGCAGTGCTGCTTTGACTCATCTGGTTGGTGATGTTCAGCACTGAAGCCAAGGTTGTGGGAGGTGCAAGCACTGTGGCAGAGATGCTGAAGTGCATCTAGTCTCAGCAGCCCTGAGCACAGGAGCTGGGCTTGGCTCCCACAAACTTTCATACACAAGGTAAAGCACAAGGTCAAGAAGAGAAACGTGAAAAGAGTTTCTTTACATTATACAAATGGTAACAACTGCCCCCAACAGCAATACAAACGCAGATGTCTCTTGATAGCTAACTGTGGGATGAGGCAGTGGTGCAGATTTCCCATATCTTTTTCATAGCATGTTCAGCAGTGTTTTGTGCATAGTAAATCAGTGCATGAAGGGTCCTGCATTTATCTACAGTTGGAAAAGGAGCCATGGAAAGTGGGGGTGTAGCAGAAAAATGGGAGAGCAGTGTGGACTTGGCTTGGAGGAATGTGAGCATGCAGTAGGAGGGTGAAGAAAAGATTGAAGACAGAGGAGGAGGAGAGCTTTGACAGGCCCATGACATAAATTTCTTGGAGGTGGTGTCAGGCATATTTATTCAGAATAATGTCAGTCCTGTCTCAGTGCTGTCTTGTGAACAAATCAGAAAGCATGATTTTTCCACTGTGCAAAACTTTGGTGCACACACATTTTGCCTACTGGATATAGTCTGGTATCTGTATTGCAAGAAGGATAGTTAGAAAAGATACAGAGAAGGAGGACTGGAAAACAGGAAAAATGAAAATGCCTGGGACTTTCCAGTTTGGAGAGAGAGTTCTGAAGGAGGAGGGGATGTGACTGATGTTTTCCAAATTGTGAAGGCAGTTGAAAGCAAACAACAGATGCAGAACTGCTGTTTGTTAAATCATGCAATGACAGAACTGCAGGGCACACAAACTAAGGAGAGAGCGGTTTAATGAAAATAATAGAAAGTACTTCTTTACACAGTGAATGGTGAACTACTGGAAGCTTCTGCAGAAGGTTGTGGGCAATAACAGTATTAATTGGCTCAAAAGGAGAATGGAAAAAATAATGGACTAAAGGCTCATAAACAAATACTAAAGGGAAGAAGCAGAAGTGTACTGTATAACATCCCTAATCCAATGGCCACTGATGCTGAGCAGTCCTCAGGAATATACTGTGGAAAGTGGCCAGGTTTGCATGCTCTCCTGAAATAGTGTCTCCTACTGCTGGAGCCATACTGCGATAGCTGGATCACTGGTGAGACCCAGTAAAGTATGTCTTGCCTTCTTATGCCTTCTCTGAGCAGTCTTAGGCCAGGCCTACTTGGAGAAGGGGTTTAGCAGGTTCTGTGCTGGTTTTACCTCATTCCTAGGGAGGAATAAAAAGAGGAAAGATGAGGGGGAGAGAAATTGGAGTCATCTTGCAAGAGCACTTTAATGCTTGCGTAGTCTTTCCTGGAAATTCCTCCATGGGGTCCCAGTATCCTCTCGGCTGTTGGTTTCACTAGTATTTATCATATAGATACAGACCTTAATGCCTACATGGCTTGTCTGCCCTCTCAGGGTCCTCATTAAGTATTAAGTCATTTAAGTCAATAGGAGTTGGCCTGTGAGTTCAGCAGGGCCAGAAACAGTTTTCACCCAGAAACAGTAAGTGAATAGTGAATGAGCTCGTAGTGCTCACTTTAGGAGAGACTGCTCTTGTGTGGGCAGTACGCTTCCTCTTAGCAAGATCACAAAGAAGGACCTTGCCAGGGGATCTCCTCCCCTACTGCCTGGACCTCGGTATTTTCCAGGACACTTAATAATTTGGGTAGGAGTTTGTCTTATGTAGATTAAAAGTTCACAATCAAATAACTTCTCTTTCTATTGAAAATTACAGAAGGAATATTGTTTCTCCTTGCACTATTTCTCATCAAGCGAAATGCAGAGCCTCTGCCCTGGAAAAAAGGCATGAACAGCAGCTCCAGCCCAGCAAGCTCTTTCAGAAGGGGTCAGAACCGCCTGGAGGTCTAGGTAAGAATCCCTGCCACAGGACCTGTCTTTATGACCAAGAAAGCGGTCTGTAGAGCAAAGGGCTGTGACAGGTTCAATCAGGTTTTCTCTACAAAGTCACCTCACAGGTTATAGAGTTGCATTTTCCCCTGCCTGGGCCTGTGCTCAAGCACACCAGTTGCCCTTGTGTCCTCAGAGCACCAGTTTGTCCCAGCAATACCATGGAGCAATGCTAAATGCAAATGCTAAAATGAGCCTGGATTTTAAAAGGTGATTGCAAAATCTCACTCTCTGCAGCTAGTTCAGGATGTCCTCTTCCCTAAAATGATGTTGTGGTTTGAACTCAGCTGGCAGCCAAACACCACACAGCTGCTCACTCACCCTCCCCCCACCCAGAGTAAATAATCCTTGTGATTTTTTCTAAATCCCCTCCAGCACTTCAACATACCCTTTAACATGTAGCAAAAGATCTGTATATGATTCTCCAGTGCTGTTTCTGCCAGTGCCAGAGGTGATTTTGCCTCTTTACTCCTTCTCTGTGCAGCTCTGATTCCATAAACAACCTTTTTTACATTTGCCATTTTTCTGTCAGACAATCACTGCAGGCAATAAAGAATAAGTCAATTTCTTATTCCTGTTACAGTTTCTCAGTCCTTTGTAGGATACAGTCCCTCAGAGCTGTTCTTAGTACGTTTTTTTGAAACAGAAAGCTATGTGATACAAAGTCAAATGCCTCATGAGTCCAAATACCTTAAATCTAATTTGTCTGATAATGCCTACGTTCCCTAAAACCATGCTGACTGGCACTAATTATGTTTTCTATCCTTTAATCGCTGTATCAGCTTTTCCCATTATTTACAACTTTGTCGTACCAACCAGTCTGAATATTACCCAGACCATTCAGCTTACCAATCAAAAACTGACAGTGTTTTTGACAGTACTCTATAGTCAGTTTGAAGGCCACTTCACATTTAAAAAAGCAGTGAGGGAAGCAGTTATATCAGAGAACAACCTCTCTTGTTCTGTTGTCCGCTGTGCAGCTCAACAGCTTTTAAGCTTCACAATCTTTTGGGGTCCATATGCTATATATATCCTGCCTCCAAAGTGATGCAAGTTGTGCTCACAGAAATATGGAAATGCTTGTAAAAAGAGTGATGTGCTTTGCTGTTAGCTACCAGGCATCTTAGTAGTTAAAATATTGTTCCAAGTACCTGGGTAGCCACCAGGTACCAAAGCAAGGAATCCCCTGTCTGTCTCTCCATCCTTCCCGCCTGAGGATCCTTCTGATGCTGTTGAAGTACACAGAATGGCCAGATGTGTGTCTGTGAGATTCAGGGGTGTGAATTTCCTCTTGGTTATTGTGTTCTTGGTTCCACTCGGAGATTCTGCTATGTTTAAAGTTTGTTGCGAATGAAACAAGGTGAACAGTTTTTTGACAGGTTGAAAATTTACCCTTACCTTTTGCAGTACAAATAAAATTAGACATTTAAATCCTAAGATTTGTGCCAGGACTAACTGAAGATTTATTTTTAAAAAAGGCAAATACGTATTTTATAAACAGATGTGACAGAGGGTCTGGAACTCTGTGGTAATGTGAAGTAGGACAACAATGGCTTTTCTTTTTTTTTTTTTTTTCATTGCAATAATGAAAAATATACCTGTATGTGTTAACTGAAACAGAAAGGAGCATATGAGGAAACCAGAATGACTCTACTGCTCTTTGCTGTGCTTAATTGTGAAAACCAGAATGTTGTGACCTAATGCTGTTGATTTTTTCTCTTAAATATTTTACCTTTCCTTTGAATGAGAAGCAGATATGGGACATCTGCTCTCAGCAGTTGAAAGAAATGGTGCCATAGATGTTGAATGAATTCATGTTCCCAACACAGATGTCATGTCTTGAACACTCCCACTTGTTTCAGACTGTTATATTTTATGTTGTTTCATATTTATTAAGGGCATAGAGACTTACAGTGATGGAGACTATCAGTTTTAACAGTGATGTAACTTTGAGACACTTCTACCAGTTGACCCACAAAGCCTCTTTGCTTTGGCTAGTCAAACCTAGTAAATTAAACTAGCTTTCTACATTTCCATGCACTTGGTGTGCATGGAAAAAACAGCACTAGATCCTTTAGCACTACTTCTAACATGCAGCTGAAGAGAGAACTTCAGAAAATGGGGTTGGGGTATTAACTGACATCGTATCTTGGGCTTAAGCAACAAAATCTTACCACAAATGGTACATTCATTTGCTTGTTTCAATATCAGAAATACATATAAAATAGAGTTAAAACACAACTCCCTTCAATTTTCAAAATTACATTTAATATGTATCCGCTATTGTTTCTCTGGATTTCCTGTTCAACTAAAATTCAGGAACATTTTGTCTCTCCATATATATCCAAGCATCATAACAGTAGAGTGAGGCAAGACAGCATGATTCTTCACTGTTGAATAATTCATTCAGGCACTCTTATCTGAAAACCATACAGAAATAAACATTTCAGGGAGATAATTTAGTTCTGTAGATAAGCTCTGGGAAAAAGGAAAGAAAAATTCCTTGTCACAAGCAAAATGCAATTCCAGCACCACCTTGTTGTTGAGTCTTTTGTTTTAGTTCATAGTCACCATGGCCTTGGTGCTGATAACAGAGCAGGGGTGGAGCAGATAGCAAGATTTTGTTTGTATTGATTAAAGAATATCACTTCTTTTGAGAAATTGTGACAATGTTGGCATAAACCATGCTTCCCAAGTTGTCTGATTTGAAGTAAAAAGCAAGAACATGGCAGAATAGTGCTCTACTTGCTTTGTCTGCCCCCCAAAAATGTGGTGTATCTGTAGCAGGAGCTAAAGAAATGTATAGGATACAGGAGAATTTATTTCTACATCTAAAGGTAAATTCATACACTGAAAATTCTGTGTCCAAAATATAAATGTACTGAAATATCCTGTTTATTATATCTATAAACACATTGACAAAACTTAATTCTTCTTTGTCTTGTTCCCTGTTTTGGAGTAAGCATCTGTAATAGCAAGCAGTTGAAGAACACACTACCAGTAGTCTGCAGGTATGACTATTCCTTTTACTTTCCTGTGTCTAGTTCACTGTTAATTCAATAGAATGGACTTGTATAAACCTCCAAGATCTGCACATCTTTGGACATGAAAATCCACCTCCTAAAAGGTCTTGTGTTTTTTTGTTAACAAAGCCCACTTGTTGCAGAGATGAGAGACAGGAGAGTAGATATGAGTTATGATCGAGCTACCTGTTTAGCCTTGGGCTTGGTTGAATAGGGAAGTGAAGGTAAATACTGGGCGAGATTAATACTGACTCACTCCCGGGGTTTCTGCAGTCTTTTATGAGTGCACACACTTAATTTTGGAACCAGACCCAGGTAAGGAGGTAACAAGATAATTGTAGAAAGACCCAGTGAAAAGGAAATGAGGTTTCCTATGAAGAATGACCACACTAGGTCAGACCAAGTATTTTAACCAGCAGTAGGTAAAAGTTAATGCCTAAAAAATGCTAAAAGCAATAAGTATTGTAATATATTCTCCAAATGCACTCCCAGCCTCCAACAGTTTCGAAGCTCTGGAATTTCCTGAGTCACAGTTTGCTTCATTGCATTCAGTAACTTGCAATGGATTTGTCTTGTTTGTTTTTTGTCTTTTGTTGTTTTTGTCACTTGAAATTATGTAAATTCATAGCATGCACAACATCCTTGTTTGCAAGGAATGAAGTACTGCTTTGCTGAGTTCAATATCTTGTGGTGGTACGTCTGGGAGCTTTTGAAGTTTCTGTTTTATACTCTCTTGGTTTGTGTTCTTTTCAAAATGGAAGAAAGTGGGAGAAAGTTTGAGCAATCTTTTAACACTGAGCTATCTAGATTTCTAGATAATGTCTGGGACACAAGAGAATGTAGTGTGAAGAACTCTGCACAGCATTGCCACAAGCTGTCAGCAGCAGGAGGGAGGGATTTGGCAGTGATCCCACAAATTATAGCTGGAGGGCTGAATGTGCAAAATCTATTAAGGAGTAATTCTGCATAAAACCTGTATTGCCAATTACTGTATTTAATACAGTACAAGTGAGTAATCAATCACTTTCACGTTTGAAGAACTCTCACTTAGATATTTAACATTCAAATTATTATGTTTTAAAACTAATGTAAGCAGATTGGATAATTACTTTAAAAATTAGGTCAAGTGTTTTCTATACAATTAGGATTGGAAGAAAACCTGATTTTTTTATTTTCAAGGAGGGTAGTCTTACTACTGATGTAATAGTATTTTTATTAAGAGTTTATATTTGAAACAGAGTCAATGTTAACAGCTTCCAAAAAACTAGTGTTTTTACGCTATATCTCTTTGAAATAAAAACTGAGGTTCTTTCATTGGAAGAGTGTTGCAATCACATTAAATGAATGCTTATCTTTAAAACCCTAGCTTGGTCACTTTTTGTACTGGTTAGAATGTTATGTCAGTTCACAAAATTGCTTTTCATGTTAAAAAGATTTCTTGTCCAGAGAGTGTACAGTAATTTAGAATATTGCTTCTTTGTGAGGCCTGGGCCCTTCTGAGGAACTGAAATCAAAGGAGGACAGTTTTGAGGTGGGGGAAGTTCGGGTTTTTTTGAGTCATTGAAGGACTGAAGAAGAGTCCCCTTGGGTTTGTTGCAGAGGGATTGTTTGACTTCTTTTTTTTCTATTACACTGTGGAGTATACAATGAAGCAGGAGACATCTGTGACAGTCAGGGTTGGCAGGAGCAAGACTAGCCACCACACTTTCTCTTGTTCATTGCATACAAAATGAAAGCCTACACTATGCTTTTCACAACAACCCTGGGAAAAATTTTGATGTAGGTTATTCAGATTCTAGGAGTCTAATGTTGTTCGTATGTAGAAATCTTGACCAGAGAGTGTTAAAGAAGAATGGCTGATATATTGTTAAATGTCCTAAACTGTAAAATAAGAGTAATAATAAAACAAGGTAGGGAGTAGTAATAAAACAGATGAGAGAGAAATATTGGGAACCTTGCTGAATTGGTAGAACATTTTTCAAATCTCATAAAATTTTATGAAACATTGTTTACATAGGTATTGTTTCCACTGTTAATGACAAAAACTTAAATTCAAGGTAGCATTTTGTATGATTTATCAAAATGAATATGTGAAACAATAGACAAACAACATGAAGCACAGAAGAAACAAGAGCTCCTTTTGTTGGAGACGGTGAAGAGTGTGTAATCAGAGCTCAAGACTATGACACTTGAAAAGAAAAACTGTCAGTTCTGAACCACAAGATTAACATTCCTGCCTGTACTTAAAAGATGAATACCTCTTTTTAGCTGTATCTTTCCTGCAGTTGAACTGTCAAGCACAGACATCTTGAAAGCATGTTTTTGAGTGTCGTAAAAGAGCCATTCTCAGGCTCCTGGTTTTTTATGGAAAGAGACAGAAGTCTGCAGTCTAGATAAAGGAATGTAGTACAGTGCATCTTCTAGGTCACCCTGAGATTATGGCCCATACACAAGTTGTACAAAGAAGCACCTTAAATTTTATATCACATGCTTGATCAATTTAATTCTTGGTAATTTGATTTCCTAACTTTAAAGAGGTCACAATTAGATTGAATTAAAAGCATAGACTTTTTGGAAAATATACTGATAGCTCAAGTATGAGAAGTAGGCCTACTTTTCCATCTTATTTAATCTGTTTTGCAATTTGAAGTTTGTAATCTCCAGATATTTCTAAATACTGTTGCCAGATAAAAAATTTGTCTTAGAAGGGCAAAGTGTATTTCTGGACTGACTGTAGTCTTTCAGTATCCCTCCACTTAGCAGGGGTTAGAGAGAACACAGAGACAGTCTCTTCTCAGAGCTGTACAATAAAAAGACAAGGGGATATAGTCAAAAGATGTGACAAGGGAAGTTCCAGTTTTATGTGAGCAACAAATTCATGGTGAGGGCAGTTCAGCCCTCAAAGCAGGTTACTCAACAGCTGTAGAACCTGTAGTCCTTGAGGATTTTTGCAATTCAGCTGGAAAAGACCCTGATCAACCTAATCTAACTGTAAAGTTAGCCTTGCTTTGAGTGGGACATTGGACTTGATGGTCTCCTGTGGTCATCCCTGCCTGAATTTTTCTGTTCATGACAGAGGCTTCCATGAGATACCGTTGCTTGTTTCTTAAGGAGCAATGTAATTCCCATACAAGATCAAACAAAAAATATTCAAACAGTTCAGTACACTGGTCTTTGTCTTATAATAAGCAGCAACCAAAGTTTTGCAGGAGGATGTTAGAAACACCTCTGAAGACAGATTGAGGAAGTTGCTTCTACAGTATTGAGCTTTTTTTGATATCTGAATCAGATTGCTTAAGTGTAAATCTGCAGCCATGAGACTTATTCTCTCTTCCAAATCAGTGGCATTAGTCATAAGTCTAATGTCCAGTCATTTCATTACTCCTTTTAAAGTGCTGTCCCAAATTGCTTCCTGTGGAAAAGAGTTGCATAGTTTAATTAGACACTTTGTAAAAAGTATTTCCTTTGATTGGTTTAAAATACTTCTCCTTTTTGTCTCCTTGTTTTTAATTATGATGCACAAAGACTAAAAGTTTGTCATCTACCATTTTTCTACTAATCATTAATGTGAGCAATTCTCTCTTACTCATATCTTTTCTAAATGAAAAAAAAAATCACCAAAGTATCACTCTTTTAAGTGTTTATATTTAGAAATGCTTTTCACATGGCAATAATCTCCATTAGCCTCTCCAAAACTTATAGCGCAATGTCACCTTTCATAGGCGGTGATCAGTCTGGTACCTCCTATTCCAAATTAAGCTCCATCATTTAGTTACCTTAAAGGAGTTATAACATTTCTTGTATTATTCTGCATCTCATTCCTTGCAGATCCTAATATTTTGGGATATTGTTGTCTTAAGCTGACAAAGTCTGTCTGATACCAAAAGAAGATATTTCATAATTTCCAATCCCAATCACCCATAGCAGGCCAAAAGGGGTCTGCTCCTTACTGAAAACTGATTTCTCACCCACCCACACATTTTTTTTTTTGTGCTGGGTTAATTTTTGACTGGATCAGGTTCTGAATCCAAGTTGCTGTAGGGTCTTACTCGTATTAGGCTAGTGCAACCAAGCCAGTGGTGGTGATCATCAGCGTGATGACCGAGCCATCTCTCTCACGTTTGCATCAATTGAAAGTATCTGTGAAACCAGTTCCTCCTGGTAGCTGACCTTTTTTTAACCATAGATGCACACTCAGCAGAGACCTTTACTGAGGTTAGAACAGTGATTGTTAATTGCTTACTTAGTAACATGCTCACTAAACTTATAGTAGATTTAATAACTTCATCTAAATGGTCATTGTTCAGCATGTCACACAGCAAAAATTTCCTGTAGGAAGTGAAAAGCAGTTAGCTTCTCTCTGGAAGTCTTTGATATTTATAAAGCCTGACCTGGATTTTCCAAGTGAGTTGACTGAAAAATATTTTCCATTTCCTGGAACATTTGAAGTATATTTGGTAACCATATTTAGGACTTCCTTTAGAGTATCCTTGACTGAAAAGTATATTCAAGTAAATCTTTATTCCCAGAAAGAGTTTAAGGTTGTCTTAACATTGTTTTAAATGCAAAGATCTGTACTGTAGAAATAAATGAGACTTGTCAGAGATTACACAGGATACAGGATTCAGCCCTTACAAGGAAGATGTGATGATGGGCTATATCTCTCCTACCATGGCCCTGCAGTGCTTTGCAGCCATATCCCTTCCCTTTTCAGATTATTGCAAATGGCATTTAGGAAATCACCAATATCATCAGAAGTCAATTAAAATATAGATTTGCTCACTATGGAAAATTATAAGAACTTTTGATGTGGGGGAAGGTCAGCACATTCTGTTTTTAATGAATAAGCCTTGAGTAAAAGAAGCTTTCACTTCTCATTAGTTAGCATTAGTTGTAGAAAACACCTCTTCTGCTCCTCTCCTGTTTGAAAGCTCTCACCTGTACATCGTTCTGGATTACCTGTCTTACGACTACATCAGCCACATCCCAGGTGCAGCCATGAACTCCAGGATGTGCTTTTCTGTGTTACTGAGATACAATCTCTTCAGTGTCTTCCACCTCAGTGATGGCATTGACCAAGAGTCATGGTGGATGGAATGGTGGGACACCTGATGCACAGGACAAGCCCAGGGCTGTGAGCTGCATCAGGGTGGTTCAGTGTCCGTTGTTGCTGGAGAAAGCTTGCAGTCTGGAGCCAGGCACTTTCCCTAAGGAACCTGGTGAGCAGATCTAAAGCTCTGAGCTACTTTCAGCAATTTTGCCGTACAAGTGATATATGTTGGTGTGTCAGCAGCTTCCCGGCATTGTTTTGAAACAGCAAGTTGGTTAAGAACACATGTTGTTCCTGTCATCTTGCATTATCACCCGCTTGCTCAACAACAACAAAACCCCCCTAAAACTTTGTGTCAAAATCCATGAGTCAAGAATGTAACTCTACAAATTGCTGCTGTTTGTCTTCCTACCATATTCTCGTAAAGAAATTGCTTAGGAAATAATTTTCCTGTGATAATCTAGAGTCAGCTGGTTTAGACACATATCTGTGTAATATCAAAATTCATGTCAACCATGCCTTTTTAGAGAAGCATAACTATAGTGTAAACTGACAGCTATTCTCACAGCTATTTAATCCTCTGACCTAAATGTGGGTGTTTGTCACCACCACCAACACTACTACCATTTGCTTCCAAGATTAAAGGGGAAAATAATGTCTCTATCTGCATAGGTTTTACTCTGTTAATTACTAAAATCTGTAAACTGTTTAAGTAAAAGCTGGTGCTGTTTATGATGGCTTTTTTGGATAGTAGGAGGCATTATTTTTAATATTACTAATGCTACAATTTAACCTGATGGACCTTTAATTTAACTTTATTAACAAATTTGTCTCCTTTCTGAATGGTTGAGTTTCAATGGTATCGCAAGGTAACTAAATAAGTTGATCCCTTGTCTTTTTGCACCAGACGTTAAGTTGTCCCAAAGGCTAAGATCCATTTTGTTAATCTTTAGAAATTATCATGATGCTTATATGAAGTAACAGTCTGAGCCAGAAAATTGTGTATTAACAAAACACAATGTTTTTTAAAGGTGTAAGTAAATTCAGTACACTTCATTGAGGCTTCGATAAGTCTTTTCAGGAGTGTGATCCAACCCTATGCCACATACAAGATGTGTGACCATAGAGCTGTGGGGTTCTAACTGCAGAAATGTTTTGGAGAGGAGACAGGGTAGCAGCTTGTGAGGCAGTGAAAGGATGGCCATGAAAATGCCAGGAGTCATGAAACACAGTGACCTAGGTTCTCAAAAAGCTTTCCAGATGCAGCAGTTTCCCTGCAAAGATTTTCTTCTTGATTTTGTGCATAAAATCCTAAAAATTGCCACAAAATTGCACTTGATCCTAAGATGAGACTCTCCCAACTGATAAATGAAAGTTGTTTCTGAATTCATGCTGCATACGTATTTGTAAAGAGGCATTAAATGTGTTCTGTGTGCTTGGGAGTGTTAATGCTCTACTGGAACAGCTGTGGTACAGCACACAAGCTGGGTGCTAGATTTTGTTCCAGAGAAGAAATCTGTGATAAATTTGAACAGTATATGAGGCACTTCTGGACTTTTGCAAGATCTGTTAGCATGAAAATAAAAAGTTTTTTAGCCCTATACTAGAGAGATTTAAAATATCATTACCATCAGTGATGTGCAGAAATCTTCAGAATAGTTATTTCACAGTCATTACAAAATAGTAAGAACAGTCAGTCAGTGCAACTAAGGATTGAGAACCAGGGATCCTGAAATCTACTTTTTGACTCAGTCTTTTCTAATACGCCTTTTAGCAATTGATTTCACTTGTTTGTCTGTCCTGTATCTTGCCTGGTAATGCTGTTTTATCTTACAGGCATATAGCGAAGCTTAATTAATGTAAATCACTTTGTAACTACGAGGAGAAAGACGCTGGGACAGAAAAGTGTTCTTCCTCATATGGTGGTAGTTTGAGTGCAGGGTAGATAAAGCATACGTAGGAGTAAAATGCTGGGAAAGAGACTTTTATAAAATTTGATCAAGTTTTCTTTAATCTGTGTTTTTTTCTGGGCTTTTTGTGGATTTTGCATATCTTGGTTTAATTGAAGGTCAGTCTTACATTTATGTGAGAAAAGCCAGTCCTGTTCTTTTCCTGGATGAAGTCGGGAAACCTCAGGAATCTCATGCAAGTCATTTTGTAAAACTTCCATTACAGATTCCCAGCAGTTTGGAAGCATTCTTAGGCATAGTCTGAACAACACACTGTCACCTGAACAAGGAGAACTAAAAGATATCCTTCTTTCAAACATGTCTGTTGTCTATAGGCCAAAAGCTTATTTTGCTAAGGACTGAGAGGTAGTCACAAACCTTCACAAATCTCCACATATACAATGGGGATCCATTTTTGCTAGAATGGTATTTGACTATGTGCTCATCTAGACTTTATTTCTTAGCTTGCTTGAGCCAGGACTCCCAGATAATCTATGCTGGCTACACATTAAATCTCACTTTGTCTAAGCTGGCTGAGCTAAGGGCTCCCCAAGAGGCGTGACTCAGTCATGGGGAAAGCCAGGTTCACATGAAAGTCCTACCCCTCCAGGCTCTGTGTGTGCAGCTGGCTCCAGGAATTTGAGCATAAACTCAAGCACAGCTACAGCATTATATATTTGAGCTTAATTTGCTTCAGTTTCATGTGGTTTAAAGACCACATTTTTTAATGCAAAAAACCCCAGCCAAACCCTGTAAGAGAATATGTCTCTCCTCTATTCATGCAGAAATAAGGTGAATCCCATATTCCAGCATTCTATTTCATAAGATATGAACCACCTGTAGCTGTCTCTGCAGGGAGAGGCTAATGCTGCATTCATGGGAACTAAGCCTCTGTTCAGTTAAACCGTAGGAGGGGCTTGCAGAGATGTCCTTGAATGCTTTCTGCATCTCCAATTGTTGTAGTTTGCAGGAAGTAAAATGGTTTTGCGAGGACCAAGGTTAGCTGAGGCCAGACTGTACTTGTAATTCTGTAGTTTAACAATACTGTGATATTGTAATGCTTCTGTAAGTAGTTGTGAATGTGAGAGGAGGGAGGAGAAGGGAAATAAACATAAATTTGGAGGGAAGGTGAGGAAATACACATAAAGCAGGGTAGAAAGGAACTTGAAAGCAGAGAATAGAAAATAAAAATAGAAGCAGAAAAGGAAGTAAAAATCCAGCAAGAAGTAAAAAAGACAAAAAACATTTTTTTTTTCCTAAATTTGATCCTATTTGTCATAAGTACTTGGTTCCACTGCAACTGACCCTGCAAGCTGGAGATGCTGATAGTCTGCAGTGCAGAAAATGGGCATTAGGTTGCACGCTTCTTCACAGATTCACATGCTACAGCCAGTGATACAAAGAAAGTGAATAGTGAGAGAGAATGAGAAAGAAGGCAAAAGAAAGGCTTAGATCAGTAGGGTGGGACTGTGTAATTTAAACCTGCTAAGTATCAGAGATTTTGTAATATGTCATGAGATCCTATGGAAAATTATGCAGTTTTTTCCAAGATTTCCTTATTTTCTTCTGCTGAATCTTAACCTTATTTATCTTACCCATACTACTGATGTGTCCAGGGGAGTAGTGGCTCCTGGAAACAGCCTGCCTGTGGTTTACTGGAAAGCTGAATTTCATGCAGTCATGTGGTGGGAGAAGCAGCCTTAAGGAAAAACAGATTGCAGTGGCTGGCTCTGAGACTCAAATTCCCGGACAGTGGGAGCCTGGGTTTGCCCCCCAGGCTCACTGTGCAGTACATGAGGAGTGGAGCAGGGAACCATCCAATTTCTTGGTGATTGCTGCTGAGACCTAAGCAGTGTGTGGGTATGTTCAAAACCCAGTTCTTCCTGAAGGGATGTCTTTCCATTCATTTGTGATCTTGTAGAGTGAGAGACCAGCAACCTTTTCATAAGAAAGACAGCAGGTGTCATTTAACAATCAGGACAAGAGGTGGGAGGATTTCCTTCTTTTCACAAGGTGTGGGTTAAAGCATCATCCAGAAAGTAAGAGATCCATGTTCAACTTATTCCTCTGCCAGAAAGGATTTAAATAGTTTTCCCTCCAAATTGCAGCAACCACCAGCTACCCAATTTGCTGTGGAAGAGAGGATCTCCTCTTTTCCTGCATGATAACAAGAGTGGCTGGGGAGTTCATATGGAAGAAGGTTTCATTGGTTCTGTTTCAGGATCATTAAATAATCATTGGATAAAATACATAGCTAAATTCTGTCTAAATGTGAGCTTGGGTTTGACTCTTAGATTAAGTGGAAAAGCATTGGAATTGTGCTTATTTTACAGAGCCCATATTAAATAACAAACAGGATACAGGAATCTGGCTTGCAGTCAGAGGACATAAATCTTGTGGTCTTGGAGGTCACCATCTTCTAAGACGGAAGCAAACAAATCTATCTAAAAGCACAGTTTCAAAATTATTTGTGCTGACTGGCCAAAATATGTTAAAAGCAAGTTAGTTCTACATCACATTGACCTTTTCTCTCTGATGGTGGTTATAATTGATTTAGTTACCTTAATTCCTTCCTGCAAGTACAAAGGGTTAATATATAAAGTATTTTTATTTAGTATATGGCTTTTTGGATTTTATTAACCCATTCTAAATATTCTATTATTACTAATCAAATCTGTCTTCAGCTGTGTAGGTTTTACAACTGATTTAAAAAAAAAAAAGCAAAGAAAACTTAAATATCTCTCAGCTTCAGAGGAGCTGAGCACACTGCAACGATTGTAAACTCCAGTGGGAGCACAGGTTGTCACTTCTGGAAATAAGACTTTGTACAGGTACATAAGTATTCTTTACTTTATCTGGGAGCAGGCCCTGTCCTATTGAAAGCTAGTTGCTTTTAAAATTTTGCTCCAGAGTCTGTCCATTTTGAAAATTTTGTTCCAGGTGTAATTAATAAGGTAAGGGAAATCTGCACATTTGAATGTTTTCATCAATTAGCTGCGCAGGTCTTTTCTTAGCCCTCCAGCAAAAGCAGCAGCTTAGACTGATCTTTTGGGTTTTGTGAAATTGTTCCTTTTTTAGCACTGAAAAACAGAGAAAGGAAAAGTATAGAATTAGGAGTTATTTTCAAAGGCTTCTGAGACCAGAGATGTTTACATTTTGGAATGGAAAAAGAAAAAAATGATCAGTTATACTAATAAGAATGTTTCAGCAGAGAAGTCAGTTGTGTGTACCAAAATCACTGGTAAAGCTGAGGAGCTGACATTTAAAGTCCAGAGCTGTGATGTGGGTGGTAATAAAAAGATGAAAGGTTTGAATGGATAGAAGGCCCAAGATTTGCTGGGCTTTGTGGAATGTAATTAATTTTTATGTCCTATTTTGAGCTCATACAGTTCAGCTTAACTTGCAGAGTCTTCCGTTACAGTTTTACATCTGATGATTTGATCATGAAAATGAACTCTCCCACACAGAAGAGAATGCTAGCAATCTTGTTCTGATAAGATATATTTATACAGCACCACCAAATCACTTAAACATAAGGGGGCCATGTGCTTCTCCTCATTTCTGATGACGAGCCCACTGTAGCTATCTAAGATTTGTCAGCATATGTTGATATTCCCTGTTCAGTTGGGGCCGGTGCTTTCCAGTGCTACTTCAGAGTAACTTCTTTAACTTACTTGGATATTCTGTGAATTTAATTGCTATAAATTGAGTCTTTCTTTACATTCACACCTTAAAATGGTACCAATAGGCCAAAAGTTAGGTCCTCTATCCCTGATCAGGTAGAAAGGAAAAATCTAAGGCATCTTGGGGAAGGCGCCTGAGTAAGAGAGGACTAACTTTTGTAAAAAGCAGTGTAACTGGTAAATTTGCATAGCTGAAAGATAAGGGAGCGAGTGCAATTCATTTGCTGTGGAGTACTCACTAGCAAGCTATTACAGCAAAGTATAATTCAAAATCAGAGTAGTCTGTGGCTAAGTTTGGGAGAGATGATGACAGAATAAAAGTGATGGAAATGCTGTTTAGACTCACTGCTTACTCTCTCGCCCTTTCTTTGCCAAATGCTGTAATCTTTTTAATTTATGCATATAGCTCAAATTCCATCTTCACTTATGACTAAGGAAATTTACATTTGTATGGTTTCATCATATTATAAGCAAAGGTTTGCTGTTGTATTATAACAGCAAAGTCTTGACCACTGTTTCTAAAATACAGTATACTGGAATTTGTCTTAGTCTGCACAGCCTTTTTGTAGAAGACCCTATTCTGATAAGCAGAGAATCCTTTGTCACTTTTCTTTTTTAATGGAATGTAATACCAGTATAAGAAAGAAGTCTGGGATTAAAACAAGCCTGGCTTTGTTCAGATGCTACAAGCATTAATGGCTGAGAAAACATACGATCTACTAGCACATTCCTGGATTACAAGAGTTGCATAAACTTCAGGTCAGCTGGAGCTGTATAAACTAGAACAGTACAGTACATGCAAAATTCTCTGTTTATAGAGATGTTTCCATGTGGAAAAATCATTAAATCCTTTCACAAATTGTCTTTTTACAGGGGAATCATTCATCTGGTAATGGAAGTCTTAAGTGGCTAGACAAATACATTTTGAAGGAGAGAAAGAGAAATCATTCTAGATGTTTTCTGAGCTAATAAGATTTATGGATCTTTGAAAACTTGCATGGTGTGGCAGAAAAAATGTCAAAAATTTCATCCTAAAATACCTGTATGTGAAGAAAAAGACTTGGTTATTATTTGAAAGTCAGACTTTCAAATCAGAGTTCCTTGTTCTAGCAGACATCCTATCATTATGGAATTATGGTATTGGATTTGGAAAGCATTGGGCAGAGGAGAGACTGTGAAACACCTAAGAGGCAGCTGGGTGGTACAAAAACTCAAAATCCCACAGTTTGTAGTGTGAACTTCTCCATATGCATACTCCATGAGAACTTTTAGCCTCTAAGTGGACTTATCAGTAGGTTTCCTAAGCCTTGAACTTTGGTCTTCAATGCACTAATAAAACTGGGATTAAAGGAAAAATTCTGGTTCTGCCTAAGTTTACACAGGATTGTGTTCCCACTTGTTTTACCTCAGTCTTTACAGACTTCTGCAGTCAAATATTAGGGAAGCACTTCTTGGTCGACCTGTCTTACTTTATTTTTAGATACTGATATTACTTCTATTACTTCTATTCTCTCAATCAAACAGATTGAATTTCTGTGTTTGCATTAACTTGTTTTTAATTCAAGATGTAGCTCTAATTCTAAAGAAACTTCTCCGTTGTTTCCATTGTACAGAATTTGTCATTTTTTTCCCTATATGCACCTCTATTTGATATAGTGTTTTATTTAACTTATGGCTCATTTTAACAATGTCAGTTATAAATAATCTGTGCTGCAATACTTTAGAGAATTCTTCCACACTATGTTTGGATGGTCATTAGTTGCCAGATAGGGTGTTCAGGATCATAGGTGGGAACTGAGGTGGGAAGGGACGGCAGGAGGGTTCTGGTCCAAATCCTGCTCAATGCAGGGTCAGCCATGAGCTCAGGCTAGGTTGGTCAGGGCTTTGCCCAGCCTGAGCCTCTCTTGTTTCAGCTTACCACTGCTGCCTCTCGCCCTCCCACCAAGCACCAGCGTGAAGGGCCTGGCTGCGTCTCCTCCATAACCTCCTCGCAGGCACTGGCCGGTTGCTGGTAGGTGCCCAAATCCATCCCCTCCCCAGGCTGAGCAAGCCCCCTTCCCTCAGCCTCTCCTCACAGGGATCCAGCCACAGGCCAACTTGTCCATTGGTGTCTTTCTTGTATGGAGGGGCCCAAAACTGATGCAGTATTCTCAACATGGTCTAGAAAATAGTAAATGTTTTACTAATATTGTAGTGAGCAGAATGAGACACATAGGCTCAGAAGAGAAACAGTTAACAGCTGAAGTGGATTTAAGGGCATGAAAGGAGAAAAGGTTCAAAGGTACTCTTTTTGAGAGTAACAGAATTCAGTCAGAACCGGAGTGCAGTATTTCCCAGGGAACTTTTTGTAACTGGCTACATATAATGCCCTTATTACTTGTCTTGAGACTTCAGTCCCCAAGTATCTCAGTGCAGTGCCTTTCTCTGATCATCACACTCATCCAAACACAATTCTCTCTCATGAAAATACACTAGGGACATATGGTTTGAGAGGATTAATCCCATTTCCTTGTTATATAGAACCTGTGAGTCATCACCACTACTTGTTTGAGCAGTATTAAATGTAAGCATCTTAGTTGTATCTATACACCCACACTGAAGTTTTTATATAAGATTCAAATGTGCCTGATTAACATAAGAAAACCCAGTGCGTATTTGTAGAGCAGGTGCAAGCAATGTCTCATCTCTTCCTGAACAAAAGGTTAATACATTCCCACCAGTGACTTAATCCAACCTTATCTCTAAAAATGATATGATTGTAAATGGATATAAATGAAAGTTAAAAAGCTTCAAGTAATGCACTGTAATTATTAGTTAATATTCAAAAAGGGCAGGAAGTTTAAAAAAACAGAAGTTACACCACTAACTACCAACAACTAACTGCACACACTACATTAATTTTAAGAATTAATTATGCTGTAAAATTTAAGCTTAACAGCACATGCAATGTAGGAGTGTGATGTAACAAGATCTGCAGCTCATGTTTTGACTTGTGGATTTAAAATCTAAGTGAACTGAAAATAAATATAAACCCAGAGTATTTAAGTTTTATGATGGGGAACCCCATTGAAAAGGGAAAATAGCAACTTTGTAGAATATGAATGGTACTAGTAGTCCCAAATTCATTTTATGAATTTTATTACCTCAGTTAAAATTTGTTCAAGTATATATGTATTGAAGAGTAATTAATTATTGTACGTAGAAAAAGAACAGGAATTATGATAAATGTTTCCTGGTAAGAGGTTACCATTACATGACAGGATGTGAATTGGGCCTGGGTAATAATATGCATGTGTGTGTGTGTGTGTGTATAGCAGGGAGTAAAAATTGTTTTGGGAATTTAGTCCTATTGAAGAGTAACATCTGTTGTGGATGTCTTCCCATCTAGAGATTTTCTGACCCCTGAGGAGAAAAAGGTTGCATGTAAAGCCTGATCAAATCAGCTTCCTTCAATCCAGGAAGCACTGCAGGGGTGGCATCAGCCATTACAATGGCAGAGGCAAGGAAGGCAGGGCCAGCACCCCAGCCTCCTCATCCAGCTAGGGGTGGCCCCAGTGGTCACACCACAAGAAGAGGGAGCCCCACACTTGAATGGGCATGCAAGGAAGCTGCCAACGACTGCCAATTATTAATCACCAGCTGCGCTTTTTAACAGGCTTATGGAAAGCAGGGAGGTGCAGTAATAGTTGTCAGTATTGCTGAGCTGCTATTTATTGTACACTTACTATGGAGTTTTTTTTCTGGTAACCTGGGTTTTGTTAATCTTTGTTAAATATGTTGGCTGAGCATTTATATGCTTTTGTAGGTCTGTTTGGAAGACAGGAATTTCAGTTTTTCAAATGGGAATTTTTCAACTGAATTTTGGTTTGTTGATTTTTTTTTTTTTTAATTTTTCTTAGAAACAAAACCTGCACATTTTAAAATCCTTTACAAAAGAAGATTTTGGTTAGATAAACCTGATTTCAGGAAGTGCTGGATAGACCTAGAAGTTCTAATGTGAGATAGTTCTCTCAAGGTTTTGCTAGCTCTTCTTTTTTGCTGCAATTGTTCCAAGACAGTCTTGGGCATTTGTGAACATGTGAAAATTTTCTGTAGCAGTGCAGACATCTCAGGTGTGCAAACTGGCATAATTATTCAGAAGCAAAGAAAAGCTATGAAAAGGTTCTCCAGCCAGCCTGTTGAAACCAGATATAAAATCATGCTCAAGCTTATCCTATTTTTTATACATAATGCAGTATGTATATGTGCACAAATATATAAAAGTCTACTTAAATTTAAAAGATTTAATTTACCTGTGCTTTTATTCATAAGGTTTTCATAACATGACAGGAGATAGTTATGCTGATTTATTTAGCCTTTAAACCATCTAGGCATTAACATCTAGGTATGCTTACAGTTCACAAAGAATCTATTAGGCAAGAAAGCGGGTCATTCTTATTTGATTGCTAAAGTGGAGCAGCGATTACAGGGCAAGAAGGCCATGGGTGTAAGGCACTTGCTATAGATTTTAAAACCTAAAGGGAAGGCGTTAGTTCTGGATTGTAATTTATAAAGATGTACACAATGTTGGCTTACTTTGAATAACAGTACAAAGAATGTCAATCTTATTATCTCTCAAGTAGCATAATTTCTACAAATGTTGGAATTGCATAATAAAAAATAAATTTAATTGCCTGTACTCTGTGAAGGTTGCTTGATTGAATATTGGTAAAAACATTAAATTACAGAGAATCCAGTGATTAAACTTCAAAGGTAACAATAAGGAATACTTTAACTACACAGGTTACAAACTGTATTCAATATGCTTTTCTGTATTAATTTTCAGCAAGGATATATCACTATTTGTAATAAATTTTTGGTGTTAACGTCTTAGTTCTAGCACTTACTGAAGCTTCCTTGTTCTCAGCTGCCGGAGTATTTCCCACATACGAAAAATCTTCTGAATAAGGTAGAACTGATTATATCATTGTCTTCTGCCATGTTTTCTTCTGAAGAAATAGTGAATGTATTCTGTATATTGCTAAACTCACCTTCCCAATGGGTTTCCTGTAGCAAGAAGTAACTTCCATTTAAGAAACAGTCCCTCAGCTTAAGAAACAAACAAAAAAACCCACAAAAACTAAACAAACAAAAAGCCTAATCCTTTTGCCTGCTCACACTAAATATCAGTTCTGGGAGTGGTTAAGGTCTGTT
The DNA here is from genome assembly GCF_047716275.1 of Strix uralensis. Lineage (NCBI taxonomy): Eukaryota > Metazoa > Chordata > Aves > Strigiformes > Strigidae > Strix > Strix uralensis. The sequence continues at coordinate 21,767,311 of NC_133979.1, read as the reverse complement.
AACAAGTTGCCCAGAAAAACTGTAGAACCTCCATCTTTGAAAATTTTCCAAACCTGACTGGACATGGCTCTAATCAACCTAATAGAACTTCTGAATTAGTGGTGCTTTGATTAGGAGGTTGAATTAAATTACACCCTGCCCTCCCTTCAGCAGGAATCTCTCCATTAGAAGTGAATTAGTCAAGTTATTAATTTTTTGAATTGTGGAGACAGGTAAAGACCCATTCAAATGTGGTTTAGAAGAGCTTGTTTTCTTAAGCACGGACAACAGTTCTTTGGGGGCTTGCTTTCAAGTTTTTTGAAAAATACGTTCAGACTTCTTCCAAAAGGAAACACTGAAAATCGTTAGCAGCACAGACCAGTAATCCAGAGGTGCTCTCCAACAGCAGTCGAGTGTTACCCGCTGAAGTATGTTTGTATCTGCTGCCCCCTTCAGACAATTTCCAGTATTAAAGAAAAAGAATTATTATTTAATCACAAATAGATCGATCCCATTCTTTTGCACTAGTTTTCGGGTGGGTACAGGGGAAGAACGCTAAGAAGGAAGATGTTAAGTAGATAGTTGGTGAACGTTTTTGTATATCAGCAAAGGATTTTTTTCATGTTAGAAATGCATAGTAATGCAATTATCTTAATGAGATACTTCAAGTATCAACTTGATACTTCAAGTTACATCAATAGTCACAACTGAGGGAAAAAAGATCTTAGGGCAAAAGCTGCAGACTGGGTTGTGGAAAACCTGAAAATCCATTCAAGCTTCCAGAGTGCATTTATATAGTTTTGGTTCCAACTCTGTGCTTCAGTTTTTCATATGCAAAACAAATTATGACCTATCTCTCCTTTTATCTTCCTTTTACTTCAGAAACAGCTTTTGTAGCACAATTAAGGCCAGACTGGCAGAAGGTCTTACTCCAGAGATGGGGGATAACACAACTGGATATTATATATGCCTAAATACACCTGTGTGTATATGCAGTGCTCTCTCATCTCAGCTGAAATTAAGTACTCCCTTTAAAAAGGACAAACAACAACAGCTTGGTGAAAATGTAAACCCCGTTAGTATGCTAACAAGGACAACTGTAGATAGAAAATCCAGTCATATCATAAAGTTAGTATTTGTTTGGGATGTAATGTGGTACATTAACTTGCCTGAGAGAAGGTTTTTTAAAATAGATAAAAAGAGATTTAAAAGATTATTTTATGCATTGAGTGTTCTTTCTGTAGGGAAAGAAACGCTTCGGAAAAAATTACTTTGTATCCATCTCTCATTAACACAACCTGCTGAGATAACAGCAACTATAAATACCAGGCTTTCATATGGTGATATTGCTTTATTATTTCCTCACGCACAATTTAAGCAAAATGGTTAAGGAAGAACAGCAATACAGATTTGATGGTGCACTTCATTCCGTATACCTCATAACATAAAGGTTCCCAAAGAATAAAACTTGCATTTTTTTAAAGGGGAAAGAATGTATCAGTTATTTTTTCAAAACTGAAATAGTTAAGTCTTCTGCTTTGGTAAATACGAATTTTCAAAGCTTCTAATTGAAGCTCTCAAATACATACAATGTATTCTATTTGCTGTCCTGTTTGCTGCTAACAGTAAAAAAAAAAAAAAAAAAAGTAGTAAAGTTTCCATTTTTCACACCACAGTTTCTCAGCACACCAAGGAAAACCTCGACATCATCCTTGAAGTTAAATCACTCAGATGTGACAGAAGGCTCCTCCTGTTCACGTGTATATTATACATCCATTGAAATGTAGTGCAATACATCACTGAGGTATGTTGACTTTTGCTTTTGTCAGCTTTCTGCCTTTTGGGGTTTTTTTGAACCCTATAAGTTTGGGTTTATCATCCCCATTCCTTGGCACTCAATGATGTAGGTATCTTTACTGGGAGCTTCCTCTTCCAATTTTGTCACAGTAAATTTGGCCTAAAACAGGATCAGAAATATATCACTAATTAAGTTATAACATTTGTAAGTTTAAATATTCGGTATCTGATGTCAAAAAATCATATTTCCATGTGTTTATGTATATTACAGCTTTGGCTGATTTCATTAAAAAACATTTAAATAAAGGTGGCAAATGTATCTAACCATTCTAAAGGTATTTAACTCTAAAGTATGTTCACTTTCTAGAGGTAAATTCCCATATAATATTGTAGCAATTATTTTATCAATGCTTGTCCTCTGTGATCAAGTTCAGTTCACAATGTCTGCTAAACTGTATATTGCCTAGTACTGGATGACAACCGATACATAAAACTTTTGGACTCACCTTTGTTAGCTGCTCTGCAAAGTGTATAGCCGTTTGTGTATGAAGTGTAATCGGTCCACTTTTCACTCTAGACACGCCCTTTGCTAGTGCCATAAAAATGATCAGCTGAAAGGGAGGGAAAGTATTTTAGAATAAAGAAAAATTATTAAGTAACTCTTCAAATCCTAGAACCTTATTTATTAAAAGAGAAGGAAAAACATGCCAAATGTAGATATAAAAATGTGGTCTGCCAAGTTTCATGAAAGTTCACGGTGCTGAGCATTAAGGCTCAAGAAGCTTGGAAATTACTACTGTAATGCCTATTACAGAAGGGCTGCTACTTTTCCACAGTAGAGTTTGCCACTGAATTCCTGTCACTATATTTAACTTTGCTCTCCCCCATCCTCCTGCCCTGAAATTCCCCAAAGTCATGTCAGGCTGCAGATTGGTAGATTACCTTATGGAGAGAAAAACTCAGGATGAGGTTTTTAAATTCTAGCACTTTCTGATCATATTTTTGCCAGACAGATATATTTTAAAAAATCTGATTTGATTTACAAATGCCACCATGACAAGTACTCTGTAAAGTGTGATATAACTCTGAGCAGTTCCCATACACACTGAATCTCCTGTGGCACGTTTCCACCAGTTGAACTGTGCACGCTTTGGAAAAAACAGGGTGAGTTCAAGACCTAAATACTTCCTATTATACTACATAAGAGTAATGTGTGGCCAGGTGCTTACAGCTAAGGGGTAGTGTCAACCTATCTAGAACAGCCCAAGATCCTTGTCAGGCTGTGTTATTGAAAATAAGATAGCGGAGGGTCTTGATTTTCAAAGGAAATTAGGTGAGCAAGACAAACAGGAGATACTCTGTTCTCTAATAGCTTCACTTAGTATCATTCTTAATATGTAACCAGGGAGCTATTTTTACTTCACTATATGGAGTGTCAAATAGAAGCAAATTCCTACCTCTTTCTTCCATACTTACTAAGATTTACAGCAAGTGAAAATTTAAGGGTGTTGGTGCAAAGCTGGAAGCATCTGTGGTTCCTAAGAACTGTATGTAATTTGCTAATCCTAGTGATGTTGTGACCACACCCAGAAATCTCCTGAAATTTCTAATTATCAAATAATTATGTAAAGTCACACCTACCTGTGGAGATACAGACTAACCTTGAAATCTACATCTCATTCTTTCCCTGTTCAGATTTGTTTTCTTTACAAGTAATACATACATGCACATTCTTGCTACTTCAGCTTCATGTAAACACATACAGGAGCCTTACTTGGTCTTGCAGAGAATCATCCACAGTTCCACCATGTTTAAGATTCCTAAGCAGTATCTCAGCTGCTTCAATGCCAACCTTGTCAGAATTCTTTCCTAACAGAGAAATCCAGGAGGTTATGATGCTGCCAATTATTATTTATCATTTTAAAAATACAGAAGGAAAAATAAATAAATCAAGAAATGATCAACATTTTAAGCTGTATTTCCATGCTTTTGCCTCAAAGGTCTGCTTGAAAAACTCCTCCCATCTTATGATGACATATAGTTCATACTTCCTAAGCAGTGGAAAGTAAGTAGCCCCACTTAGTCAAAGAAACATTTTATTCAAACCATTTAAAACCAAAATCACTTCTATTCATTTTAATCTAGATACACATCTAGATTCACTGTTGAACAAAACTTCACAGGTAAACCACAAAGACTGTATGTTCTTAAAGTCCAGAAGCATTTTCAACTCAGTGATCCTTAACAATCCATTCTGATAAAAGGTAAGTTTAATGATTTTGTAATTTTTGTCACTATACAGAAGCAGCTTAGTACAAAGTGCAAGATTCCATTTACTATGTTTAAAAATCTGCTCATTCCCACTGTCCTTTATTACTAAACAACATTCATTTAAAAATGCAACACTCGAAGTGTCAGATCTTTGAATAGATTGTATTTCAGATTCCTATATGTTAATAGTACATTAAGTTAAATCTGAAAGGGGTATACTTTATGGAACTCTTACCTCTCTTGCCAAGAGATGACCCAGCTAACAAACAACCCGTTGAAGTCTCTGCAACAATGCTAAGCAGAAAAACCAGAATCAATATTAAGAACAAAATTACTCACATTACACGTTATTTACCAGGTATGTAATCAAGATCTAGCTAATCAACTAGCAAGGTTGCAGGTATCAATAGAGGGTTTGGGCTCATCTTACATTATTCCACTTCCAGTCCCAAAGGCTTGATCATCAGGTTCTCGAACAGGCTGAATGTTTATGTAAAGATCTCTGATTTCTTTTCTGATGCATCTCACTGCTGCTGCTGCCATGTCTTTTGCCAGCTAACAAGAGGTAAAAACATTAATTAATGTAACTATAGTAATACTTTTTCCTTGTAAGTCTAATTATTACAGTGAATCCCTGAATAAAGGGTCTACTTGATTAACAAGAAAAACAAAGGAATGTTATAAAACCCCAAAAAGCAAGCACCAAACATCATCTTTTCTGAGAATGTTCCCACAAAATTAAGGTAACATTAAATACTGAACAAATGACAATTACAGTGATGTATGTAGAAGCTTCAATATCAAGAGAAATTCAAGAACTTTTCTCCATTTGTAGGGAGAAAGATTGGAATTTAGTCTTGATTATCTCAAGACATTAGATGGTACAAAAACCCAAACACCATAACCCAACACCCCACAATTGTTATGTACAGGATATACTGTATAAGATACAATATATAAAATAACAATTTTAAATCACAGGCAGGTGGGGGCAGATGAAGCTTATCCCATCCTTGTGATCCAATCATAGCCAATATTCATAGGTTTGGAGATTTTAAGACCAAAACCAGCAGTCCACAGCTCTTCAAAAAGTAAATTGGATTCTCCTCTTCCTTCCTCTACTAATTCCTAGCCTGTGTGTGAAGGAGTGTTAAGGAGATCCCACCACTCAGTGCCTGTAAACTCAGACAGGATAGGAATAATAGAAAGAAGGGGGTACAAAGGAGCAAATTTCTCTCCGTTTTCTCTTTGACTAAACCTATCCTTAACTTGTTCTGTCTAATACCCTTAGGAATGGTTGAAGAATTTGATGTAGTCTGACCTCTGCCTATTACAATGCACCATAGTTTACCCATAAATCTATGCATATGACTGTTCAAAAGTATTTAGCATATATAGAGGGGTATCTTATATCTGATTATTAAGGATACCGTTCTCATCTCCTGGTTTTGGCAATGTAGTGGATTTTAGGAATAATTCTATTCTACAGCCTGAATAATGGAAACCATTTAATAAGGCTACTTAGTTTGTATGTGAAATACCGCAGAATACAGGAACATTAGAGGTATGTCAAGCAGATTACATGCAATTTTATGAAGATATATGAAGTTGGATACTACCAGAGCTATTATCAGCACTTACTTTTATAGGCAGCGCTCCAGCAACAAATGCTCTTCCATATATCTTTGTCACCGTGCCTCGTTCTGTTAAGTTTATTGGGCTCAACACTTTGACTGGTGACATCTGGACTACAACTTCACCACCTCCCTGAGGGTAGTAGCCCCTATTTAGAAATGGTAATCAGATATAATTGAATAGAGATCACAAGGAAACCAAAAAAGGAGCCAGAAGGCTCTTCATATATTTTATTATATATTTTTATGTTCTCTGTTACTGTACATATACATTTTCTTGATGTGTGACTTAGAAATCTTTATAGTAGAATTAGGTTCTCTAACAGTATTACCTCATAACACACATATTATTAACTATATTAACACCACCATAACCGACACCTCAGAAAAAGCTCAGTAATGTACTGCCTGTTCAGCATGCACTTCCCTCAGGGGTAGCCCATGGGAAACATTAAACAGCAGCTGAAGACTCGGCAATATATAAAAAAAAGACAGCAAAGAACCCTATCACATTCATCATATGCCAACTAATGCAGGTTAGTTCATGTATTATAAATTCATCCCTCAGCTTGACTGAGGGCACCTTGTGCACATGCCTCTGTGCTCACACACTGGTTCAGTAAGGCCTGCCTCTGCCACATGTCTCCATAACTCACCTCTTTTTTATGTCACAATTAAATGTGAAATTGAACTTTTCAACTATTGGCTTGAAAACCTGGAAAACAAGCATATATCAAACCACAGAGTGAATCTATTTTGCATTTATAATTTCCCACTGTTTTATGCAATCTTAAAAAAAAAAAAAGGTTCAACACAAACATTGCAGTTACATTATAAAAAAAACAAGAGCCAGTGTCATCCATACACCTTATTTGACATTCCTCATACTTCATTCTGAATGACACTTTGTGTAAAAGGATCTTCTTATGGGAAGAGGAAGAGAAATTCTTAACAATTCACAGCACTTCTAGAGTAAAGAATATATTTTAAGTGAAATTTTCTTTAGTAACTAAAAGCAAACAGACTAGTTGCTGTTTCAGGGAATTCCATGAAACACTGGTTGCTCTCTACATACGGTACACTATTAGTGTTATATTCCCATGCCTAATTCTGTAATTACAAATGAACTTGCAGTAAAAGCAACAGAAGTACAGTAGTTACATTGTACATATATGCATGAAAGATGCACCAAGCCAAAGAAATTTTTCCCTACCATGACTGTGTAGTCTATCTGAGGAGCCATCTCAGCATTAGTCCCACCTTTTAAGTGAAGTTCTGATGGGGAAGCAGCAAACAGCACACAGGGCATTGCTACCTGCATCAGTAGACACACACTCCTAAAAGCAAGTACAAGATACCCAAATGTCATGCAGTCATAATCCATAGAATCATTACATATCAAAGGCAAATGTCTTTCCAGAGCATTTACGCAAGTATTTGATTTTTAACATTATCTATAAAGTAACCTTATTAGTCTTAAAAAATACTAATTTAAAACTTCATGTCTTCAGCAAGCCTAAATATGAAGGTTTTTGTTTCACAATAATTGCTTCTATAATGTTCCTGTTTGAAATAAAAGTAATGTAGCTTACTTAGTATAGTGATGGGACTGTGAAAACTCTAGGTTTCGCTAGCAGATGATAAAAGCAGAAAAGGCTTAGGCAGCAATTTTAATATTTTAATACTTATTTAATAACAAAATATTTAGAAAAACTACAAAAGCGCTTAGAAGCTGGTCAGCATCCTACACAAGAAAACTCGGGGGCATACAAAATATGCTTTTAGATACAAGATTCCCCTATCATTGAATCTCTCCACATTTCATAGATAATAAAAAACTTGCAAAATAAAATTTCCAAAAGTAAGTCTGTTCAGCAAAACAGAAGTTATCTCACAGGGGTTTCAAACATAATTTTGAATTGTGAAAACAGTAATCACCACTGAACCGAAGAAAACATGGTTTTGTTTTCTTAAATAACTTACAAATGTTTGTGAACCATACTGTCTAGTTTTTTTTTTTCTTTTTCTTGTGCTTAATTATTAATTCTGCTGCACTGTTGCTTACTCAAACCTTTCTGTGTTAAGTAAAAGGCATCAGCTTGGTTGTTTATACTATTGCAGCTCAGGAAAATATTTCTCTTAACTTAAAGGAAACTTTAACTTATGCCTAACCTGGCTATGCTTCCAAACCGTTCATACCAGCCTTCCACAGCTAAACCTATTTACTCGGTTTTGCAACAGATTCCGAGAACAAAGGACCCAACACAGAAATATAGGATAGAAGAAAGACAGGCACAAAGAACCATGGATAGAATATGCTCCCAGTTCCAAAAGACTAGTATCCCATCTTGTACCATTACATGTGCAAGTAAAATCTTAAAATTTACTTTATTATATGATGAGGATTATTTCAGATGTCAGGGATTTGAGATACTTATCTAATTTGATGCATTTGACCTGATAGGTAATGTACTAATGTAAGAAAATAACAGATAGTTTTAAATACATGGGCAGCTATTTTTTGCTTAATGTTAATGAAGTGTTCAACTTATATATCAATTATAATTTAAAAAGTATTACACTTGCATGTACTTTATTCATATGTATCCTGACTACACTAAAGGTTCTTTGGTCACATATATCCAGCTCAGGCAGCACAGATTTTGGCTCATTACATATGTATTAATATTTTTTTCCCTGCTCGTCTGTGATAATTTTAAAGTTACCAAAAGCAGCTAAGAGCAGTTACTGGTCAGTCATTATCCGTGTACAAAGACATACCCTGCTGTTTTTGTATCTGCTATGTGGGTTCCGCCTTTGATCTTCCCAGGAGTGAAGGTTATTTCTGTTGAGCCAATTTCTCCACCTTCCAGCTTCCCCTCACATAGATCTCGAATGATCTCCAATCCAGACAGATGCTGAGGCCTTGGAGTGACAATACCAAGTTAAAGATACATGCAAATAGACTATGTACTCACATTACATTAAAAGAACTACTGAACACAAACTAATAAATACTCAATTGCAAATTTCAGATCAAACAAGGATCAGAAATTTGATCTGGTTCCTACAGTACTTCTCCTGAGTTCACAGGAGCCAAAGAGGCAGCATTCAGGCCATCCTGGAATTTGCAGGATTCTGGTCTGCTTTCCATTGGAATGGGTCCAAACAGACAGATGAGATGCAGGAGCAGTCGCTTGTCCTAATGCAATAGACGCTTGGACAAAAATGCAATGGGATAATGATGGCGATGGTGAACTGGAGCCAAGCCAGTAACTGGTTGCCAGAGCCACAAGAGAGCTCACAGTTGTGCTACGTATCTGTCCTGCTGTGCTGGCGTTTCCATTTGTTTGAGTAATTAAAATAGGAAAGAAATGAACTGTTCTTAACACTGTACGCTCGGTGAACCACGTTTTGCTGAGACATTATGTGACCTCCACCGTATTTCACGTTTCATACCGTGCAGTCTGCTTCGCACCTTCGAAAGGTTTCTGGAGATGCTCCCTAAGTCCGCGGTGCCTGACAGGGGCCTCGCCCTCACCTGCCCGAGGGGAGCGGGCCCGCCTCATCCCCGAGCTCTCCGCCGCGCTCAGCCCCTCCGGGAGGCGAGCACAGGCGGGACTTTCTGACACAAAGGCCCTCTTAAAGCGACGGAAACACGGGGTTTGCTCTTGGAAGTATTTCAGACCAAAGCCAGCCGAGGCGTTCGCAGGGCTGCGCCCCCGGCCCGGCCTCGCCCACGCCGCACCGCGCCCCCGCTGAGCGCGCCCGGCCCCGCCGCGCCCCGGGACAGGCCCCGGGACAGGCCCCGGGCGAGCCGACGCGAGGCCGCGGTAAGGGCCGTACCTGAGGCCGGGCTGGCTCCTCCCGGCGCGGATCCGGTGCACCCGCAGCGGTAGGCCCAGCAGGCAGCTCAGGGCCGTGGACACTCGCAAGATCTGCCCGCCCTGCAACGGGAGAAACGGCGCTGGTCGGCCGCCACGGCACTTCCCACCCTGCCGGCCGCTACCGGCCCGCCCGCCACCGCTGCCCGGGGCGAGGCGAGGCCAGGCTGCCCGCCGGTGCTCACCCCCTCCATGATCCCGCCGTCTATTTCCACCCTGTTCCCGTCCATGACCGGCGGCGAGCGGAGCCGTCTCTCGCAGAGGCCCCTGCCGCGCCGATGGGATCCCGGCGGGGCCCTGCAGACGGAGAGCCCCCGGCGAAGCAGCCCCCCGGGGCCGCGCAGGCCTGCCGACGGGAGCGCGCCCAAGATGCGCTCCGGGGGCGGCGGCGCCCCAGCTCGCCGGTGCCGGTGCCTGGGCCGGGCGGCGGCGCTGGAGCAGGCGCAGAGCGGAGCCACCTCCCCGCCCTCCCGCCGTAGGCTGGCAGAGGCGGCTCCGCTGCCTGAGGAGCAGCCGCCGGGTCCCAGCGCCCGGGCAGCCGCGTAGCGGGCGGGGAGAGCCTCCTTCTGCCCGCGTTAACGAGCACGTCCCGGCACAGGGCAGAGCAGCGGCGGCTCGGCGTCCCGGAGGAGGCCATGCCTTTGCCCGGTCCCGAGGCCATGGCCACGGGACACGGTAGGCCGCAGCGGTGACAGACGCGGCACCCCGCAGGCTGGGGCATCAGCCCCGCGACGGCCTGTGCTGCCGCCGCCAGCCGGAGGAGAGCGGCCGGACTCCCGCCGTCACGGTTACGAGCGAGTAGTTCTTCCTAGAACCGGGATCGCTAAAGGAAGCACGGAGAGACGTACGCGTGTTGGCCTGGCAGTCGCACTCGGGACTTTATTACCGCTATACGGGGAAGGGCCGGGCCCTTCGCGCTGCCCTTCACGACGCTTCGGCCAAGCGCGGCCGCGCTCCCTCCGCCACCGCCTTTGCTGCTGGGACCCCCCGGGCGGCGCTCAGGACAGGCGACGCCCTCCCGTTACTTCCCGTGGGCGTGTGGCGGCTCCCAGGCGCCGCCTGCGCTCCCCGGGCGGCGGCCGGCCCCGGCTCGCCGCTACCTCCCCCCGCCGCCGCTGCCGGCCCCGCTGCCGCTACCGCCGCCGCTCCCCTCCTGGCTCCGGCCCAGGGCTGCCGCCCGCCGCCTGGTTGGCTGCGGTGGGCGCGGCTGCCCTGCGGTTGGCTGGCGGGTGGGAGGTGTGCGGGGCGGGGGCGCTGCCTCTTCCCGGAGTAAGATGGCGGCTGTGACCGCTCTGAGGAGCAGCTGCCGAGTCGCGGGGCGCCTGGTAAGGGGAGCCGGGGACCCTGCGGGGGGTGGCGCTCCCGGTTAGCCGGGGAGGGGGCGGATAACGCGCGGCACCCCCGCGGCGGCGGCGGTATCCTGGAGCCCTGTTGCTTCCTTCCAGCCGGGAGCGAGCGCGCACCGCGCGGCGGACCCTCGGCGCGGGCAGGACACGCTCGCGGACTTGCCGCCTCCCCTCAGCCCTGCCGGCCGCCGCCTTCCCCGCGCCTGCTGGCGGGCCGTGCCCGAGCTGCCCTCTCCGCCTCCCCTCAGCCCGCCCGGCTGCCTCAGCCGCGCCTCCGGGCCGGCAGCGCTACCCCGCGGCGCCGGTGACCGTGTGTCCCGCAGCCGGGCAACCGACGGGGCCCGGCCCCGCACGTCCCGTGCTGCCGCCGTGCCGGCGGAGCCCGCCCGCTGCTCCCCGGGGCTCAGGGTGGCCTCGCTCCCCAGGGGCCCCCAGACAGACCTCCTCCGCCCCACGCTGCTGCCCCCGCAGTGTCTTCCCCCTGCCCATGTTTCCTGTGAAGGAAGCGAGTGCCTCCTGTCATAAGCCGCTGGCACCCTTCTCTTCTCTTCTCTTACTTCTTAGCCGCCTGGCTCACTGCATCGCTGTGCGTTACGGTGCCATCCCCGCTCCTCCGCCCGGGCAGCAGCCCCTTTGCATACCGTGTCTGCACAGACGGTGTAGTTACGTAGTAAACACAGAAAGAGGAAATGTATTTCTTTGAATCCCAGGAACCTTGACATTTGTTAATTAAGTAGTTGAGATACCTTTTCACGCTTCAAGAAGCGAATCTAGTTGGTTGCCTGTTAGGACACCTGCAATCTTATAAACAGATGCCACCATTAAGACTTTATGCTTTCTCCTACCTTGTATTATAGTCTTCCCGCTGTAGTGAAGTGTGTTGGTTTCCAGTTCTGTGACTGCTGTTTTGTGGAATGTCAGGGAAAAGAAACATCTTTTTGTAAGATAGTCCAAGTGAAAACAAAATTAAGGATCAGTTCTAGTTTCTATTATTATTTTTGCTCTTAATAATAATTCATGTTGTATTTTGAAAGCACAGTAGTGAGGCATTTTTTCAGTGATGCTTTTGTAATTGTCTAACTTTAGGCTACATACAAGTAATTTTTCACTAATTAAGAATATTGAAAACAGCAGCTTCTTTTTAGTTCTCTCTTTAACCAAACCATCTACTCTTAAATCCAGAGGGAGATTCTGATAAGATGAAAATGCTCTTCTTATCTATGTGCATGCTGAACTATAGAATTGGCTATTTATAGTGTGTGTTGCCTGCAAGCAGGTTTTGAATTTTGCTAGATACTAATTCTTCTTGTGACCATCTACTGTCAAACAGTGATAAGATCCAAGAAATAATATGGTTATTATAATATTAAATGGCTTTGTTTTAATATTCTCAATGCCTTTGCAAACATTTTGGCTAGCAAGATGAAGGACAAAGTAATGTTGGTTGTCCATGGGGGCTGTAAGTTGTGAAGAAGAAAAGAAAGGAGCCTGGGGGTCATTGTGTTAAGTAGCAGGGAAATAACAGTTACTGAGACACTAGAATATGGTGAGGAATAATGTCTGACTGAGGAATGAGGAATAATGTCTGACTGAAACGTGCGACCAAGGACATTGGTTTAGTTAGTATATAGGTAGCTCTATACTTGGAGGTATAGAATATGTATGCAAAACAAATCCAATGTGAGTAAATGTTCATTAAAATGACTCGATGTGACAGCAAGTCAAAAGAATTGTATAGAGGAGTATCCTTTAATGAGAAGTCATTGCCTTTGAGCACAAACTATTCAATTTGGCTTTGGAATTCAGTGTTGCTTCATCAGGTAATCAGTTGCCTGCAGGTTGCATAAAAACATTTCGTTCTGAGGCTAATGGTAGATTTTTAGGATCAGTATTGATTTAGAAAAGCACAGCTGGCTTCTTTTAAGGGAACAACCAAAACTGAACTAAACAGGGGCAAGGCAGTTCTCCCCCAAGTAGCATACAGCTCCCATGCTGTCTTGGTTCAAACCACAAGTCTTAGTCAACCAGGTATCAGTGAGAGACTGGAGTGAGTCCCCAGTTTCTTCTCCCCATGCTAACTCTGCACTTTGAAGACTTGCACAGGAAAAGTGTTATCTCACTCTGGCATTATTGCTTTTAAATTGTCATATAGTGTAATAGTGGTGACATAAACATAGCTGCTAGTACTGTGCTTGTTGGGTTTTTTATTACTATATTTTTCCAGACATTGAGATACGTAGAGAACTAATTTTATCTTTTATATGCTTTTGTTATTTCCTTATTTTTCATTATACAGAAAATAGTATTATGGTGATTAAATACTGCAATTAATAAGCACAGAGCCTTTATTTCATGAATTTTAATTTTCCCCCTTGTTAGAATTCCCCTTGTTCTATGAACAGATTGGGAACTGTGTTATTGCTTTAACATACTAGCACACCAACTTTTTTGTAGAGAATGTGCGAAACTGCAAACCAAAAAGATTCCATTTTTAAAAAATGCAGTAGTTTTGAATTATTCCTACAAATATAATTTGAAACAGCACTGAAACTCTTCTGTAACAAAACCAGTCTGTTATTTTGGCAGTGACATTACTAAATCACTACCTGCATTGGTTACCAAATGTTAAAAACACATGGAAAGCAATATGCAACTTCACATTTAGAAATAGTTCAGAGATTTGATGTGCTACTTGTGATCATCTTCACAGGTAAATATTCAGTGTTTTTCATGTAGGGTCGTATAAAGAGAAAAGAGTTTTATTGTAAATTTGGGACAAAAAGATCTTGTTGGATAGAAAAAAGTAACTGTGGACTCAAGTGGGAAGAAAAACAGAATTAAAAACAGGATAAAATAGGCTTGTGAAGATGTACATTATATGCCAGTTTTGTAACTGAATAAGAATTTTAAATGGGTTCGTAAAATAAGATTTGTCATAGCTTAAAGTTACGATTTTACTTGATTTTTTTAATAGGAAAAAATGGAGGACTAATGAAAAGGATTTGCTGTCATTATAGGAATTAGAAAAATACTTATTCTAGATCAGTAGATACAATCTTTAGTAGCAGGCAACTGAAAAGTAACTCAATGTAACTTTGTTGTGTCCTTTCCCATAGATTGTATTGTATAAATATTTGTTCCTAAAAGAAAGGTGATATTAAATATAACTTGCAATACTAGATTAAATAATACAGAGAATGTGTACATCGTCAGTTCAGAATTTTACAGTTTTCTGAATAATTACTTTTTAAAAGTGTGATATAAAATCAAATAGTTGAACAGTTTGGGGGGGTGGGGAGGGCAATCAGGAAGTTTCATATATTCTGTAATTATTGAAAGGATTTTTTAAAAAAGAAGTTAAAATGACCTTTCCCATGCAGGTGTGCTGTTTTCTGGCTCCTCTAAGAAGATAATTTCTAAATTTTACAGTTTTGAGCTACTTGAGGTACATTGTAGCACCTGAATTTTTTTCGTATCTCTAAATTAATTAGAGATAGTAGCTACAGATAAATTGTTATTTTTATTAATTTTACAGCACTCTAAGACAACATAACACCAGAATTACATTAGATTTAATAAATCTTACTAAATAAGAAAGGGTCTGGACTAACTTCTGTTGAGATTAATGATAAAATGCTTATTTATGTCAATGCAAGTGCTACTGGCTTTGCTTTGGACCAAAATCATGACTGATTACACGATGCTTTAAAGCATAAGGTTTTCTCTGAAGAACCTTTTAGAAAATTGATTTCTTTTGATTTTCTTCTTCTTGATTGATTTTTTTAGAAAGTTGATTTCTGGATAAATATAAACATAAGCATGAAAGAAAATCATCTCATGCCCAGTTCTTAAAAGGTGTCATTAAAGTTGATGTGAAATTATATTTACTTGAAGGTGGTGATTGTCTCCTGTGTACTAACAGAAATAACAGGGCAATTGTCAGTGCCCTCTGGTGTGAATTTCCTTTCCAATTAGTACTTCTGATCAACCTTTGATTGGAATAAGAACTGACAAAGAAAAATATGCCTATTTTTCCTGAAGTCTAGGGACCCTTCCAGCATCTGTTCTGGACAAGAACACTTCAGATGGCTGATGTAGTTGATATTATGTAGGCTTTTTGTGTGTGTGTCCTGATTAAACTAATTGCTTAGAGAAGCAATAGCAAGTATGAATCTCTTACCAGGTCTTGTAATGATTTTTGTTAATTGGTTCTGTTATTGTGGCTTTGATCTCCCCATATGTTGTGTTAGTGAAAGAAGTTAAAGACCTGGCAAAGCTTATGCTAATTTAATGGTTATTGTACATTCAGTATATATTCAGTATAATTGTGCTTCTGTAAGAACTTCTCTCATATAAAATAGAATTAAACTCTTTTAGTATTGCTGTTGCATCATGAATATTAAATGAGCTCTACATTCCTCAGTCCATTATATTAACACTTGAGACTTTTCTCCCCCAGGTTTGCATTCACCGTGTTAGATCGTGCAGCAGCATTCGCTTTATCAAATCAAAATATGTGTGCGTGTTTGACAAATCTGCCTTCAAGTTTAGTCATCAACAGCGATTATTCAGAACATCTGCTGGTAATCTTTTTCATAATAAAATAATTTATTTTGCTATTTTATGAGTGTAATGTTAGCAGTTTATATATGATGGGTTTGTCGACTATTTTTGAAGCATTCAGATTTTTCTGTCCGATATATTTAATATTAAACATGCTGTATTTCCTTATTGTTTGTTTTAAGTTTCATGCGGCCAAATTGTCCAGTTTAAGCTTTCTGACATTGGAGAAGGGATTACAGAGGTGACTGTAAAAGAATGGTAAGCTCTACTTTCTTGGAAATATACTAAGAAATCAGCAAGTAGTTTAATAACTGTTTTATCAATTATATATCTGAGAATATGTTTTCTGGGTTACTAGTAAAGTTTTTCAAGTTTCATTTTCCACATTTTCAAACCTTGTATGTACTGAGCTTTACATTTTGTTTATTTGCAGTCTGGTTTATTTGGGAGTGGAAAAGGTGGAAGGAATGTGATGCCCTAACTGCACCGGTATATAGGCTTTCCTTCAGTGATTAATGTGTTTAGAGTGCAAGAGGTCTGTCTTTTATTATACTTACTTAGGCTGAACTTTAGAAACAAATGACTAGTCTGGAGAATCCACATAATTTTATCCTATACCCTTTCTCTATTGACTTTAGTAACAGATTTGAACATTTAAATTGTTTGTAAAAAGCCAGTGATGAATGGATTAAGCAAAATCAAAATATACAGTGAAGGGAGGCAGTGCTGAAATGCCCTGTTCTTTGTACAGATACCTCTCTTTGCATGGAAGACAGTGTTTCCCACTTGGAGTTTCTTTTCTGAACTGATCATGTACTGATCCTGGCAATTTGGAACTAAGAACTTCCTTTGAGCCCAGCTTAGCCTGAACCTTTCTTATTCTTAGTTGCCTTATAAGATGTCAAGAAAACTCTGTTTTACTAAACTAAAGGTTAAAATATATGTGTGATGATATTCTAAATCATTGTGTCATTTCATGCAAAAAAAGGGTTCTGCAGCAGTCAGGCAAAAGGTATAGAGCAAATATATCCATTATGTAGCATTTGTCTTCTTATCTGGAATGCATTTTCATGTTGTGGGGATGTACATAACTGAATTTATCAAAAGAATACACAGTACAGATTTTTACACTTAATATGTTTTATACTGGCCTGTGTCTTTTCTCTTAGGTATATAAAAGAAGGTGATAGTGTGTCTCAGTTTGATAGCATCTGTGAAGTACAAAGTGATAAAGCTTCTGTTACTATTACTAGTCGTTATGATGGCATCATTAGGAAACTCCATTACAATTTAGATGAAATTGCTTATGTTGGAAAACCATTAGTGGACATTGAAATTGATGCTTCAAAAGGTAATATAAGCCTTTTTTTTTTTCTCTTGCATATTTTATGTTTGTTGTCATAAAACCATGAGTGACAGAGGAGTTTACTTTTCCCCCCTGAAAATCTTAAACCCGTTTTTTTTCCCCTTTATAGAATCAAGAAAACTAAGTAGAACAAGCTGTGATATTTTACTAGGATTTAAAATCTCAAGAGCCAGACATTTCCTATTGAAAATTTAGCTAAGCAGCAGCCTTTAGCATGCTATGTTCCCATCCACAGTAGCTCAAAGTAAATGTTAAAAAGGTCAGCTGTCACAATCACAGAGGGGTTGAGGATGGAATTTAACAAATGCATATAATGTAGTAAAGTTAAAATTTTTCTTTTTGTTTGCAGGTGTTGCCCCAGAAGAAGATGTTGTTGAAACACCTCCTATGTCTCATGAAGAGCACACTCACCAAGAGATAAAAGGTCACAAAACATTAGCAACCCCTGCAGTTCGTCGTCTGGCCATGGAGAACAATGTAAGTTTGCTGAATCAGGTCCTGCTGCATTTTATCCATCTTTTATATAGCAGTTTGACTGACTAGGAGAACACAGAGGAAACTAGGAACTAGGAGATCTAGAGGAAAGTGCAGTGAGAAATGAGTTGTTTTCAAATACATTTCAAATGTGTAAAAACTATTGTAAAGAATTGTGCTTTCTGATGATTATGGTGGATAGGAAAAGAATTACTGGGCTTAAAATGCAGCTAGGATACTTTAGGCTGGAAATTAAACAAACCTTTTTAGAATAAAGATAATAAAGTGTCAGAACAGATTCCTGGAACAGAGGAAGGAAAAATGGAATCTCGGCTTTAGCTACCTTGCTCTGTTTTTCAGATTTGTATTAGGGCAGAGGATGTACTAGGTGCTTTTCTAATTCTTTTTGCCCGTAAATCTGTAAATATTCCATTGGTTCTGAAAGCTTGTGGTGCATTTTTAGGACAAAAATAAAACAAGTAGAGTAAATTAAGTGACAAGTAGCTTTCCTCAAATTTAATATTTCACTTTTGATCTTGTGAGTTAATTAAGAGGTAAGTAGTATTCATAGTTCCTCCTAAAAGTATGTTAGAAAGGGAAAGAAAACTGTAGTTATGTTAGATCAATAACTAGAATATTTTTTAACTGTAGCTCACAATGTAGGGTATTTTTATATTGCTGTAAAACAAAAGTGTCATAGCTTGTTATGTACTTTTCAGATTAAATTGAGTGAAGTTGTTGGAACAGGCAAAGATAACAGAATCCTTAAAGAGGACATACTCAATTACTTGGCCAAACAAACAGGAGCTATTTTACCTCCATCACCGAAGGGTGAAATTATCCCACCTTTGCCAAAATCAGAGACTGTGCCAGCTGCTCCAAAGGACAAAGCACGCAAAATTCCTCTACCTGTTTCCAGACCCCTTGTATTTTCAGGAAAAGATAAAACTGAACCTATAACAGGTAAATTATGAAATAGAAAATCTTGAGACCATGTTCACAGTAGACTACCGGTAATTGTTACTCAGTGAACAGTTGGTTCCTTTTGAAGGCAGTGTGCTTCATGTTATTGTCATACAAACGAGCAGTAGGAAAACATGCTCTGTAAGAAGGTGTTGCATGAAATTATTTTATGAAATAATTGGCCATGTTTTGGTTGGATGGAGTTGGGCTGCAAGTTGCATTTGCTCATTTCTAATCTGTGTTTCTTCAAATGTATGCTAAGACAGGTGGGAATTCTGAAACGTGAATCTGTCACAGTATGACTCATTATTCAATTAGTGGCAAAATGCAGTGAATTTAAGGGTTTATCAGTGCTTAATAATAGCGTACTTCAGCATTCACACTTGTTCTGGAGAAAAGTGCAACAAAACCACTAAGGTAAGAAAAATCACATTAAAAGAGGAAGATAAAAGGGTTTTGCTTTTGGCAATGTTTACTTGGAGAGGCTGGAAAGAGTTGTGCAGATTACTGTATTATGGTTTCAAATACATACATACATAGGAGAGATATGCAGTAATATAATCTGAAATATTACAATCGTAAAGATTTAGTTGCATGTGCTGAATAACTGTTGATCCTAAAGTGAGCTTTACCCTGTCCTTTTCTTGTTGTGGTTGGGTTTTGTTTTGGTTTGTTTTCTTCAGTTTTGTAATTTGTTTAATGAAAACAAATAATTGAAATTTCACCATAACTTCCCAGAAGCTCGTTTTGTTCGTCTAAGAAAACAGTGAATATTTTCCAGGTTTTCACAAGGCAATGGTAAAGACTATGAGTGCAGCCCTGAAGATACCTCATTTTGGTTATTGTGATGAGATTGATTTGACTCAGCTTGTTCAGTTGCGAGAAGAGCTGAAACCTCTAGCACAGATTCGCGGAGTTAAGCTTTCCTTTATGCCTTTCTTCATAAAGGTGAGATGTGCAGCAGAGCACTGTATGGAGTACTTATGCAGAATTTGCCAAAATCTGGTCAATGATTGTTCTAAGTTTGAAGCACCTCTCTGTCGCCTGAATAATTACAGGTCACAAGAAAAGTCTCAACTTGTTTATTGAACCACTTATTAATTTATTGTTGGAGTTGTAGTTAGGGTTGTATCATATCATGGAAAATTTTTGAAATATTAATAGGAAAGGTTAGAGCAGATAAAGCACTATTCTTTATGGAGGGAAGCATCACTACATGTTTGAATTACACAAAACAAATTTTGGAAACTCAGTATTTTTTATGAGCTCCATCAAAATGAACCTCATGTGAAGTGCATCATTATTATTGTTATTATATTTTTGCTGGTAATGAACCTCTCAGGTGAATCATTATGTCTCTTCTGTTGTTCAGAAGACTAAGCACTTGCACTCATTTAGTTGCCATGGTTCCATTTCCAGCTGTTGGCATCAGTGAAGGCTGGTGCACTGCCTAAGCTATCCATTGAGTGCATAGCTTAGTCTGAAACTTCTCGTAATGCTGTTTCAGTTAGAGTGCTAAGTAAGCACTTATTCTGCTCACTCTCCTTAGTGGGAATTAATATTAATTCCTTGAAATAACTCATCTAAGTGGAGAGCTGAGAATTACATTACTGCTGAATCTCATCACTTCTGTCTTGGGATATTTGATTTGAATTGTGGAACAGAAATAACAAATGCAGATTCAACTACAGTTCTACTTGGGAAAGGGGTTATCACTTTTTTATGTCTGATGTATATTTAGATTTTGTAAGTTGTCTTTTTCTTCTGCTATCCTAATAATGACAGAATATCAATAGACAGGTTTAGGAGAGTTTAAGCCAAGTTTGGTTGCACTGAGGAAGTCCATACTGTTATTAATCTAAACTGTCTCCCACTGTTCCTTTCCATGCAGCTCTCTGGTTATAAAATACAAAAATCTATCTCTTTTTTTTTCTTTTATATTTAACAGGCAGCCTCTCTGGGATTATTGCAGTATCCCATTCTTAATGCTTCTTTGGATGAAAGCTGTCAAAATGTCACATACAAGGTTTGTAAACTACTGATAAAAGTTGCGAGCAGAAAACCTAAACTAACAGCTAACAAGGGATTTTCAGAATGTCTGAGCTAATTGTAAGAACCAGAATTATGGTGTTGTGCTGAAAAATAATTTGTGTGTCCAGATTCTAAGGTTGGATTTGATTCATTATTGATCTTATTTCAGTAGTTTGTTTAATGAGAGTCACTTTGTTTATTCAGGCTTGCCTCAAAAATGCATATTAGTATGGTGGTTTCCTATTTTTCTCCCGAAGATGGGCTAAGCGTTTAAAACAAGACCATTAAAATCTAATACAGTAATTTTTTAGTAATGGCACAGTGATTCCACTGTTCCAACACTCAACCCTTATGTATTAAAGTGATATTTTAAACTCAGTTTTGATAAAAACTATTTAATTTTCATACAAGGTGCTGGATTGATACTTCTGGGCAGCGAGTGTGTATTAAGTGATGTGTACATGCTTCTTTGCAGTATGAACTCCTTTTGTGCTGTTTTATCAATATCTCAGATGAATCAGTCTACATTCCTTCTAGCAAATGAAAGTCAACTCAGTTTCCTTTTTTTTTAATTCTAGTGTTCTCTTTAAAATCTACTAGTTGTGTTTTGTTACCCATATAATCATCCTAAAGTGAAATATTTTCAGTGTAAAATTGATTCCTGGATTTTGTGTTTCCTGGATGTGAAATTGCCAAAATGAATTTGCACTTTGTAGATGTGGAAAGCTAATATTTAAAAATTTATATCCGCTTCTTCCCTCAAAGTTGTATAGAGGAGTCACTTGCTACAGACAGCACTTTCTAGGTTAAAAAGATATATAAAGAAGACATTATTCAAGGGCTTTTTTTATGTAAAATACATTTTATGTTGACTGCTTATGTTAATGTCTGGTTAATGAAACTTGTTGCAGGCTTCGCACAACATTGGAGTTGCTATGGACACAGAGCAAGGTTTGATTGTCCCAAATGTGAAAAATGTTCAAGTCTGTAGTGTGTTCGAGATTGCTTCTGAATTAAATCGCCTACAGGCCTTGGGCTCTGCAGGCCAGCTGGGAACAAATGACCTCACTGGGGGAACATTCACCCTTTCAAATATTGGCACAGTAAGTACAGGAAAAATGAGAACTTACATCTGAAAACTGCTTCTGAAATGAATACCTTAAAGTTTGATATGCAATGTACAAAACCTGTAGCAATTAATGCAAGAGGCAGTCTGCTTTAGAAAAGCATAAATAAATTATTCCTTAACTAATATCCCCAGCTTTTTATTTTCTAGATTGGTGGCACTTACACCAAACCAGTGATACTACCTCCTGAAGTAGCTATTGGAGCACTTGGAAAGATACAGGTATATTAACTTTATCTCTGTGATGTGAGTGTTTAACTCCAGCTAACTAAGGTCATCTGTAATGAAAATGAAATGTGGAGTGTCCCTTTATTTTGTTTTCCTTATATAAACATTTCCTTTTTATGTTACAGAAACTGCATAGCTTGTGATTGAAAAGTTTTGTGATGTTTTTAAATGACTGTGCAGAGACACCCAATGTTTAAATAGAAGTCTCTTATGCCAAAGGTTCAGATTTGTTTTCTAGAATCCTGTTAT
Organism: Strix uralensis; assembly: GCF_047716275.1. Lineage (NCBI taxonomy): Eukaryota > Metazoa > Chordata > Aves > Strigiformes > Strigidae > Strix > Strix uralensis. The sequence goes on along the minus strand of NC_133979.1, from coordinate 21,745,400 downwards.
ATTTCACTCGCATCTATACTTAGCCTTCTAGTTATTAAGAAACAACATAAATATATTTTTACAAGTTTTGCAACACGGCAATAGCATTTTTGCTAATCGTCAAGGAGAAAACTTGAGACTAAAAAAGTATTCTGATAATGAAGTTTAATTTCGAGCCAGCTAGATAGCTAAATCCATAGAGCTGTATGGTGAAGGCAGTTTCACATTTTCTGACTTTCAGGCTTTAATTCTTTAATGTAGACATTTGAAATCAATGCTAGAAATGAAATTAGTATTAATTTAAAATATTTTTTCTACGTTCTTCCTATACACCTTTTGTTTAGGGGATGCTTTAAGGAAACCATCACTTGGAGCACTAACAGTGCAATAAACTATTCAGGAAGAACTTTTGAGTCAAGAAAGGTTTTCATTACTTCAGTGTTTCCATGATGGTGGAAACAGGATATAACTGCTTATTATGTAGGTTTGCGATATATTCTAACCCACAGCACAAACAATAATGGGAAGGTCTTTGTTTTTTGAACAGCACTACTGCTGTCTAATTTAGCAAAATGTTTATATTTAGATTAACAAATTAACAATTAAAACTATAGATTTGTTAATTAAGTATTTAATATTTATATTTTTTTCTCTTTGGCTGATTTTTAGGTTCTTCCTCGGTTTAATGGAAAAGGTGAAGTATTTAAAGCACAGATAATGAATGTGAGTTGGTCAGCTGATCACCGCATCATTGATGGAGCTACAATGGCCCGGTTTTCTAACTTGTGGAAATCTTACTTGGAGAATCCTGCTTCGATGCTGCTAGACCTTAAATAAAGGAAACCATGGCTAGAATATGCCTTTAAACTTTGTGGATTAGACTGAATAATTACAAAAGCTGGCTCCGCTAGCACGTGCCCTTTGCTACTCACATTATGTAATAATTTTATGTGGTTAAAAGTTCTCAACAGCTGGTATCAGTCTATCAGTTAGTTATTCTTTTAATTAGTAGTGCTGTAAGTTCTTCTACAGCAGACTGTCAAACTTAATAGGTCATGGCACGACTTTCGAATACGGTGATGGAATGTCTTTATCTTGCCTTTTATAATACGTATGGATGTGAGGCTGGTGTGACTGAATGACACTGATCTACATCTGCGGTATTTATAATCTGATTAACCTGTTTTGAAGGGAAGTACTCATAGTTCTTCCTTGTTGGACACGTAAATTTATTTTAACAAATAATATCCAAATTCCCAAAAGAAGTTATGCAAAAAATCATATACAAATAAAATGCCTTTTGTGCTTCTGCTGTAAGATGTCCAGAGAGCTTTTTGTTGTTTAACTGAGTAAACCTCTCAAGTCTTTTGCTAGTCCACTTTTTCCTGGCAATTACTTGCACAGCTACTCTTTGTCAAATTATAAATGAAGAGGCCATATTTATTCAAATGCTTACTGATAACATTTATTGCTAACTATCAGGGCCTTAATACTCTCTAAAATGTCCTGTATTTTTATAGGCTGGAAGTAGTTGCAGTCCTTAAATACTCTCTAGTTATTTTTGTTTCTTACAGAAAGCATCTGTCTGGTTAAAAAAAAAAAAAAAGGAGGATCTAATTTGTTATTCCGTCATTACGTAAGCCTGACAGTAAGCAGAACGTCTTCTAAAAGCTTGCACTGTATTATTGATGGTCAGATACTAGAATTTGACAGATTAATCAAATACAACAAAGAATTAACATCTAAAAAATACTATGTGAGATAAGGACTTTTTAAACTCAGATACAAGGCACATAGTAAGTTCAAGTTAATGCCTTCAGAACAGACAACAGTTACGTGCCTTGAAGGTAAACTAAACAGATGATGACTGCAGTGGTTACTTAACAGGAGATATGAAGAAAACTGTTGGATATAAATACCTTCTAGAAACATAAGTTGTAAACAGACACAAGAAAAGACAGTTACATGGCCTTAATTTGTGAGGCACAAAATGGACATTTTCTCCTTTCTTCAGATATATCAAAAACTGCCTCTACAGGAGCATTCTCCAAAATTGTCTATTGCGTTTAGCTGTGAAGATGCAAGACGCAAGCTACCAGAGATAGAATCTCTGCTATCCTTGATGCTGAGACTGAGCAAGAGGAAAGCTGGTAATGTAGGGAAGGGAGCATGGGAGCATACATGTAAGGTGCTATTTATATTTCTATTGTGGTATAAGGGTCTTTTATATATAGGTCATTTCTTGCAAAGTTTGACTAATATATCGTGCTTATCACCCATTTCATTTATATCAGATTTATTTATTCCTAATAAAAAAAATTAAAGCCACAAAGAATTGTAGTAATATTGTTTTTATTTATGAATTTGATGCAGGCAGTCCTGTACAGGTGACTCAAACTTCTGTTTCTTCTTATCTTAAAGAACCTACCACACTCAAGACTACAGCCTAATGGCTACTTTCCTACAAGTATATTGTTGTGGTAAGGGCCTAGTCTGAATAGAACATTTTTTAATCTGATGAACATGGAGAAAATAAATTGAGGAACTATAAGTGTATAATAGAAAGCAATAAAGTGATTTTGAAATATTTGAGACAGAATAATTTTGCTTATACAAGGATACTGAAATTTCTTTGTCTCCCAAAACTCCAATAAAAGGGAAGGTTATTTTTTTGCCCTAGCTCTCATTATCTGTCTGTTTTAAGGAGAAGGAAATTAACTAGTTAAGTTTTTCATTATGACTTCTTTAGATCAAGAAAAAATCTTACTGTGGGGATTGAATCTATACCAAAACTGGTATAGATTGAATCTATAGCAAAACTGAAAGAAGAAATTACCTATGTCAAAGAACATGTTGGATTTTTGCTTTTGCATAACTTAAAAAAAAAAAGAGCTCAGAAGATTGAAAGCTAAAGCAGTTATTATCTTTTTAAGTAAGAGTTGGTGTTCAGGTATTTAGTTGGTCATGGAGTGGAGAGTGGTTTTTTGGTTACAAATTCTAGGTGGTAATGCTAGAATCTAAGGCTAATGAAGAAGAATTATTTCTACTGAAAGAGGGTTATAACCAAATGAATGATATTTTTAAAATTTCTTCTTCATGTTTTATACTTCAGTGCAAGAATTGGTTAGAAGTACCCCATTTTATGGCTTCTACCTCAAATAGTGACCTGTTATTATTGCTGTCTCTCTTTCCACTTGGTTGAAGAAAAAGATTCTGAAAGAGTTGTTCTCCTTTTATCTTCTCCAAGGGCTCTTTGAAGAAATAGAATGTTAAAAATATTTCTTGACTGGAAGCATGAAAAGGGGTGAGTAATAACCCCTCTGCACATCCTGGTAAAGATTACTTTTCTGTCTGGACTTTGATAATTTGCACTAAAATCCTTTAACAAGAGAATTCTTCTGCATGGGCAAAAGTAATGAGTAAAATACTTAGTGATGTAATACTTTTTCTAGTCTAGTTAGCCAATGTTGCTGTTTAATAGCACTTTGAAGCTCAGTTATCTTGCAGAGAATCATTACTAGAGTAAAGCAAGTAATTGTAATTTTGAATTCAAAACTAGTTTATTTTTCATTGTGGAGCATACCAAGCACTGCTTTGTTCTTTTGTTCGCAATTTGTAGCTTTTGTTAATGAGAATCCAGGAGTTTATGGGAGTCCAGTCACGTGCAGCAGACTGGGAGGACATTAAGAATGGTAAATGCTTAGGGGTTTTACAGAAGTGCCTCATGTGATACCTTCTATTCTCAGCTTAGGTTAAAATTAGAACTAGACTGACATTGCATTGGAGTCTGAGTGAGAGTTCTAAATGGTTTCGGTAGTACAGACAAGATTCGTAATTTATCTCTGCTCCTGCCCAGAAAGCAATGAGCCACAGAAGACTATTGAAAATATCAAATAATTGAGGTAAGTTGTTGTTAAACTCTTTCAGATGCTTGGAAGTGAAGTTATTGGGAGATCTGATTACTTGGGAGTAAATTTGCAGTTGTTTTACAGCCACACTTTAGGAATTCACTTCTAAATTTTGGCCATGAGGGCATGATTATTATGGTTTTTATTTTCCTGGCAAATAATAATATCTAAGGACAAGAAGCTTTTGATGGTAGTTCTGTTATTATATAATTAAATCTCCTTGAAAACAAAGTCATATACTTAGACACTGTTTCATAATTCATGGTTCTAAAGCAATGTTTATTGAATAATATGCTTTCCACAGCACAAGAGAGTTGCCCAACGTATGCTTTGCTAAAAATAAGTACTGATTTGACTGTGTAGTCTAGTACTGGTTTTAGTAGTACAAGTATTAACAAATGCATCTTTTCCACACAATTTATATGAAAAGATTTCTAAGTTTTCTACCTAAAAAGGCTAATAGTTCAAAAAATGTCTCTAAACAACAAGAAATGGTAGATCAGGTAGATCACTTAATCTCAGGAGAAGTTTAATCCTGGAAAATAAGGCAATTTAAATTGTAACCACTCATCAGAGCAAAAAACCTCAAAAAGTCATTACTGTTGCATATTGGGATGAGGAGTGGGAAAGGTAATTACTATGAAGACCACTGAAAGAGAAGTTAACGCTTCAAACTCATAAACATGATCACATTTATGTGGGGGAGGGAAAGAAGAAACAATCCTCTCTTTACAGGAAAAAAATCCTCTTTAGGAACCTAAATGCCAGACTGCATTGTGCTACACTGTGGTTGCCATTTGTGTCACCTGTCAAATCCTGCTATTCTTCCTTAACAAACAGAGAACAGTTAAGGATCCTTAATATTAACGTATTGGACCAGATTCTTCTTTATTCAAGCATTATAATTTTATTTTTATGCTGTCTTTACAACAGGAAGCAATCCTGACAATTTACATTCTGTGTTATTTGTCTATACATTTTTAATTAAGTGATTTCAGTATAATAAGGTTTTACAAATAACTGTGTTAGCAAAAGAAATGGTAAGCATAAAATAGAATGATTGACAGTTTGAACACAAAAATGTTCTAAGCAATTGTGGCTTATCCATGCCACACAAAATTATGATGGAATAAATATGATAGAAAAGATTGCTTTAAAAGACAGATTGGCAGCAATTATTGTGAGGAAATATATGTATGAAAAGACCTGAAATTCCACTCCTGTTGTTATCCAGCTGCTTGTTTGGAAGAAAGTTACCCTCGTTTTTTAGTTTGAATGGATATGCAAGACTTTTTTTCTTAATCATCCCTGCAAGTATTAGTAAAAAGTTTCAAGGGGAGCACTCAGAGTACACTGCTGTTGGCATGAAGTTTAGCCCTCCAAGCTTATCTGCATATCAATATCTTGGCTGCAGTTCATTTAAAAAAAAAAACCAAACCTCCTCAAATGACTCCAATAACAGTAATAAGAATGCTTTTTAGAGGGATGCACTGATTAGGCTGACTGAGTATCCTACTTCGCTTCTCTTCAGGAAAGTATGTATTAATTATCTTACTAAGGAATAGATGAGTTCAAAATTTCAGGCTGATTTTTTTTTTTTTAAATGTGGATCCTGACACTCAGCAGGCCTACAAGAAGATTCAAAGAGATCTGAAGAATTTAAAAAGCCTTTTCTTAAAGGTAATGCATTACTAACTGTAAAATATTTTATGAGGAGTTAAACTATGAAGAAAATGAATGCAAATAAAGTATACTAATTTATTTCCAGCAATAGTTCAGTTTCTCTAAAGTGCAAAACTCCTTTAGTTACAAGTATTTCTACCAGGTAACTGCCAGGATGCAGCTACAAGGATTTAACTCGCTTAAATTGCAGGTAACAGCTTAATTTCTTTCTGGGAAGGGAATGAATGCTCATATCTGCATTTAATTAGTATGGTCTGTACTCAGCCTGCCATTGGAAGGAACTGGGAGAAGCAGTTGTTCACTGACTAGGAATGCAGAGAGATTGCAAGAATACCATTTCCTATTATAAGAAAATTTAACCGGGTGCAATTATCTATTTTTATAAAGAGAAAGCAGTTGGTGAAATTATGTCAGCTCTGTGCGTTAATTACATTTAATAATATAATCAAGTGGGTATTGCAGTATTTTAGTTTTCACGTCACTGTCCCTGTCTGGTAGCTGATACACATGCTGATGCATTGAGCCTGAAATTCACAGTCAGATTCCTGTGACTGAATCTGAACATGTAAGGATCATGACTGAAACTGCAGTTTGTGTTGGAACGTTCACTGCTGTGAAGACACTTTGGGAAGTGAGAATACACAAGATAAATGAAGAATTACAGAAGGAAAAAGAATTCAGACAGAGGTCTGCAGGAAGGTAGGTAAATTGTAGATCTTTAAGTATGTGAAAAGCTAGACCATATCTTACATTTCAGAAGACTATAACTGGTCTTTTCCAACTCATCCAGAGTCTAATTCTTTAGTCATTACTCCAGCAGAGTTTCCACTGGTTAGAATATAGCAATATGGTCAGGTCAAACCAAGAAATGTGTTCTGTGATAAAAATATTAGGATAAATACTAAATCCCCTAAAGTCAGATATTAAAATCTGCTCCTGTGTGAATATTCTAACCAGTGGAGATTTGTTATACTTTATTATCAGTGAGGCATTGGTCTTCTGTCTGGCCAGCAGCTTCATGAAATGTGAAGAAATTTAGCATTCTACTTTTGGAACTCTTCTTAATTTGTCAGATGTGTTTGAAATGGAATAACAAATTCAAAAGTTACTAATGGAAAATAAAAACAGAAAGAAAGAGAACTAGCCTAATTTTCGTAATTCTTGTTTAAGTCCCCTTTGGAAATCAAGCTAATAGAACCCCTAGCAGATTGACCTTGTTTGATTGCACTTAGATTTGTGGGACTGAAGGCTTTCTTTTTAGGAGACTGCTTCAAAGTTAATGGCTTTGGAACTTAATTCCACATGACTTTATATTCTGTTGCCCTGCTGCAACATGATGAAAGTGAATGAAGTTATGTCTTCCGACTGTAAATCTGAAGACCTGTAAAACAGAACTGCTACGTTACCTCATCCAAACATTACTTTATGTTCTTGTCTTCCCTCAAATTGATAGTATATTTAGCATCCAGTTGTAATAAATGTTGCTTGACATCCAAAAATGCTAATCTTTGTTCCAGAAAATAGAATGGATAGTAATTATTGCCTGTATTCATTGTTGCACCACTGACAGATCTTCTTTCCCTTGTAGGCTACTACTTGTCTGGGAGGAGAGAGCTGCTTTAGCAAAGCTCAAAGAAAAAGTTATTAATGAAGATGGAAGAGCAATTTTAAGGATAGAGGAAGAAGAATGGAAGGTAGTGTAGATAGGAATGAATGTGGCTTGGGTTGAATGACTGATGCATTGGAAAATGACTATTTACAACTTTATACTCACAGTTGTACTATTTTTAATCTATGAAGTGCTCACTGTGTGCTTTGCTAACAATGAATTGAGACACACTGTTGTGAGAGTGTAAAAGAAAGCTGATTTTTTTAGCTCTGAATATTAAGCATTACTCTGCAAAAATATAGCTCAAAAGGCTTTTCTGAATTAGAAATTATTTACACTGCAAATTAGTTTAATTATGTAAATCCTCATTTAACATTAACACACCAGAACTACTGAAATGTATCAAGGTGAAAACCTTCTGTGTTTAGGTGCGTGAAAATATTTCTTACTGTTGATTACTTTCCCTTTCTAAGAGTGAAAATGAGCTAGCAGATTCCCAGAATACCATTATTCTTGTTTCTAATGTATAGGGGGAAGCGACTAACTGTAGAATCAGTGACAGAGTGGAAGCTGTTTGTTCTGAGCCACTCAGAAATGCAGATGCCAGTTGCTATGAAGTGATGAGAATTAGACCATGTTGAGGCCAGTGAGAGTGACAGCCACAGCAGCAATACTCTGGTGGTCTGTAGGCCAGTGTTCCTCGTTCAGAGCTCATAGCATACAGACATTGTGGTTTTTCTATCCCTCATCTCTTCTGCTCTCAGCTGCTCAGTTTTTCTTAAGAGAATAGGAAGTACAATTTAGATGACCATTTAAATGCAAAAAAGCTATTTAGAGCAGTTTCATCTTCAGTTATATTGGCTTTGTTTAAAAAAAAAAAAAAAAAAAAGAAAAGAAACAAAAGCAAGCCCTAGGCTTTTCAGAAAAAAAAAAAAAGAAACAAAAGCAAGCTCTAGGCTTTTCAGGCAATGACAGTAGTGCACATCTCTAAATCCTGGGAGCAAAAAGTGGGCAGGTTAAATCTGTGGTCAGAATGACCCACGTTGATGGTGTTCATATTGGGATATTACAGTGTAGCTTGAGAAGAAGGAAAGATTTCTTTTTTTACCACCTTTTTTTTTTTTTTTGAATCACAAGACTGTTACTGTTTCAAATAAAACTTCTGCGTAACCCTGTATTCTTGTTGTATACTAAGCTGAATTTTTTCTGGTTCGTATTTCTTGTCTTAGACACTACCTTCGTGCTTACTGAAACTAGTCCATCTCCAGGAATGGCAGCTTCATAGAACTAGCTTGCAGAAAATTCCTCAGTTCATTGGAAGATTTCAGAATCTTGTTGTTCTGGATCTATCCCGGAACTCAATTGAAAGTGTACCTAAAGAAATTGGTGAGATGTGCTTTCTTTTATTTTAAGCTGCTTTTCTAAGAAAATTAATCTTACACAAACACGCCATTTTTGTGCACTTTGCCTGTCTAACAATCCTATTGGGAGGTTAGGAAACAGACAATTTAAATCTGACAGCGAGATCTTAAAACCATGGATTCCTTATACATTTAAAAAAATGGCCAGATGGAGGAGATGTATCTTTATGAAAACTCGCCATGAGAAAAAAGCTGGTAAGCACAGCAGGTACTAGACATAAGAATGCAGCTAGGAAAACGATATTGAAAAACAGGCTTCATGTTCCAAGTCCACAGTGTGAGTAGCCTATGCTCATAAGGGTTTTTTTGTAGCACACAAGTGCAGTTCTGCACTAAGGAGTCCTGAAGTCCTACTATTTGAATTTCAGTGAATCTTTTTCTAGTGAGAACACAGAGCACTTTTGTAACAGTATAAGGATAACACAAACCAAGTAATACTCTATTTCAAACAGAACGAACATTTATAATTTCTCATTTGTGCTCTCTGCAGGCCAGCTGACTAGCCTCCAAGAGCTGCTTCTCAGTTACAATAGAATAAAGTCTGTTCCCAAGGAAATAAGTAACTGTATCAGTCTGGAAAGATTGGAACTGGCTGTCAACAGGAGTATCTGTGATCTTCCTCCTCAGGTTTTGACAGACTCTTTTGTTTTGTTTAGTTTTGATTAATGCATATTTTTAATTTATTCAAACCCAATTATCATTAAACATTGCACTCCATGTTTTCAGATTTGGCTTGATATTCTGATTTCACAACTACTCCAGACACACATATGTGAACAATATTATGACTAGTCCAGCTGGAGCCACATGAGAAGGACATACATAGACCCCAGTAGTTGAAGGAGCCACTCTCTATTTTGTCCTGATAAATGATGTCGTAGTGCACATGAGGCAGTGATACACTTGATGTTAACTTGTTTAGCCTGAAGGTCTTCACTGATTTACCCCACTGAGGGTCTGACACCTTAGCACAGAGAAGTTCCCTTCTGTGGTTGAGAATCATACCCTAGGCCTGGACCCAACTGTAAGCATCTTTACCAGAGCTGCTAGCTCTGAAAAGGGTTTGTATGACTTATACAACTGGCTATGCACAGACTTCAATGAATGTTGTTCTGAGATGTTGAAAGCAATTACGAGAGAATAAAAGCAACTGCTCACTTACTATTGAGCCTTAATTTGGACTGACCATGAGACACCTGCATCTCTAAACATTAGTCTCTAAGATAGAGATGACAACTATGTAACTGTATTTATTTGGTTTAACTTCTTTAAAAAAAAGTAGTGGCAATAGTTGACAGCAATCAGTGCCTTGCAAAATAGAGTGAGTCTAAACAGTAATACCTAACAACAAATCTTCAAATGAAAACATACACTATTAATCAGAATCCAGAATTTACAAAATCTATGTGGATACAGGTTACATGGTGTAGAGTGATAGCTTTTAAATTAACAGCTCACAGCAAATACATAGTTCTGTCCTATTGAGACCAGAGGATGTGAACACCACGAAGCCTTGGTTATATGTACTTGAGTGACATTCAGTGTTTAGACAATTGGACCAGATATGCAATAAACCACCTCTGCACCACTTGAACACTGTAAAAGCACCTGAAGGCATGACTTAGGTGTTGCAATACTGAATGATGCTATGTTTAATTTTTAGAATGTTTTGCCATAGTAGTAGACTTCACAACATGGAAGGTGCCTAGGTTCACTCTAAAATACAGTCTGTGCAATTTGATCCATAAAAATCTAAATATTTGACTAACAAAAACCGGCATATTGCATGGAGTATGATATCTTTAATTTTTTCTCAAGGCTTGGGACATATCTGTGGTGCAGTCATGGCATTCAGCTTCTCAGCAGTTAGCGCACTCACTGCCAGGTGGGAGATAAAGTTCTTCTACCTGATCAGTTTCAAACCCACCTACCTTCCAGGCCAGAACTGTAATTGTTAGGGAATATCAGCTAATGTAAGTCAGAAACCATTCTGTGTTTACTAGCTCCCAAATGTGTTATAATGTTTCTAAATAGTTTCTTTTTTTTCAGTCAACTTTATTACACCACTGCTGTAGTGGAATAGCTATACAAACTTGGATTAAATCTCCCTTTCTTTTCAGCTCAGTGATTTAAAGAAGCTTTCACACATAGATCTGTGCATGAATCAGTTTACTACCATCCCTTCAGCTCTTCTCAACATGCCAAATCTAGAATGGTTAGATATGGGGGGAAATAAACTCCAGGAGCTTCCTGATGCAATTGACAGGTACCTAAAGCTTACAACTCACGTTAGTCTCAATTCCATTGCATTGAAACTCTAATTATTAAATCCATCTTCGAAAGATTAGTTTAATGTTAACATCACTGCAAACTTGAGATTTATCAGCCGTAATGTGATATTTTAGATGAGCTCGAATAATCCATTCAATAAACAATAAATTCAGTATCAACTGGATATTAGGAAGTATTTCTTTCCAGAATGGGCTGCCAGGGAAGCATCCCTGTGTTTAAGAGTCAGGTTGACATAGCGCTTAGGGATATGGTGGAGTTGAGAACTGTCAATGTTAATGATTGGACTAGGTGATCTTCAAGGTCTTTTCCAACCTAGATAATTCTGTGGTTCTGTGATATTTCTTGACCAGAGGTTGGGTGATTATCTTGGATATGAGGTTTCCTTTGAGAATTGTTGTATTCTTTATGAGAGACCTTTATGGGGCTGTAAAAATGAATCAATTGCTTTATATTAATGATTGATAAGATTAATTTTATAAATCGTTATGGATTGTGCAAATACCTATTTTACAGAATGGAAAATCTCCACACTTTATGGCTCCAAAGGAATGAGATAAACTCTTTGCCAGAAACCATTGGTAATATGAAAAATCTTAGTACTCTTGTTCTTAGCAACAACAAACTTAAGGATATTCCAGCTTGTCTGAAGGACATGACAAATCTGAGGTAAGAAAAAGCAGCAGAAATACAAATAAAAATACCAGAAGGTAAGTTTTAAAGCCTCCCTTGAGTTGTATATCATAGAGTGATACTAAGTGGAAAAGGCATGTCCACAGTTATACAGATGAACACCATACCATAGAAATCAGCATAATTACAGATTCACAACAATTGAGGATCTGGCCAAGAAAGCTTTGTGTAGCACAACTCATTTAGAGAAGTAAGCTATGCTAGTTACAGTCCCAAATGAAAAAGGAGACTGTATACATTTTCTCATTTCCAAAAAGGTCCAAATGCCCACTTCTAATTGGCCTTTTACATCACTCTCTAAAGCCAAGAGCTAGGAGGAAAAATATGTAACAATGATAAAAATGACAAAAAGTAGAACTTTAGCACTGAGAAGTCAAGCATTCAGAATGAAATAAAAAGAATTAGGTATAAGGATACTCCTGTACTTGCTTTGGAAAATAAAAAAAAAAAAAAGAATGTAAATCTTGGTAGAATTAGAAATATTATTTTGTATACTGTAACAGAAACTTTCCTGTTGTTTGCATTTTCATTTGAATTACTGGATGCTGGCCATTTTAGAGAGAGAAAGAACACTAAATAGTCTAAATAAATCATGTCTAACCCAGTAAGACAATTCCTGTTTTCAGATGTTTTGGAAGAAGCAGCACCTCTTTAAAAAAATATATACAAGCATAGGCCCAGGGATGGATGAAGAACAGAAGGAGACAGGGCTGGCTATTGCCTTGCAAAGTTGGGAGGATGCAGGCATTTGTACTCTTGTTCTCATCCGCTCATCTGTTTGTGGAAGCTCAGTAAGGCTGACAGTGGGGTTAAAACCTGAAGCCAAAAATGATGAGGACTGCAATGTTTTCTCCCACCACAATCAGCTACTGTTAGAAGGCATCATCTTAGCTGAGTTTACTTAATACTACTAATACAGTGGTGAGTTTAATATAAGAAAAGACTTACTTTATTTTGCTCAAAATACTGTTTGAGTACTCTTAATTCAGTTTCAAAAGAATTGTTCTCTCTGGACAAAACCTACTGCAAGAGTAACCTTTTCTGGTGAACTGTCAGATTTGTCAACTTCAGAGACAATCCACTGGAGTTAGAGGTAACACTCCCTCCATGTGAGGATGCAGAAGAGGATGAGCAACAGGAAATGTTCGGCATTGAATTCATGCACATGTATATCCAGGAGTCACTCAAAAAAACAGGTATGGCTTTTTTATGAATTCTAATCTCTCTGGAGTACAGTGAGGAAGGGGAGGATAAACCAGATAAAAGGAAGCTAGGATACATATACAAATGAAACAGGAATAATCTTAATAAATATAATATTTCCCAAAAACCTGTAAACAGATTTTTACTGAGGGCAGGGGTGCTTTTATCAGGAGTTGGCACAGTAGGTCTTCACATGAACAGCATATATATCTAGTAAGTACACACTGGAACTGTGGAACATTGGAATAAACGAGCCTGAGTTACCTACAGCCTGGGTAACTGGAAGTTGATGACTGTCTCTTGTACTTGCACTTTAATCAGAGTTACAAAGTGTAGGTCTTCCAGCACTGTTTGTCTCGAAGATCAACCTTCCCTATTTTTAGATGTTGCCCAGATGGGGACTACCAAAGGAGGATGTAAGGGAGAGAGCCTACGTTCGCAACATACAACATTTTTAGCAATGAAGTATCAATACCTGATATAAGCAGATGTTTCTCACAACTTGCTTTCCCTGACCAAAAATCCAGTGACCTAAACAAAACACCCCCACAATTTCATCCCATTTCTAAATCACTCTGACAAAAAAATGCTGTTAGCAGTCTCAAAGGTAACAGCTTAGAGGCTACAGTAAGAGACCAAAAAAAAGCACTTTTCAACAGATGTGCATGTGGCAGCTGTTACCTGCAGAGAGAACTTCATTGCAGATATAAAATGTTCTGTCTTATCTTCATTCTATATATCATGAAGGCTTAAAAATGAATGATTGAAACACTCTTGATTTAGAACGCTAAGCCAGCTTTTTTCTCACCAATATTTCATGAATTAATAATCAAATTAGCAAAAATATATCAAGATGACAGTTTACAAATAAGTTTTCTTCCTTAACAGATTCCCCTAGCAGCACGGTCCGATGAAAGTACCTAGGCCTACTTAAATAACTTAAGAGGAAAGATAAAGCTATCCTGAATTCAAAGTGAAAATAAAGCATGTTGATTTCTCTTATTTTAACCCATTCTTTTTCAGGAAATCTGGAAAGTTGTACTTCTGGTCCTTCTCCTGTCATAAACGCTAATGAATAAAGAATATAACTGTGAATGGAAGAATATATCAAGTATACTTCCTCCTAGCAAAGATGCATACAACAGGTTTCAAATATTCTTCAGGATTTTATTTTTCCGCTGATGAGAACTGGTTTGCATATTTGTAACTTCCAGTGAAACTGGGAAATATAACACCTCTTCCTGGGTACAGGAAAGACTAAAACAGGTTTTTTGTAAACAATGATTGGCTTTTTAAAAAAATCCAGATAAGTTTCATAGGTTTTTTTCCTACCAATTCCAAATCTATTTCCTGTCATGTAGTTGGCACTGGCATCAAAGATGGACTTGGGACAGCTGTCAACAGGACATTCTCCAAGGACACAGCAGACTCTGTATAATACTGTAGTGCAGCCTTGTATCCTCGTTGTTGTAAATATTCAATCCGCCCATGATCAATCAACAGTTTACAAAGGCAACCTATCTCTTTTCGTTCTTCAACAGTAAGTATCCTAGTTTCACAAAAAGGAAGAAAAGAATGAACAACACATGTCAGAAGAATAGTTTTGTTGATTAACATTAGTAGTTAAGCTTAGAAAAACTACTGAAATCACTGTAAGTTCATTTCAGTTCAGGCTAGCATGACTGTTTAAATATTTTGAACCGTAAATCCATGAAAATTGTATTTTTAAAGTAGACGATTTCTACAAATTTAGTAATTGTTTCTGTAAAATTAGTCATTTTGAGGACCCAAAAGAATTTTATATACCACTGTATATAATTTTGCTTTTCTGCAGGAGTCCATTTGCTAGGAAAAAAAAAAAACGTACCCTTGTAAAGTATCAGAACCACCCTCTGTCTTGATGAATGTTTCCTCATGTCCTTCTGTGTCGTTAGTTTGATCTTCTCTTTCTTCACTTGTAGGGGCTTTGGTTGTAGCTTCTCGCATGCCACAAGTGGCCCAGCTACTCATTCTCTGAAAATAATGGAATTCTACTGGTCCAAGTCCTACTGATTTAAAGAACTCTCTGCCTACATAATGTGTCCAGTCACACTTGTGATGGCAACACAGTGCAATAACAATTCCAGCTACAGGCTTACAGTCCTCTTTGTTGCTTTCATTATAGTCAGAATTGTTAGAAGCCACCTCTGTCTGGTCAGTCCTAGAGCGTTTTGGTGCAGGCTCTTCATTTTCTCCATCAGAGCAAGCTGTATAACTTTCAACCAAGCATCTCAAAGCAAGATCTACGAAAGAACAGACATACCCCCTCCAAAAAATAGCAACGAACACCATGCCATTATTTATACAGTCTCTATCACGGTTGGGAATGTACTTCCCACAAAGAAGAATAAAAGTATACATCACAAAGTAAGCCAGAAAACAGTTTTAAGGATAACTAAAAATTACAAGTATGCTTTGAAAACATGAAAACCCTAAATGCTAAATGAATATTATGAGACCTCTGGAGCTACTAAGGGCTTACCCTCTTGAATATTTGTTCTATACAAGTGAATTTGAAATACTTTGGTTAACAAACTGGCATATTGTAGGAGGATCTCCTCCCTGTAAAACATGCAAGTAATTGCTCTTGCCAGTTTGATATCTAGGACACAATCTATTTAATATGTACAGGCACTTCTTAAATGCTTAACTGTGTCATCTTTGTAATAGTACCTATATAGGTGTCATATTTGAGATACCTGTCTCTACTTAGTAGACATATAACATTAGAAAAAGTGTATTAGTCTAAAATTATCAGGACAGAAACACATTCTTATTTGCTTGCTTAGGATGCATATTCAGACAGCCAATACAAATTTAGAAAGAAAAATATTTCAGAGTAGAGGCTACACTGTTAAAAAAAAGACACTTTCAACAGTATACAAATACATGACCCATACCACCACACACTATTTTTTGTTCTACTCTATAAAAAATAAGAAAGGTTTTACTTCTGTCTGAAGTAGCCTTGCATCTATTATCCACTTATTATTTCACTGAGATCAACAGGTATTTAGAATATAATTGCTACATTCACTAAGAACAGGTTAGAGGGCAAGAAAAACTTAAAAGGACAGTTTGGAAGATCAGTCCCTTCAGACTGTAAGATTTAATATCCTAATATGCTGCAGTTAACACATATATAATTCATACCTGTTGCAGCGCCACACAAATGCTTCCCCATTCCTACCACTGGTAGTTTGTTAGTCTCCAAAATAGGTACCTTCCCTGGAGGGGAAAAAAAAAGAAGGAAAATAAACACACACACACAGAGTCCACAAAAAAACCAGAATCTCTATTATTATAGCTAGGGCAATGTTTTTTCTGGATAATATACTTTCAGCACACTTAAAAAAAGAAATAAATGTTAACCTCTACTGAAAATATAGTGGTCTGTACATACAGTTATAAGTTATGAAAGTTTCTTTTTCTAAAACAGATTAGGAGAATTGGATGCTGTGGCTGAGAAGCATATTTAACCATTTCAGCCTTTCTATACTGCCTATGAAATGTAAATGTGGTATTAATGCATCTCCTGATGACAGGTGTTCCCACAAATTCTGTAGTATTGATATGCACAGAATATCAATATATATAATATGTAACATATATGCATATCAATGATATGCATGACTTGCTTCATTCTGCACACCTAAAACAAACAATGCAAAGGTGTTTAATCCTGCAAGTTCTAAAAAACCCTCCAAAATGTTTTGGTTTTTGGTATTTCTTGCCTATAATTATGTGTATAAAAAGCAGAACATTTTAAATCTCCATTTAGAATATATATATATATGTACGTATATATGCATATACACACAGCATTAATGTGTCCAAGTAACCACTGAGAATAATCTTCAAAACCGAGTACATTTAAGCATGCTACGTACAAACTGACTTGAACTCCAGTATTCAAAATCTAAAATTAAGTCTCATTTCAGAAATATGCAAGCCAAGAAGTGACTTACTTAAACATAAATGCTGAATATCAACTTGAAGCCTTTCAAATATAGAATCTCTCCTTTTATGTTTTCCATCCACCTGTGTAAACAGAACAAGATCACCAACTATAATTTTGCTCCAGGGATTAATGTCAGACTTTTGTCCTGTCAAGTCTGCACATTTCCAATACCCTACACCAGTTTTTTCCTAATAAATTTGCTATTGGCAAAGTATGGAATGTACGCAATCACACTTCCAAAACTTTCACAATTTAAAGGCTTTATGTTCTCTTTGAAGATAAAAAGCAAATATTAACAGCTTCAATGACAACAGTTTAAAAATTATACTCTTGCTAATGTGACAATATCCTCTCTTACCTTGAATCTTGTAGTTGCCCTTTCCACAAGCAAAAACTGAACATTTTCAACATTCTGTAAGGCAACATCAACCCAATGAGACAGCTTTCCTCGCCCAGCTCCAAACTCAACAAAACATCTTCCTGGACCAAGTAAATGTAATTTTTCCATGTTACCTAAAATAGAAGCCTACAAAAATTAAAAGATTATTTACAAACCCAGAAAATATATAGACTGTGTATTGTAATGCCTGATAGAAAACTGATTATTTCACCGAACTGCAGAAGTCTTTTTTAAGTCTTCACTTCCTTGAGGAATTAGGGAAAAGATCTCGTGTGTACAGAGGAAAGGGATTATAAATTCTGGCTAGTCAGCAGCACCCAGCCCTTCTTCCACTGCTCACAGAACTCCACCCAGAAGTTTCTGGAATGGATTTTTGGGATCAAGTACACATTATAATATTGTTCTCTGCTGATTCTCAAAGTAGCCATCCAAAATACGTGTACTGTTATAGATTTTCTGTGAAGCATTGGTGCCTGCAGAGCCCTCTCTCTGCTGCAGTTACACATTTTGGAATACATAGGAAAGTAGAGCACGGGAAGAAAGTACAGGAAACAGACATTTCTCACTTTTAAATTTTTCTTCCCTAAATTTTTTCTTTTGCTACAGTATTATCTCCCTTAAAATTCCTGCTGTTCAATATACATTAAAAAGGTAGAAGATTCTTTTTATGCATCTATTACACAACCAGGAAATCTAAGACCAGCTCTTACAGAAAAAGTACAAAATTCCTTTTACTTCTTAGCAAATACAGCATTTTACCTTTGTAGCTCGGATTTATTATGAGTTGATATAAGAATACGCAAGTAAAAATTCAGAACACACAATTTGTATTTCAGTATCCTAATTAACTTTTATTACTAACACTTAACAAAGCAGCCATTCAAAGGTTATATATATGCTATAGACTTACAAGGCATATCAGATTTCCTCTATATGAAGTGACTAACATTATGCACACACAGTCACTCCAATTTACAGCAGCAGAATTCCACGTTCAAAACCACCTATAGCTCTTAGTAAAGCAGTGATCATACCTGCTGTTTCAAGTGTTTGAAAGCGGATTCCCCATTCTTTGGGTCATTTAAGGCTTCTTGTAAAGCCTGGTGGGACAGTATTTGTTCCTTAAGGTGAAGTTCCAGGCCTGCATGCAAATGCAAAACTTTTAGGTATAGGTTTCCAGTTTTCAAGAGTTTCTGGTTGTGTAACATACACATTACAATATTCAGACAAGAGCTCCATTTGTAGCACTATCAAAATAGATCTATCATCATATGTTTATAACAGAGCTGTATTGTTATCTGTAGTGATATTTGAGTGGGAAACAAAAAACACAAAAGGAAGGGAAATTAGTTATATGAACAAAAGATCAGTGTCTTATTCTCTCAATCTAGTTTATTCTTCTGAGTAAAATTTAGCTATTGGAGGATTGCCTACATGTTGATGATAATTCAGATGTGTTTAGTGCCAAATATCTCACATTTTCACAGATATCTAACAACAAAAATAATAATGAAATATGTAAGCAGTTCAGTTTCAAACACCTTATTTTCAGTATTAAGTAAGCTCACCGTTACTTGCTTTTTTCAACTTGATAATTAAGTTCTCCAACTCTTCTTTGGACAGAGAAGAGATAGGTACCTTTTTAAGGAAAAAAAAACCGCCACCCATAAATATAAGACCTTTTTGGTTTTGCTAGTTGATTAGTCATATGATAAATTGCAACATGTTATGTAAGGACTGAGCATTAGAACAAATAGATGTACTCACTGTTTTGTCTGGTATTTCTGCGACATCTTTTAAACCTGCATTAATATCTTGAACAAAGTAGACCTTTAAAAATCAAAAGAAAATAAATTTGATTTTGTTAATTACCAGGAAGCAAAAAGCTAAATTCTTCAGTGTTTTATCATAAGGTACACAGAAACAGGAATCCACTGCAAAAGATATTCCAAGTAATTTTTTTTCCTATAGTCTGATCCTGAATCCCCAGCAGAAATGACTGACACGTTTTAGCATGATTGAACATGTTCATAAGAGTTAAGCTGCCAATGCTTACTAGACTGATTCCAGAGACCACTTTAAGGTTTCCCATGTAATACTAAAGGTGCAATGCTCATAAGGCAGAAAGGCAGACAATAAAGAAGCTGTCTTCTGTTTTCTTGAAACAGCTGTTGAGACATACATCCTATTCCTTCTCTCAGCGCTGGCTGCGACTGTCAGCCTAGCTTTTCGTAATTCACTGCTCGCTTGAGTGAAGCGGGCAAGCTGGCTAGGGCAGCAGACTGCCAGAGGTAGGAAAACGCCCAGAGTCTCCCTGCTAGTTTTGCTTCCTGAGGACAATCTCTCACCAAGCCTCTGACATGAATGGCATTGTGAGAGACTGTTCTTAGAGAACATTTTTGCAAAAAATGAATTCAGCATTTTTATTTGTAACTGAGAGAACTGAAAAGTTGTACCGAACTACAATGAGAAAGGACATAGAAGATGAGGAGACTAGAATGTGAATTTCATTTCTGCAAGTACTTATGCAGCTTCCCTACTGTCATGCTTGCTGAGACTGCTGTCCGCCAGTTCACAGCTGCTGTCAGCACAGTAAGTTCTCTGCAGAGCTGTAATGTTTAGGGTCTTAAATCTGAGAGGAGGTAGTCCTGAATTTATACTGCACTTACTGGCTTTGGCTTCTCTCTTGAATTACATTTTTTTAAATGCTTTTGTAGTTGGTCTTCATATACAGTGCTAAAATCCAAATGGAAAGAAAAGTAAGTAACAGCATTTATCATGTGAACTCTGACAAAGAATAGGAAAAGCATTTACATATACTTACTGTTTTGGATCAAGAGGGCATGGAATTCTTTTTCTGTCATTTTCTTGCTAGTGGTAAAAGAAAAGTTTTAGACAAGACTTCAGCATGTATTTTTTTCAGAAAAGCTGTTGAGGGACATTCGAGTTTCATAAAACATCTATTCTATAGTAGGTGGGTTAACTGGAATGGAGAAACTAAGACAAGAATTTAATACTTAAATGGATCCTAAAAGAATAAACCTATGATGTAATGGCAGTGTTACTGCTGGGCTGAACTGATGGTTTTAGCACATCCAGGGCTCAAAGGAAGGCGCAGGCGCTGCCTCTCCTGCCCGTGCTGCGGGGCCCCAGCTCAGGCGGACATGCCGCCCAGGCCCCCCGGGTGCCGCCGGGGCTTCCCGTCTGCCCCAGCCGCTCCCTGAGAACCCGGCGCTGCCCTGCCCCCAGGAGCCCATCCTCCCCAACCGGAGAAGGGGGCCTGCTGCTCCGCCCGGCAAGGCTCGGTACCTCCTGCTGCCCATGCTCTCCGCAAAAGCGCCTCCCAGGAGCCGGGATCATCTTGCAGAAGCGCTTCTTCCTCTCCACGAAATAGGCACATCGCCCCGGGACAGGAGCGCCGCGCTTCGGCTCCGGCGCCGCCATTTCCGTCCCAGCATCCTCTGCGAGCGCCCCCGCGGCTCCATCTTGAGGCTCCTCCTCCGCGGGAGCCGGGCGCCAAACTCGAAGCGCAAGATGGCGGCGGAGAGCATGTTTAACCGGCCGGTGTGTGTGCAAGTGAGGTGCCAGGGCTGCGAGGAGAGGTGAGGGGCTGGCTTGAACGGTTTCTTTGCTAGCTGCGTGGAAGCTTTATTGCATCCTTTAGGTGAAGGTCTGCTGAGCGACAGGCTTTTTCCTTCTCTTTTTTATTCTAGTCTTGTGCCCTAACAGCTGCTGGGCGAGAGGCGGGGCCGTGCGCGTAGTGCGGGCGCTGAGCTGAGTTGTTCTTACTTTGGGGATGCTTATGGAAACTCTCTGGGTTAGAGGGATGGGGACTTGGTCGTAGCAAGCCTGGAGGTAGTCAGTGAGGGCTGTGGTGGCTGCTGTGGGTGCCTTGCTAGGGGAGAGGGGCGAAGGGGTTACTGGTAGCAGAGAAAACACGCAGTGGCTTTACAGAAACGTTTTAGGGGTACGAGGGAAAATTCGTCTCCCCTGCAGGCGACACGAGGGCCAGGATTCCCGCACGGGCTCTTGCAACACTGCAGGCTCGGCTGGTGTTTGCGCGTCTCCCAGGCCGCAGCGGTTGCCCTGAGGGCGGGCCCGCCTCCTCTTCCTTCTCCTGCTCGCAGGCTCAAGCCGGCCTTACTGCGGCCTCTGGGAGCTTTTCGGCTCCCTCGTTACTGCCCCTATGGCGTGTGCGAGCCCACACGTCTGTCCCGACTGGTTTCTATACCGAGGGATAAGTCGATTTGGGCGCACCCGTGTGCGTATGTGCATGCTTTAGCACTGGTGTTTGGGAGAGTCCAGGAATATTTTATGTGAAGTGGCTCTTCACAATGCAGTGAACGTCAGTAATACAGGTTCTATCTGGATTAGAGAGTGTGTGCAGGCGTTAGAGCTATTGTCTTGCCGGTATTAGAAGGCACAGAAAGGCATCTGTGGGTGTATTTTGTCATGCAAGTAACTTTTCGTATTACTCAATGAGAAGTAAATGAAGACGACGTAGCACTGTATAAATGATTATCAAAAGTTCCAGCAATCGTTAATAAAATTTCAGCAGGCTTTTTCAAAGGTTCTCGTTTCTGGACAAAGTTTCAAAACTTTTGTCTTGCTATGTGAAGTTTGGTGGATAACAAGCCAGAAAAAAACCTGAGCTGACTGAGGAGCTGTAATGGTAACTGAAACTGTGGGGCTTTCAGGTATCTTAGTAGTAGTCATCAATGGGAACTTTCTCAGTATATCTGCCTAAATTTTTGTTTTTGAACTGTCATCTGGTTCCTGTAATGTGGCTACGAACACATGTTATTTGGAGAATGTTTTCTTGATTCGTTGCTAAGTTTCATCTTTTTGTATACAGGAGATTGAATGTTCGAGTGAATATTGAACTACTGTCAATTTCTAATCCTGTTCATAAAAAGGTTTGTGGATTAGTTATATTTGTGTCATTCCTTAGGTATTATCCGAATTTCATTGTATAAGAGGCAAAGGAAAAGCAAAATAGGATTTCAGTATGTGTGTCACTTGACCCTATTTTATTTTTGATATAATTTCTTGAGTAATTTTGTTGATTTGGTATGGTGGTTTTTTCCTAGACTTTTTTAGCCCTCACTTTTAGTTCGGCTCTTCATGGGTCTTAGTAACTACTTGCAAATTAAAATTATTTGGAGACTATTAGGTGAACCCGAGTTAAAGAGCAGTCTCACTTTTAAAAATATTCAACACTTATTTAAGAATGTAGAGTAGCAGTTGTTTTGCAAAGTCCTCATCTTAACTAGCAAAAATGTCAACTTGTATGTGGATGTAACGTTTTCCTTTTTATTAATAAAAGTGTTAGTCTTTGAATGTTTGGAATTTATCCTGTACTAAATTTGCAGTAAAAAAAAAGAAAAAAAAATCTTTCCCAGGAAAAATAGCAATGAGATTACTATTGGAGGTTATAAAATCTTTTTTGTTGTATGTCTAATTTGTCACTTAAACTGTACATCCACCTACCACAATGTTAAAATTTGTCATTAGTTGGTTATAGTGTTATTGAGTAAAGATTTGTTGGTGTAAGGGTGACAACATTTTTTTTTGTAATATTCTGCTAATTGTGACAATGATAATATTAAGTGTGAAGAAGCAATTCGGTTAAGAACTGTGTACCAAGTTGCAGCCTATGTCAGCAGGAGCCTAGAAATCCAGTTGGGCACATCAGTGACTGATCAGTCTAAAAAGATAACTCAAATGCTTGGATCAGTTAATGGGGCATCAAACCAAGTAGGAGTTCTTATGCTATTCAACAACCTTCCCTAGCTGGTTTGGGGTGGCTTTAATTTTAACATAAGCTGGCTGCCCATGTTTATATGTTTATACATCTCCAGCTGAGAGTTTTGTTAGCGTAACTGGTATCTTGTTTCAGTTCTAATTATGTATGTGTGCTATGTCACACTTCAGCTATGTTGGAAGAGCTGTCAGGTTTCTAGTTCCTTTCTTTCCTCTGCTAGGGAATATTATATTCTTCACACAGGTTTGAGCTTCCTTATAGAGAACAGGTGTGTGGGCCTAACGTAGCAGGTGTTTTGCATAACCCCAGCCTTGTAATGAAAGACTAATCCAAAACACTATGTAGGCCTCCAGCGAACAAGTGAGTTTATTTTTAAAAGCTAAGCAGCATAATGCTACACTTTTGCTTATGAGCTTACTGGACTTCAGCTGTATCTGTTTTATGTTTGCTTTGCAAAGCTCTGTATTCAAATATATACAGTTTAGAAAGTGGTTTCTTAAACTTTTAGGAGCAGTATGCTCTAAAAAACTTCCAGTTATGGGAATGATGTGTTTATGATCCATTACGTAATTCTACACTCTGTTTCATGAGGGGAAAAATAGCAGATAGTTTTCTTTCTGTAAAATGATGAAGACACATTGAATTTTGAAACCTTTGCTTCTCGAAGTTGAAGGTTTTTACTTGGTTTATTTTTGTGAGAAATAGTTTTTCTGGTTTTCCCACTGTAATAATTGAAGTTGTGTTAAACATTAATGTTTTTCACCCTCTGAATTAGTTGCCACAATTCTATCTTACTTTTGGTTAAACAGTAAAAACATTAAATAGTGTTTACAATATTGGTTTACAATATTTACAGAATTGTACAGGGTGGGTTTATAGTAAACATAGTTAAATGTCTGTCTTTTCAGGATTTAGCTGTTCGATTGACTGATGATACCGATCCTTTCTTCCTTTATAACCTTGTCATATCTGAGGAAGATTTTCAAAGGTAAGGGAATGTGTGGCTCAAAAGTGTTTGTAAAACAGATGTGCAGAAGTAGTGTTTTGTTATATAAGGTATGGCTTCGTGCATGCAGTGTTGAATGTTTGTCTCTGAGTTTGCTGCATCTGTGGTGAAGGTGCACAACTAAATAAACAGATAAAATCTTGATAATGGTTGAGTCTCCCCTAATTGTCCTTTGCTTCTTCCATGTGCTCCTCCTATCCAATAACTGTACCACTCTGTGCTGTAAGGAAGGCATCTACTCGAAGGAGCACATTTGTTGTGCCACAATAACTTATTTCTTTAATTAGTGCAGCCCATTTGCAAGAACTCTTGAAATCAAAAATATCTTCTGGTGATTATCCAAGACATGATCACATTTCTTCTTGTTCAGGGTTGAAAAAAAGATGCTAGCAAACTTTAATTACATGATCAGAATTAGTTCTTTCTACTAGTGTAAACAAAATATTTTATAGGAAATAAATTACACCTCTATATATCCTTATTTTTTTTTTTTTCCTATCTGTTTATGTAGTTTAAAATCCCAGCAAGGTCTCTTGGTAGACTTCTCTGCTTTCCCACAAAAATTTATAGATCTGCTTCAGCAATGCATTCAGGAGCAGAACAAAGATATCCCAAGGTAGGTAATAAGTGAGTGCCATATTACTCTGTGTGTACGTGTTGAGTTCTTAAAATACTTGTCAGCCACTCAGACTGAGAAGAGTCAGTAGAACAAGGATAGTTTAACCTTCCTCTGGATGCATCTGAATATCAATTGGGGGATGTTACTGACAAAACCTGTCTCTGGAGGACTGAGCAGTGGAATTTATGTCTAGTAATAGTCTCCCCATCTGAGTTGAAGCTGGCAAGCTTCACAGGCTAGCAGATGTGAAAGGATGCAGCACTGGTCCTTTTTTTTTTTTTTTTAACAGTTTAATGCCAGAGACCTAATCTGAATTTGATGGACCGAGGGGTAAATCCGTTTCAGAGGAGAAAGCAAATTTATAAGGCATTCTGACAAGGATTTTTTTTTTTTTCTTTCATTTCAGTGTTCAGATATTAAGATGCGAGGGGGAGACCTGAGATCCGCTCTTCCCTGTAGTGGCCTTTTCAGGTGTTGTTTTTGTTTGTGTGGGTACTGAGGAAAGTCCTGTCCAGAGTACCTAGCTCCACACCAGTAGTCAGGCCACTTCCTGAAGTATGTGCTGTGAGCTATGAATTTTACTAGATTGCAGGATACCTATAAGTCAGGAGTCTCTTTTCTTTTGAATTTGGTTACAAAGGCCTTACTTGGTTTTGGACTTGTAAGTCTAATATGGGCTTCTGAAAATTTTGCAAATAAACAAACTGATTAGATTTGTACATTTATTGTAAGGTACAAGCGTTTTAGTTGATATTTGTTTGTAGTATTAACTAGGGACAGAATTTCATAGTTTTTTTTCAAATGAAAACCGGACAGCCTTTTATTGCACATGTAAAAATATTTATTTGAAAATAGCTTGTGGGATCTACAGGTAGTTTCAGGGAAAGAAATATGCTAAACATTTGATTATTTTTGATCTTCCCTAGGTTTTTGCTGCAGTTAGTTTCTTCAGCATCTGTTCTAGATCACACACCTGTCTCCTTAAATGTAGTGGAGACCAACCCTTTTAAACATCTTACCCACCTCTCTCTAAAATTCCTGCCAGGAAACGATGCAGAAATAAAGAAGTTTTTAGCCAGCTGTTTGAAATGCCTTAAGGTAAAATGAAGGCTTCTCATAGATACAACTAGGCCTTGATGCAATGTGTACTTAAGCTTTTTTTTTGTTCTTAATACTTCAAAAGTATGTACCAAATTGTATGCTCTGGTTTATTTTTTATTTTAGCTCAGATATGTCATTGCATGCAGTTATTTAGGTGCATGTTACAAAACTAAATTGTTACTATTGCTTTAGCAATAAAAATATTAACATGTATATTCAGCCAAGCGCTATAATTTGAACTAGCAGAAAATCAGGTGTTTTACACATGCAGCACATGTAGTACGCAGCTGTTGAATGCTTCTGAATGCTTCAGTGTCTCGTGCTTCATATGAAGCCTTGTGCTGATGGCCCGGTCAACTGCAAAAGTAAAATACTGTAAACTTTCAATCCCTTTGTTCAGCGGTTGGGTTTAGGAAAGTATGTGTGTGTATATGATTCTAAAGGCTTTATGGACTTCAAGGGGTAGTAAAGGGGTAGCAAATAAAAATCGTAATGTTGATGCAGTTGGTAGCATGTTAGCTTTCATTTAATGAGAAATTAATGGTCTCATAGTTTGTTGTTCGTTTCAGTTTCATAGCCTGGGATTTGTGTGACTCCTAGTGTGCTGTCATTTTTATAGCCACCTAGTAAGCTATTTTAATAACATAAATTTACAGTATTTCAATTGGTTTGTTTTTTATGCAACTTCTTTGTAAATGTCTTTATGTTAAGATACTATTTCCTTATAGAAACTTGGTAAGAATTTAATTCAGAGTTTTTACCTTGTGAGCTAATGCCTTTTCTTTTAACTTCATTAATTATACTTTATTCAAGATAAAGTTTATTAAATAAGATTATTTTTTCCACAAATATAATGGGTATGTGGTTGCTTAGGCAGGGTATGCTGATAAAATGGAAGCTAAATACTACTTGTATTTTGGGGGCTAAGCCTTGACTTAATGTCAATTTGTACATAGGAAGACAAAATGATGTTGGAAGAAAAGCTTAGAAAAACTGAAGAGGATCTTACCAGACAACTGAGCTACACTCAACAGGTAATGTAAATTTTTGACTTTCTGGTTGTAAGTTGCACTTCTTCCAATCTGTGGAAAATGTACCTTCTTGTGAACTGGTCGTTTAGGCACTACCTAGCCAAGATAATTGACTTGGGAGTGAGTGAAAAGAAGAATAGTAGTTTAGTGTAGCTTTTCTTAAGAATGAGTAAAGCATGCAACTGAAGAATAAAATTTAATTCTCACAATACTAAACCAGAATTTTACTTGATATTGTACAGAGTTCTGTCTGTATATGCACACACAAATTATATATGGTGGTGTGAAGATAAATATACTCTACATAGTCCGTGAATGGTTCTAAATCCTTATATTTGGAAAAATTGTGAAACACTGATAAATCAAGAATCTTGAACTTCATGTTACTCTACTACTTTTTGATTTTTGCAGTCAGCCCAGTAATAACTTCACATTTCTGTTTCAAGACGATGATTTGGGTCAAATTCTAGAATTATCAAGGTGACTTTTTTGACTATCATGAAACGGAAAAATTCCACTAAAACTGCAATTATAGAGCTTTTTTGGAATGGAATACTTGTTTACCTCACCTTTGCAGTTTCAGCTGCAGTTGCTGGAATGTGTTTGCTGAATTGCAGCGCAAAATTAGAAATCATAAAGAGGAAACTTGCTGAAGAACTTCCGCCCCCACTAGAACACTTTGTGTTAAAAGGCTAGAGAACATCAGCAGACTGTTTTTTCACTCTTAAATAGTGATCAGAAGAAAATACAATTGGAAATGAAGATGATTTTATCCACAGTGTCAGAAAGGTGCTCTTTAGCTTTTCAGTGCCTTACTTTCCTGTTTACAGAATGAACAGATATTTTGGCATCTGGTGCTGAAATTTAGACTTTTCTCAATAATTCCATGTCCTTTTTAAGAAGTAACAGTAAAGAATCATTCAGTATTGACTAAAATGCTTAAATTTTTAAAACTCTCTATGCTTTGTCAAACTTAAACAGAGCTTGTCAGAGAAGAGCCGAGAGCTAGACAAACTGAAAAATGAATGGTCATCATACACTACAGCTCTAAATAACAAACACACACAGGAGCTGACAAGTGAAAAGGAAAGAGCTTTCCAGGTATGACAACAGAAAAAAATTAGCAATATTCTTATATGTGAATAGTTTTTTGGCTTAATTTTCAGATTCATTGAATAACTACTTAGTGTCCTTTTTTCTTGTAGGCACAAGCTCAGTACCAACAACAGCATGAACAACAGAAAAAGGAATTAGAAAATTTGCATCAGAAAAGTATTCAACAGTTGCAGAACAGACTCTCAGAACTTGAGGTCATCAATAAAGATCTGACAGAAAGGAGATACAAAGGAGATTCCACAGTCAGAGAACTGAAAGCAAAGCTTTCTGGAATAGAAGATGTATGGTTTATTCATTTCCATAACCAATTTGTGGAGCATTAACACTGCCTGCCTGTGCTTATAATAGAAAATACAGTGTATTAAGTTTGTTCAGCTCCTCTTCATTCCACATTATGCTTACTAGTTAGATATATCAGTTTAAGTTACTATTACAGGTTTTCATAAATAAAATAAAATTCCTTTCCAATGTTCTAGGAATGTCAAAGAGCAAAGCAGGAGGTTCTGTCACTGCGTCGGGAGAACACTACTCTGGATGCTGAATGTCATGAAAAAGAAAAACTCATTAATCAGCTACAGACACGGGTTGCTGTTCTGGAGCAAGAGATCAAAGATAAGGATCAGCTAGTTATTAGAACAAAAGAAGTATTGGATGCGACACAAGAACAAAAGGTTCCTTTGAGTTTTAAAATAATTTTCTCTAAAGCTCTGTCGAACTTTCTTAATTGCAGTCTCTATAGATTAGCAACTGACCAGTTCTTATGAATACAGCAAGTAAGCTTTCAAATGTAGTTAGATTCTAAATTGTGGCATGAAAAGCATCCTGGATTCAGTTTTACAAAGGTTGCTACTGTTTTAATATTGTGGTACCAGAGTAAAATTAGCAATACTTTTTATAAACAAAAAAATGGATGAATTGAGATACTATGTAATTTGACTGAAAAGCAAGGACTGAATTTCTTGTAAAGATTAGTTCACAAAGACTTTATTGAGGTTCTACTTGAAATCATAAGTGATGTCTATTGTGTCTTTATTATAATATTTTTAATATTCTTTTAAAGGCGATACTGGAAGAGAGTACAGAGAAAAAACAAAGTCATATTGAAAAATTAGAGACAACAATTAAGTCGCTGTCAGCTGAACTTCTTAAGGTTTGAACATGCCATTATCCTTATGAAATGTCTTCCTTATTTTTGTCTTTATTTTGAGAATATCTGATTTATTATTTTTTTTAATAGGCTAATGAAATTATCAAGAAGTTACAAGGAGATTTGAAAACTCTAATGAGTAAATTAAAATTGAAAAATACTGTAACTATTCAACAGGAAAAACTGTTGGCAGAAAAAGAAGAGAGACTTCAAAAAGAGCAGAGAGAATTGCAGGAAATGGGACAATCTCTTCGAATGAAAGAACAGGAGGTATTGTGATAGGTTAACCCTCTGTCCTGTAAATGCTATTTTATGTAGTGTGTTGGGTTTTCTGGTTTTTATCTTATTTGCAGCAGTAAGGTCTTAAATCTTTCCCTGGAATAGAATGTACTCTTTTACTTAGTTAACATGTTTGTTTAAACATGTAAGCAACTTTTCATTTTCTTTCAAGTAAACTGATTTTGTAATGCCATCCATTCATATAGAAGAAAACTAAAATTGTATTAAGAGCACAAAGCAATATAGTGGGTGAATCAACATGCTTTAGGGGGCATATTCATGTGAAAGTTGATGAAGGCAGCAAGAACAGGAACAGAGTGAGCTTTTTCTTCCATTAAGTATATTTCCCTGCTTAAGAGTCCTTACATTATTTAATCACAGAAAAATTAAGGTCAGAAAGACTTCTGGCTGTTATCTTGGTGAGATCCTAGCTAAGAATAGGGCTTATTTTAACAGAATTATCATACTGCTTTGTAAAAAAACTGAGTTCAGACTTCTCTAAATAATTTTAGAACAACTTCACAGATCCTTTTTATTTATTTATAGTATATTTTTTCTTCAGTTTGTCATCAGTATTAGCTTCTGATAGTGTTATAATTATTATGGGAATATTGCAGGTTTGCAAGCTACAAGAACAGCTAGAAACTACAGTACAAAAACTAGAAGAAAGTAAGCAGTTACTGAAAACCAATGAAAATGGTAGGTTTATACAATTTAATTTCTCCCTCTGTAAAAATGACATAGTGATCTAGCTGCTACTGAAAATGAATGGAGGCTTTACTTGTGTTCTTTCTTTGTAAAGAGCAGTGATTATTGTTGTTTATGGAAAAATAAGCTCTGTCTGCAGTGGGTATGCAACAACCTAGAGCTGCTGGTAGAGGAGACTTTGCAGTTGGTGCCTGTGGGGTAGTGTGCGGGGCGGGGGCTAACTGGAGGAAGGAACAGAATGGCATGTAGGGGTGGAGGAAGGGTGACAAAAAGGCTTTCACGAGACTGGAACTTCTAGTGATGCTTAAGGAGGAAAAATAGCCCCCAAGCTGTCACTTCTTTTGACGAAGGGCTACTTGCTGTTTTAAACAGCTTCAAAGAGGTAGGAAGTGAGCTTGACCTTTTTCTTGTCTCTGCAGTAATCACATGGTTAAACAAGCAGCTGAATGAAATTCAGATGGCGAAGAAGCCAGAGACTTCAGCCAGTCCACAGGGTGGTGTTCGGGCTGCCCTTTCTCCTCATGGCATGGTAAGATACCATAACTATATAGTAAGATACCATAACTGTAAATAACACGGTTATCATGTAGTCATTATTTCTTGAAATGTATGGCCCTAAAAAAAAAAGGGGGGGGGGGGGGGGGGGGTGTAAAGGTGCTTTCATCTTCCCTATAGTTTTGGGTGTATGGTTGTGGGTGGGTGTGGCTTTTTTGGTTTGTTTAGGGTTTTAATAACATAATATGCTGTTGGGTGCTACTTGATGCCCTGGCCTTCTAAGTGAGAATTTTCTAAGCTCTCAATCATTAAAATACACAAAACAATGCAAAATTAGCTTGGAAAAGATGGAGTGCAGGATGAAGGGAAAAGAGAAGGCATTTTTGTGTTGTGAGGTTGTACAGGTTGAGAAAGAAAGTTTGAATACTCTTATTAGTGATATTTAGAAACATGAAAATAAGGGGTAAGAAACATTTCCTACTGTTTTTATTAAATACTGTCACTTATTGGTTCTCTGTTGTCCCTGTTCTTTGTTGTCCCTGTTGGCACCTTACCATTGATGAGTGCTTATTCAGTAGTAGAAGGGCATATTCATGCGAAGAGGTCTCTTGATTTATAGCTACATACATTTAATATATTAATCAGTTACAGGGTGTGTAGCTTATTGTGAGTTTATTGTTAGTAGCTAAGAGTGCTCAACTCTCCTAACTAAAAAGTTACAAGTTTTCCGTAAGAATGTGAATCTTGGAAAAGTGATGTTTTCTTCCCGTCAGGAAGACTGAAATGAATGTTAGCTTTGTAATTACAGTTAGTTGTTAATTTTTGACTTTTAAGTCTTTACAAACAATTACTTCAAGAATTGTTTTTCTCCTTTATGGGTGTATTCTATTTCTCTTACAGCCTGACCGACCATCCTTTCCCAGCTCAGGAATCAGTCATTCCATTTCTCCTCTGTATGCCTTCCAGAACTTTCCAGAACCAGCACACAACAAAAATGTCAGTTCACAATGTCCAGTACCAAAGGCAAGCACTTTGACTTTAATGTCTGGTTAAGAATGTGATAACATATCAACGCTTAATGTTTTGAATATTTCTCAGAATGCATGAAGAGTTACTGTACCTCCCAGTGCTCTTAAACTCCCTGTCTTGAACATGATCACTATTAGTAATAGCTAATGCTTGTTCTTAGGTTGCTTATTCCTGCGTACTTTGCTGCACAGAAGTGCTGTGCAAGGTACAGAAACATGAATCCCTGAGATGTTTGCTCTGAATATGCTGGCTGCTGCACCGGCGTAGTGCTCTCTAACCTCCAACTCTTACATTTCTGCAGATTCAGTTTAACCCACAGCTCTCTAAAATGAATCGATGTTCAGAAGTTCAGATGGGGACTGCAACTAGTCATCCAGCAAACAAGGAGAAGTGAGTGTCATCTATTGCATTTTTAGTGTGTTGGGTTTCTTAAATTATTATTTTTATAAAGCCATTTGTCTTCTATGTGTGTCTGGAACTGAGCAAAACATTTCCAGTACCAAGCTAGTTCTGTGCTCTGCCTTTCCCCATCAATGTGTTAATGAATTTTAAGTTGTGGCAGACTTAATTGGTCACTAAGCATGGTTAGTTGATAACAAAGGAAGAGCCATGCTTTCAGGAGTTGGTCCCAAGGAACTAAAGTTCCTTGTCCCTTCTGGTGACAGATCTAAGGCTATCATGTGAGGAGTCAGTTGAGAACAGTCTAGAACTAAAGTTCATAGGAAAGCAGTAGTTCCACTTCAAGTTAAGATTTTTCTGAATGAGTCTGTATCCACAGTTCTTGTTAGTTAGCAGCCCATTAACTACACTTGTATTACATTTTAATTAGCCTTTTTATTTCTAGTGGTGATAATTTGGGGCTGGAATCAAAGTATTTCAAGAAAAAAGATGACAGCATTCCTTTACGAGGGCTTAGTCAAAATACACTTAACTCAGGTATGTGTGGAAACAGTAAAACAAGACCTTATTTGAAATGTGCCTAAAGGGTAATGGTAGTTCTTGTTCTATGAACAGTGTCTTGTTTCTGCTATTCTACAGAGTATCTGAAACCGTACTTGTCAACAAAAGCCCAACCGTCACCAAAAGCGGCAGTAACACCAGCCTCGGCTTATTTTCCTGGATAGTAGACAGGATTCTTAACGTAAGAGTCCTCTTTTAACCATCTGTAATAATGTATCAGTAAAGTATCAGTGTAAACTGATGTAATTTTTTAAGTCTGAATCTGTTTTCTTTGAGAAAGACATCTTGACTGACTTGGGTGGCTTTTCAGGATATGTGAGCCCATTCGGTAAAGACAAAGCTTTAAGCAGCCTCAGCCTTGGTGGGAACAAGGCTGCAGTGATATCACTGGGGCTGTGCAGAATTTTCTTTTAGTATATTGGAGACCCTGTTGTGTTCCTAAAAACCCCCCAAAGTGCAGACTTTTATTATAGGAACTGACAGGTGTGTGGATGAAGTGTGCTCTGGCATTCCCTGAGAGAGAAGGTTTCTCTTGAATGCTCTTCCTGACTCCTTTCGGAGAAAGGATGGTACAGATAGAAGGCACTGGGAGAACTGGGTGATGCTGTCAACTTTAGTAATAGTCAAGCTCGTAAGTTAGCATGACTGCCTCACTAATCCTCCCTTACAGTTTTAATTTTAAAAACTTAATTTTGGAACCAACTTGTTTGAATTGTGCATAGACTTACAAATAACCTAATTAAAGATATTATTTCACTGAATGTATAAAATTATAATTTAAAATTCTCCCTCTTGGTTCCCCTAACTTTTCTGTGAATCTGTCAGTATTACATTCCACAGGTCACCATGTGTAAAACACTGTAAGGTGAAGTATCTGAACAGGTAATTGACATTATCACAAGGTCTAAAAGCTAATTTATTTTTACTAATCATACTTTACAACTGAAAGAGTGTACAGAAATTTAAGATACTCTGATGCTCAAGCTTAGGTAGGCTGAGTCTGTTCAGCCTGTTCTACTACCCAGGTTCGAATGCTAGAATCATGTAACCCCTTCATTCTGTGCCATCTTTGATTTGGTGAAGTATTTGTAACATACAAAATAGACTTTTAATGGCTATTTACACACTTTTACTGTTAAAGATATTTCAGACCTTTTACCTTGGTTATTTCAGTGCAGGCAGAGGGTTGTGTATTTAAGTGGTTTGTTTTGCTGTGCAAAATGTGTATATTTGTTTATAAATCAGCACCATGGTAATTAATGTATATTCACTTGTTTGGGCATGTGTAAGTTTTGATGGAAATATTAAATGGTTTTTATCAAAGGCTCCGAGTAATGTTGTAAGGGTACTAAACCACCCTCTCCACTGTCCTGAAACCCCAAGACAAGGTAAGTGCCAGAAGGGTACTGTTTTATTCACCTTACCTTTTTCTGGAGTTTTCTTCCCAGTGTCCTCCTTTTCCCACACAAGGCCGTGCTCTGGGACCAGCACTGTGATGCACGTACAATCCCCTGATGGCAGCAACCCCCTTCTGAAGGTCTGTGCTTATGCTACTATTTATAGTTAAGTTTTAGTAGATGTAAATTAATGTGAACTTGGTCTGTTCCTCTTGAAGTACATAGAAGTGCTTTCAAAGAGGAAGCTGATGATTGAAATGCAGCAGCTTTCCAGATGTCCCAGTCCTATTCAAATCTAAACTGAGACAAGGGTGGTGGGCCGGGGAAGAGTACTCACCCCGCAGCACGGTGGGGCAGAAGCAGCTGTGTCCTGGGCTGCTGAACACTACCGGCACTAGGGGCATGCTCAGGCAGCCTGAGGAGTGCTGCACCTCTACTCCGTGCTTTTTTCCCCACCTGCTGAAGTATAACACACATATACTATAGAACTTCAATTAAGATTTTAAGAGACATTAACAATTATTTAAAAATTCATTAAAATATTGAACTTTATTAACAGTATATTTACATATTTTTTCCTGCTCTTGGTCAACCATGGTGAATGTTCAAAGGTAAAAAAGCATTAAGCAATAACCACAAGATGAAAACATTTTAAACCTATACAATACTTTATACACAAATTTATACAAAGGAACACTTAAATAATACAACCGGACACAAAAATATACACTTTTAGAGAAATTCACATCAGTAATTGTATAAAGCTCTCTTCTGTACTAAGGGTCCTGAAAATTTAGGACTAAAACATTAGCTCTGTACTGCAAAAGGGTTATTGTGACAGTCCTCAAAGGCCACTATATAGCACACGGACATATTCAAGGCTATCAGCTTATATTTCAGTCTGTATTCAAGTTTTGAGGTCCTTTATGATTATGCAAACATCAGAAATATAGTGGTATAATAAATGGTACTTAGGAAAGCAGAGTTTTAGAGCCAATATTAAAATTTGTAGGCTCAAAACACCCACCTAATATTTGAACAAGTGTTTGATACTACTGTTTATTCAAAAATAGAAAGAGTAAATGCACTTACATAAAAATAACTTTTACTGTTCAGCAAGCGTGCTCATGTGATTGTTAGTACAAACTTAAAAAAACCTGCCATATGACTTTTAGAATAAATGATACCAATTCACCTTCTCCATACTTGAGTACATTTACATTAAGGCTTTGAATCATCTGACCCAAGATTTTACAACATTAAAATGAATGGGTCCACACGGATGCTAGTATGTCTCATTGAGACTTAGCAGGACTAGATTAAAGCTCACCACCTTAAGGAAACAGAAGGACACATGCTCATGCCTTGACTCTATTCTTTTTTTGTCTCTGAGCTAGAATGTAAGGTTTAGTAAGTAACAGTAAGTATTTCATAGCAAGAGACAAGTATGTAACAGTTTGTCTTCTAAAAGTAAATTATTAATTCAATGGCAACATCTTTGGAGAAACTTCCTTTTAAAAAAATTCCTATGGGGTTCATGCAGAAAGATACTTCTTAAGATTACCTTAAGAAATTACATTTTGGATGGAATTGGAATGTGTATCCCAAACTGCTGATGGAAAAAAAAGTCTAAAAGGTCTTTCTAGATTTTTGTCATACATTTGTGTCTTGCAATAATGGTTCTTTAGCTTCACCAGGAGCTTGTGGACTGTGGGGGTGGCCATGGCTGCCACAGTGTTTCTTCCAGTTGCTGGACCGTACATTTAGGTTTGTGTGTTCAGGAATAAACAAGGCAACAAGTAGTGCCAAGAGCACAGAGCATGCTCCAAACAAGAACGGGGGTCCAGGAATTATAGAGTTCTGAAAACAACAACAGTAACACCACAAAGCATTAATGAGCCTTTTGATGCATGTTAACAGACTACATTTGCTAATTACACAAATTTCAAGAAGGAAAAGAACTTGTTCTTGCTACACTATCCAATACAGTGTTTATCCCCAGGTGGAGTCTTTTAGAAGAAATGTGGAAAGAGTGTTACATCCTAAGATTTAGAAGAGGGAGCATATGGTTCTTACTAATGTGTTCCAACTTCCTTTTCTAGGGCAAGTTCTTCCTGTTCAGTTTCCTTAACAAATTAAGTCTATAAGGAACTAAAAAAGCTAGAGAGAGCTTGGTTACAGGACAACACAACAGGAATACAGCACATGAAAGGTAAATACAATGTCAGGGAGACACGAGAAGAGGGGGATGCTGTTCTCAGTCCCTCCTTCCCTCAGTCTTCCCCTTACATGGGGCAACAGCTGTCTAATTACTACCAGCTATATCTATCTGAAAGGTAAACTAAACCCCACCCATCTAGTTAAACACAAACAGATCAACAACCCTCCCCAGTGATTTCAGAACCTTTTCTTACACATTTACAGTTAGCACAACCACATGTAACACAGCATCATCCTCAAGAACGGGTGGGCACAAGGTCCCTTCCTGATTTCTTTGGCTGGAATCAGTAAGTGAAAGAATAATACCTGTTGTAAATGGTATTGCGTGACCACACCACCTCCCGACGGTGACTCAGGCATGGGGAGTTCATTCAGTTCAACGTGAAATATATAGAATATAAAACCATAAAGTGCTGGTCCCAAACCATTACAGAGTCCTCGAATTCCTGTTATCATCCCTTGAACAACACCTGGGGAAAGTAAAAGACACTATTATAGGTACCTATATTTATAAGTATATAATTAACTATTTTTAACGGATCTGTAAGACTATTCACCTTCAAACTGATGCAAGCGGGAAAGCTTCTCTAAAGTGCTGCACTAGGGGTAGGAATAGCCAAGGGACACAGAAGAATTGTCATTATAGTATATTCACATTGTTTTCCAGCTCCCTCTGGGCAGAGAGTAGTAGTGGCTGTGCTGAGCTCATTCCGAGCGCGGTACAGGTGCCGGATCCTGGCTGGCGCTGTCTCATGCAGGAGAGCCAGCGCTGTGCAACCTGGGCAACTAAGCAAACTTTTGACAAAAGCGAGGCAAATGAACGGCATGTTCCGTTTGCTCAGTGTTTTTCCTCTGTGCCCGAAGGACACAATACACGTGTATTACAACTTCCAAGTAACTTGGGTTGTACCATTCTGTGACCTACGCTTGGGTGTAGGGGCTGCTCTGTGGTGGCACAGAGACCCTGCCATGTCTGTCTGCAGTGTTCTTTGACTAGAAATCAGAGTATTCAGACAAAACCTACCCTGTTGGTCAGCATCAGCAGTTCGTGACACCAGGGCGCTTACAGCTGGGAAGGTAATACTGGACATGGCTGCGACAGCTCCGGCTGCCCACATCATCCTGCAAGAAAAGAATGGCTGCAGGGACAGCACTCTGCCTCTGCAGCAGCTGCAGGCGTGTACACATGCACAAGTGTGGGTAAAGGATAAAATGCCGAAAAATCCCCTATCCTTCAGATATGAAAATGGAATTTACATACCATGGTTCTGATCCAAAGCCATACCACGCCAGTTGTAGTATTTGAAATCCTAGGCCCAGCAGGATGGTATTTTTATTTCCAATGGACCGCATAAGTAAACTCAAAACTATTGTCTGACAGAGAAGGGAAAAACGTTAAAAAAAGAAAAGTAACATTCTAAATGTTAAATACATGCAAATAAATAAATAAATTTTAAAAAGCCAAGTAAATTTCTCCAAAAGCAGTATTTGCCAACTGTTCTGGAGCGTCTAGCAAACAAACAGCAATCACTTAGCAAGCAATATGAACAAGCTGTCACCCCTTCTTTGATGCACAAAGGATTTAGTTTTCCCAACACAATAGGCTTCGGGTATTACAGAGCCAAACCCTGGCTAGCAGCCTGGTTTTTCATCTAAGTTAGAGACTGAGAACAGCTGCTGAAAGGGGAGTCACAGTTCTGGAGCTACAGCACCATGGAAGTTCTCCACAGTGCCCAGCTCTGTCCAGATTACCAAATGAAGGAATACACAGCAGTAACTCACCTGGGCAATAATGGAAAGAATCCCGAGGACTGCTATAAACGCTGCAACACTTTCAGATGAAAATCCCATTATCTGTATTAAAGAAAGGCAATGTGATTATTAACCGTAAACCACGTGTCATGATATCACCAACATGAGTGGGGGAGCACATTAATGCGGAAAACCAGTATTATTCAACTCCTCCCTAACTTCGGAAAAAGTTTTGGTTGGTTTTCTTCATTAAATCAAGTACACAAAAATAAAGTGGCATAAATAGGAAACAAGTAAATGGTTCCCTCAATGAAAAATAGTTTAACATATAGTGAACCTCACAGTCAAGGAATAATGCAAATAATGCAAGAAGTTGTTTTATAACTCCTTCACCTCTCTCCTCTTTTTGTCTCTCTAAAACGACAAAACCAGAACAGAAAGAGGACTTAAATCAGCTGCTGAAGGCTTTTAAATCGTACTAGTTCTCTATACTTTCTGTATTACTTCAGCAATACTGAAAAACTTTCATGTAAATTTACTTTTGTTCAATTCAGTATCAAACCATTCAGTTACCTGTCTGAGGTATAGGAAGAAGCTGGAATATTGACCTGCCTCTGGGAGGTAGGAAAGAAAGACTGTTATGCAGATTAGCAGCACAATTGAGTCCTGGCCGACTTTCTTCAGTGACTATGGCAAGAAAAAAGTATTAGAAAACATTTAATCTTCACCTTCAAAAAGCATACCTAGCAGGAATCTGAAAAGCACGTCAATTAGCAATGCTATTCTGTGGCACCACCAAAACACTCCCCTGCATGTTTGGCAAAAGTACTAGCAGCAATGCAAGGTTAAACTTGAAAAAATATGGGCTCTGTTCTTCAAGTCTGAAACGCACTCAATCCAGTCTCTTCCCCATCTCAAAAGCTCAATATTTACAAAGAACAAAATACTCCATATTTAAATAGCTTACTGCAAAAGGGTCGGCCTGTTCCCACGAGATGGGTGCTCCCCAGGATGCTGGCCTCATCTTCTCTGGCAGTGATTCTGGTACAGCAACAAGAATAAAACAAATGTCTAACAAGGCTATTGCTGTAGCCAGGACCACAACCAGGCTGTCTCCGTAGACTCGACCAAGGTAGGCACCAATAGCAGGGCTGGTCACTAAACTTGCTGCAAAAGTTGCCGAAACCTAGGACAAGGAACAGCTGGTAAGATATGCCAGGAGGTAAGTCAGCAGTATTACTACCCGCTTCTCATTTTCAGAAGCCTAACCATTTTGATCAGGTAGAGATTAACCCTTTTTCTGTGACTGTGTGGTAGCAGCTGGGTATTTCAGACCGTCAAAATTTTTCAAGGAAAAAAAACCTTTTTAAATGATAACTGGACAGCAATGTGAGGTTCACAGGACTCCTGCAGGTACTGACATAATTAGGTTCAACTACATGGTCTGCTGATACCTCTGGGAAGTGACAAGCTGTATTTATCTTCGTATTAGTGAAACGGGCAATGCCTGGTAAGAAAAAAATCCCACGTATCAAGGGCATATTAAATTTAATAAGATGGTTAATCCAACTCAGTACAACGGATCTTCAGGAAGTAGTTTCCAGTTGAGCAGCTGGCCTTGTTGTGAAAGGTGTTAACTTTAGAACTCAAGGAACTTTCTCAGCATATCTCAATCCCTGACGTGTACAGGCTGAAAGAAAGGATTCTACAGCCACTGCCTTCAGCTCTTCCTGCTGAATATGATAATGGATTCTGTAACTTGAATGTGAAAAATAATTCTGCTAATCCACAATACACAGGACGGTGAAGGCTCCTGAGAGCTGGCAGGTTATCAGGAGATATTGGAGGAACGGAGACGAGATGTACAAACTTCAGACAGACAAGTTCCTCGGCTACGTTTGTTCTGAACTGAAGCGCAGCACTGTGGCTGGAGACGCGAGCGGGAGTAGTCAGGGTATCACGCCATGGCAGTTCCAAAGTTACCCAGGAACAAGAGGTTAGATTTTTGAAAAGATGACAGAGTAGTACCAGTGTGAGAAATAATGGAGGAATAACTAAAGTCCCTCAAATTACATCATTAACACTGATAATAACTGTTAGGACAGATGTATGAAAGACAGCTTTTAACACGGTCATATTTTAAGTTAGAAGCATATTATTCAAGAGGGTGGGTGACAAGAACAATTAAACAGAAAAACCTTACTCCAAACCAAAATCAACTTGCCACAGGAGAAACAGATACAGGTTTGAACAGCTTTCCCTACTGAAGTGTTTAGTACTGAACGCCACAGGAACAGAGCCAGAGAAATACATACCAAACCATAGGCCATGCTTCTCTCATGTTCTTGGGTTATGTCTGCTACATACGCAAAAACCACAGAAAACGTCACTGCAAAAACTCCAGAGACAGAGATAACAGCGAAGTACCACCTAAGAACGTTATAAAAAAATTAGAACAGCTAAAGAGAAACAAAAAGTCTCTATTTACAATCCAAGTACAGTTCAACAGTAAATCATCTTGTCCAACTTTTCCTGACAAATACTAAGATAAATTTGGATAAAGTCAATGGGAATGTGTCTCGATGCAGTCGTGTAACTCCTCCTTAGGGCACCGAGGACAAAGCTAAACAGCACAATTTTGTAACATCTACAAAAAGCTGCTGTGATTAAGTAATTCTAGGAAACAAGGTTTTAGACTAACTTTGGCTGGATGCCTATGACCCAAAGCAAATTAGGAACTTCAGTATTTTGAGAATCTGGTCACTGAGAGCTTCCAACATGAGCCTTGTCTTTATGCTACAGAACACTAGCCCTCGTCATTTGAAACATTACACTTGGAAACAAGCTACTTTCCAGAAAAGCAATGAAGAATCCACGAGCAATCTGTGTGACGGGAGAGGAAACTGAGAAGGCTCAGGGCGGTACCTTAACTGCTGGCTCTGGTCAGCACAGCCCATCCTATTTCAGTGACACCCTCGGGTACAGCACACTGGTAGCGCAACCCCACGGGGAGCTCTGACTCGTGCCCTGCCTGGGGAACGTACATGCCAGCTAAGAGCTTACTGACTTGCACACTGTGTGAAAGCTGGTGGATTTTAAAACTCGAGAAACAAAAGGATAAAATCACAGCAACATTTTGGCTACAAATGGTTATTCATGCACTAGCTAGTATAGGTAAGGTTTTCATCTCTGCAGAGCAGGTTAGCAGCTGGGTACTATGGCCTCAGTAGAGACCTGAACAGTTGATTGGAGAGCTGTCTAGTATCTCTGGCAAACGTGCTGAAGTAGGAGGTGGGGCCTACAGCACAGGGCTCAACACCAGCAGCTCTTAAAATTCTGACCAAGGCATTTGGCCTCATGGCAGCTACTTCAGTTTGACTCTGTTTACCCAACTTTGCACCAAAGTCCTACAGAAGCCTCAACCTTCCATGGAGCACAGCCAGTATTTTATCAGCAATGCAACAAACATAAGCACTGTATAGCAACCCTGACAAGAAACGGCAAATCTAGTGTGAAAGAATTTACTAACCATGGGCTGATCTTCATTAGTGGTATTGGTGCACAGGTGAAAAATACTGTTAGCAGCAAGAAGGACTTCCGTCCCCACACATCAGACAGGGCACCTATGAGCGGGGCACTGAGGAACGATAACAAGCCCTAAATGAAACAAAACACTGCAGGTTAGAATCGCGACAGCTGACCACACCGCAACCTGACAGCAGCTGGGCTCTGTTTTTACTGAAGCGGATGCCGATCGTGCAGTGCACCAAAGGCAATACGGCCAGGCGTTACTGATCTTCTATCCCATGTCTGCTTACATACAATTCGAGATTTATTACCTCAGAGCTACACAAAAATCAAAATGCAGATGATCCAGTCATACCAGCTGTTTTATGAACTGTGTTTTATAGTTTTACATATTTAGAATTCACATAAACGTAAGTAATTGAAAATACCCTACTGGAGCAACAAGCTCCAAGTAAAAAATTCTCAAATGTGTGTCATTTGGGATTAGTCAACTACCTTTTTATTTGCAGAACCCGAACAGCAGGTACAGACCAAGCAGTGTCTTACTAAAAGTAAAATTATGCAAATTTGCTTTTTTAGCAATAATTTATTCCCCTGTTTCATTTATACCATGAAAGCTACATTGAAAACCCCTGCAACTGTCTCTCAACTGGCAGTCATTTCCATGTTCCTCCCACCATTCACTTTGATTTGTACTTGTGATTAACTTTTGTCACCTTACCTTTACTCCTTGAATTAGACCATTCATTAGAAATGTGTGTTTTGGGAAGGTTTCATGCAAAACCTGGAGAAGAAGTACAAACACTGTCATTTACACAATATTAACTATAAACATTGTTCACAACGCATCCAACTTCTACAGTGGCGCACCCACAGTTGTTTTATATTTTCATAGAATATAGAGAAAGAAAAAAAGACACCACAAATAATCTACTTAATCTTTAATTCACATGCAGGGTACTTTGAGATTTCGGCTTTACTTGATAAAGGCCTTGGTTCTCTCAACACTTTGAGAAGGATTCATGTCATTCAACTTCAGTGTCAAATCTAAATAGACCACAGAGAGCCTAGAAATGATCTAGACCAGACTCTCCCCATGTTACTGTGTCATCTGGAGGGGGCTGGGGAGAGAGAGCTCATTCTGAGGTGCCTCTACTGGGTGGCCAGAGCCTAGATATGCAGGTTAAAACCAGCACCTCTCAGTCTGACTTGTGTTGCGTGAGATGGATTCCACTCGGTGACTGCTGTGCAGTTTATAGCCAAGAGACTGTTCATGGTTGCCATCGGCTTACAGAGCTGCACCAAGACTGCGTTTAGGTGGAGTCTGCTTGGAGACCTTTAAGCCTTCACTCCTTTTAATTTGTAAGCATGCGTCACTCTCAAAGATTAAATCCAAATGGTAAGCAACCAACCGGATTAGAAAATAATTTGGTACAAACACGTTGGTATGACTGTTTCACTAATCACAGTCTCTCTCTGACTGGTGTAACAGGGTCTGTGCTCTGAAGCTTCCGCTTAAAGCACAGCCAGGTCAGCTAAGATCTCCCTAGACACGCTTGCATAATTTTACCAAATTTCAAGTGTAGTTTTGTCCTTACATTTGTAACATGCCAACTTCTTGCAGCATCTTAAAAGGAAGGATAATTTCATTACCCTCTTACCGCTTTCAAGTCAGAAAATATTTACGTGTAAGCTTGAGTGTTAGCAGACTTGCACATAAACAGCTACGCTGCATCATTATGCTGCTTTAATGAAATAATTTTAAATACCTGATTCCATATAATAAAACTCCAAAACTTTTCACTTGCACAACAAAGCAGCTCAACGAGATATAACTTTCATTTAATTCAGAAGATGTTCAGTGCCTTTGCACTAATTACCCTGTCTCCCATGCAGACAGAAAAAGCTTAAGCGTACATATCACTTACCACCAGAGTGGGTGCTGTCAAGAGTCCCCAAGCAAAAAACTCCAAGAAGATCACTATAACAGCATGGTAGACACTGGGTGACCCTATTCCTTGAGGCTAAAACAAGAGGAAAGAACCAGGTGATTAAAACATCTAACAATCTATCACAGTCATG
This sequence comes from Strix uralensis, assembly GCF_047716275.1. NCBI lineage: Eukaryota > Metazoa > Chordata > Aves > Strigiformes > Strigidae > Strix > Strix uralensis. The sequence continues at coordinate 21,701,981 of NC_133979.1, read as the reverse complement.
AGAAATGCATCTGAACGCTACAAACAGAAGGATTAAGAAATAAAGCAGGACTCAAAACACTGGAATAGTTACTCCGACTAAGTGGTACTGAGTAAAATTCCTTTTTAACCCCTTGCTGCTAACGTCCTGAAGTGTCTTAATCCTCTGCAAAATACAAAGTGCACTCCCACCTCACATTAAAAAACAAGCCACTTATACTGCCAGTCTGGGAAACAAGGATGCTGCTGAAAGCGGAAACAGACTCTTTGGAGAATGAGTTCCTTTTCCTTGAGAAAAATCCTTAAGCCCACACAATGCTGCATGGAAATCAAGTTTTTGTCATTTCAAAACATGGCAGTGTTCACACCTGGCTATCCCAAAGACTAATCACCTGGTCTATCAAACCACTTTATAGTACTTCTGTTACTAAAAGGCACCACAGCTACATACAAAACTTTGATAGCTCTAAATCAGGAAAGAAAAACTGAAATAATGAATGCCAGAAGTGAATCTCAAACAGCACTGATTGCTTCCCAAATACTGAGAGCAGGCCTATTAGCTACAGTGTGCTTCAAATGTAGGAAGAGAACCAGGTAAAAGGTTTAAAATAAGGAACTTCAAATTCTTTGGTGATTTTAGTATAACCAGAAGTAGCTTTTGAGGAGAACAAAAAGAGCACGGGTGGGACAACCTGCTCCTCTTGTATACTCTGTGTATGCTACCCTGTTAAACAACATGCCACAGTTCATCATTTGCAAACTGAGGAAACGGTGCACTAATTATTTCCATACGAAGGTAGTGTGAATAACTCATCAGAAATCTCATATGCATTCTTTAAGCTCAGAAGTGCTACCTGAACATCAACTTTCCCCCGGCTTTGTATGAAGGTGAGTTACTAACAGAGTGGCACTGATCTGATCGAACCTAGCATTTATACTGAGCAAATACCCCGCGGGGGCCAAGGTCCTCAGCTGCTTCTCGAGAAGGCTCAGGGGGATCTCATCAATGTGTATAAACATCTGGTGGGAGGGAGTAAAGACGACGCAGCCAGACTCTTCTCAGAGGCGTCAGTGACAGGACTGGAGGCGCACACAAATACAGGAAATTCTACTGAAACCTGGAACAAAACAACCCCCTGGAAACAGGCTGCCCGGTCAGGTTGTCGAATCTCCATCCGCCCAAACCTGACAGCCCTGAGCAAACTGCTCCAGCTGACCCTGTGTGAGGGAAGAGTGGTTAAGTGGATTAGAGATGTTCAGAGGTGCCTTCCAACCTCCAATACTACACAATTTTAAGTATCAGTTAGGTAATACTAGAGTCTTTCTTTTGTTACAAGATTTATGCAACTCATACCTAGCTTTTCTGTCCAGATTCCAATATTGCCAACACAGAAAAAAAAAAAAAGCCTCTTGAACTACTGTAGGAAATAAATACTGAAAACCACACTGGCCGTTCACCCCTATTGCTAGAAAAGATCATAATTTTCAAAAGTAACCAAGTCGATACTACAAAAGTACCGTAGCACTGTGCTGTTTTTCTTTCCCAAGCCCTGTATTCTGTAAATACTGACGTACCATACAGATACTTCTGCTATTTTTTCAGCCTGTTCTCTTCAGGAGGTAAATTAACAGTCTTTATAGGTACAGAAAGTGGCTATAATTATCTTCACTTCCCACAATTCCTTTCCCTTTCCACCCACAACCCTTATTTTAGTTTTGGGTTAAAAATTTATCCAGCTCTGCATAAACTCTAAGTAACAATCTTAGCTGTTTGGCTCTGTCTGATACAGGAAATCGGGTTCATTCTCATGGTCCCCAGATTCCTGTCCCCCCCAAGGTATTGCGGCTGGTGAGGCAGGAGTCACCACCCCCGTCGTCCCTCCACACACCAGGGGACAAAAGCAGCTCCGTTCTGTTCACATACAGCAAGCACAAGCTCAGCAGCCATCTGTCTGTCTCTGTGCTGCCTGTGTCCAGTTCTGGGCAGCTACTCTGAGATTAGAGGCACAAACCAAAACAGCAGAATGAGACCTGTGGCTGTTCTGCACAGCTAAATTGTTGGTGATTTCAGAGGCACCCAAGCGAGTGGCTCCTGCCCTCTGCCTTGTCACCCAGCTGAAAGCAACCTGATCAGATGTTTCCATTACACTGGCAGAAACAAACAGAAATGACATTTAGATCACTAGGGTTAAACCTCCTTGCTTTCTTGTTGCTAATGCTCACTGATCGCAGGTACTGTTAGTTGTTCTTATCTATTAAAAAAAAAAAAAATTTAGTCACATTTAGATCATCACCTCTATAGCTATTTTTAAAGATAGTTGCAACTATAAAGTAGCAAAACTACTCCTGAGATGGAAGAAAGAGGGAAGGAGATTAATAAGTGGTTACATTACAGTGCATTAAGACGTGTTACGCACATTCAGTCCACAAGACTTAAAAGTACTAGTCTGATGTACCCTCCTTCCCCAACACGCACAGCGCAGGTGTTGGGTATTCAGCCCTGTGTTACTCTACACACCTGCCCCGCTGTGCTTTACAAAGTGGCTAATGTAGTGTAATGTAACGTAATCACCTAAGTGCAACCAAATCGGAAGGCCTGACACCTGGAGATAAGATACGGAGCCTTTGCGCCAACAACCTGCAATTGAGATGTTCCAATCAGCGTAACAGCAACCCTTCTCTGCAACCATGTAGCCAGAGCAGAGCCTATGTATGTTTGGCAAAATCTGTGTCACAAAACAGTGCTCCAAGAATGCCCCTTGCTCTAATTAGAGAGAAAATGTCTTTAACCAAACACTTTGTACAGTCAGTCATGCCAGCGGTAAAAAGTGCATGTGCCAGGCAACCCTAAGAACACACATCCGACAACAACAGAGTAACTATCAAAGGAACAAAGGCATCAGATCTAAGATCACAGCTGCTGCTCCTCTGCTGGAAAGGAAAAGGCACCAAATCAAGTATGAAGCTCTAACTCTCTCCAGCACTGCCCAGGCGTGCACCTCCTAATTTAGTTGCTTCAAGAAAGCATAATCGCACGTAAGATGAATTCCAACTGCTCATAAAGGAAGGCAAAATTAAGAACAGCGTTGAAACCACTTCACTGGTGTTACTGCCTCTCCTTTGGTGAATCTGACAACACACACTTGAGGACACACACCATTACACATTTTTTTCTGTGATACAGCTACTAAGCTGCAAAGAGAACACAACAAAAATACCACCATGCACCAGCCCAACCTCCTGCACCACCCACCACCTTGCCAAGGGGACCCAGCGTAACCTGTGGCGGGAGGAGAAGTTTTGCAGAGGCAATGCATGGTTTTGCCCTTTTGCTTCTTTTTTTTCTTTCCATATTAGAATCAGTGATTAGAAGTGACAACAAATTAAATTGACTGAAGTTCCCCGTCAGTAAACTCTTTGCCTGTGACACTGCCTCATTAGACAGCTGTATATTCTTGCTGGCAAAAAAAGAGTCACAGTTTTGGTTGATGTCAAACAGTTTCAAAACAAACCAACTGGGCTGGAAACTGTACACTTAGATGATTTGATTAATTACTTGTTTGACAGTTGGAGACATTCAAGACATGCGCCATTTTCATGTACCTGTTTCCCATAAGGTCACATAGTATGTTAGATAAGCAAAGAAACTAAGGAGACTGAGGACAGAAGGCTAATTAAAATTTCAGCAAACATTTTAAAAAAATATATATCCAAGCTTAAAATTTTTGCTGTCATTAAAAAGAATACTCTGCTACACCAGACTTCGTAACTTCAAAAATGTATTTAAAACAAATTCTCAAAACATTTATTTGAAGGCAGAAATTATCACAAGCTGGTATTTCTGTTATCTAACAACAATCTACATACCTTCATCTCATGTTTATAGCCCATTTTCCCACTGTTTTAAAAACAGCTGAAAATCATACAGAACTCATGCAAGTTTACACTCTGCTTTTGAAACTGGTGGGAGACACTGAATGCAGCACCGTAAGTATCACTGAATGCAGTTGTTATAATCTCCTTTCTCCTCTCTTGGCAAAACAAAGTTAAAGTTCAGAGATAAAGGACACTTGGAAGTATATTGTATTTTAATCAATGATTACTCCAGAGCAAAATTCTGAAGCACCATTCCCAGGAGTAACAACATTTACTCTGCTTCTGTCACTCATTCTAATATATTCACATTTAACATTTGTGCAAAGTAATCTCATACGTTTCTATCTTTACCAAGAGCAGGTAAACATGTCCTGAAAAACATCAGCATCCACCACTGGAATTAGTTTTGCTTCTTAGCACTAAGTAATCCAGACAGCTGGTGACCAGTCTGATGAAAACTATAGTTACTTTGACACTTCCCTCTTCTCCATTACTGTTTCAAAAAGACAAACTGAAGGGCCACCAGTGATTTAGTCTGTCAAGACATCTCTTTATTTGAAATAATGATACTGTATTTAGACGCTACATCAAAGCTACACAATGTTACGCAGTGGAAAAAATCCAGGGGCAATGATACAGTGGAAGCAATGCTACTCATCAATTAAAAAAAAAAAAAAATTCTACAGCCAAAACACTTAACAGCTTCCTTCCTTTTGTAAAATTTATGTATGTAAGAGGAAGAAAGACAGTGGGAGGGAACCACAAAACACTTCTTCCAGGCAGCCTTTACAGGACTTCTCCGATGCACGAGTCTGTCCCACCGGCTGCCCTATTCCTCTCAGCTGCGGGCACGACGGGCAGAAGGCTGCTGGATGGCAAAGCCCAGCCCAGCCAAGCCGGGCTTAGCCCCACCGCCAAAACTGCATCCCGGCCACACGCCGCTTCCTGCTTTCCTTGACAACGGCCGAGGGCCGGCCCGCACCGTCCCGGGCTATTGTGCAGCCAACTGCTGCTCCCAACCTCACAGCTGCCTCCCGAAAAGATCCACTGAAACAACTGGCAATGTAAAGCTCGGTTTAGACACGGACCGCGCGATTTCGGACAAACAGAAGTGATCTGCAGCTCCCTGTACCTAACTCCCGAGACGACACTTGCTCCTGAGCCCTAAAAATCGGCCCACACTGAGAAAGCGCATTGACGAAGACGACCCGAAGTAGTGTGACACCCTTACAGGTGCTTCTCGGGCAACTGCCTCAAGGAAACCAGCCCGGGATGCCGGAACAAAGCTACCGGCGCTGCAGCAACCCGCAGCATAAAAGAAACTGAAACCTCGCCACAGAGCCCAGCCCGGCGCCGCCGGCGGACCACGGCCCGCTCGCACACCGCCTACCCGCGGGCCCACCGGCCCGGGCCCGGCCGCACCTGCCTCAGCCCCCCTGCCCGACCGCTGCCAGCCCGCCGCCTCGCCGCGGCACCCGGCGCTCCGCCGCCGCCAGCTCGCCCCGCGGCCGCCTCCCCCGCCGGAGCCGCCCCGCGCCCCCGGCCCCGCCCGGCCTCACCGTCCCGCCGTCCTTAATGATGATCTTCTTGGCCAGCATGATACTGCGGTTCACGGCGCGTTTCTTCTTCTTCCCTCCCTGGGTCATTTTACCATCCTACAGCCCCGGGGGAGCGGGGGCAGCAGCGGACCCTCCCCAGCAGCCGGGCCTTCGCCTCCCCTCCCCGCGCGGCCGCCACCACCGCTCACGCACCCGGCGCCATCTTGGCCAGCCAGCCCCGGGCGCCGCCGCCGCGCATCACGCGATCGCCCCATTGGCCGGACGCCGGTCACGTGAGCGGGCCGCGCCGAGGGGGGCGGCCCCGCGCCCCCGGCCCAGGCGGGCTCCGCCCTGGTGCCTTTCAAAAAAGTAATGGTTGGAGCCGGAAGAAATACGGCACGCGAAGAAATAGATGGAAGAGAAGAGGCTGCGGCCAGAAGCCGTGCGGCTCGCTGTGGCGCGCCCGGCAGAGGCCGCGCCCCGAGGGAGCCGGAGCCCTCCGCCATCCTGTGCCACTGCTCCCTCAACAACCTCCATCTTCTGGCACGCCGACCCCCCACCTGTACTGCTGGAGACACTTGACTTTTTTTCCCTATCGGGACAACACTGGCATTTTAAAATACATTACCGCGGCCTTTTCTGCCCCTCTGAAGCCTCAGTTTCTCGCGTACCTCCGCAAGCATCGATCCTCCGAGCTACCCCCTCCCAGCCGAACCTAAAGGATCACTTCCAGCCCCTTCCTCCCTCCCCGAGCTGGCTGCAGGGCCTGGAAAAAAGGAGCAAGAAGAAGTAGTTCTTACTGGATATACCTGTTAGACATCAAAAGACATTTCTAGAGCCAAAGTACAAAACCATAGATGTAATCCATCTAAAAATCCAACTTGGCCTGCTTTCTTACTCTCAAGTTTTAAACTTATCAACAACTTTAAACAGGCAGGCCATCTCAGGTTCTGATTTACCACACAGCCTGCAGGTAATAAGACAACAGGGACCAGCTTTCCTAAAATACCATACCCATTAGTGAAGAAAATATTTTAGAAACATGTACTATTATTATTTATTATTCTCTGGCTAATAGTTTAAATTCCTTCACCGCTTATGTCTGGCAGCATTAAACAGAGCAACATCAGTCCACATCCAGTACTATTACATTCACGATTTCAGACACAGCTCTCCATGGCCATATCCACATACCAGTCTTTTCTCTGTGTTCTTCACTCAGTCCAATTTTCCAGCCCTCTTACTGCATATCCTATCTCCCCAGCTCCTGCGACATCCCTGTTTCCCCCCAAACTGCAGCCGCACAGTAACATCTTCTCTGTCCATACAAACATACGCTGAACCTCAACCCTAAGATACCATGCACTCTAGCTCCCTTTACAGCACAGACACCACTATGTTAACAAAGGGGTGTAAATCACTCACTACTTAAGATCATGTGGGCTTAAGTTAAACTATTAGCCTTAAAACCAAGCACTCTCTTATCTTACCATAATGCAGCTTTTAAGGAACTTAGAAATTCACAAAGCCCAGCCCTACTCAGGCCAATGGATCTACTCTGGTCTCCCAGTGAGACAAAGACAAGTAGACTCTAGCTCATGACACAAAGTCTGGATCTACAGGGCTAGCCATAGGGGAAAAAGGATGTTTGCAGCCATTGCTATTATCTGTCATTTTTTACAAGTCTTAATAAGTTATGCCAAGTATATGACAATTGCATTATGCTCCAGGGTTTCCCACTCCTATCTGAAAAGGAGAGGAGTCCTAAAATTTTGCCATGGTTTCAAGTCTACTCCCTGGAGAGTGCTGTTACATTTTGGTGTGTCACACACAGACATGTACATAACATGTAAGGAACTCACATAAAAAAGTTAACTACATGTCAGCAAAAATATTTTTTAACTAGACTGATTACACCTTCATGTTAAACCAACCCCCTTATTGACGTCGTTATCCCAAAATAAATGCATCTTAAATATCAAGTTTGCTCATGTAGCCTGAGCAGACGATTCAAGTAAGAATTCCTAACATTAGAATAAACTCTAGATAAATATGACTTGCTTTTGCTGTCATGAATTTCAGCCAGCTACACATTTTCAAATATCAAACTCCACTTACCCACATAAGTCCTGACATAATCCGCTCTGCCATTATTTAACTGAGAGACAAATTTCTGACATTTAATCTCCTGAAGAAGAGAAACAAAAATTGTCTGTTACATCTAAACACCTGTAGTGTTCAACCTTCTATACAAAGTAAATGCGGAATACTACCTGCTAGCTGTAGAAGATACTACCTCGGTTTTGGAAGCGGAATGAAAATGGTCAGAGTATTCATCATCTCCCCAAGGGAAACCGTTGATTCTGCAGCACAGACAGACAATAGTTTCAATGGTTTCAGGTAACACTCCTACAGATTGCTTTTAGGCCAAACTCGAAGAACACTGTCCCCTGCCACCCAGTACTCTGTACGAGCTAGGATCCTCTGGTTAGTTGACGAATAATTCGTTTCTGTTGCCTAAAGGCCTTAAAATTTCAGTTTAAATCATGATGCATATGATCATTAAGATCAGAGCCAAACTGACAAAAAGAACTGACAGAAATTAAGAGTCCTGAAAATTATTGGTGCATAGCTGGTGAAATGACCTGATTTTATTCTATGTATCCCTGGAAAGGACAGGGAAACATGTTATCCACCATCTGCAGCAATGTGTTTGTGAACTCTGTTCAGGACTTTGATATATTGCAAATTATAGCTATACAAAACCTCAGGTTCTGAATTGTAACATGAATCAATGGACTGTGTTGTATTCTAGGGGGTATATTGTACAGTACTTTCCGCTGCTATCAAAATTAAATGTTTCCAACAGGGGGAAAAAAAAGCTACTGAAGTACCAGCTGCCTCCTGGTAACTTGTGGCAAAACTCTTCTACAAAGGATGACAGTGTTTTACAAACGCACACCATAGTATAACAGGCTACTTGATACTCAGATGCTCCCTAACACCTCCAGTTCAGGGGACGCAGCCCTGAACAAGATCAGGGTTTGCCGACCAGAAGAGTGCAGACACAGAGTCACAAGAATGCTGCTGGAATGCAATTCACAAGAAGTCATAAGACAGTGGTCAAAAAGAAGCATGTCTCAGTCAAAATTAAATTTCTGGCAAAATTCAGTAAGCTGTATGTTAAAAGACAGCATTAACAAACATCTTACAATAGCCTTCTGGAGTTTATAGAAAATTATGACAAAAATTATGTTCTGAAATAATGTTAATTAAAACATTGTTTTATTTCTGCTAAAATATGCATATGGCAAGTCCCTCCATTTACAAAGCTCTCAAACAGTTTTATATCATATTCTTAATAAAGCCGGTGCTTATTTTAACCAGTTTATTACTATAGTGACATTATCTACACACAAGAGAAAAAAATACAGTATTTTACTTCAGTTTGGATTAAAAAAAAGACTGTATTAGGTGATATTAAGATGCATCCCATGGTTCAGCAGTGCTATACCAAAAAAACCCCGTTTCCAAATGGCCTGGAAACACCATATATTAGAATTGTATTCAGTGTAATGACACACAAATATCAATGTATAAAAAATCCTAAGACTACCTTTAAAATTTTGCTACAATGTTTGACTATCTGATTTATATTTGGGCTCATAAATTTAAAATTAAATTAAAAATATATTCACAATAAAGACAAACTTTTAAAAACATAAAAAAGTGTTACTCATGACAGCAAATATAAACATATGCTTAGCATATAAGCAAATTTTACTGTGCTATAAATTGCTAAGGAAATGAATATGGCATATCTATGTCAGAATAATGATGGAAGATGGAAGGCAAGAGTTAAAAACGTCATGTCTACTCTTGGATGCAAATGTGCAGCAGACATTCAAGAATGAGCACAGAACAGCACCTCAGGACACATTTTTTTTTTTTTTCCCCCCTTCTAAAAAGAGTTATAAATTCACCTTGTGAGAAATAATTAGAAAAATATATAAATTCAACTGAACAGAAATTTGGATTCACAGTATCCAGAGCAGAAGGTATTACCTAATTAATCCCACTTATTTTGTTGTATTTTCCCCTTCATTTTTCCCAGTAAAAATATCTTAATTCTAGATATCTAAAAACATATAAGGAGCTTACCTGGAAAGAGTAGAACTCTTTAGTAACTTTCTGTGGAAAATAATCAGCATTAAAAATGAACAGAACAATGAAAACAAAGGCAAGGAAACAGTTCTTGGACTTACAGTAACTGAATACCATAGGTAATGATACACTACCACATATATGGTATAATACCATGTTCTAGATAAACATTACCTTTCTAATACACAAAAATATCCATAGTGTTTTTTAATATCTCATTCTTACAAAATGGGGGTTTCAGAGAAGAAAACAATGAATAACCTTCCTCATTCACAATACCCAGCAAGAAACGCTGTCAACAGGAGGAATATGAGCAACTTCAAATTTGGAAAACGGTGACTGCTTAAATACAACAGAACATGTACGGCTGATAAGGAAATAGATTAAAATATGAAAGTTACTGACAACAAAAGCCAGAAGAAATGCAACATTTCATTTAACAATTTTAAAAGAATTTAACAAAATCCATTACAGTCTTTTGAATTACAGCCATAAAAATAAGGTGGGAACACAGAACAATTGTGTACTTCTAAAAATCTGAGAAGACTGTATGAGTAACTGAAATGCAAGTATATGCCACCAAAATAAGACTGTTTTTCTGAGGAAAAATAAAACAATAGTTTCTAAAAAGTTACAGTAAAAACCCCAAGGTGTTATCTTGTAAAAGCTGGATCTAGAACATTAATCTACCCATTATGAAAGCAAACAAAAAGGGAAGTTTTCTTATAATTTGTCTAAAACAAAAGTAGTTGAACAGAACTATAAAATTATCTGAATTCTTTGAGAAAAAAGATTATTTGGCACAGAAATAGAATGTTTAAAGAAAAGTTTATCTTACTTTATTAGACTCAAGATTTTTCACCACTGAACTGATTTATTCTGCTTTGAAGATAGTTCTACATTTATTATTTCACCATTTATCATGTATCCCAGAGATTCTCAAATAAAACTACCAACTATCCAAGTATTCAATAAATACTAGTACTCCCATTATGCAAGGTTTTTTTTTAAAAAATCACATAATTCAAGTTACTGCAAATAAATACCTAGCTATAACTTTATAAATACTTAAATAAAATTCTAAGTATAGGTTAGCATCCTAAATATACAACCAAACTAACAAATCCATTGTCTAGAAGTCAGAAAAATAGTTCAAAGAGACAGGTTTATTTTCGGAAAGTTAAGACTTCCATAGATTGCTTTTAGGGCAAACTCAAAGCACACTATCCCCTACTTCCCAATGCTCTGTGCTAGCTATGCTTCTTTGGTTAGTTAATGAGTTACAGACTTAAAACTGGGTTTTTTTGGTTGCCTTTTTTTTTTTAAAAAAAATTTCAAAATCCAGATACAAAAGCATCTCAGTGAGAAAATGTGCATATGCTCTCAGATTGCAAAGGTTACAGAAATCAGTAAACCCTCCCCAAATCCTTTCTGTTCTCAAGAAACATATGCTGTCTTCCCTCTGTCTAGAATAATGCTCTTCAACCTGGAGGACCTCAGACGAGTATTTCCTGAGCCTGTTGAAGGGCCAAGGAAGGACAGCTCAAAATGCAAATTCCTATTTCCTTTACAGCAACAAGTGTAGGGAGAGATCTATCCCTCTACTGGCAAATTTAATGGAACTGTCAATTGAAAGCATGGAAGAGTCACTAATCTACAGACGGGAGTTACTGTTCCTTAGTACAGTAGATAAACATTGTTTTCCAAGGCCATATGACATCCTATTCAACAGCAAAGAGCACATATTCCTGTTCTTTCCTTTAACCTGATCCTTACTGACAAATATTGACAGGTACACCCAAAGTATTAAAACTGGGGTATATGTAACAGAACTCCAGCAATGTGGTGATTATTTGGCTCTTTGGTCCCTTCCTCTGCAATGGGCTTGAAAGCGTTCTGAACCTGCTTCTTCTGTTTTTCTTGAGAAATTCCTCAAGGAAGTAACCAATTATATCATCTGAACATTTCCACTCCTGTGATTCATGAAATTAAAAGTATTATCCTGTAGGCCAAACTCCAATTCATGTATTACTACCAACGCTTCTCAGATCATTTCAGAGTCATGTACTTCCCATTCTACAATAAGAAATGCTTCAAGCCACTCTTCTATGCATACGTCTTACCTCATGTTGTATTTCAGTGGTGAAATTACTAAATGTACTTTTTCAAAGACTTTGCCACATTGAGTGCTATAGGTAGAAGGTTTAATATCAACACAGAATGCCAATTTAGGGTAATACAAGATAGTTTTGACCACCAAGTAGCAGAGCTCCTGCAATTATTGCATGCTGGGATAGATTCACAGTTCACAAAGCTTAGCAAGCCCTTAGCATAACTCTGAAATTTATTTAATGTCTTGCTCTGATATGATAAACAAACAAAAAGTTGATAATCCATGCCATTGCCAACAGAAGGAAAACACAATTTTTACTTGGCTGACATAAGTGGAATTTTTCCATTTACAACATTCAAAAATCTCAGAGCACTATTACAGACTCTCCTTGCCAACCCACCACTAAAATGTGGAAAAGAGGATGAGGTACTTTGGCAAACATTTTAAAACACCTCTCTCTTCACAATGTGTTCATTAGCACAAGACAGAAGAGAGAAAGAGCATGGCGGGGGGTGGGGAGGAAATTATACATTTTTACCACTTGCCATTCTACAGATAAGGGACTATTGATATGTTTTGGTATAAATGCATACCTTTAGAAGGTAACGTGGATAAGAAGTGACTCTACATTAATACCCATTGTGAATACATTTCCTGAAAACAAGTGATTTTTAAGACAGCTTTTTTTGTTTATTACTTCTGGCATTCTTTTGGGGGGTGTTTCTGGCTATATGCAAATACTTCAACAAGTGAAGTGTTTGTAACAGTCTAACTGATCTAAGTTTTAATTGCATCTAGGTTTCTTTGTGAAGTTTTTTTTTGGTTTAAAACAGAAGAACAGCATGCTTTTACATTTACCTATTGCACAATTAATTACTGTTTAATTATGTTTCCTATTAAATTAATTCCACTACTGGACTGAATAGTTCCAGAGAACCCATTTTGGTCTGTTGGCTCAAGGACTCCCAGAACAAAATAAGAATAATAACAATTTAAAAAAAATCTCTAACTAAGCCATTACATAGACATGTACTGAAAAAGACTTGGTGAGCTCATGAGTAAACAACACTTGTTTAAAAAAAACACCTCTGTAATAAAGTACAGTACAGTATATAGATGATATACCATAATAGCGCCAGATGGAGCTGTTGTAGACAACAATAACACATTTAAAATGTTTATTATGGGCTTTTTTTTTAATTGTGGTTAAAAAAATCCCCAGAGGATATTTAAAGCGTAAAAACTACTTTAAAGATTCTACCAAAAAGTTGATTTATAACAAATAAAAATTAAAAGAATGAACATTACATCCGAGCAAGCACTCCACCATAACCCTACTCGTAGTGCTGGGTTAGTGCAGTAACTTCTGGCCTGCGTTCACAGAGTTACTGCATCTGGTGGAACACTACAGGCTATCCTGATGTATCAACACAGATTTCAAGATTCCACTCTGAATTTCTCCCTTTGTGTACTTAGGTGAGAATGTTAACATTCTTACAATAGTTTTCTATAAGCAACAGAATTATAATATTATAATTTAATAACAGATTTGTTATTAAATCAGTCTTCTAAAAGTAGAAAAATATTTGATATTGTGAAAGTGTCTTTCAATCATACGTCAATCTTCACAGCTTTAATAAGGAATACCTAATTAGAACCATCACTTTAGAACTATGATGTGTATTCAACTGATTCCATGTAAATAGACAAACAGTTAAAAACATATTTACTAAGATTAAATATAGTCAAATTGCAAAAACATACAATCTGACAATGTTGTCATGTGCTCTTTCAAAGAGTGCATAGGACATATTTCTGCAGCAGTCAATACAGTAAATTCTTTTGATGCAATCCCAGTCAAAGCTGTAAACATTCCTAATTGCAGTTTCTTGGAAACTTTTTGTTCCTTTCAAGTTTTTATTAGCAACTTGCACTGGGCATTCCCCTGCCATATCTTTTTTTCATCGGTTACAGACAGTATCATCATCCACCTTTAACCCCTCTGCCTGTTCAAAACTACTCATAAGCATTTCTTCAATAGATTCAGGATAGTAATCCTTTCCTTGCAGTGCACAATGACACTTTGCACATGCCATTGTTAGCAAGGGCCCCAGTGCACGATCTTGAGAAGCAGGTCGATGAGGAGGTTTGCTATGCCTTAATGGGATTTCCTGCAGGTTTGGGATCATAACCATATAGGAAAGTAGCTGCTATTACAAGGACGGCTCCGAAGAAAAAGACACTGAATAGAATAGGGATAAAAAAAAAAAAGTTAGCTCATTTTAGTTGATGCAATTTTATTTATGTAATACAACCAAAAGAAAAGACATTTTTCCTCTGGGAACACAGAAAGATAAATTATGTTTTGTCCAATTTATAAAGAACAAAATAATTTGCATATATTTATTATAGAAAGATGCAGGAAGAAGTTGAAATAAGAAACTTATGTCCATGAAGTAATGTATCATTATACTGACATTCTCAAAATTAAAATTGTAGTTTCATGGAACAATTGTCAAAAGTAATCGGACCAATCCAATCTTTTTTTTTTTTTTTTTTTTTTCTTTTCCCTAAAGCTCTGTGCAAAATGCAAGCAGAAGCTAAAGAAGTGCAACTATGGTGGTTACCCAGCCACTTTTAATATCTTAAGTACATGATGTTACTGGAGTTGTGTTTGCTTTGAAGTCCAAAGCTTATGTCAAAACAAATTACTGCTGCCCAAGAACCAGTTTGCAAATCAGTATAATCTAATTTTTGGCAGATACATAAAGATTTATGTAAGGAAAAGATAATAAAGGCATCTTTTGTACTGTGACATATGGGCCTTTCAAGTTGTTTTGATAGTTACAAGTCTGAAACAAAATCTCCAAAGCCAACAGACAATCACTACACATTTTAGAAAAGAACCTTGTCATAAAGACATGACAATGTTGACAATTTGATCTTCTGAACCAAATGCTAAAAAAACTGTGGCGCATGACATGATAATCCTTCAGAGAATACAGTTAGCCTATTTCTGGACACGATCCATTGCAACATATTCAAGCACTTAAGTGCTTTGCATTTATTATCCCAATCAAAAATGTTTGTTGAAGTGACAGAAACAATTATGCAGTTTCAGTTCAAATAAATTCAGTTGGCATAAGAAAGGTACTAAAGATTAAGTTAGATTAACTCAAGTTAATCAAGTTTTATTAAATGAAATCAAGTTCTGCATGCTGCTAGTTGGCTCCATCTCATTTAATTATTTACCACTGTTTCCATTTTCACTATGTTTGCAGAAGCTGGTAAGTTACTTATTAATTTTCCATTTGAGCACACAGAAATCCTTAAACCACTTTCTATGTTTAATAGGACAAGTATAGGCTATTTAAGCTCAATGTCTTCCACTTTTTAAGCCTAAATAGTTGTTCTACTTCCTTTTTTTGAATGTTTAAGTCCTGCTAATGATGCAAATACTACTTTTAGATAAAAAGATATTTCTTTGTATCAGATACAACTGTAATATTATTCAAAATATTTTTACACTAGGAGTATGTGTAACATATGTGAGGAGTGCAGGTCAATTATAAGCAAAATCCTATTAATATATCTGCAAGTTGGAATATTACTTCCTCACCTCATATATTATTAACGTGCACTGCCAAGACAAGCACTATTCCGGAACCTACCCATGTACAAAACCTGCAGTGCACAGAGCTTCTAAAACCTGATTCACAAAACATCGAGACACAGTGTATTGGGCCTAGAAGCATATAGCAAGCATTTTTCTCTCACTCTTGGTCGAGTGCTTTCACTAATAAATGTGGCATTGACTTTAGAAAAAAGCTCAGCTCTTGGGCTTCAGGGTGTCCTTGGGCAACTACTTGCTGTAGCGTAACTTCCATGCATGTATGACTGCAATTATCTCTTTTAGAGACTGTTTGAGATGGAATGAAAACCAGTATAAAACGATTATCACCATTATCACTGTTCAGCCGTATCGCCTCTTGCGACTGGGTGCCTTGGGGAAGGTGTGTCCGTTCGGAGGACAAAGAGAAAAGGAGAGCCGGGCAGCAGCCAGCAGGGGGAGGCTGGCTCGGAGCGCCGCGCCAGGCAAGCACGGGGCCGGGGGCGCTCTGCCTTCCGCACAGCGCGGAGCGCTGCGGGTCGGACGGAGCGAGCTCGGGCGCGGAGGGCATGAAGAGAAAGGGACGGAGAACTAAAACAGGGAGCCCGCGAGAGAGTGCTTCGTCAAAAGCCAAGGTTGGAGATTCAGTGATTCCTGACCTGTGGGGGGCTCCATCTTACAGAAAATTGAATCTTGCCAACTGTACTGAAAAAATTAAGCATTTGTTATGGTACATTATGAAACTAAACTTTTATGTGCCAGTTGTATCTAAACATTCTAAAAGTGTGGCTTGGACTGTTTTTTTATTTATTGTTTTGCAGTTATATCTGGTAAGCATTAGGTTTTCAACTATTTTCTTTTTCAGCATACATGGAAAATAATCCTTACCTTGTAGGGACAAAATCTTGCAGCCAGAAATAGGAGATCAATGTTGACAGTATAATAGAGAGAGAAGTTGCAAATCCCTTCAAAATGTTGTCCGCATATTTTATAACAGCAGCAATCACCAGTCCTCCGAGTGCCTGGAAAAATATTGAGGTTTGGATTTACAACCTGATAATTCCACTGAGAACATCTATTTTAACAACACACGCTTACTTTAGAAAAAGCTTTGGTCTGTGTTTAGGAGCATTACATTTGTTTTATGCTATGGATATGCATGGCTGAAGATAAATATTGGAGTTCTTCTCTCCCCATTAAAGAAATTCTTGATCATGTTACCATCATTAAGTTAGTGGAAATGCTTGTACTACACATTTTTAGCCACAGGAGGAAAGATGCTTTTTTAAAAAAAAAAAAAAAATTGTCAAAGAAATAATGCTTGCATGCTTTTATGTTGCACAATACTTACATATTTTCCAGGTTTTTATTTAGTCTAAGAGTGACAGATCAGACTTTTGACTATAGAATTCTCAGTAGCTTTAATGACACCCATTAGTTTCCCCAGTCATTTATAGGAGTAAATCCCAAGTGCCTTCACAGAAACATGTGATACAAGGTATCTCACCTGTAGAACAACAACTATCCAAGTAAGTTTATTGTATCCTTGAAAAAATCCATTCTTTGACAGTTGTTCTCCATCATAAATGTATACACCCATCAGTCCAAATATGCTACCAAAAAATCCTGAAAGTACAAGATTGATTTAAACGCTTCAGGTGAAAAACATGCAAACAGGTTCCTTGTCCACAAGGACTGCTCACATATATCTGATTTTAAACTAGGACTGCTACTTGCAATACCGTTGCGTTCAAATGCAATCAGTGTTCAGACAGATATTCTCTTTAAAAAACTGTTTTCCACACTTATAACAAGTTTTGACTGTTTCCATTAGGACATTCTTATATACTAATCTTCCACTGCTTTCTACTGGAATGGGATGGCATATAGCAAAATTCACTTAAACATAATTTCAGTTTTCCTGAAACTAGCCATGACTGAAGGCTGAAGTCACACTATAACTTGGAGAGAAAAACAGGGAAAATTTTCAGTGGAGGAGATGGTCACTGACATAAGTGAGAGCAGGACATAATCAGTTTGCCAATTCAGACAAGGATCTTGGTTCAGAAGAATCCCGCTTCCAGTCTCAAACACAATGAATGTTTACTAGTGGAGACAATGTCAAAAGAAGAAATTGAGATGAGATTTAAAAGTTTATGATTTGGTGCATATAATGTTCTTCTATCAGATGCAAAACTTTTCCTAATCCCCTGAGGCATGGAAGTAATGCAAGCACCTCCTCTGTGACTGATGAAGGCTCTAGTCCTGAGCAGGGAAGGGGGAACATTTTTTTCCATTTCATTTCTGCCAAAAGCTGACCTCTATTTTCATCGCATTCCTTTGCGTCTGAAAAGGGTGGCATTGTTTTGAACAAAATAAAACCTTCCATTTGACAAGAAATAATTCTTTTTGTAGATGTAATTAAAAATTTAGGTTTCATTCAGATTAAACCAATTACTTCTCTTTTCCAATTGATCTGCTAAAACAAATAAAATCAACTATTCATACATCCCTAATATGATACTGGTATGCATTAAAACTGAATTTTTCAAAAATTATTCTAATATATTTTACAATTTTTTTCTACAGTTCTAATCATTCTCTATAGATATGAAAATGAAAACCAGGTTGGCCATATGGTTTTTGTTCTTTGTGTGAAACAAGAAAAGCTCTGTTTCAAAGCTCTTGCTTATGACTGACTTGCTCCTGAATGATACAGTGTCTTAAGCAGTCAACGATCTTGCACTTGCAGAAAGGATACACTAATGTATTTTTGAAATTGTGATTTCATGTTTTAAATATTTTCTAAAAGCTGTATCAGGAAACCTCCTATGAAATATGACAACATTTCATTTTTGAACTGAAAACAACCTTAATAGTAAACATATTCTACTAAATTTTGTATTGAGGCAAATTAAGCTCACTGACAAAAAAAAATTTAAAAAAATCAGGTGATTAAATTTTAACTATTATCACAGACATTTATGTCTTCATATATCACAGTCCTAGTTATTCACGCAGTCTGTTCTGATCTCACTGTTTTCACAAAGCAATTACTGGAACATTCAATATATGCATGCCAACTATCAGACTAGCAAACTCATTTGTTTTCATACATACTTTTGTGCACTGTAGAAAAATCTGAAGAATGTTTTAGAAGAGATCACTGATTTTTCAACAATTATGAATGTTTAATTAGAAATTGTTTCAGATACCTGCATTGTTGCCCATCAAAGCGCTTCTAGCATGAAAATTGAGAGTAATAACAATAAGCTTTCCTTGGCCACGGATTTTACATTGTAGCTCCATCCAGAGCACCAAATCTTACCTTAAGTTCTGGACCAAGCCCCAGCTACCCATCCTTCTCTGCCTCCAAAATTCCCCAACATAAACCTTTCCTGATCCCCTACACCCTGCTCAAGAAAACTTATGTTTTAATATACACAAATTCAATAAATCCTAGCAGACAGTAAGTGGAGGTTTTGATCCCCTTCTCTATCCTCAAGTTTCAAACCATTATGGACATGTAAATTTTGATTATATATTAAAATATAATCAAAACATAGTTCTGTGTTTATAACCATTTATAATTAAAACACAGCAACAGGAAAAGAAAGGAAAAAATATTGCTTGTATTCAGACATTTTTGACCATACTAGTTTTTGACCAACTATCTAATTACAAAAGAACACACTATCTCCTGTTTTTATGGTACTTTATTACATTCTACCAGATTCAATACACAGCACTAATCCACTAAACAAATCATCCTCGTGCCTTAATTCTACAGTCTATGGATTTGATCAAGAATCTGTACTAAGGTGCGGGAAAGTTCAAATTCTGCTGAAAGCATTTATTCAAATATGCAATAAATAATTAGGTGAAGACTAGAGGGATTCCATTAGAGAAAGAAGGACAACTCCAACAATAAGTTTTGTTTCTGTTGCAAAATGGGAACAAAAAGACATTGCAGATGTCGTATTTCCAACCCTACAAACTGGAAAAGATAGCTTTGAGATGAGGGAAAGCTCATTCAGGAAAATGGATCAACTCTATCACCATTAATATCTAGGGTTTTTGGAAATAGAAGGTATTCTCTCACTGATAGATGCATAATAGGTAAGGGCATTAAAATACTTAAGATGAACTGTCTTTTGCATATGCCTCTCTCCAGTGATTGTACAGACAAACAAACTGGCCTTTGTACTGAAATCATAACAACTCATTACCTCAACTTTATTCACAAAGCATTTTTTTGTATTAAAGCTGCCAACCTATAAAAACTGCCCACACAGACACAAAAGAAAAAAATGTTAATTTTAAAACATCTCAAAACATTGATTTAGAAACATATTTTGTTTTAATGTTCCTACATTCTCTAAAAAGTAAAAAAGGAAAAAGAAATGCTATCTATATTTATCAGATCTTATGAATTAGTGCAAAATACAGTAATTTTTAAACACAGAGGATACACAGAATCGTGCATAAGAACATTCTTTAGAAAATTTTAAATACAAATTCAATTGACAAATTCAAACTTCCAGACACTCTATGAGCAAGTTAAATCAAGAACTAAGTTGAGATCAGAAAGCAACTGCTAGAATTCTACCTAGCAGAATTTATACTCTTGGTTTTAAAAGTTCGTTTATGAAGAATATTAAAATGTTGGTGATATTTTTATTTATATGTATATATACATTTTGCGTATTTATCTTAATTTCTCAGAATGCAGTATTTCTAAGAGACAACTAAAATTAAACTTACCAAGCTGAATGTTTCTGATCCACACAGACTGCTTAGTTTCCTTTAAAATTTTCTCAAAATAAACCCCAGCAAATCCACTAGAAAAGCACGCTATAAGAACTGCAATCAGGCCTACAAACTGAGATCCTGCTGAATGTTCCTTAGCAGCTGTTGCTTGAGAGTCTGAAGGCCACTGGATGTAAAAACAGTTATACAAAATTCACTGATAAAGTCATGAGCACCTATAAAATGCAAATTTGTTTTTTAGCAACAATAACAGTTACTAAATACAGACAATCACATGCTTGTAAAGTTCTGTATTTCTCACCACAAATACTTTTAAAGACTGCAAAGCCGTAATTTTTCTTTCTACATTTTTGTAAGGAGTAAAACTGTGCCTGAACTGGGAGAATACTCATCAATTTAAACAGGTCCAGGATTTATGTTTTATAAGCCAGACCTGTTTCTGAATCTCAGCATGATTTTTCATGGCCATTTACTTTCACCACCTAACAGTTAGTTACCTTACAAATATAAGCACAGTTAGAAAATCACTTACACCAGCTGTCTTTAGGATGGAATGAATTGTTTTTGCGTGTGCCCCTCTTCAGTGATTACGCAGATGACTAAAACAAGCTGAAATTTATGAAGCTACAACATATCTAATGCTGAGAATAAAATGCAATGCCATAGACAAAAACATACTGAAAAGCCTGTTAATTACTATCAGAATGTTTTGTTCTCATTTAGAATTATTACATTTGAAAATTCTGTAAAATTTAATCCTCAGAATTGTTTTCAAATCCTTAAATTTTAAAATAAAAATTTCTAGGATATGCTAAAATCTGCTAAAAATTCTGAGAATAGTCTCTTATCCCATAATCCAGTCTTCTGAAAACTACAAACTCCTGTACCTGCACTATTTAGAACAGAGGCCAAGTTTGCCTCTTGAAAAAGTTCCAAGTAAATTTGCCATGCTGAAACTGTACTACAAGGTGAGCAGCAGGACTGTGCTTGCACAGAAGATCTGTGAATCCCTAATGTCTGAAGAAGTGTGTTAATAAATACTGTTATCACTGTTATTTGCAGGTTACTCCAGAGGCCCTGCCCCATTCTACAGTAGAGCACTGGGACACAGAAGAGGTGTTATCTTCTGCCTTTGAACCATTTCTGGTGTCCTCTAGCCCGTGCCAGTTATGACTCATAGCTCCTAACCATACTCAGGTGCTCACGTGCAGCTGGTAATATCAGAAAGATGTATAATTAGTATAGAAATCCATGTTCCTTGAACAAACACATTAAACAAACACAAACCATCTGTTAATATTTACCTGCACAAATGCCACTCCTGTCATCAATATTACTAATGAAAGCCACTGGTATACACCCAATTTCTTGCTCAACATCGACACAGAAAACAATGCTGTGGTAAGAATTTTCAGCTGATATGTAACCTGGAAGAACCCAGAAACAGTTACTACTGCTTAATTAATGGGATTTTCTGAAACTTACAGAGAAATCCAAAAGTACAATACCTGGTACGTCGCTGCATCTAGGTTTGACAATGCTACATACAGCAAGTTATTCTGAAGAGTGTAAATTCCTGAAGGAATAGCAAGTTTAAGAGTTTCCATGGGTTTATTAAGGATTTCATCATGTAGCACTCTGTTCAGAGTCCGTAAATTGCACTCTACCCAAAGAAACAATAAAAGAAACAAACGTTCACTAAAACGAGAAGAGAGATAGCAATGTTCTGAAAGACTGTTGTCTCCTTTTTATAGTTATCACTGCTATCAAGACCTCAAAAATACTGTCTATGTTTGACTTTCATGAGCCTCATACACATAAGAAAAAAATGCTGCAAGAAGTGTCTTCCTGTAGCCTGGCATACCATAACTAGAACAATTACTCAGAATACTTTAAGTAGAACTTATTGAAACCGTATCAATATTTGAAGATGATACATTAAAGAGTGTCACCTAAAAAGTGCACATTTTGAAGCCTACTGTCATCAATATTTATGCATATACAATGATATTTTTAAGCTGTTGAAGATCAAATATATGTGTCAAGGAACAAGATAAATTCAGTATAAAATGTACAAAATAAGAACTAGAGTAAAACTGAATACACTTTTTTTTGAGCTTAAAACTGTGCTTCTTCCTATATAATGAAATTGCTTCCTCCCTTCTGCATCTATTTATTATATTATCATTTGTGCTTTGGACACAAAGCTTTTCATTTCTTCCTACTTCTACATATGAATTTCTTAAAATGCCTACACAAAACACAGCCTTCAAGCTGTTAGCAGAAAATTTATTCTTGGACTCCTCAGTATCTATATTCTTTAAAGAGAACTCTCTTCAGCAAATACACAGTCTCTTGTATCGTGTGTGGAGGAGTGAAGTATGATCAGTGTCTTTCCAAGACTATTTCTTATATGAGAAGGGAAATGCTTTGTTGTATGCCTGTACTCACATGGCTGCCTTGCAGTTGCCACTACAATACAGCATATTGATTAGGAAAATTACTTGGTGCAAAATTTGACACATACTGCTGTCTTTGTAGACCAATAGAACACAGGCCAAAATCTTCAGAAGTTCAGCAATAACTACTGCAGTAGAGGACAAGTAACGAGGTCCTTCTTCTTTCAGCGTCCGAGAATAACGCATGGTCAAGACTAAACTTGTGGTCTGAAAAACCAGGATGCCCAAGGAAAGGTACTTTAAATTGGCAGACATTTCTTAACTTTTTTCTTCCTGAAACAGAAAAAAAAAACAAAAAACCAAACCCACACTTAAAAGGTAATACTGCAGATAGATGTTTCCCTTGAGAATCAGCATATTAAAAAAAGTTATCCAGGGAGTTCAGCCAAAGGAAAACAACTAACCTAATCTGATATTTAAAAAGAAAAAGGAGATTAACATGTTAAATATGTTTTTCAAATACATGATTACAAATGGGGAAGCATATCAGAATATTAGAAGTGATAATTAATGGACAAATGAAATTAAATATTTCTTATCTGTAATAATAATAAAATAAGGACTATTAACTGATTTCATAGAAAAAATTTCCCAAGTTAAATCAATCATGGATTTCTTTACGTAGGTGAAGGCTCAGAGGGTATTTTCAAAGTGAGAAAGCTCCACACTGTGATACTGCAGAATGCCCAGTACCCCTGCTGCAACGAGCTATTCCCAGAATGAAGAGATCTTCTCATTCTTCTGCCTCTCCAAAGTTTTTCAGGTTGCAGTCTCTGCCTTGCCAGATGACACAGTTTCAGCACATGACAGGGTGAAGGTTAGGCTGCTTTAAATGAAAATGAGAGGTATGGCTGATGCTGAAGGAAAAGGAGAGTTGTGGGAAAGCAGGGTTGGACAGGAAAACATGGGATGGAGGAGCTGCAGGAAAGACAGCACTAAACCTGTCCCGCTGATTATCCTACTCAGAAAAAAATAGTTGAATATAGAAGACTAGGTTACTGCACCTGCTTTCTCATACTGCACTGAATACCACAAACTTTACATTAGTAAAGCTGTATCATCCTCATCTCCACCATGGATTTTTACCAAGCTGACATGGTTTTCTTTGCCCTTTGTCACCAATTAAAGTATTAACTTAGTGCAGGAGACTAATAGAGAAATTAATTCTCATTTTGCAAGGACAATGTATTACAAGGAAATTAAAAAAATGCATCACTGCTATGTGGAATATTATATAATTTTCTGCTATTTTTCATATTAAGTAGGAAGAATTTCCATAGGCCCAGAAATTAATGCTTTCTATAAAAAGATTACTACTGCCTTCACTGCCCATATATTCAAAAACAGAGCAGTGTTTTATAATGCCAAAGTAAAATCAAGTCAGTAATTAAAAGTTAAGAAATATATTTTCAAGTAAAAAACAGTAACAAGTCAAGACAATAAATGCAGTTCTCACTTACACAAGTCTAGAGATGGCATAAGCAGTACTTATTGGATGCATATGCTAGAGCTGTCCCTATGCATGTTTTACACCTACAGACACACAAGTTTTGAATCCTTAACCATCTAGTTTTGTACACACTGCTGAAGGATGTGCTGGTACCTCTAAATAGTTGCAGCTGAAAATGAAGCTGTTTCTTGATGACTGCATTTCTCTAGCTCAAGATGCATTTCATAAAAATTTTAATTGTTATTTCAGAGATCTGGAGAGCTGTGCTGCTCAAATATTTCTGACTTGCCTTTATTTTGTCTCTAAGCTTTAACAGATTTTCTCCAGTCAAGTATACAAAGTCAAATTTAACACCTATATGGCATGGATACTGAAGAGACATTGCAGTTACCTGCAAACAAATATGGATTCCCAACAGCCGCAGAGATATGAAATACATACTTGTACCCTACACAATAAAATTATTTACCTCAAGAACCATATGGCTGTAAAAATATTTGTGAAAGCATATTGGAGGAAGAAAAAGATGCCAGGATGCAGAAACTGAGGAAGAAATACACAAGGATTCCTTTAAGGAGGAATAGAAGATACTTTTGTATGAACTATGAAGAAGATACTTAAGAAGATACTTTTGTATGAACTATGATCTCATTTAACTGGCTGAAGAAACAAATACTAAAGATGCAACTGCACTGCACAATATAAATCAGACATGTAGAGCATCAAGGACAAGAAAGCTGCAGACAACATTCAAGATTTCCTAACTTCTTCCACAGGTTCTGGCGGAATAACCCTCTACATGATGATGTTAACTGTGGAATTACGCATCCCCAACAACAAAAGAGAGATCAGTTTGTCAAAGAGAAACACAGATTTGCTACTGCTGAGAACAAGGAGGAGAAACAGAAGAACAGTTCCCATGAAGGGACAAAGAGGGAACATGCAAGGTCAGAGATCATACTCTCTTGGAGAAGTAGCAGCAGCATAGAGAAGATAAGAGGGAGGAAAAGGGAAAGAAAAAAAAAAAATCCACTGAGAGAAAATACAAGACTGAACTTCTTGAAACGGTCTGCCTGCGCCGCTGGAAAAAACTGACATTGCAAAGTGCACATTTATGTGAGCCAACTTGCACAATTTCCTCCACCTTTTTGATCTACCTCCTTTTTTAGTACTGAGACCTGAAATTTGGAAACACAAAGAGCAATATATGGTTAAGATGAACAACACTAAATTTCATGAAAGCACACTTACAGATAAATAAGTTTTTAAACTTTTTGGTTTTCAGTTTTCAAAATGCTCCTGAACAAATTACAGACAACGCAAACACACATCTCTCCTGAACATGGTCCCAAATTTTTGCATTCTGTGAGCCTGTGAAGTGACAAAGGGTTTTACAAATGTTCAAAATTCTCAGAGATCAATTCCTTAATCTTCAAAATAGATCACAATATCAGAAAATAATGTTCACATGAATTTCTTGCTGAAATACAACCCTCTATTTACTAAGCAGCTTAAAATGTAATTTTTAAAGTAAATCACTAGTACCTTGTTTATGAGCAAGTATCAAAGCATGCAGCATGAAAACGTACCGAGAAGCACAACAGTTTAATAAGCCCATCAGCAAAGCCATAAGGAATACATACCACAATATTATCTTAAACTACAGTCTTGTCTTCATTAGTAATCATGGTAAAAAAGGGAACTTTCCCCAGACAATGTGTCCCAAAAAGGTGCCAGTAGCAGAAAACATTTCTTTACCATAATTCACTAAAGCAGTTTCAGAGTTTCCAAAATTTACACAAAATGGACTTTAAGCATCCAGTGTGATAGCTGAAATACGGATATTTGTTAAAAGTTATCCTGTCAGTGGTCAGTGAGACAGACTTGTAGAGAACAAGTGTGTGAAGTTTCACACTGTACTTACAAATAGGTGGTTCACAGAGCAGGAACTACAGAATCCTGAAACTTACGTATGCCAATAAAATAACCATCCTCTACTGAGCACACATAATAGCTTATCAGCTCTCCTGGTCACTCTTCCTTTCTTTTAAGAGAGCTGCATATCAGTTCATAGAACTTAGTGCAAACTGGGGACTGGATCCAGAAAAAGAGACAACTGCAGTTTCACAGCAGGTTTAGATTTACAGATTACTACCAGAAGTGTAATTGCTCTCTTCTAGTCACGAGCTCCTGCTACCCTCACTGCAACAGACTCTGCAGTCATATACTAAATGAACTATTGCCTTCAGTAACAGTCCACACTTTGATTGTCTTAAATCAAGAATGAAATGAAAGTTCCCAATGCATTTCCTGTACAGAGTTACAACCAGGCTTAGATTTCTTACTGGGCTTTGGGCAGACTACTCAGTACTCTGCAGAATGCATCTGTTCCAAAAATCAGATTTAGGTTTGCTAATTCAAAGACTGGAAGTTGAGTGGTCAAGTTAACTCAGTGAAGTTTGAACCGTGTCTTACAGTGAGAGGTGCTAAGTACCTGCAGCTCCTTAACTGTAATGTAGCCTGTCACATCTGTTAACCCAGTGACTAGGCTCATTATTCTTTTCTTTTATTAGTCTAGGTAAAAAAAAAGTAAATCGCTTTTGCGTAGTTTGTTCAGTGTATCATGTAGACACACCCTACAGCCAGCAAGCCAGAAGGCAGGGGAAGAGGTTAAAGGCAGGTCTATATGGGAAGTCAACATGCAGTAAGCCAAGATGGTATGTGCAGACACGTCACATTCAACTTCAGTACACACAAGTGAATAAAATGCAGATGGATACTACATGAAGCATTGTTCTCCTTAAAAGTATAAAAGAAAAGGACCCTGGAAAGGTTTTACAGGCTCAGAAAACAAACCCAAACCAATCTATACAGGAAATAATACCTTCAGATCAAAGTATCGTACTGCGCAAAGTCTGAAAAATATCTGTTCAAAGGAAGCAAATTTTTTTCAAGTGGAAAATCACATATTTCCACTTCATAATATTCCTACAGACAAAATTAATACATTTCTGACTTGCAGATTTTCATCTCCTTTAGTAATTTCTCCACCACAGACTAAAATTTCGTATTTTATTTTTATATCATCCTTACACTTTCCCTCCTAAAATACTGGTAAATTCTGATGTTTGCAGATGAAATGCATTAGGCCAAAAGGAACATATTCAATTTGACTTAACAAACAGTAAACATACCATATATATTTTATTTTTCTCTATCCATTCTTAACAAAACTCACCAATATTAATCAGAATTTACTATGAGAGCAACAAGAAGATTACAGGACTTTTCTTAACCTTAAGATTTTTTCTTTTAAAGATCTGATGGTATAAATTTTTGAACTTCTCAGCTGCTAAATATCTATAGTAACAGAATCTTGTGCAAAATTAAGGATTAGTTTATTAATTTATTGTTGACTTCGTAGGTGGTCTCAAAATCTGACAGAATTACTTTAGTTTGAGGTATCTAAAATACTAAAAAAGATAACTCCAGAAGGAAATGTGACTAATTTATTTTAACTATTGTTTAGTTAAACTCAGAGACTAAAGATTGTCTTGAGACATTTTCCAAAGATGGCTGGAGTTATACTGCACATTATAGACATCCTTCCAGCAAGCACGGCCTAACACCATCTGCAAGAACAAAAGAGCAGGGGCAACTCCACAGATCCAGGCACATCCAAAATTTCACACCATGCTGATACAAATATATTAAGATAAAGTGAGTGCAGAACTGTTAACGCTCAACTCAGTCTAACAAAGTGTCTAGTTGATTAGCATGTTTTAGACTCACTGAAATTTTAAGGTCAGGGTGCCTTACATTTTCACATATTTTTTTATAAATAAAAAATATGATGGTTCATGCACAAATGATCCAAATTTCATTTATTTGACTGTGCATTTCATCTGCATCACACCAAAAGTTCTTTCAGTATCCCTAACTATTCAGTATTCTGCCTGAATTACTAAGAAAGCTTTTCTTACAGTCATTGCAGCTGGCTCACTTTTTATTATATTCATGAAATTTAATTTTCCTTAAATTTCTGAAACTTCAAGAGAGTATGAGAAAACTTGAAAAAAAGAAATCAGCACAAAAAAACCCAAGCACCAAGCTACTTCCAAAGAAGTAGCTAACACAACAAAAAAAAAGCAATTAACAATGAATTCCGGTAAATCACGTAACAAAAAAGCAGGTTAAATTCACAGATTAAAATAACAGCATGCTGTCAAAGGACTGAGCAATCCACAGTAAAAGTCACACATGCAATTACTACCAGGTTACAGATGTGACAGGCTACATTACAGTCAGTGAGGTGTAGGTACTTTGCACCTCTCACTGTAAGATACAATTAACAAGTCACTTAGTTTCAGGGTACCTACGGACATGATGTCTATAAATCAAGGTCCATTTACCGCTTACCACTAACACATCTGTAGAGCAAGTTCATTCAGATAAAATGAGAGGAATTCATGACACACGGAAGGTAAAATATACTGCTGGTTTAGGGTCCCATCCTGCAATTTACACCTCACTGGCAGAGCCTAGGATTCTATACAGGCACAAAAGCAAAGGCCTTCCTAGATGATGGTCTAGGGATGCACTGTATCAAAAACAAATACATACAAAGTAACAGAAAATGGTGAAATGAGGCCTTTCCAACAGGCTACAGAGTTAATATTTGTATTAATTTCTACCCATTTACCAAAATATTTGACATAAAAATAACTTCTACTGGCAACTATTTCTTTACTCCTCCCTACTCTTATCACAAGAAAAGTTAAATTTAAAAAATAGTAAGTTACTAACTACTATTATGCTTCCAATCTTCACAGTGATGGCATTACATGAATTATATTCCTTCCAGCCTAGCCGGGAAATGTTTTCACTGCTGATGGTCTTTTAGAGTTAAACACCAAATTACAGGAGTTATTGCTATTACTAGCTCTAATTCCATTTTATGACTAACAAGTTTAAGACTGCTTAATCAAAAGACACTTGCACATTAGTTAAAATATAAAGCCAAACAAAAGCAGACAACCAGCCTCTTAAAACTGAAAAGGGCAAAGTTTAAGTTTTGTGTGTCAGTACACCAAGTCCTATGCCTGGGGTCTGCCAGAAAATAAACACTGAGTCTGCTTTACAGAAGGAAAAACATAGCGGAACACAAAGTACACTATTTAATTCCAGTGGAACAGGTACGGACACACTTCCTGGGCATTTGCTTTCAAATCAAAATAGCAGATTAAAGAAATACATGTTCTCATATCTCTCAAATGAAATGTGAAGCCAGTGCTCATGCTGCACCTATACAAATATAATAAGCCGGCAACACTAAGGAAAAGCACAATTGGAAGGTGGAGCAGCAAGAGCTAGCTCACAGAACCTGGGGAACCTATAAGACCTCCTTCTATGCTTTCACATGGGCATCGCCCTCTTCCCTGTGCTGGATAACACACAGGTAACATGCTACTTTCTATAACACAACTATGTTCCTCAGAGGAAAAATCTATTCCATAAATCTTCTTTCCATTGGACTCCATATAGCCGCCTTTTTACCAAAAGTAGTATCTAATACAACAAATAGTGTATGTATAGAAATAAATGGATGGAAGGAACTTCATGAAGTTCAAGAAGGCCCAGTGCAAGGTCCTGCACATGGACAGGGGCAATCCCCAATATCAATACAGGCTGGGGGATGAGTGGATTGAGAGCAGCCCTACAGAGAAGGACTTGGTATTGGACAGGAGTCAGCAATGTGCACTCACAGCCCAGAAAGCCAGCTGTACCCTGGGCTGCATCAAGAGAGGTGTGGCCAGCAGGTCGAGGGAGGGGATTCTGCCCCTCTGCTCCGCTCTCATGAGACCCTACCTGGAGTCCTGTGTCCAGCTCTGGGGCCCCTAGCACAAGACAGACACAGACCTGTTCAAGTGGGTCCTGAGGAGAGCCACAAAAGTGATGGAACACCTCTCCTATGAAGAATGACTGAGAGAGTTGGCATTGTTCAGACTGGAAAAGAAAAGGCTCTGGGGAGACCTTATTGTGGCCTTTCAATATATAAAAGGGGCTTTTAAGAAAGACAGAGAAAGACTTTTTAACAGAGCCTGTAGTGTCAGGACAAGGGGCAACAGTTTTAAACCGAAAGAGGGTAGATTTCAATTGGATGCAAGGAAGAAATTTTTTATGAGAGTGGTGAGACACTGGCACAGGTTGCCCAGAGAAGCTGTGGCTGCCCCCTCCCTGGGAGTGTTCAAGGCCAGGTTGACAGGGCTTTGAGCAACATGGTCTAGTGGAAGGTGTCCCTGCCCATGGCAGGGGGGTTGGAACTAGATGAGCTTTAAGGTCCTTTCTAACCCAAAGCATTCTATGATCAATATCCCAGATGCTGCTGAGGGTGCATAGACCTTTCCGAATCTAGTAAGTGCTGCTGAACTCGGTTATGAACAATATTTTACATACATACGAATATTTTAACTGCCAAGTTTGGACTGCTATCATTCAACAATGCATTTCTTTCTCCCTGCCCCTTCCTATCATGTCTGTGCAATTTTTTCTTTTTTTATAAACCATGTTATAAACTTTTCTAATAACCTTAGACCTTTTATTTCTCACTTTAAAATGTCACTATTACTGCTTTTCATCTTCCTCATACTTGATACTGGTATCATCTTTATTCCCTCCCATAAGCTATCTATATTTGTCCGCTGTTCCTCCCCCAAATACACGTCACTTTTCAACTAAACCACTGCAAATCACTTCATCATTTTAAAACTTACCTCACTCTTTCTTTTGTTTTTCAGTTTGCTACTCATTCTTCTTGCTGGATATATTATAATCTGTATTAAGTACACTATGGAAAAAATAAGCTATGTTTTTCTTAAAGCTTGTATTCTTCTTCAGATGTGTTATTAAAAGCAAATCCTCTAGCAAAGTTTTTTCCTTACTCTTCTAGCAGAAAGCTGCAAAGATTTTTTTCACATGAAGGTTTCCCTCAGGAGGTATTTCCAATCTCTCCATTTAAATTAAAAAAATTCTTAACTGGTGAAAAAAAAAAGTCACTGCATTCAAATAATATTTTCATGACAAGGATATCAAGCACAACACTGTAGAACACTGGTGGATATTGCTTCCTCAACATCACCTAGCTCCCTAGTCACACCCCTATCTTGGTGTGCTGCTTTTGGCTGGGATAGAGTTAATTTTCTTCATAGTAGCTACTATGGGGCTGTGTTTTGGATTTGTGCTGGAAACAGTACTGATAATTCAGGGACGTTTTCCTTACTGCTGAGCAGTGCTTACACAGCTCAAGGCCTTTTCTGCCTCTCACCCCACCCCACCAGCGAGTGGGCTGGGGGTGCACAAGAAGTTGGGAGGGGGCACAGCTGGTACAGCTGACCCCAACTGACCCCAGGGATATCCCACACCATACGGCGTCATGCTCAGAGTATAAAGCTGGGGGAAGGAGGCGGCAGCAGGGGGATGTTCGGAGCGATGGCGTTTGTCTTCCCAAGTCACCGCTACGCATGATGGAGACTGGGTCTCCTGGAGATGGCTGAGCACCTGCCTGCTGATGGGAAGGGGTGAATGAATTCCTCATTTTGCTTTGTTTGCACATGCAGCTTTCGCTTTACCTATTAAACTGTCTTGATCTCAACCCATGAGTTTTCTCACTTTTACCCTTCTGATCCTCTCCCCCATCTCACCTGGGTGGGGGAAGTGAGCAAGTGGCTGTGTGGGGCTTAGTTGCCGGCTGGGGTTAAACCACGACACTTGGCTTTTTTAATATCATGCAAATGCTTTTTAGCACTGGCAAGTGCACTTATGCACAGAGCAGTTACGCATTAAAATGTAACTCCTAAAGATCAACCAATGATTTCTTCTCAACTGCTCCAAAACTAGACTTTTGACAAGGATAATGGAGGCTGTATCAGTGTTTCACTGGCCTATCACTCGACCAGGAAACTCCACCATTGCCAAGTGTAACAAAGGGAATGCAATTACATATTAACTAATACCTAATTTCAGACAATGCTATAAATTGCTTGGGACTCAGTTAAGGTTTTCTTACAGGTTGGCAGAAAACCTAACAGAAAGGGAACTTAACACTGCTGAGTTTTTTGATGATCTCACAAAGGGTTTTTGTTTTGTTTTTCTTTTGTGGGGAAAAAAAAAATCACCATTCTAATCTATGTATCAGACAGGAAAAGTTGGGGGCTGTGAATCTTAAATGTGAAATCTGTGGCTAAATACACTTTAAGCCCATCTCCTTTATCCTTTACACCAAACCAAAGAATCCAAAGATAAGATTCCTTTGACTGATGAGAATTTGGTTTAATGAATATTAAAGAAATCACATATTGAGTATAAATATTGAGCATTCAGGCCCTCACTGAGCTAAATCTAACACCATATTTCTTGTAAGATGAAGACTTCAACTATGTGCACAGTAGTGCAATAGTTTTATATTGACATAACAGTCATTAAGCCAAACTCTGCCTGCCAGCATAGAAATTTGATACAACCCGCCTTAACTGCCTCTCTCTTTTTCAAACAGTACAGACACTGCGTTCATTGTATAGACCACAGTATAGAAAGATCCTAGTAGTCACATTCAGACTCTGTGAGCAAGGAGGCATTCAGTTCTCAGGTTTAGTCCAAATGCCCATCCCTCCTCAAGCATACAGGAGTGTGACGCCATGAACCGAAGCACTGCCTGAATGCAACTCCTGCAGATATATCAAGCCAATGAAGGAGCTTGATTTAAGGTGCTGAAAGTCTGAACATTGAATACAGCTGGGGTTCAGCTAGAGCTTACACTTACACTATTTAGGAACTACTAATCAAGTCTAGGTGCTCAAGGCAATGCAGCCACCCTCAGTCAAGGTGACCTAGTCTGAGCAGAGTAATTAACTAGATACTACAGTGAAAACAGATCTGTAGATATTTATTGAAGAAAGCTAGTAATTACTAATAAAATTAGACAGCTGAACAGTGTACTAAAGGCGTATGAATATAACTCAACAACTCAATGAGAAAATCCCAAACTCCTAACCATCCTACATTATTATCATTATTATGCTAGATCCTAAGAAGTACAGATCTTAAGAATCTCTCCTCCCCTCTAGAGACACCTTCTATTGATGTGATCTAGCTGTGCAGCCTCCTGAGTTCCAGAGAAGGTGCTGAGCCTGTGCAAGCAGCATGCATATGAGTATGAACTGAAGTAATTGGTGAAGAATAAGTCCAGGTGGCAAGCAATTCAAGAGAGGAATAACTATATCTAGCAAGCCTATCTCAAAGATCAAGTACGTGTTGCCCTCACTTAACACTGCCAAATCCGGAACTGTTTTAAGCAGACACAGGGCATTTGATTTCCCTAGGTACCCGGTTCAGATGATCCCTGCCTTTTTCTTGTTATTGCAAAGAGCAGCATAACTAGCAGAAGGAATTAGGCTGTGTAGGCAGCCTGTAGGATTGCTGAAGACATAGGGTCACTCCTAACAATACGCTGCTCTAAATAAAGCAAATTTATACTATCACCACAGTCTTTCCCCAAACCAATATTTTTCCTACACATTCTACTTCTACAAACCAGAACATCACGCATCCCAAACCAACAAATCCTTATCTCCCAGAAGTGTAATTTTCAATCACAAGTTCTCACAATGCCTAACAGTCTACAAGGGAATCATGAGTGACAGTTTCTAAAGAGGTTACTGTAAATCAGTTTCTCCACAACTACCACCTCCCTCAAACTCACCCTGCAGCCTCTAAAGAAATTTGATGTTGGTTATTCTTTTATAAAAGAAAAGCACGCATCACAGAGCTAGAGTCTGCTCTAGCAAACTGTCTACACAGCGACAGTTTTTGTGGAGCAGGTCCTGTGTAGTAACTTAACAGATACAGCTGAACAGGTCAGGCTCAACTCAGTCCACATACAAAGATGAGTCAAGTGCACCACCTATGAAGAAAGGAAACCTCACAGATTTTGGGAGAAGCAGTCTGTCACCTAATGTTTGTTCTAAAACACGCTTTGTCAGTCTGCACATATGTTCTCTGAAAAGCAAGGGCTGCCCTAGATCCCAACCATCCTGTGTAGAGGCCACCGTAACAGACAAGCTTCCCACTATGGTGCTCACTCAGTTTTATGAAGGTTTGTTGCATATATTCTGTGTTCCAAATAACACACCCCTCCACCGCAGAAAGCAGTCTCAGTCTTCTCCCCCCAAACTACTATTTAAAAATCTTTTCTCTAGTATCCAAATCTTCCTCACTCTGACTTAAAATATAGTTCATAATAGTCAATACAATGAAACAATTTGGAGTACCTTTTAGTGTTTATCTTTAACCTTCCAGTCTATTCCATAATACGTATTATTTTATTACGTTCATTATCTCTGCATCTTCTGGTTTTCTGACTTAATCCCTAAGCTTTGTACCGCTAGAGCGTTTCTCATTTAAAAAACCCAGTATGAAATTGTGATGCCATGAAAATAAAGTGTGCATTTCTCTTAACTTCACATACAGCACTACATCAAGCATAGCGAGCACCTTCTCAGCAGAGCACCAGCTGCACCTACACCAAGAAACCCAGCAAGCGAGTGACAACCTTAGCAACGACACCGCTGCTGACCAGATCCGTACCACTTCCCAACTTCAGAGAGCTGCTTCCCCACAGTAACTTTACCTTCACGCCTCCTCCCCCTCTGCATTCGGGTTACAGACATTTTTCTCAGTTTCTCCTCAGCCCCACTCTACCCCCCCACAGCCTGCTCCCCACCCCATCCACCGACCCCAAACGTGTCCCCCTCCCACACCAAAGGCCTCCCTCAGGCGTCTTCCCTCACTCATAACCCCGCACCGCTCCCTCCGGGGCAGCCTCAGGCGGGCTCTGCTCCCGCCGCTCCCAGCCCAGGCCTACCCACCTGCAGCACCGAGCCGCCGGCCCAGCTCGCCCCTCGCTGCCGGCTCAGCTCTCACCAGCCACCCGGTGTTTCCGGGTGCCGCGGTCCCGTCCCGCAAAGGCTCCGGCTGCAGCCGTGGCCCCGCCCGCTCCGTTCCCAGCGCCGCGGCGAGCAGCGCGCCCCGCCCGTCACGGGCCCCGGAGCCGCGGCGGCGGGCAGCGGCAGCGAGAGCCCGCCAGCCTGGGAGCGGCCGGGCCGGGCTGCTGGCCGAAGGGGGCGGGCAGGGGCTGCGCTGCTGGGGCCAGCGCACGAGGGACAGCGACGCGGGGCGGGAGGGGCCCGCAGGGCGAATACTCGCGGCGGCGGCCGGGGCGGGCGGGAGCCCTTCGCGAACAGCGGGGGCCTCATCCCGCCGCCTCACGCCGCCTCCGCCGCGGCCGTTGGGGCGGCGGCGCGCGGGGCTGCGCCCCCCCCCGGCGCCTGCCAGCCAGGGCGCGGCCCTCAGGGGACGGGGGAGGTGGGGAGCGCGGCGCCAAAAACCGTCTTGGACAGGGGCACTTCTGCAGTGACTGACACGAGAATTTTGTATGAAATCCATGATACATTTATTAAAGAAGTGCAGGGCTAGTTCGAATTAAGATACGGACTTTACTACATGTTCCAAAGAAACAAATTGTCCACCAAATGTTGAAGATCATATTTAAGCAAAACTCCTTTATGCTTCAATTACAGCTTCAGATAACTCGGGTTGATTTACTGATGGTTGGCAAGGAATAGTCTGTCCTGGGCAGCATACCAAAACCGGACGAAATCTTGGCCCCGCTGAAGTTGGTAGCATAATGTGAATGGAAATGTATTTCATCAATTACGCTTGTAAAGCATGGGAGACAAGCATACTACTAATAAATGTAATTTTAATACTAGGCACATGTTCAGTGAGACATTCATTAGAAGTAAGCTTTAGGAGAATGCACTTTGTTCACAGCAAAGGAGCTTTAGCCCGTGGCTAACGCTGACACAGGAGCTGTGGGAGCGGCAGAGCGATGGACACACCACTCCTAGCAAGGTGCCAGAGCACTGGTTGCTGCACAAGCAGAAGGCAGCTCCAGCAGCTCCAAAAGAGCTTGCTGCAACATGTGGCGCTGCTCCCGAACTCAAAAGTGGGCCATGGTCTTTCTGTGACCACATTTACTGTACCTGCTTGCAGATATCAGCATCGTTCTTGAGATTAAACTTGCAGATGTATCAGGTATCACAGGGTAGACTAAATACTTGAGAAAAGGAGCCAAGATGCTATCAGTTTTATGAATCTAATTAAATTTCCATTCCTTCCCAAGGGAAAATGCATTGGTTTTCAGCAGCTTTTAGACTATCAGCATAATCTGGGGTGCACTGCCTCATACGCTTCTCTACAGAACTCCAGGTATTTGCAGTTTCAACAGAGTTCAACTGTTCTTTCCTCTATGCTGTTTGGCTTCTCTAATGAATAAACTTTAATTAACTCAAAAAAATTTCAGTCCCATGGAGTACTTTTTCTTCTCTTTGCAACCTCCATATTCAACCTGCATTTGATTACAATAGACTAAAACCAAGACTGATATTATTTGAGCATCTTTTCTTCTGTCCCATGGAGGATTGCTTATCAGATGTTTACATTAGCTGTACTTTATGTGATGATGACCCCACACAGTGCTCAGTTTGCATATACAACAACATGTTTGACCTCCTCCACTTTGGTTAATAACCAAATATTTTCTAAGTATTTATTTGTTGCACCAGTCAGATTTCAGATAGATGTTCATCGCATTCCCCATCGGAAATATAAATAAATCATACAGGTAGGGTACAATATGCTCTCTTAAAATGATGCCTAAAACACTGACAAAACTAACGATATCTACTAATGACTAAAACCAAAAGTAAACTAATGAGAGGCATGACGTACTAGCTAGACATACAACATAGCCAAGTAACACCTGCCAATTTGACTTAAGGGTATTTTTTTCTTACATCAAGTAATTAATCTAATATTACTGAATATAATCCATGTCTGGGATGCCAAGATCTTCTTCAGAAGTTCACACAGACCATTTTGATGTCACAGCAGAGAGAGCAAAAGCACTCAAAACACTGAGTAACAGCAGGAGTCGGGAAGTGGAGTGTTTCCCAGCAGAACTCTGTAAAAAGAGATCAATTTGGTAAACACAATTCAAAATAATTCTATTTGTTACTATTATAAAAGGATAGAAAGTTTCAGAGAAATCTTTTCCCTATTAGCCCCTTCTATTATGTAGACACTTCTGATGTTAAAAGATCATGTGCCACACCTATAGTACACATAAATCTACAGGTGTCCAGTTTTCAAGTGATAGACAGGATCAAAAGCACTTATGTGGTCCGACTTTTCCTCATTTCTGTTGATGCTATTCCCATTTATTATGTTGCACTTGTATTCTACAAACATTTATTCAGATATAGGAAATCTGAGAGCTACCTCACAGCATAAACAATACTTCCAGTTTTCTACGATATGTATAGGAAGAAACCCGTAGAAACTACAAAGAGGAAGAGTGCTTACCACTTGACTGCCACCCGAGGAAGGTGAATTCTGAAAACAAACAAACAAATAAATCTAGATGTGTTCCCACCTAATGGTTTTGAACACAGTTTTGCCCATGATCAACAAAATTTTAATAGCTTAACCCACAGCATGAGTTTAAGTCGTTCAAGAGGAAAGTAGCTTTGCATGGATAAAATAAATAGTTCTAGTTACACACTATATCGCATCTTACATCTGAAAATTTCAGCTAAAATTGATGAAAGGGCAAAAGTATATTTTTCTCTCATTCCATTATCATATTCCACACAGAGTTTTCCATCCCTGTAGTTGAAAGAGGATGTTAAAAAATGATGAATACTGAAAAAAAGAAAGTGCAAAACCAGGTAACCTGACAGTGAAAAACTCAACAATCTAGTTTATCAAAAAAAAAAAGTGAAGGAATTAACTGAGCAGAGCCTAGAAAATCTACACAGAGAACAGGAATTCA
Organism: Strix uralensis; assembly: GCF_047716275.1. Classification (NCBI taxonomy): domain Eukaryota; kingdom Metazoa; phylum Chordata; class Aves; order Strigiformes; family Strigidae; genus Strix; species Strix uralensis. The sequence goes on along the minus strand of NC_133979.1, from coordinate 21,664,075 downwards.
AAAATAGAGGTCAGCAAAACATAATAAGGCCGCTAACTGGAATGTGAAGCAAGACAGATTCAGATTTAAAATATAACTGATACTGAAATAGGTTTTCCAGGCTGAGTCTGTATTTTCTACCGCAGTTTCTTTAAATATGCTTCAATACAAATAGAACTAATACAGAATGTTCTCTTCAGACCAAATCATCCTGAAATTGCTCTATCAACCACTCAGGTTCTTCGTTTACTATGAAAAGAAGATGAAAACACTCTTATGAAAGTACTCTTACCGGTCTCCCAGAGTAAGTGCTTCCTGAGGTAGAGGAGCCCTGTAAAATAATCATAAATCATTTATTTTTGTTGTACAAGACTCCTGGTAAATTGTGGCCAAAGAGCATACAGCAGTCTTGAAAATGCCCTTAATATCAGCAATTTTGATACTGACTTTGATTTTACCTTTTTCCTTGCACATTTTTCCCTATTTCAATTCAATGGTCTCAACTAAGCACAGCTACATCCTCTTTATTCCATGAGCAGTTTCAAGATGATTTTCAAAGCCAATGTGTTGTTGACTGAACTATCAAGTTTGAAACTGAAACAGTTATCCTGATATTTAAATACATCATTCATAATAGAATGATCCAAGCATGTTCTTATGAATAAGTAACAGAGTATATCAAAACTTTGCTACAGGAGGAATGAATGCTGCCTCATCCTAAGGTTCAAGTTTGAACAAAATATTCCAATTTTTATTGGTCAGCTTTCTCAGACATTTACTATTGTAACATAATTTTAAATTCCACCCTTATTATTGTTACCTATTTCAAAACCCAATATTCATATTTCTAACTTGGTTGTGGAATACTGAAAGAAGAATATCCTTACTGGCTTTCCTTGATGACTGCCTCCTGAGGAAGATGAACCCTGAAAAAAAGATACCCATTTTCAACTCTAAGCCTATTTGTATGTCAGTATATTCTTCCTATCTGGCATAAAGGACCACAGGAGAATGAACACTTATTTTGTGTCCAGTCATCCAAAAATCCCAGGGAAAAGCTTATCTGAAATACAAATATTTAACATCTTTCTGTTACAGGTATTCTTTTGAATGATGTATTAGTCAGAGAATTTAATGCAAAGTTCTCAAGAAGAAAGAGCTGTTTTGTAGTTATGATGTGTTTAATATATAGAAAGTAAAAAATAATAAGGTCCAATTAAACATGAATTCACCTGGAATCAGTCTACAGTTAGATTTGGGGAAAAAACAAAAGGTAAATGTTAGAGTCCTTTACTATACAGCGCTACCTGAAGAAAGCTCTAATAAGGAAGGTAACTGAAAATAAAAGTGGATACTGAAAAATTAGATGTTCTACTAGAGTCTTATTCAGTTTTCTGGCAAAGTTGCTCTGCTTATTGAATAGCATTGCCAACAGGGTATCTTACAAGCATTGACTGTTTAAAAAATGCCATCAAATATGGTACACAAAATATCTCACCTCTATGATTCATGTATAAGAAAATTTAACATTTGTGCCCACTTTTTAGTAACAGGTGGATGCATCTTATTTTCTATAAGAGATAAGCTAAAACACTGTGTGTGCTTATCTGTATCTCCTGCCATTGAATAACAACAAGAGCAAGGTCTAAATTACATAGCAAAAAAAGTGGTCTGAAGTGGGAGAAGATGAAAATACGCATAGTCAAATGTCAACTATTATTTCTTTAAAAAAAAGAATTTTCTTTAAAGCAAGTCAGAAATACTTAAGTCAAATGCATATAAAATCAATTAAAAAGTGAGCCCTGAGCACCAAGTATATGATTACTATGAATTTAAATAGAAATAACTGTTCAGAAGCCCCTTACAAAAAAATAATTAAAAAAAAAAAATCCTGTAATTTCATTCTGTGATTACTAGAACTAATCCAGAGATTGACTAGAAGTTCAGTTACAGAGTAAAATGCTGGCTCAAAATTATTGAACTGTGTGAAAATATATTTTGTGTTTGCATTTGTTAAGATTGTCCCAGATATGTAAATCATGTGACACTCTGCATATTTAAGTAATTGTCAGAAAAATGTCTAGTCCATAACTAACTGGATATGATTTTTTTAACAGGCTTATAAGAAAAATAAAGGTAAACTTGAAATTTTGTTACTTACTGGTTTACCATCTTGTCTGCCTCCAGAAGAATATGAGCCCTGTAAGAAGTTAATCAAACATCTATTAATTGAATGAAAAAAATCTGCTATCACTGTCTTGAGACAATTTGTGCAGTACTTAGGACAAACTTATTTGGATGTTGTGTGAACAAAAAGTAACTGGGGGTACCTAAAACTTAAGCTATCTACTGCATACAAAACAATGGCAATTTGTTATCCTGAATCAAGAAAGCAGTGTTATGAAATACAGTATGGCGATTATAGTATGTTCAAAGGAACGTTTTACACAGAGCAGTAATTCACTGTAGCCAATTCTTTTATTCAGCTTCCTGAAATGATTTTAATCGGTATTACCTCAACTATTTAATCTCAGTAAAATGGCCAAATGAATGCGTCTTTCAGCATCAAGTAACTGATTGGATCCAGACAGTACAGGGAAAGAGTTAGCAGTGATGGGATGGAAAGAGAATATACTCACCTGCCCACCATGCGGTCTGCTTCCTGAGGGAGAAGATCCCTATTAAAAAAAATCACAGGAAACTTAAGTGCTTAAGTGTTGGCAGAATAACAGCAGTTACTCTTTTTTTTTTTTTTTTTTTTGCTGTGCAGAATGAAACATCACAGAAGGACCTTCTGATAGGAAATCTCAGTAGGAATCTGAAAAGAATATTAACCTAAAAAGATGCAGTGAAAGACTTCTGATTTAATTCCTCTACGATCCTTAACAATTGAAAGTAGTAAATTTGGCAAACAGTCACAAAACATCAGCTAAGACTACTCTCTGACATAAATATATGGATATAAAGTGTCTTTAACTATGGCTCCATTCAAGAGAAAAAAAAAAAAATCTACTCTATTTGTGATTCTCTGCTAGGTCAAACATGTTCAGCAAGCATTATGATTTACTGTATGAGCATACTTATTATTCCAAATAAGTAATTTGGGAAAACTTTGTTTTGCAGCTTTTGAAAAATCCTCTCAAGAAATGATCTTCTTAATAGAGTGATACTGAACTCAAATGTTTGCCAATGGAACAAAAAGAAATTAAATTATTTTCTAGTATAGCAGAGTGAAACATTGCGAACAGAGAAATACTATGAAAAATATGTTCCACTTTCTTATTAGATAGCCATCCATTACCTCTGTTAACTATTTGGGCTAGTAAGATTTCTCGATCAGTCATAAACTACTAAGTCTACAAAAGGTACATAGGGAGCTGCTTACAGTAAGAGACTCAAATTGCAGCTGAAGATGAGGAAAGTATTATTGTGGGTAACACACCAGAATTTATATTTTCAAAGCAATATCTATGGGTATATTTTGTACCAAATTTCCAAGTATTTAAACAAATGCAAAAAAAAGTATAATCTCAATATAACTGAAAAATAACAGAAAACAGATTTTGAACTGGTATCATAGTAGTGTGAAACTGAAACATAAAAGATAGTTAATTAAAATTATCACATGATTTAAGAGGCATTCCGAGGTAAAACAACTAAAATTATGATCTTTATTTAAAGAAACATCTTATTATGTTTCTTTAAATTCAAGTTTGTTCATGCTACTTCATTTCAGTTACTGAGAAACGGTCCATGTTTTCAGATACTTACTGAGAGTAAAAGGACTCTGAAAAACTGACTGGCAGTACATGCACTGCATCATATTTTTCATTTAATAAATAATAAGTAGGAAGAAGAAAAAAAAGAAAAGTTGCTTGCCTGTCCACCATACTGACTGCTTCCAGAATATGATGAACCCTGTAAAAAGAATGTGAAACTTTTGTAAATAATTTTTTTAAATAGTTACCGGCATCAAAACCCCTGGACCTAATCTAAACAATACACGACACAGATTAACTGGGAAACCTTTACACAGCCATTAATGCAGTGGCAAATGGCTACTTATCCGCACATCATATTAGTGATTTAGGCAATGAGATGAACCCCATGAATTATTCTTCATTATTTTTTTTGAGGTAAGAAAGCTTCTATAATTATGAAGTAAAATCTTGGCTCTAGCATATAGAAAGATATAACTGAAATGTCAAGAGTGATTCAGTAAGAGCCACATGTACTCTCTGGAATTATTATCCCTATCTCTGTGACTAAACTGAACTCAATATTTAATGGCTTCCGGGCAAATATGGCAACTGACCCATGTTTATTCCTGAGAAACTAAACTCTGTAAATGTTACAGAAAAATTGCCTACCTGTCCACCATGATAGCTGTTTCCTCCAAAAGAACCCTGTATTCAACAAAAATAGCAATGTTTACTCTGTATTGAATTCAATATCACGTAAAGGAAAAACAAGAGAACATCTTGACCTATTGCAATGATTAAGTCATTGACACTGATTACTGGTATACTTTTCTGTTTGATTGATTAAACAAAGAAAGGATTTAGTTTTGATTCATCCTTATTCCTTCAGATTATTTGTTTTCAAATAGAAGTAAACTGATAATTTATACATTGTTTTCAGCACTTCCGATTCTCAGAAGTGGCATATATACCATGAGTGGTACACTTATAGCATGTGGGTTTTCCTTGATTTCATAATCTGAGAAGGATAAGTAGTCATCTAAGGAATTTTGACTATACTGAGACAGAAGATAACAGAACCCTCCCTCAAAAATAAATTAGCCTAATTTCAGCAAAACTGGATTCTTTGCCTTTTTTTTAAAAGTATTTACAAAAGTATAGGAAATATACTAATTAGACAGAAAAATGGAAATAGCCTTAACTTTTTAAATGCATTGCTCTGTTCCCACTTGGAAGCATTTTGGACTAAGATTTTAGATCTAAGTTTCACTAGTTCAATCATACTGTTAATAACCATCATAAGAAGAGCACTATTACACACATGTTTCCAAAACCAAGTAGATATACTATGAGAAAATTGGGAATCAGATTCTTAGAAAAGTCCCAGGCCTCTCTTATAAACCAAAAGAAATTAAATACTTTGAAGCCATTTTTCATGTCTGAATATTTTATAGATAGAATCAGCACTAGTCTTCCTTTAATACATATACTGGAGAACATTACTACTTGTTTAATCCAGGATGGGGAAAGTGCAATTTATTTCCCATGTATTTCTTGGAAATAGAAATGCATCTGGGTAGTTAGTTTCAAATACAATACTACAGTTGCAAGTTACTTAATATTTTTATCCTTAACAGGTTCAAAATTTCTCATTTTAGTACAATGTGAAAAACACTTTCATCTTCACAGAAAATTATTTCAAGAAATGTAGTTCCTTGAGAATTTCCCAGTATGTGTACATACTATGAAAAATATACAAAGAGAAAGAATACTTACTGAACTTCCACCAGGACACACACATCCACCCTGTATAAAACACAACCAAACTTATTTCCTGAGTCTAGGACTGGAAGAGGCCTCTGAATTTGTAAATCAAACTCACATTGCTACTGCAAGAAAACAAACTATAAAATCCTGCTCACAGACTCACCAAGCTCCAGCTAAGAAGTAGTTTCTTTCTCCAGTGTACTTTCAGGCTATCTGTGCACTTATGGAACAATTTTTTAAAATATAGTCTTCTAATTTCTCATTTAAAACTTACAGTAAAAACTTTACTCACCAAAAGGACAAGTCAAAAATTCTGAGTAGTACTACAGAAAGTATTTTGGGTTGTTTTTTTTTCCTAGAGGGGCCAGAGCACCTGGAATACATGCAGTACTCTTTCATGCTACAGACGTTACAGAAAACACTAAAGATGATTTCCAGTGGAGGCCTACTAGGTGAGTTCCACTCTCATAAAACTATCAGAGGTGGCCAGGGGTTAACCATTCAGTGTCTCACTTTCCACATTCAATCTGCATGAAATGTGTAAGAAGAAAAATGTTTAGCACCAAAGCAGGTACAGATGCTCAAGTACAACTGCCATTTAGACAGTTACTACTGGCTACTCTGGCCTGCGGGATACGTCTGAATGACATGGGAAAAGAAAACAATGTGTTGCTGAGGCTCTGGGCAAAAAGGACAGTGGTGAAGGAAAACAGTTCTTATGAAGGAAAGATATGCAAAGTAATTTGTGAGTGCCTGACACTAGCACAACTGAACGGTGTGGAGACAGAAAAGCATACCTGTCCACCAGACTGGCTGCCTCCTGAAGAATAACCCTGGAAAAAATGAGTAACTGATTACTTCAGTGTTACTGAGTAACATTCTCACTTGTTCTCTGTGGTCCTTAGTCTTTCAAATTGCTTCTGTTTAAACATAACAACAAATATGGGCTTCTTAGAGCCATGATCTGTTTAAAGAAGCATTTCCATGCAGTCACACAGGCCCCTGTATCATTTGCTCGTTTCATGGTCTGACATCCAGACAAACCCATACTTAGCAATCCTCACTCAGTTTGGTATAACGCTATTCTTTCTTAGAATGTTCCTTTTTTGCACAACATGAGGGTCATTTTTCCTAATGAACTGTGTGACAAACCTGCAAATACTATGAAAGTAGAAGTTTTACCTGTCCGCTATACTGGCTGCTATACTGGCTGCTTCCTGAAGAAGCTATACCCTAGAGAAATAAGAAAGCATTTATATTTGTTGCACATTCTGTAACTTATGACCTGTCACAAAAAACCCACATTTTTGCTTGTCTTCCATGGATTTAAGTGTCACAGGAATGCAAACACTTCCTTTATAACTATACTGAAATCTATTGGCCTTTACGACGGCTACTGTTTAAACACAACAATAAAGTTTAAATCAAAGTCAGCTCCAGGCAGGTGTGACTAGTGCTGTTCCACTGGATTGTGTGCTCACAGCAGCCTCCTTTGTTTTACTTTCCCGAGTGGGCTGACACAGCAGAAGGTCATATATTCATCTATTCTGCCTAAACAATGTTTTGCTGTAAGCCACCCCTTTATAAAGAGAGAGAAAGGTGAATGATGTAAAGAACAACCCATAAATAGAAAACCAATTCTCACCTGTCCTCCATGATGACTGCCACCTGAGAAAGATGGACCCTGAAGCAAAGGTGCCAATTATTTCTCTATCAAAAAGCTTCTTTAAGGGTTTTTGAAAGAAAGACTATTACACTTCTCTATTGTACAGTGAAAGGTTACAGAAAGATAAAAACTCAACCTATTCCTTTATATGTTCTATGCAACTTAGGGATGGTCTGTAACATACGAATCTTCCATAATACTGATCATGAGCTATTAGGATTATATATCTAGTTTCAGGAGACTGTATTTGGACTGAAAAATCTCTTTAATTCCCTCTCCAATAAATCTGACAATAAATGTTTTCAGAGGCCAAGGACAAGCGTGTTGAGAATTTCACTCCATATTAAAGGCTATACCACTAGGCAGCACTAGGAACCCTATCCATCATCTTTCATTTCACAAGAGTGTGGAACACCTCTTAAAAACTCCTGACCCTCTCCCCTATTCCTCTCCCAAGACATACTACCTCTCTGTTACTGCATTTTGCTAAAGGAAATGAGGTATTCCATAGGTTGAAGTAGAGGAGGAATGCAATCTGCTTCCAGCCCTTCCTTACTGTTAGAGCTAAGAAACCATGACAGCAGCAGAAGGAAAATGGGTCCAGAATGAAGAGGGCAGGTCAGAGGGTAGAACAAGGCCAGAACTGCATTTACTGTGATACAATGGAAGTACCAGCCTTTCTTAGTTTTTGTATTGTTTCAGATCATACATATTTAGATACCTGATCATCTATTACCAGATTAACAGAGTTTACTCAAAATATTAGTAAAAGTACCAAGTTTTGATGTAGAAGCTGGGTGTTAGGATAAGGACTACACAGGAAGAATTTCTCACCTGTCCTCCATACTGGCTGCCTCCTGAAGAAGGTGAACCCTGAACAAAAAGAATTAAATGATCTCTATATCCATGTCATAGTACTCCTTTAAACCATGCTCCATATGAAGGAGAGGTACCTAATTTCTTTCAGTGCAAAACTGTGAGTGGACTGAATCAGACCATGCAAAAAGGAGTGAGACTCATCTGAATTCACCATGATGCATCAGAAATTACATCTCCTAAAAACTCTCCTGTGTTTTTGTATCACATACATTTATAACTACTATATACCTAGCAACAAATTAAATAATACATTAAAAAATCCCAATCTCCTTAAAATGTTCTTTTACACAGAAAACTACCAAGTCTCTTGGATAAAGTAGTAAACACTACAAGGGAAGAATTCTCACCTGTCCACCATACTGGCTGCCTCCTGAGGAAGGTGAACCCTGAATGTGAACAAAAAAGGAAACAAACTTCTTTACACCAATTTAATAGAATTATAGAATCATTTCACAAGGCTTTTAAGAATTTTGGTCAGCTTCATGAAATATTAATTTATTTCAGAAATACATGACCTCTAGTCCTACAAATTTCAGGAGTCAACAATGTATTTCACATTCTATTTTTTCTTAGCCTTAAATAATGGTCTTAATCTGAACTTGTTTTGTTTAGTCACAGTAGCACCAGATCACTACAGAGAAAGATTTACTGAGAAGATTTTAGACTAAGGTAAATAAAGCTAAGGTAGACAGCTGGGTAGACAATGAATAACTACAAGTTTGCATAGGTCAAAACTACAAAAGTGGGGACTATTAATGCTTACTTGTCCACCGTAATGGCTGCCTCCATAAGAAGATGACCCCTGGAAAAATATTGAAGATCAGTTATTTCTGAATATCTAATTCAGGGAGATGAGCAGCAAAGACATCTGTATTTTGTTATTTGACTGTTTGTTTGTAATCTTCCCAGAATAAACTCTGTATTTTTGTCTTCCTTGAATTCACAATCTTACTTCAGAGAATAAATCACTAAGAAGTTTCTTGAAATATTAAAATAAGATAGCTATCTGGATAATCCTTTACTTGAGTCAAATAATGGTAAAACAAATATATCAAATAATATATTAAAAGTAAGAGCTTACCTGTCCACCATACTGGCTAGCTCCAGAGGAATATGAATTCTGTAAAGAATACAAAGTAAGTGAATTACCCGCTGTAGGATTTCCTTAAATCAAGACCTAGCTCTCCCAGGACAATAGGAGTAAGAGAGCAAGGTAAGAGTGAAGGCAGGTGAGCAGGCTTTCGATATGCTTTAATAACTAGTGTTCAAGCCTTACAAGGTAACGTCTGAAAATATCCGAGTTCCTAAGCAAGGGTGGAAGGCAAAAAACCCTACTGCTTTGTTTGTGTGACTCGTTGGGAAGGTTAAAGGAACATTCTTTCTAGTTTTTTCTCTGCTCATTTCTGGAGAATGGCATTTCATTATTTGTAAAGCTGAATCCTGGGCCAAAGTTAGCAGTAAAAGATTAGCTACCTAACAGGACTCTGAAAACCAAACTAAGCAAGTTTACTGAAACCTCATACAACAAGAGGTCTGTTTAAAGAGGGGGAATTGGATTTGGTTTTCTTCTTAGTGGAATTAGATCCCTAAGGAATCAAAAATGCTACATGTTGATTCATTTTTTCCCCACACCTATTTTTTGTGTGAGCTTCATTATCCAAGTTTCACAAAAACAAGGGCACTTTTTGCTAAAAAAGCCATAGTGTATAACTTTTAGGACATAATAATCTCAATGATTAATTTAATTTACTGAGTTTTTGCTCTTTAAACATAGCTCCCATATGAAAACTGAATTTAATTGAGTTCATGAATAACCATCATTTTCAGAAGTGGCAAGCTGGCTGGCTCTCCTTTTGGAGTGAGTGCTTACTTGGCTGCTGTACTGGCTGCCTCCAGAAGATGATGAGCCCTGGGAAGGGAAAAAAAAAAAGAAACCAGTTATTTTTCTCTAACAGGAATATTTTAAAGCAAAACTTCTTGAAGGACAGCAGTGTATAAATTGCTATTTTAAACTTTTTTGCTTGGGTTTAAAATCCACTCAAAATCTAAAATCTAGCCTTTCCTTCTTTGTTAATACATCTAAACTTTAGTGTGTACCTGTCCACCAGAATGGCTGCCTCCAGAGCCTTTTCAGAAAGGAAATACCAGTTATTTCACTTCAAAGGATCTGACTGATCTTATTTCTTTCTGTTTAAAATCAGCATACTGAAGAATGACATCCCCACAAAGAGCTTTTAATAGTCATTCTTGCAGAGTACTACAGAGCTTTTGAGCACTCCGAGCTTCCACAAGATCTGCTAAGCTCATAAAGAAATGAAACAGTTTTGTGTTTAGTATATAATCACAGAATCACAGAATCGTCTAGGTTGGAAAAGAACTTGAAGATCATCCAGTCCAATCATTAACCTAACACTGACAGTTCCCAACTACACCATATCCCTCAGCGCTAAGTCAACTTTACTCTTGAACACCTCCAGGGATGGGGACTCCACCACCTCCCTGGGCAGCCCATTCCAATGCCTAACAACTCGTTCTGTAAAGAAATGCTTCCTAATATCCAGTCTAAACCTTCCCTGGCGCAATTTGAGGCCATTACCTCTTGTCCTATCGCTCATTACTTGGTTAAAGAGACTCATCCCCAGCTCTCTGCAGCCTCCTTTCAGATAGTTGTAGAGGGCGATGAGGTCTCCCCTCAGCCTCCTCTTCTCCAGACTAAACAACCCCAGTTCCCTCAGCTGCTCCTCGTACAACATGTGCTGCAGACCCTTCAGCAGCTTCGTTGCCCTTCTCTGGACACGCTCAAGTTATTCAATATCCTTTTTGTAGTGAGGGAATGTTAAGCATCTATCAGTATGCAAAAGCCATTCTCCCATGCTGAGGTACTGGGTGCACCTACATATTAAAGTACAGATCAGGAGTGTGTCTTTGAGACAAAACTTCTGATAGTCCCCACTCACTGTAGTTTGTTTTGCACCATGGAGTGGTCTTGGAGTGAATTAATTTGATGCTTTTCAGATTAAACTAAATTGTAGTGTGCTCTCTAGGGGCACACTTAATGCATTCAGGTAGTAAATGGACTTTTGGTCCATTGGACCAGACCAGAGCAAACCCTTCCTGAAATGTGTATAGTGTGGACATCAGTTCATCAGCACAGATTGTGAAACAGTCCCAGCAGTTTGCAGTACTTGTAAATGCAGACCCAACCACTATGTTCCCTCAATCTTTATACACAATCCCTCATTTCAAACTGCAGTCCAAAGATGGCCAAGTCAGTAAAAAACAAAAAAATCAATCCCAGTTGGAAGTTTCAAAGGAAACAAATCCCAACATCAATAATATGAAGGATGTAGAACACAGGTGGGTAAGAATATTTTCCTGACTGTAGATATATACACATTCCTCCTTCCTAAAAAGGAGCACAAGACCAGTCCTATTTATCATGTAATATTAATTGTTGAATGGTACATTTATGTAGCTGTGTCCAAGCCAGCTTTATATCAGCAGTCTGGTAAGAATGCCACAGAGTTCTGTGCTAGATACAAGAAGACCCAAATGTTTTTTCTCCCTTTAGTGCAGCACATACAGAGCTCTGGTGACATACACTGCATGACTTGCTATATACAATGAATAGAACTTCTCTTGGGATTGCTGTAAACGGGTCTCTACTGCAAAAGAGTTCTTATCCATATGAGAGGGCTAGCATCATTAAATTACTGACCTATGAATACTAACCTTTCTTGCAGGAAATGATCTAAGAGGAATACAAACACATAAACTCATGTCCTTAGCGGATATTTTGACATAATTCCAAAGAAGCCAATGGAACTAACTCCTGAAGTAAATATTTACATTGTTATGTACTGCATTTGTGTCAAACAACATTTTTCATTCAGAGACTTCTATTTGAATGAATACTATTTCAAATGGAAAGAGAAACTATGAGTGCTGCATGAATGTTCTGTGTGTATTTTTAATTGTAACTAAGGTAGGCTATTTTCACAAGTGTATGACTTCTATTAGGTACTGATCTTTTTAACCTCTCTAGCCACTATCTTGACAAAACAAACACAGGTCACACTTAAAAGCTGATGAACATTGCTTACATTTGCAGAGGAATCACTTCTGACTAAGGTAGGGGATCCACCCTATAAAGGGGAAAAAAAAATATTGAAAAATTAGCCTTTGTCTTTGATCATAAACTAAAAATGAAATGAAACCTTAGAATGCCTGTTCTATGGTATTTTAAAGGAAGAATATCACAGTCTGAAATGAAATTACATTTCACTTTTCTTAATTTGTCAAGATAGTAAATAGTCTTTGTCTGCCTGGAAGATGGTAAATCACAAAGTATCATTTTGTATCTACCCATGACTCATTGCCTAGAAAATAAGAACACTACCCATGGTGCAGAAATGTCCTTTGCATACTACATGTTGATTGACCACATATGATTTGCTTTGGAAAGCATGTATTATCCTATTTCAGAGTCTTTAAATAATTCCATATGGACTTAAACGCAAAAATGAGAAGTGGCTCAGTTTGTTTTTTTTTTAATTTGGTAAATATTGATTTCTGAGAAAATTTTTTATGGTTGGCAGTTTTGTAGACTTGATATTATTTTACCTTCCCTTCATGATAAGTCTTTTGTCAATTAATTCTGCATTTAATGCAAGATTTTTTTTTTTTTTTTGAGAAGAGATACACACCTCTGCAAACACTGTGTGGTAACTGAAAGTCACTGATCAGAGAAAAGGGGTTCCTGGCTTGTATCAGAAATAGTGTGGTCAACAGGACTAGTGAAGTGTTTGTCCCCCTGTACTCGGCACTGATGAGGCCACACCTCAAATACTGTGTTCAGTTTTGGGCCCCTCACTACAAAAAGGACACTGAATTACTCGACCGTGTCCAAAGAAGGGCAACGAAGGTGGTGAAGGGTCTAGAGCACAAGTCTTATGAGGAGCAGTGAGGGAACAGGAGTCATTAAGCCTAGAGAAAAGGAGGCTCAGGGGAGACCTCATTGCTCTCTACAGCTACCTGAAAGGAGGTTGTAGCAAGGTGGGTGTCAGTCTCTTCTCCCAGGTAACAAGTGATAGGATGAAAGGAAATGTCCACAAGTTGCACCATGGGAGGTTTAGACTGGAGATTAGGAAAAATTTCTTCACTGAGAGGATTATCAAGCACTGGAACACACTGCCCAGGGAAGCGGTTGAGTCACCATCCCTGTAGGTATTTAAAAGACCTCTAGATGTGGCACTTAGGGACATGGTTTAGTGGTGGACTTGGCAGTGTTAGGTTTACGGTTGGACTTGATGATTTTAAAGGTCTTTTCCAACTTAAATGATTCTATGATTCTGAACTTTTCATCTTGGCATAATGAGACATAACTCCAACTGTGTCAGTAATATGTCAGTCATCGAAGGAACAATAAATATAAAATTAAGAGTACATTCAAATAAATAAATTAGAAATAAGTAGGACCACAGATAATTTTCCAGTTAAATAATTTAGTAAAAGAAAATGTATAATGAAAAAGTAACACTTACAGAACTTCCCCCAGAACAGTCACATCCACCCTGTAAAGTATGCAGAAAATATTTAAAATAACAAGGGCACAGAACTGAAAGGGACTCCAGTTACAACTCAGATTACTACTTCTACCATCACTGGTATGCAAGCCTGTCACATTCATAACTGTTAAGGTTACATTTGTAACTGCCCAAGTCCTCAACTTCTAGAAATTAGTCTATTTTTTGTTCTCTTCATCCTATGCAACTATTCCTGCACTTGTTGCTCTGATGGGGCAAAAAACTTCTAATTTTGTTATCTTCAAATTTGTTATCTACAATTTTTACCTTAAAAACCTTACTCACCAAAAGGATGGGTAAAAAATTCTGAGTAGTACTACCAAAAGCAATTTTTTTTCCCTTAGAGAGGTATTCCTCTTTCATGCTACAGCTGTTACAGAAAACAAGTGATTTCTACTCTGATAAAACTATCAGAGGTGGCCAGGGGTTAACCATTCAGTGTCTCACTTTCCACATTCAATCTGCATGAAATGTGTAAGAAGAAAAATGTTTAGCACCAAAGCAGGTACAGAAGCTCAAATACAATTGCCATTTAGACAGTTACTACTGGCTACTCTGGCCTGCAGGATATGTCTGAATGACACGGGAAAAGAAAATAACGTGTTGCTGAGGCTCTGGGCAAAAAGGACAGTGGTGAAGGAAAACAGTTCTTATGAAGGAAAGATATGCAAAGTAATTTGTGAGTGCCTGACACTAGCACAACTGAACGGTGTGGAGACAGAAAAGCATACCTGTCCACCAGACTGGCTGCCTCCTGAAGAAGGTGAACCCTGTAAAAGTTATGTTTTCATTTAAAATATCTTCTTTAAGTTTGACATGTATATTTGATTACAATGTATTGTCTTTTAGTCTCTAAACTATGTTTGAAAAGATCTATCTGGTTAAGAACCCAATTTTATCTATAGAAAGATTAATGAGGATAAAAAACCCCCACAATCTGGTAATATTTTCTTGAAATATGCATGTTGGGGAAAAAAAACCAAACACATTTGTTTCCTGGTGTTACAACATCTGTTAATAAATGAATTGTATTTTGACCACTCTGCTTACACTTGGACTACTACACAGAGATATATAAGGATAAGGTGTTTGAGTACCAAACGAATCTTGCTCCCAGGTAAAAAATCACTCTATTGCAATATGAGGACTCAAGCTTTTGTATAACAGATACTTCAGGTCAAAAATACAAAGAGTTAGTATTTACCTGTCCACTGGAGTAGCCACCACCTTGAGACGATGATCCCTGCAAAAAGTAGATCCAATTTATTTTTGTTTAAAATGGCTTCTGGAAAACAAGACTATGTTGAATAGTCATACAGACATTTTTTAAAATCTAAAAATTTTTTTTTTAAAACCAGGTTGCTATTTAGTTTCACAAGACACGATGCCGGATGTCATGAGAAATCTGATAAACAATTGGGTAATTTACTCATCAGGATATTTTTTAAATAAAACAATCATTTTGGAAGGAAACTGCAAATAATGAATAAAATAGATGCTTACATGTCCACCTGACTGGCTGCCTCCTGGGGAATAAAAATCCTGGAAAAATGTATTGAAATTACATGATAAAAATAAAAACTTTCTTTCTTTTGTAGAATGGAAAGATCAGAATGAAAGCTGAACACTCCTCCTTGCTTGTCCTCATTCCTTAATTTTCTCTCGTGGAGTGTTCAAGAACAACAAAAAATAGGTCTTTCTGTATAAAACACAACACGCCCCTTTATGCCTGTTGATAACTGCTCTTTTGGTGAAAGATACTCTTTTGGATACAATGATTGAAGAGTTCTTATATCTCCAACAAAATAATTTCTCAGTCTGTGTCATTTAATTCTCATTAGAATAAATAAAATGGGTGCCATGTAAAACTGACAGGAAAATGAAAGCCCTCCTAAGTCAGTCATACAGCACAACAAAGCAAAGCATTTCACTTAAAATAAATGCTGGACAAATCATGGTATTGAAGCCTTTTGCAGCAGGCAATGAGTAAAAAAGTGCAGGAACCTGAACAAGTAAACTGTGGTACCATGTTTGCAATGTGAGTTTATGATTCAAGAGTACACCTCAAGAGTACACCTCAGCATCAGTTAGGATTTCTAGCAGTACTTTAACACTTTAGCCATATCCTCATTCCCTCTGTGCTTAAGGACTTTCTATCCCACACTGGAAGCTGCCACACCAACTTCCAAACAAGATCTAATTTATGTGGCTAGCAGCTGCCAAGCACTGGGGCAGACACCCTGGCAATACGTCAGGAAGGAGCACTTACCCGTTCACTCTGCTGGCTGCCAGATGATGAGGTAGAATCCTAAAAAATATTAAATTTAGTTATTGCATGACAAATATTTATTTTTTTTCTAAGCAAGGGTGGAAGGCATAGAAAACTACTGCTTGTTAGGAAGATCAAAGATGTAGGCTGTAGGATAAGCAGCATTCTTTTGAGTTCTTTCACTGTTTATTTCTGGAGTATGGAATTTCTTTATTTGGAAAGCTGAATCCTGATGTAACGTAATAAAGGAATGGGATGACATCTCAATCTATGTTATTTCCTCTTAGAACGCTATAGGGGAAAACATCAGCACTCTAACAACTGTCTTGGTTCTTGTAAGACCTCAGTGGTACACACAAGTATTGTTATACCTTAGTTTCTTTCACACCTTAATTTTCTATCAGAGGGCCTTGGGGCCCTCTGCAGTATCATATTTTAGCTTTGCTCAATAATCACAAGAAGATTTTGATACAGAAACTAATGACACACTATACTTGTGGATAAAATGCACAGCTGAATTTATAAAAAATTGTGGAGAACAATTTCCTACTAACCAGGACACTGGAAAACAGACTTATTAGAAATCCAGTTAAAGTACTGTCAATTACTCCAGACTCCAGGAAAACAAGACATTAAACTTGCAAAGTTTTATAAACAGCTTCACCAGAATTAATAGGAAATATACTTTAGTTGGGAGAAAAGGCATGTTCTTAAACAGAAAAGCAAGTAGTTCTCACCACACTGCATGAAAACAGACCATTCCTATGCAATATATAGATGAAGGAACTCGAATCTTTTATGTCTGGCATTGGAAAAACACAAATGAAATGTAGTGTGAACTGGAGATAGAAAGAGGGAACTACTCTGTGCAATACTGATATGGGAAGTTGTAGAAAAAGAATAAAATGAGATAATGATTAAGGGTCAAAACCAGTGTGTTTTATCAAAAAAACCCAAGGAAAAGTTGAATTTTAAAATAAATCTGTATTTTAATAGCAATCAAGTTTGAAAGTCTTAATTTGTGGGAATTGTTATAGGAGTCCAGAATAGTAAACATATATGGAATATACTCTTAAGGAAATAAATAATAAAAAATAACCCCTAAGAACAAGAATGGCTGATCTGACATACTGGTAATACTGTTCTTCTAGTTAAATTAGTGTTATTGTATTAAATTAACTCAATGAAAACATAGCCAAACTAAATTGCTGGAAGTAAGAACTATCTGGTTGTTTTGTACACTGTGAACATACACTAATACTGAATTTCAATGGAAACTGTGAAATAAAAGACCTTCCTTTGTAAATGCTACTTCTAATAACGGATTCAAAAAAGTATGATTGTTACAAATCAGAACTGTTGTAACTGCAATTTTAATTTGCCAAGTCCTTATCATACCATAGCACAATAACGTGACATAATTTATACCCACATTTTCCTTTATCTATAGAAAAAATATAATCTCAAAGAAGTTATTGCAGAAAATTACTAAACAACACATATTATTAGAGTGTACTGTAAAGGAGCTCTTGAAGATAAGATGATGAGATAAGGTAAGGGTCCATGTAAGCACCTAGATACTTTAAAAAGTAGTAGATTCTGATATTAATATACTTCAATGCTTACACTGTCATTAGTTTCATTGCCTCCTATGGAAGGTGAATCCTGTAAAATAATGAAAACACATGTATTTTCATATAAAAAGGACTCTTACATGATCTTACTTGTGGAGAATATAAAATAGAAGAATAAAGATAACCAGCTACTTAGAATCTCTGATTTTACCTAAACTAGGGAATTTGCAAGAAAAGAAAAAATATGTAACGTTACCTGTTGCTTAAGCAGAAGAGGTTAAAGAAAACACACACACGCACACACACACACACACCCGTAAACATGCATTTTTGTAAGGAAAAATTTTATATAGTTGATTTGCAGAATTAACCATTCTTTACATTAAAAAAAGTCCCATTATCTATGCTTTTTTTCTAGATCCTGTACTAGAAGTAGCAACACGACACAATTTTCTGTGAAAAAGCAATCTGGATTATATGTCTTATCATTTTTAATAAATAATTCTGTACGAATTCAGCTTGTTAAAATGTATTGCTAAATGAAACATAAGATGGTCCCTACAGAATGATCCCACAATGAGATTCACATCAATAAATACAGACTTCAAATATAGTATGTGCATATAGTGCACATACATAGTATGTGCATGTGCACAAATACAGTATGTGCATATAGTACAGACTTTCAACAGCTTCTGCATAAGGTGTGTAAAGTAAATGCAGAAGATATTTCCCTTCTGAAGGAGGTAATGCATAAACTATGAAGTAGTTAAAGCACTGAATAATCACAGTGGCAGTTAGCAGGATAGTGTATATAGTGCATCACTTTCCCTCCACTATGGAAACATTTGGAGTTGTAAAGGGGTAAGTAAAAGTAAAGAGAAACAAAAGATAAAATGGAATTTCTATGGTTATCACTTAAAAATAACTGAAATAAAAATAACTTTCATCACTTGAAAATAACTGAAAAGCGAGTGTACAGAAGAAACAACAGAGCAAGCTTAAGATTTTGATGTATAAGACAAATAATACTTACCTGACCATAAGATCCAGCACCACCATATGTGGAAGATCCACCCTGTTCAGAAAATAAATTATTCTTATACTGCAAACAGACTTTTTTTTTGGATGCTTGCTATAGGGATCCCCTTCTGGGGAGATTTAAAAAATATGAATTTTTCTTAGTTATCAGAATGGCTATTGAGCAACTCATAGTTATGTCCCTGTAAAACACTCATTTAACATATTTTTAACTCAAATTTTATTTCCACTTTTGAAGAGACCTTCATCTTGCAGATAATGCAAAGCTAGCATTGTTGAGGAGAAAAAGCTTTAATGGTTGAAGGCAACCCAATTTTTACTCCCCTATAAACTTTCAGGCTACTTAGTTAAAAATATATGCAAATTCATTCCTCAAAGAAAAAAAAGCCTTCATTAAAATATAGTAAGAGTCAAAATACAGAATACAGCTGTATAGAGGAGCCAGGGTACTGGCCCTCAGCACCCTTTATACAAAGGGAAAAAAGAGTATTTACCTGATCATAGGATTCACTGCTGCTGTCATAGACAGAAGACCCTCCCTGTACAGAAAATAAAAAAAGTTTATTATTCTGGTTCCCTCATGAAAGAGTCTTCCTTCTTTCAAGGGCAGTACAGGAACAACAATAAAAGAAGTCTGTCTTATCTTTACAAATGAGGAAGAACACTTACCTGTCCATAAGATCCACCAGGATAGAAGGAAGATCCTCCCTGTACAGAAAACACAAAAATTTACGCATCTGTAGTTGAAATGTTCTCTCAAGGAAGACTTTTAGACTGTTCCTGTGCAAGCACAGCAACCAGAATATTTACCTGGTTGCCAGAGTAAGAGCTGTGGGAAGAACCTGGGCCTTCCTGAAAGAAAAACACAGACCAGCTATTTTCTTGCAGATGAGTATTTAAATACCAGCGTATCTGGTTCCCACTTCACACCCTTCCTCCCAATTTTGAGCTAACTTTTATGCTTCTAAACAAAAATCAAGCCCAATATTGTTAAAGTGGAAGAAGGCTTCTGGTGGTAATTTTCTCAGCCTGCTGAAATTTGAATTCTGCAAGGAAACTGCAGATACCATTCTGTACGGTGCTCTGTCAAACCTCACACCACTAGGTTACATCAGGGTTAAGTTTTCTCCTCTAAGAGACAACTGTCAGGTCTGTAATTGTGGCATGTCATGGCACCCACAATATCAGGGGTGAAGGAACCAGAATGATAGGAGTCTGTGCTATCCTGGTAAGGGAGGAAAAACAACTACCTGTCCATAGGATCCTCCAGGATAGAAGGAAGGCCCTCCCTGTGCAGAAGACAGAATGGGTTACTGGTTTATATTTGGCTGCTCCTTCAGGGAAGGTTTTAGTTGGAACTTCTGAATAGGGCATTTTATCTGAATGTTTACCTGGTTACCAGAATATGTACTGTGTGAAGAACCTGGGGCTCCCTGAAATGAAAACACAGACTAGCTATTTGCTTGCAAATAGGATGGTGTAAATAGCAATGTACCCGACTCTCGCTTTAGGCCAATACTATTAAAGAACAAGGAACTTTTTATCACTAGTTTTCTTGGCTGGATGAAAGATCATTCCATGGAAGTTTTAAAGACAACTTAGTCGTTTCCTCTGACAAAATTCATGTTGTAAGTTACAAATGGTTGATTCAACTTTTGGGTGTTATATTTCACAACAGTCACTACATGTGGAATATAGTAATGAAGATAACAGAAGTCTGTCTTATCTTTACAAATGAGGAAGAACACTTACCTGTCCATAAGATCCACCAGGATAGAAGGAAGATCCTCCCTGTACAGAAAACACAAAAATTTACGCATCTGTAGTTGAAATGTTCTCTCAAGGAAGACTTTTAGACTGTTCCTGTGCAAGCACAGCAACCAGAATATTTACCTGGTTGCCAGAGTAAGAGCTGTGGGAAGAACCTGGGCCTTCCTGAAAGAAAAACACAGACCAGCTATTTTCTTGCAGATGAGTATTTAAATACCAGCGTATCTGGTTCCCACTTCACACCCTTCCTCCCAATTTTGAGCTAACTTTTATGCTTCTAAACAAAAATCAAGCCCAATATTGTTAAAGTGGAAGAAGGCTTCTGGTGGTAATTTTCTCAGCCTGCTGAAATTTGAATTCTGCAAGGAAACTGCAGATACCATTCTGTACGGTGCTCTGTCAAACCTCACACCACTAGGTTACATCAGGGTTAAGTTTTCTCCTCTAAGAGACAACTGTCAGGTCTGTAATTGTAGCACGTCATGGCACCCACAATATCAGGGGTGAAGGAACCAGAATGATAGGAGTCTGTGCTATCCTGGTAAGGGAGGAAAAACAACTACCTGTCCATAGGATCCTCCAGGATAGAAGGAAGGCCCTCCCTGTGCAGAAGACAGAATGGGTTACTGGTTTATATTTGGCTACTCCTTCAGGGAAGGTTTTAGTTGGAACTTCTGAATAGGGCATTTTATCTGAATGTTTACCTGGTTACCAGAATATGTACTGTGTGAAGAACCTGGGGCTCCCTGAAATGAAAACACAAGCTAGCTATTTTCTTGCAAACAGACATTTAAGTGAGTCCATTTCTGAATTTCTGTTCTGTCAAAATATAGCTTTCAAAAAGGACATTACTGCAATCATTAAAAGAGAACACTGGTTATTTTTGTTAGAGATAAGGAAGCCTTTAGCAGGTACTTTTCTGTTCAGGTTAAAAGACCTGAAAGAATTAGTAACTTTTCATTTTACTCTTTCTAATCACAGAATCGTATGTCATACCTGGCAGACTCTATGTTGTTATAGATGAACATGACCCTGATCGTATTTTTTAAAACTGCCAGAATACTGAACTTACAAAGTGTAAATAGGCTTTAGGACAGCAGATTTTTCAGTTCACCACTTAAAGGAAAAGACTATTTACCAGTACATAACATCCATTATTACTGTCACATTCTCTTTATATACAAAACAGACTAAGTATTATTCTATGGTTAGACTGCTTCCTCAGAGACTATTTGTAGACTGAACTCTTGTCTTTAGATGAAGCTTAGATGAAAAGTGGAATTACTGTGTGAGGAATTAGAGGATCAACATAAGGAAACCCTCTGTTTCCTTTGAAAAAAGATGGTTTAACTATGTATAGCTTTGACTCTTAATTTATAATCTTTTCCAGGTGTGAAGAGACCTTCATGTAACTCATAGCTTTTAAGTTTAGAACCGAGTTTTTTTCAGGAATATTCCTCCTGGGCTGAAGAATCTTCAAGGAAGCAGATGACTGTCTCTTTTACATTAGGTTTATGAATGCTGGTTTATCTGTACATATACATCTACCTATACCTTGGTTTTTTTATTCAGAAGAATGAAGCTGTCTATCCTGGCCAGTGTGTTTACATGCTAATCTTAGGCACTGCTACTGCCATATGTAGAGGATTGACCCTGGACAGACAATGAAAATAAGTCTGATTTTTAATTCAGTCTATTCCTTTGCAAAGATTGCTGAACTTTACTATTGCGTGAAGACAAAGATCAAGACTATTGCTACCTAGTTTATCATAAATTAATTCCATCAGCTGATACTATCACAAACTGAAATACAAGTCTCTTGTGTATTAAAGGGTACACATCTGCACTGCGAACTGGTTTTCTAAAGTGTCCAATTTAGATGTCTTATTTTCTTCATGTTGAAAATTATTGTTTGATAGCAACTAAATACAGTCTCCTGTCCCCAGTCAAGCTGTGGTTGCTTGCCATTAAAAACTGACTCTTTTTGCACCAATTTAAGCATGCAAAGAAAAAGGCCCTATTAGAATGAAAACTTGAATAAAGACATCCACCTTTTTCCTTGTAAATGGATTCGCTTATACAGCATTACAATCACATGACAAATAAAATTTTTCCCTTGATGAAGTTTCAATATTAGTTATTTTAATAGACTAGTCTATATTTTAAAACATGTAGGTCATGATTACTGCTCAGCCTCAATTATATGAAAGAGGCGGTATTTTACCTGACCAAAATTACTATTGCTGTATGTTAAAGTTAATGACAGTTAAGTTCAGAAAGCAGTAATTTCTTTATACAATTAGTTTGTTTAAACAGTATGTTTTTTCACAGAAATAACAATCCACAATATGATTCTTGTTGAAATTGAAAACTAAAAAAATATTACATCATTCAAATGGGTTTATGTAAATACAGCTTCAATAAAAGCTTCAAAAAAAGGTTTTCAGGTAGAAGATAGGTGACTTTACAATTCAAGTTCACCTGGCAAAGCCAAGTGAAGCCAGAAGCCTGATAAACCTAGTCTATAATGCCCATGTAACTGCATTCCTTGGGCTTTTTTCTGGCACAGAGGCATGGCCTAAGAGAAAAGTTTAAGCAGTGCCACTGATCATGAAATTGCAGTGATTCTCTTTATGGGAAAGAGTAGTTTAAATATTGATTTAAGAGATTATATTTTGAAATATTTATCAGATTTTGACATTTTAGTCATAATATTTTATCGTACCAGTGAGAAGGACAAGGCACCTAAGCTGGATGCAATTAAATCCTGTGGTTACTACAGGGCATATTGACTCTGGTTTTTGAAAGTAATGAATAATCAGCACATAACAGTCAACTGACAGAGCATCTGGATTACAGTTACAGAAAGTTAGTGGCCAGATGGTAATTATGCAGTTAAAGTGGGACTCATTCTTCCATTTCATTGTATATATTTCTATCCATATTAAGGAAATTGTCAATAATATTTAGTGTTACCCAAGCATCCATACTTACTAGGTGATTAATTCAAAATACTCCATTGTGTTGATGAAAGTATAAACTCAGAAAAAGAATTACCTGGTTATTACCACTGCTTCCATCAGGACAAATGCAACCACCCTATAAAATAAAAAAAAAAAGGAAAGAATTATTGCTTGGTGGAAGTTTAAAATAAAATCTTATTTCAGATGTGAAACTGTGTTTAGCAGAAGAAAGACTGTGGGACTACAGAGTAGCTGTGACCTTTCCTATACCTAGAACAAATGAGGGGACAGCATAGCTCTATACATTTAACAGTTACTTTGAAAGTTAGACCAATACTACATCTCAGTGCTATGTCTCAATGACAGATGCCTCATCAAGGGAGAATTATCTGGATAGTCAAGTGTACAGAGAATCTCCATTGTGCTCTCATCAATAAACAGTGTGAAATTGAAACAGTGTTAAGAAGTGATTTCAGAGAGCCATTTCAAATAAATTTAATCTGAACAGGGTCACTTAATTTACAATTTAATGCATAACATCACCAATCCCCCATGCAAAACTACTGGACTTAAACTCTGACTCTGGAATTTAATTAGTTTAATTACCAAGAAGCTATCTGGACTAGATAAAATTAGGGAAAAGGCTGACCTGACTATTTGATCCACCACCAGTTGCAATAAATGATCCACCCTGTGAAGAAACCAATTATTTCTTATAGAAGCATTTTATCAGAATCTAACATGTATAAAATTATGTAGTGAGAAGTAAGGTGACAAACTGGTTGTACTACTTCCCTCTGTATGAATCATTGTGAAAACATAAATTTGGATGAAACTTAATTAGTGACTGGATACTATACATAGGGAATGGGTATCAAGAAAACTAATTAAAAAAACTGTTACTCTCTGGAGCTCAGAGATCTGACTGCACTATTGAATTAGACTTCAAACTCTCTGAGACAGAGGACTATACTAGTGTTACATCTACATCATTCTGGACATAGCAGGATTCCAGATCTCTGGGAAGCTGATAGGTACCAATACAGTACAAAATATTAAGAAAAATCAGGTGCCACTCCGGATCAGTTAAATTTCACATCATTCTGTAACATATACACTGCTGCAGCAGTACATAAGTCGACAGAATATGAATGTTGGACCTACTTTTGTAACAGAAGTACATAATCACTAAGATGTACCTGGTTACCAAATTCTAAATGAAGCAGAATTATAGATCTGGCCATTACCATCACTACAGCAGGACTGTTTCTAAAAAAAGATTCTAAAACTATTTTTTTTGTGTTTTTTTGTGAACAATTTTTACAAAACGTTATGTTAAGAAACACCTGCAATGCTTACCTGCTTAGTGGAGTAAGGGAACAGAGGAGACAATATTTTGTGGGGCCATTATCGTTATTTACCACTGTGCAAAATTATAACATTATAGGGAAAATGCTGTTATATCAAAATAGCACCCTTCAGCACATATAAATTAGTGGAACCTAATTCTCAGAAAGCTCCTTGCAATAAGATCATGCAGTAGACACTATGTTATTACCTGGAAGTTAGTGTGGCTGCTATTTGAAGTAGAAGACTCATTCTGTGAAGAAACAAGAAATGACTCATTCTTCTCTAAAGTGTAATAAATTAAAATACATAGTTCTGTTGGGAAGGAACTACCTAACCCTAAACAGAATACTCTGTTGTGGAAACTAGATCCTTATTCTTCTTTTTGTAGGTAATACACCGAGGAGCTGTTACGCCTGCAGTAGTTCAGAAAAAGTGACAAGAATGGTTTACCTGTACATCATAGTCTCTTCTGCTCAAAACGTGTGATGTATCCTGTAAAGAACAAAGACATGTACTATTAGGAGATGAAAACACTATGATCAGTGACAGGTGTTCTTTTTTTTTCCGTATTATTTATTTATAACAACTCCAGACCCTTTAATGCATATATTGAGTAGGAATGCCTTATTATAAAATAAAAGGTTATTTGCACATAATTTTTATAGGCTACTGCTGAGTCTGACTTGAAGCTATACAATACATACATCCGTATCTCCTCCAGAACATGCTGAGCACAATAAATTACTCAACATTATTCTTTCTTACATCATTATTCTATCTTACTTCAGCTAAAATTTTAGTTGTCCTCTGTTTGTATGACACTCATTTAATTTTAACTTTAGCTTGGACCAGATGTGTATATGCTTCCTGAAAAACAGGAATTTGAGCTGCCCTATACCTCATAGCAGGATTTTCATGTCTTTTTTTCATATACATACTTCCTTTAAAGTAAATTCACACAAAGAGCGAATAGCTAAGCTATTCTATTTTACTTTTTCCTTAAATAGGACAATATTAATTAGGACAAACATAATTAGGTAAAAATTAGGCATAATTGGGACAAATGAGATACAGTTAGGGCAAAAATCCTACAAGCAGTAAAAAATGAAAAGAAAAAAAAAGTTACTTACTCGGGCTACAACTTTCTTGTTTGCACAACCAGAACTCTGTAAAGGAGCCAGAAGCCAGTTATTACTTTATATATGCAGCCATCCACCCAGAATACTTTCAGCAAAAATCTACCTAAACTTGTCAAGGTGGTATATTTCAGGACAGGAAAAAGTCCAGAGCTATCATTTTACTATCAGTAAGAGCCTTAAAAAGCATATTCTTCATCTGTTTTCACCTTATCACTCCTTCATCAGAAGTTCCTGACTAGTGGATTCTCCCTCAGCTCAACCACTGTGGTTTAGGGAACAATCTGTATAATGAATTTTTGGGTTTTTTTAATCAAACATTCCCTACCCTTCTTTGTGAGAATGTTTAGAAGCAAACTCTTTTACAATGAAATCTGGCAATATGCACTGGATAGGGATAACTAAGGGAATAATAACATCTTTTGTGAACAAAGGAGGAAGTGATAAGACTCTTAAACAGGGCTTGCTGCTGAAGGATTTTTTTTTTGCAGAACCTTTTGCATTAAACCTAACACAATGCATAGAAGGTAAATATAGGAAAAACCAAAAGATGTTTTCAGAAGGCCTCCTTACTTCCAAGCATACATGTTCCGTGCAGTACTGAAGTACTGAGAGGGAAAATAGGGAAAATATGAAGCAGTAAAGTATATGGCTGACAACTGAAGGCAAGTAGCTGATATCAGAAGGTTACTCTAGATGGCAGTAAAACAAAAGGAGGCCGTAATAGATGGAAAAAGCTTTTCTATGAACAGAAAGAAGTACAGAAATATGTAATTAATTTACACAACAGTGTATTTGCTTGGTCACAATTTATCCATGTTAATCACTGCTTGTAGGACAGATGGAAAGTCTTGACAGAGAGACTATTACCAGGGGATAAACGTTACTTAACAATACTAGCATATATGCGAGTTTAAATTAGAACCAGTGGAAAAAGCTTGAGGTGGCTACATGGCTCACATACACAGATGCTTAATTCCTAAATAACTATCTGGTCAAAGTGCATATACTACAACAAAACTGTCAGTATATATTCTTAGAAGTATTGTGCATTTTTACATAATTGTGCATCAGCCTTGAGAACGGCTAGAAGGGACTGAGTACAGAGAAATATAACATCAAGTATCTCATTCTTTAATTAACTTTTTGAAGGGTATTATAAAGCAATCATACACTACAATTAGAAGCCCACAGTTCTAATGTTGAAGTGTTCAGTTACTAACATTGTCATTAATCATAAGAACTTGAATACTGCAGAAGGAAAAAAGCACTTACCCGACTACTGGCACTATAGGTAGTGTCATTCTGGAAAAGAATAAATTATTTCTTTCTTTAAGAATTTTTTAAATACAGTAAGCTTACAGAAACCTGATTCTTTCTGATATTGCACACAGACGTAACAAAAATCATATGCTGCTCACATCCACCATAGCCTTGGCTAAATTAGTTTGAAATCCTACCATTCCAGTCTGAAAAACATTTTAATACCAACTTTAGATTGTTAGAAACTTAACATGAAAAGCAGTGGAAGATCTGCCACTGTATCTCTCTTCTTTATTTCATTGTATGTATTTAAAGCTTGTCTATGGGATTTTCTTTTTTTGGAAAATGACTGTAAAAGGTATCCTTAGATTTTAGGCAAAATCTTCTGTTACTGCAAAGCCACTGAAACATATTTATCCATATTTCATTTCATCAAGTTAAATGCATTTAAAAGCACAAAATATATCTGTAAAAACTATATGACAATTTCCAGTAAGAAAACATGCAGTTGCTGAAACAGTTATCAGTGTGGGAACTCAACATTCTTTCTGGATCATTCTGCTTACAAGGCTGCATCTAACAGTGCAATATTTTCCCATCTACGTGAAAAATGTTGTGACAAAAATATATTAGAGAAAGCATACTCACATCATCACAAGCATTGGGATTATCATCTGAGAAATCTTGTGAATCCTAGAAGGACATCAGATACCAGTTATTTCCTCACAAAAACGTATTGTTAAAAATACACTTTGATGTTGTACTCCACAAAACAGAATTGAGGTTTATGCAAAAAAAAAAAAAGCTGAGTTAAATTAAAGGAAGATCTTTATAAGGAAAATAAGGAGACAAATACATGGCTGCAATAGTTGCTTACAAGGAATGTTCCATTCTTCAGTAAAGAAAAAAAAACCCAAAACAATCCAAAACAAAAAGACCACAGAAACTATTGTGTTTTATTACATCTTTGAGAAAGATGATGCAGGGACTACAAAGATTAGCATGAAATAATACACAGTTAGGAGAAAGAAAGAACTAGTTACCTGACTATCATAATAACTGTCTGAGGAGGATGATCCACCCTTTAAAACAAACAAACAAATCAATCAAAATCAGGGAAAATTAGGATATAGAAAACTTGATTTTGAGCAGAGGCTAAAGCTTGTATGAAATGATGTACAAGTAGGGAAACAGAGCATCACTTACTTGGCCACCACCATAGTTTTGTGAGAAGGATCCACCCTATAAAACAAACAAATATAAACCCTACTTCAGAAGAAACTGTGATTTTGTTCAGGGGCTATAAACAATTGCCTCGATTCCTTTGAAAAAACACAACTTTTTAGGTATCTAGGTAAGTTATCAGATATGATAAAAATTACCAGGAGAAAATCAAGGTCTACCTACCTGGTTGCCACCATAATTGTCTGAGGATGATGATCCACTCTGCTAACAAAAAAAAATCCCAGCAAATTAGAATTAATATTGCAGATTGGATATTGATCAGCCATAGTGGAACCTGCATGAAGTAAAACTTCAGTGGGAGGAAACAATAATCTAGTACTTACTTGGCTACCACCATAGTTTTGTGAGGAGTATGATCCACCCTGTGAAAACAAAACAGCAACAGTTATAATGCTGGAGAACTGAATTTGATCAGAATCCACAGAGCTAGCTTTATTAGGTTGCTAAGTTCTTGCTATGTAAGTGGAATTTCAGGGCTGATAAAAAGTACATTTGAAGAAAATGAGTTACAGGCTGGAGCTGGGGAGAATCTGCAAGAGTCTACACCCTCACGAGCAAGAAAACTATACCTGGATTAGAACTGCTTAAAAAGATTTTTACCAATGGATAATAAAGAGCTATTTACCTGACCACCCTATGATACATCCTGTAAATTAGACAAAAATTATGCATGCTTTAGACACTTACTGTTTGGCTATGGACTGTTTTTAATGAAAGCTACGATACTTGCTTAGAATGTGCAAGGAGCAGAGGCAGATATGCAATATAGATATGATTTCTAACATAGTAGACACAGATTTCCAACAGTGCAAAGGTAAATACTAGATGAGACACATGTCAAGGAACCACAAATATTTGTCTTTAAGTAATGCCTAGTACACAGATGAGTTTCATTCTGAACAGTCTCTAGAGAATGTATCTTTTTTTCTCCTAAAAAACTTAATATATACAAATGGACTGAAAAAATTTCCCTGGAGCATTATTACACAGAAAGCTGTAAGCCATGAGATACACTGGCCTTGAGGAAAAGGTTTTGAATAAAACACTCAGTATGTTTCAAAATGCCCTCTTTAGAAGACGAATGTAACTCCTCCAAGTAAAATCAGAAGAGACATTTGTAGAAGTATTAGTGTCAAAAGTGCATAATAAAAACAGTGAAATCCTGGACTACTGAAATGACTGGGATATTTGCCATTCACTAAAATGAGGCTGAGACTTCATCCAGAAAAAGCAAAGGAAAATGAAATGAAAAGTATTATCTTTCAATGTTCTAGCAGATTTTAGAACAAAATGTGTATCCTTTAGTCTTAGAAAGAAATAGCTCCTCTTCATAAAAAACTTGAAAAGCTATTATAATATAATAATATCCTATATCATATACTATTCTTTCAAGTCACAATAACAGTATAGCGTATTGTATATACATTATGAGAATATATTATAGTAACATCTATGCTGCTTGTATATTTATAAATATAGTACATATTTATATTGCTAAAACACAGTATTTATTAATATAATGAATCTACCCAATGTTTCTGTTTCTTGTGAAAAATCAGTAAGAATCAAGAGAAGTATCATGAATAAAAAAAGAAATAATCTATTGCTGTCTTCTTACTGATTTTTAACATTTATAGAGATTGTTTATTTAAACATAGCAGACATCTTTTAGGATAGTGGTTTTTAGAGTTCCAACACTGAAACTTATAACAAATACACATGTAGGTATCTGGACTTCACTGCACAAACTGAATTGTGAAGCCAGTCTCCTGCAGGAAGCTCAAGTGGCAGTCCTAAAATATTTTCTGACTTTTGATGGGAAAAGTCCAGAGAGAGGCTGGTGAGTTCCAGCACTGATTTAAGTAGTGCCAGTTGAGCAACAATGCAGCAGACTTGTTCTTTCCAGAATCTGGCCTTAATATCCTATAGAGACATTTCACAGACATAATGCTAGGAAAAAGGGGGAAAAAAGATGTCAAGCCCCTGTGATGCTACTGTGTATAGGAAGATACTGAGTTCTAATTTCATAATTGGTAAGATTACATGGATTTGCACTCTATGAATCTGAAGTTGTTACTAAATTGAGTTAGTGGCAAAACTAATTTTGGATGCATCTTAAAATGAGAGGAGGAAGGCCATTTACCTGGTGGCAGGGGTTGCTATCATATGAAGTGCCCTGTTAAAAAACAAACCAAAAGATAAATGCCCAAATTTTCACTTTCTTGCAAAGTAATTATCTTTCTTAAATTTTCTTATGTGAGATTTAATGTAACAAAACACAACATAAAACTTTTCAGAGGGTGCATTTCATTTTATTTAACCCTTTAAGGCTGTGGCTTTAGCCTCTGTCATTCCCATACTCACATAAACACAAGCACCAAGACACAAGCACACAGATGATCAAAGCAGGACTAGTTGTGTGCCACACGGAAAGCAAGGTAGACTCGCAATTGATGTCTCTCTGTATCATCCTAGTTCCTTTTGATTGGTAAAGATGAAATGTTTTGGGTTTTTTTGCACAGTCCTTTTAGGAATCAACATTTACTGTTGTGTGACCATCTACCTCAGAATCTTGCTAGATTCACCCATCACAGCTCTTAGGCAAGGCTGATGCCCAATGCCTTTCATTTCCCTATTTTGGGTATATTTTGGCTACAATGAGTCTTCCTGTTGGGATAGAAGGATGAGAAACAGTACACACAATGAGTTCTACCCTGGTTGCCACCTTCTCATTATTAAAGCACAGGTCTTCTGTTGATAAGTCAACCTGTGACACAGCTTTGGTAGAAGTAACACATTCTTCAGTGTTCATCAGTTTCATTGCTGTTAACTGTGTTCTTGTACTGCTTCTTATGATATTTTCACATGCATTTCCATTAATACTTAACTCATACCATATCTAACATTTCTGCTAAATACTTCTGCTAAATATTTCTGTATTTATACTTCTCTTTCATTCTCATTGCTTTCCCAAATATATTTATTTGAATATAGGTTTAATATCACAGCCTCATCAATGATCCTTTCACCTGAGATCTCATCGTTGAAGACACTGTCTTTACACTGTTGTAGGCATACATAAGTTGAAATGGAACCAGGATGAAAACTACTAATCTAATTCTTATTCCACAGGAGCCACACTCTGATCCTCTCGTTTCCTATAGGAACTAAAAGGAGGAACATCTGAAAATCATTCCCAAGCAAAGATTTTATCTGTTTACTGAGTAGACAGATGAATCAATACTTGTCCATCTTTTGTGTGTAACACTACATGGGAGAAACCACTTCATTTTGGTTACAGTGACCAGTGTCAGCTTTTCTTCATCTCTGTGCTAGATAATTCCATGTAATAATGAAAACAAAAGATTCCAACTAACAAACATTACATAACTTATTGAAAAACATATTACTACTATAAGAGGACTTACTTGTCCGCAACCACTGCTGCCACCTGAAAAAGAAGATACACCCTGCTGGGGAAAAAAAAAAAGCACCTTAGTAATCCAAATATTTCTTTTCTCCATTTGGAACACAGAAATAAATTTTAAGGGGCTT